>NC_138779.1:78988399-79588399 GCF_965119305.1 Pelophylax lessonae | reverse complement strand
ACCGAATTAGATAAACAGGTCTTCCAGGGAGAGCAGGAGGGAGGAAAAGAAGGAAGGAAGAATGGGAGGATAGGTTAAAAGAAGGAAGGGAGGAAATAAGAGGAGAATTAGGGCAAAATAAGAGAGAGAAAGTGAAATGGAAGATGGAAGAGAGAATGAAAGGAGGAAAGGTAAAGAAAGAGAAGTGAAGGATGGAAGGGAGGTAGGAAAAAATAAAATATGAAAGAGAGAGAAAGAGAAAAGTAGAAAGGAGAGAAGGGAGGAAGGAAGGAAGGTAGGAATGAAGGAAGAAGGAAGGAAGGGGTAAAGTATGGAAATAAAGAGATGCAAAGATAAGAAAAGAAGGAGGGAAAACAGGAAATATGGGAAAGAGGAAAGGAGGAAGGAAGGAAGGAAGGAAGGGAGGGAGGGAGGGAGGGAGGAAGGAAGGAAGGAAGGAAGGAAGGAAGGAAGGAAGGAAGGAAGGAAGGAAGGAAGGAAGGAAGGAAGGAAGGAAGGAAGGAAGGAAGGAGAAGGAAAGTGGAACGAAAAATACAGTTTTCAGGGAGATAGGAAGAAAAATGAAAAAGGAAGGGGATACAAAGAGGAAAGAGGGAATAAAAAAAAGAGAAGGAAAGAAGGTTGGTGGAGGGAGTGGAAGGATGGAAGGGAGGGTATAAAAGGTAAGGAAAGGAAAGGAAAGGAAAGGAAAGGAAAGGAAAGGAAAGGAAAGGAAAGGAAAGGAAAGGAAAGGAAAGGAAAGGAAAGGAAAGGAAAGGAAAGGAAAGGAAAGGAAAGGAAAGGGAGAGAGGAAGGTCGAAGAAAGGAAGGAAAAACAGAAAGAAGGAAAGAAAGAAAAAAGGAATGGACAGTCTTTTACATGGCTCACATATGCCATAGAATATTCCGATATAGCACATACTGGGATTCTCATAAACCACTTTATACTCCCAGCATGACACCATTTTTTACTACTGCTTCTTACTGATCACACATAAAATCAATTTCACTAATCCACTTGGCACATTACACCCCTTCCTGCTGTTTCTTACTATGAGCCAGGAAAGGATAAAGATAATTTCTTCCTTAAGCCCTATAAATGAATTTACTGTCTCTGGGGAACAGCTCAATCAACGCATTCTGAAGTGTTGGAATTATCATTACTTCTATTGCTCTGACATAAAATGTTCTATGGACGCCATGATAAATAGCGGGGAAGATGATTTAAAGAAAGAACATTTAAAGCAGTAG
This sequence comes from Pelophylax lessonae, assembly GCF_965119305.1. Classification (NCBI taxonomy): domain Eukaryota; kingdom Metazoa; phylum Chordata; class Amphibia; order Anura; family Ranidae; genus Pelophylax; species Pelophylax lessonae. The sequence continues at coordinate 79,587,169 of NC_138779.1, read as the reverse complement.
TAAACTCTGCTTTTGAACTTGTACCTACAGGTAAGCCTATAATAAGGCTTACCTGTAGGTACAGAGAATATCTCCTAAACCCGCGGTGCTTAGGAGATATTCACACTGGATGCTGCCAGTGGTGTTACCGGTTCAGGGGATGGCATGCCCGTGCCGGCCCTTCAAAGCTTTGTGCAATAAACCATGACTCCTGTGCGCATGCACAGGAGTTACATTATTGTTGCTCAGCCGTTCACAAGACCGGAGTCAGTGAACTTGGAAGGCTAGGTATTTTATAGTAAAAGGTAAGTATTTCATAATTTGCTACTATACCATGTTTACTAGCTAGCACATTATGCTTTTGCCTTGCAGGAGATTTTTTTTAGTTTTTGTGAAAGGCCACGCAAGCTCTGTTGATTTTACTGCAGCCAAGTATGTATGCTTGGAACATTCTCCAGGTCACTAGTGTCTGGTAATGTTAGTGAAGGGACTGACTGACAAACCATGAGCGCTGGTAGCTAAAAATTCAAAATGTAACAAGGAAATGAGGCAGGGTATATCTGACTTGCCGCAGCTTCTAATGCAAGTAAGAAGCTCACAGTATGCAGTGAAATCAGAGCAAGCAATTTCTGTATAGGAGAGGAGCCTGTACAACTGTGCAAGACTGAAGGTAAGCCTGGAGTTCAGCTTCAACAAATTAAAGCTCCAAGACTTATGTAAGTCCCATAAGTCACAGTCTTATATGTTTCAGTGATGTGTGATCTTTGATGTGACCACTGACCGGGCACCATTAGATGGTGATTACTGGAATCTTACCTAATAATCCACTTTGTACTTTCCAATTATATGTATGCAAATGCATAAACAATGTAAGTGATTCAGGTGTGCTGATAAAAGCTACAAGGCAGAAGCACGCTGCATTTGGAATGTATAATACAATGATGTAGGCCACCATCGTATACTCCTGTTCTTTGATATTTCTCTAATGCCATCCCAGGAGATGCTATCATACATAAACTCAAGGCCCTCTTCTAAGAATTCCATAATAATGTTACCCTAGAGAATGCCTAATGATATAGCAAGGTGGCTTAGTAGTTTCCTCCGACAATACGAAAAGCTGGCAGAATAATTGGCCTCAAAGAGCCGAATACAACACACAATTCACTGGCACTTAGCCCTGTTAGTAAAGAGGACCAGTCTAAGGCACTTTTAATTGAAAATATAAACAGATCCTTTCGTTCAGATCTATATAGAAGCTGCAAGGTGCTTTTGTATTGTACAATGCTACTCTAATCTATGTCGGCACAGACAGTGGGACATAGAGGTTTAAAAATACTGAGATCAGGCTTATCCAGAAGCTACTCTACTCTTCCCCTACAGGAGAAACCCAGCCAGTCTGTTAAAGCCACTAAAGATTTCCATGTACCAAATAATTCAAACAGAAAAAGTGCCCAGTGTTCAGTTAATTTAAAACTGGCATGGGCAATACACATAATTATACTATATTGAAGGTGATTTTTCTTCTTCTAATTAACTTTTGCCTAAATGGGCTTAAAGGGTAGGCCTCTCTTCTTACCAATCCCATCTAGTGAGATCACTCATTAGATTGTACAGTTTCTTATCAAAGTGTCCCTAGCACTCCTATTTATTCTTGTGGACCTCTGAGCCCAAGGTTAGACCTTTGAGCTGAAGTTGTGGGTCTACCATGTAAGGGCAGTTACATTTGTGTATTTAAAAGGAATGTGGCATAAGCAGCCTCTAATAAAGCTCTGTAGAGGTGAATATGAGCCTTTTTAGCTTGACTACATGTGACGTCAAAGTCCTGGAATGCTGTGGATCATAAATACAGCCCTCATCACAGGTGTCTAAAATGAGCATTTGCGGCAAGTTCTCTTTAGAGGACCACTGTAGACACATTAGACTTGAAGGTTCTTTGACTGAGAAACAGATGTAAATGCTCTCTGTAGAACATTGATGAATATTACTAGTGATGTATACATACACTGTAATATAACAACAAATGTATTCATGTGTCTAAAAATTTAAGATTGTGATGTGTATAGGGAGCATAGCCTACCCACTCAGTACTCCAATTTTTCAGTCCAGGTATTACTGCCATGCACCAGTCCACTCCATTCCCTTTTATCGGTAATCTGCTGATTTGGGAACCATTTTTGCTTAACTGCAACGAAAAGAACTTCCATTTACTGTAGGCTACTTCCAGTCTCAAACATGGTCATTGTGGTCCATATAGTGAACTTGGTGTTGAGTTATTCACTTTAAGGTCATCACAGAGGGCAAGGGGGCTCTCTTTATTAATAGAAAGGAGATGCGATCTTCAAATACAGAAAGGTTTCTTCACAGCAGGAGCTGTAAAAATGTGTAATAGATTCCCTGAAGAGCTGTTTTGGCCAGCTCAGTAGATTGCTTTAAAAAAGACTTGGATTATTTCCTAAATGTACATAATATATCTGGATACTAACATTTATAGGTAAAGTTGATCCAGGAAATATCCGATTTGCCTCTCGGGGGATCAGGAAGGCATTTTTTCCCTTTCTGTAGCAAATTGTTTTATGCTTTGCTGGGTTTTTTTGCCTTCCCCTGGATCATCTGTGGGTATAAGATTGAGTATATAGGATTTTATTATTTTTTTTATATATTTTTTTTCTTTTTATTGGTTGAACTAGATGGACTTTCTTTTTTCAACCAGACTAACTATATAACTATGTTCACAAATAAGGTCCTGTTTATTAAAATTGTAACAACACATATCCAAAGAGTACATAATATCCAATTAGCACACAAATGCATAGAAAGAATCATTTAGATTTTTTTCCAAACAGCCAAACCATCGGTAAATAAATAAGAACAGCTATAAAATGACTCACCATCAGTCCTTCACTGGAATGACCTGGATCACAGATACATGTAAGGTAAACATGCCATACCAGAAAAAAATGTCTGCATGCAATAAAAGCAGGCTACTACATAAATAATACTCACACCCTGAGTCTATACATAATGTGCTGTATCAAAGGGTGGTGTTGCCCTAAATAAATGCACAGATAGCCTCCAATATATGGACTCTATCTCCACATGTTTCATGGCCACTAGCTGCTTCATCATGAGTGGTACGAACATGCCATGGGACATTGAAACAGGTTCATCTTTTTTTTTAATTAATCCAAGGTGGTGCGCAAAAACGAAACACCTGAGTGTACCATGCTTGCAGTGTTTGCAGAATATTATTGGCATCTAGAAGTACTCTTTGATTTGACATCTAGATGATACTAAAAATAATAGAAGGCATTGTATAAAACATAGACAACAATTCCATATCCTTCTGGTATGGCATACATGGCCAAGCCCGGTTTTCTCGTAACAGAGAACTGAATATGACTGCCTTATGTGTGTATCATAAAACAGTTAAATTGTTGTTTAGAGTAATTCCTTTTTCTTGGGGGAATTTTTTTGTAAAACTTGGTTTATAAATCATGCTGTTCCTATAGGAATTGGATTTTAACACCTTTTTTGTTGCGGTTTTAATAAAGCACACACAGATTGCAAAAAGCCAGTATTGTCAGAGCCGGCATATGGTTTCACCAGAAGGTATCCGTTGGGGAAATTTGTCCCTATGTGTGACATCCTGTACAGACTGAATTTGATGAGACAACGAGAACTTACTGGTCCATCTTGTTGTGTTTCTATTTATGTTCTTATTTTGTGTTATTTGTATTACAAAGATAAAATGCACTGAGAGAACATAAAGCCTATAGTTGTTGACTTACTTCTTTAAAATACTCATTGACTGGCTGTCATTGTCTACTGGTTTCAATATTAGCTTGAAAATCACAAAGGTTACAGTAGAGTAGGAGCTTCTGAACTGTATATTTGTTCTGGTCCACTTACTCAAATGGTATAAACACCAGAGAAAAAGCATGACAGCCAGGCAGCTAGCATTTTCAGAATCAGAATGGTTGCCTGAGTACAGTATCCTTGAAAGTTTGTCTGGTTTTGCCCCTTTTCTAGTTCAGCAATTTTGTTGCTCTTTTACTGTATTCTGCCACCTTTATCACCACTCCACTGTTTCCCATGCCCGCAGAGTAGTATTGATTGACATGACTGATGTTTGCTGTCAGGTCTGTACTCATCTTGCAGACTTCACACTTGTATGAATCTCAATTCACTCAACCCAACCCTCAAGTTCATATCTGAAAAAAATTGCAGCTAGGAGAAAATAAAATTGTTGATGCATTCCGTTACAGGATTGGGAAAACAAAGGATTTTTATTTTTTTTATTTTTTTCTAAATCAATTTTTAGATGACAAGCTTATTTATTCTATGTGCTAAGGTGAGCAATTCTTACACTTAAGCTCAGCTGACCTTCAATTATTATCTAATGACCTGTGCCAATGGGCAAACTGAATTTTGGACTTTTCTGACAGCACAATAATTTATTACCTAAGAGAGGGAAGGAAGAGGGGTCAAAAATACACCAAAAACTATTGCATATACTGTGCTGAATGACAGCCAGTGTGTTTTGCAATAGAGATGAAGCTAATTCTGTAATGAAGCATTTCCTTATTTTACAGACACTAGTGCAGCAATATGCAACCTAAGGCATGGGTGCCAGGGCATGCACTCAATTACATTTTCAGTGGCATGCATTCAGGCTTAGACTCGTCGCTGGAGGATCTTCTGGTGGGACCTGCTTTCTACAAATAAATACACTGCAGCTGCCATAGACATTTAATTGCAGATCACGAGAATGTCAATTAAAGAACCTGGCCTGCCTTTTTACACCTGCAGCCCACCCATTTCCATGACGTTACTTAGGCATGCTTGACAACTATAGCATTCAGGTGTCGGTCCTCTTCACAGTGCCAGGTGCAGACGTTTTTACCCTCCACTGTTCCTCTTCCTAGTGGATTCACCAACTGCAGCAGGTATGGATCTAAAAACTTTCTGATGGAGCTAGAATTGGGGCTGACCTGAAGAATATGGCACTTGATCGTTCACTGGCACTCCAGTTGTCTAATGCATGTAAACTATCACTTAATTTAAGAAAAGGTCGATTTTTCAGAGGGCATTACATTATTCAAGAGATATACTGTACATATAAGAAACCACTTCACTCCAAATAAGCCAAACAGGCATTGCATTGGTGGCCAGTAGGAAGAATGCTCCCCTACAGTCATGGCCAGAATGCTACCCCTACAGACAGATAAAAAGACCAATGGCAACATGTCACTGGTTTTGCCAAGTGGTGTTGGCCCTGGAACTAGACAGGCACCATCAGGTGGGAGGTCATTCAACCATGGCTCCAGAAGCCTTTAGAAACCTTTGGAGGAGCTAAAGGGTATAGTTAAAGAAAAGGTTTGTGTGGGGGATACAGGAAGGATTACTATGAGTTTAAGGGTAAGGTTTAAGCATGGGTTAGTGTGAAGGATACAGGGAGGATTAGCTTTATGGTTAGAGAAAGGGTTAGTGTGAGGATTAGTGTTTTAGGGAGGATTAGTATTAGGATTAGAGGAAGGGTTAGTATTAGGGTCAGAGGGAGGGTTGGTGTTGAGGTTACATGGAAGGCTAAAGTGAGGATAAGGCTGGCCATAGATGGTTCATGCTGAACTGCCCGAGATTCGAACGGTGTATGGGCAGGCTGAATGTACCAAGTTGATCGATCAAGTTTGGTACAACCACCCTGCCGGATTTATTTTTGATTATCGCTAGCAGTTGTTGTAACCACTAGCAATAATCACTGTCTTCTCCCAGCGGGGATGGCTTCCCCCCCCCCCCCCCCCCACCAGTAGAACACATTGTCTCAGCAGGAGGGATTCCCCTGTCAGCACTGTCTGCATTAATGGGGAAATTCTCTGAATTCGCAGGGTCGAAGGCCTGCCTTACAGGTAATGTCAGAGATACAGGGAAGGCAAATATAAGGGTTACAGGGAGGGTTATTGTTGGTTTTCATTTCCTATATTTCTTTGGGTAAAGTGCAGCAATATGATTGGTTGCCATGCGTCATTTCTTAGTTAATTTTCATAAACTGGACCTACTGGCTTCAATTAACTACAATCTTGCTGCCATTAATTATTCTGTGTATAGATCCTCTAAAAATCTGCTACAATCAGGATAAAATGTAAGCAGGACTGTTCCCTGATGCTGAAGATATAATTAATCTCTACCTGATTTGTTGTTTATTCCTAAAAATAGCTTTGGGTCAAAACTACCAACGGCCCTTTTGAGAATATAACAATAGGAGATTTTTACAGTAATTGGACACACGTTCTATAATTTGTCAACTTCTCCTTGATATTATTGCTTTCTCAGAAACTAATGGTGTAACAACCCATTCCTCTGTGCTCCCAGGATCAGCTTGACCTACATTTGTGACCTGCATTCAACGGCATCTTCCCATCATGCCACCTTTTATGTAGCTCAGTCCGCCTGCACACCTTGACAAAGCTCCATTGTATGATGCTGGGATGTGATTTCGATTATTACTTCTAAGAATCATGAATTCATTACCACCATGTCTAGTCTTATTAAATTCCACATCCATGGGTTAGCGAGAACATAAGGCTTGTTTCTACTGTGTTTGTGTTACTAACTTTTATTTTCCACTAGCTATTTTTATGCAGCGTATTGGGATTTTGAGCTTGCTGCATCATTTTTTTGCCCACTGACAGCGAATGTAGAAGGGCAGACCTCTGGAGATATTAGGCAATACATAATAATGTCTTCTTTCAAGACTGGATGATAAATACCCAGTGAGCATTTGTGCATAGCTGGTAAATACATGATGTAACATTAACCTAAATTTGTGGTAATACATGCTTGAATCCAGCATGGTTTCAAAAAGTGAGAAGAGAGATGCACAGGAATAAAGCCGTCTTAATGTTAGATAACCTTGCTCTCCAAAATAAAGAAGTAAAGCTTAATTTGGGAAAGGGCAAGGTCACAGCTCTATGATAGTTGTAGAATGTGACCTTATTAGCCAACATTGCCAGTTACAGGTAAACTTTGAGCATTTTAAAGACATGAACCCAGCTTAAATGCTTATCCTTACTGTGAGTTCTAGATAGGCATTTGACCACCCAAGGAAGCCAACTAAGAGCATACTGTTGCCAACAAAATAGACCTTGGCAAGACAACTACCACCAGAAGAACTGAGACAAATCAAGACAATGCAGAGAGTCAGAATGGAAAATGCAATGATTGACTTTAGATTAGTTCCACCTGTTCTAACACCTACTTTATTAAATGTCTCTGTCCACCAGCTTATACACAGTTCCAGTCAAACTTTCACTAAACACAAAAAAACATGCTAAAATGCATAGCCCAACGTATACAAAATGAACACCAATTTTCATCTGCCATGGATCTAGAATCCAAGGTTCCCTTATGCTATGGATCAAAGGACCATTGTTTCTCCATTCACCATTATAAACACGTTTCTCTGTTCCGATGAGGTTTTTAATTATGGTCCCAGTCAAAAAGCTTAATGCACAATTGAAATACATACACAGTATCTTTGAACTATTTTCAATGTCAATATATTTGTGATGGTTTTTGTCTACTCTGGGAATTCATACTCCAAAGGATGCTCTACAGCTTATTTAAAGTGGATCTTCACTGCATCTGAGCATCACAAACCAAAAACACTGTTTTAGTTAGGTTTAATATTCAAAGCAAACTCCCCCATCCATCCAAATCTTCAAGTTTTATTTTGCTGAAAGATCATTTTGAAAAACTGCCCCCTAGCATTTCTGGCCATGGCCCTCTTGAGTGGGAGAAGATGATGCACGTAGCATTTACTTCCTGGAATCCATCAACCCTTAGCTCAGGCATTCATGCAGGAAAGTGTGCTTAGCTAAGAAAAATCCTCTTCCTCTCCTAAAGAAGTCTCCTGGGATGTATGACATCATTTGCCTAGTGTCACAATCAGGGGTCAGGCTCAAAGGCCAGTTGCTATAGCAGTGGAAGCTCACACAGGAACCAGCAGGATAGGAACACAGGCAGGTCACCCTGGCAGATGATGCAGGCTTATCTGAGGTGCTGAATCTAAGTACTAACCGGTGTTCACCAGAGCTCCTGATGATGGAGATGGATTTTACTGCATGTTAGCACCAGGTCATGGTGCTCAGGATCGCTCCCACCAGGAGGCGAACAGGCAAGGGTCTGGTAGCAGATATAGCAGGTAGGGATCAAGCAGAAGCATAGTCAAGGAACAAGCCACAGGTCGGTAACAAATAGTTGCAAGTTGGGATTAAGCAGAAGCGTAGTCAAGGAGCAAGCCAAATGTCGGTAACAAATTATAGCAAAGATACGAATAGCAACAGGAGAGACAAGTGAGATATTGGCTGGAGAAGGCACAGTATTCAGGAAACCAGGAAGTGCAGAGATATGGCTTAAATCAGGAAGTTCAAAGGAGGAGCAAAGAGTTCAAGGTTCAAGGCATCTAATTGGCTCAATGGCTCAGCAAGCAGAGACATTGTCAGATACAGCCAACAACCCAGGTTCCATTTCAGGTCCTGGACAGTGCTTCCCTCCTCCCAGGGCATCTGCTGCCTGTCTTAGGGCCAGGTTTAGGAGGAAACCTCTGGTGAAATGTTCTTGTCAATCTAGGAGCATGAACATTCTCCTCAGGCTCCCCAGACAGAATTTGTTCCTGGTCCATATCCTTCCCATTGAACCAGATATTGTAATTTGTTCCTAAAGCTCCTGGAATCAAGAATTCTCTCCACCACAAATTCTTCTTCACCCTATTAATCTAGCTGTTCGGTTTAAAAGTCCCTTACAGGGAGGAGCAAAGAGTCCAAGGTTCAAGGCAACTAAGATTCACGGAAGGATCATCCAAGGAATTATCCAGGGAGCTGCCCAGCATTCAAGGTGGCTCAGCAAGCAGAGACATTACCGGACACAGCAGAGGTCCCAGGTTCAAGTTCAGGTTCTGACTCCTAGGCAAGAAACCAGGAAATAACTGAAGAAATGTAAAAAAAAACATAAATAATCAATGATGATTGGAAGAGTAAGGTTCCACTTCATTGTTCTCTCCCACCTGCTTTTTGGACTATTGAGTAGTACCATTATGACGTAAGAAAACAAAGTTTGTTGCTAGAGGATCCAGTCTGTTTCCACTCAACGTATTGCCAATGCCTTAACTTTGCTCAGCTGAAACGATCAGTCACAGGACAAAGGAAACAATGGGTCTACACAACATTACCATAAAATGGTAATGATGTGTGATAAAAATGTTATCACACATCAGCAATCCTAAAATGCCTTCCAAGAGTCCTCGAATGTTACATGTTGGTATGTCTTACTGTTTTACTCGCTGAAGTATTTGTATTTCATCCAGTCCTGAAATTTACACAGATCTGTCTGCCTTGGCAGATGACAACATTTTTCTTTGGAATTTGGAAACCCAGGTCTTGGCCCTTCCCCAATATTTGACTGGACAGTGAAAAGAGGAGAAGCAAATGAATAGGCTCATATTTAAGTCACTCTTTTCTCTCCTGCTATTAGCATGCTATTCATATAGCAATAGACTGGTACCAAGTCATTTCCAGGCACTTTTCTTTCATTTAAAAAATACATTAAATAATGAGGTAATGGATACAGAGCTTTATTCATATACGCCTTTTATATCTGCCTGGAGTTCAGATTAAACTTTTACAGCAATCATGATGATATTCACTTTAACAACTGATAAACTGCTCTCATTTATGTAAACACCTGTGATATATAGAAAAGCTCCTGGTCACCCTGACCTACTGAAAAAACTTTTTTGTGTAGGCTGCATATAGATACGACGCAACAGGGATGAATATTATATGATATACAATAGGCCTGTCTGCACCGTAATGTCATGTCTGGAACAATTCTTTCAGTATGCAGACAGCAGGGGTTGTAATATAGAAAATTCTTTAGCATATTGAACTTGATTTTATACAACTTAAGGTTGGAGCCCCTGAGAAAATCAATTTGGAACTGAAATCTTCAGGCTTTTACATATCTAGCAGGTGCATGTCTTCTTTTTATAGTACAGGCAGTAATATATTTCTGATAATTCAAAGAAAAGTCTCCTGCTAGAAGTGCCGATTTCAGGGAGAGGTTTTTCATCTATGTTATGAAGAAAAGTAATCAATATTTTTGTTCGAGTTACTCTAGTGTTGCAGGGACTGTAAATCAATAGCAACTCTGTGACTCTTAATTTGTATTTGATTCTCAACTCTTATGCCAAAATGGCCATCAAACTATTGGCGCTTGCTCTATAACATGAGTCAAAGAGCAATCATGGCTGCAGGCCATGTAGTAACCAATCAAGTTCCAATTTTTAGCGGTTTAGTGTTTCCAGATAATGAAGGATGGTAGCCTGATACTTGCTGTGGGTCACATCACACCATTGTTCTTGTCTTGAGAACATTCGTTAAGCTTTTAAGGGAATGTATAGCTTTATTTTTTATTTTTTATTTTTTTTTCTGGTTATACATTTGAAAGAGATGAGCTGGTTGTAAAATATGTTATCAGAATGTTTATGTTTTAACAACTGTTTGTCTCTGAATGGTTTGTAATTATTTATTTACATGGGAGCAGCCATATTTCCTCATTACATACAGAGAATTTGCTTCATGCTTTGACATATTACACAATATTTGCACTTTACTGCTCCTTCTCACAATGCCAGTTAGTGAGATGGCCAACTTACTAAAATCAATGTACTTCCTTTGAGGTTAACCACTTTACCACCGGAGCATTTTGCTGTCTTACGTCTGGGCCACTTTTTGCGATTCAGGGCTGTGCGACTTTTAACTGACAATTTTGTGGTCATGCGACGCCGTACCCAAACGAAATTTATGTCCTTTTTTTCCCACAAACAGAGCTTTCTTTTGGTGGTATTTGATCACCTGTGCGATTTTTACTTTTTGCGCTATAAACAAAAAAAGAGCATTTATTTTGAAAAAATAACAATATTTTTAACATTTTTTTATATGAAATTCCCCCCATAAAAGATGTAAAAACCAATTTTTTTTTAAAATTTTTGGCCAATTTGTTTTCTGCTACCCATGTCTGGTAAAAAAAATCACAATAAGCATATTTTGATTGGTTTGCGCAAAAGTTATTGCGTTTACTAACTAAGGGAAAGATTTCTGTCATTTTTGGTGTTTTTTTTTTTAACGAGTAATGGCGGAGATCTGCGATTTTTTTTGCGGGACTGCGACATTGCGGCGGACAGATCGGACCCTTGACTGACATTTTAGACACTTTTGGGGGTACCAGTGACATTACTGCAGTAATCAGTGCTTTAAATATGCACTGTTACTGTAAAAATGACACTGGCAGGGAAGGGGTTAATTTTATTGGAGAGGGAGGGGTTAATGTATGCCTGGTGCTTACTAACGTGTGTGGGGGGAGGTGACTGAGTGACACGGGGACAGATCGGATGTTCAGCTATGCTGAACACTCCGATCTGTCACTCCCTGTCACTTAGGAGATCCGCTCGCTCTGTTTACACAGGCGGGTGGATCTCCAAACTGGATTCCCCGACGATCGGGGCAGAGCAGCGGCGATCACCCCCGCTCCTCCCCTGGCCCGACTCCCGCTGTAAATGAAAACAGCGTGAGCGCCGCCTACAGGGGGAGGAGTCCAGCGGCGTAGGTCTACGTCGCTGGACGATAACGAGCCACTGTGCCGCAGTAACAGCACAGTGGCTAGTGCTAAAGTGGTTAATATCTTAACAGCTGATAAGAGTTTGGAAATGTTTTTGGGGGCTACATATCTCCACATGACAGTGTAACGGCACCTTTAGTGCTGTTACATTTAAAGCAGCCCCCCCCCCCCCCATACTCCAATCTTATATGTACCTGCCCCAATATAGAGAGATATCACTGCCTAGATTACCTGTCTGCTTATCAATGCTTATCTTATCAATGATCTTATCAGCCAGGCAACTCTCATTAATTTCTAGAGACTTCCAATTATGATCTCATATAGAAGTCCATAAGAATGAATGGGATTGCAATGCGCGTGGTTGGGCTCAAACAGGAAGCAGTTTGACAAGTTGCTGACAATCTAGACAGCAGTGTCCCGTTGGATCCAGGACAGGTAAGTATAAGATTTGGAGGGGGGCTGTGGGCAGGGGGTACAGTTGCACTTTACACATGAATGGACAATAAAAAAAAGTTGTACTATGCCTTTAATGTCCAATGTCCTCAGCATTATGAACTAATGTAGAAAAGTGCATGGTCTACTCAGATCTTTAAAGCCTAACTCATTGTTTTAGTGGAGCTGCTCCAACTGAACCTAATACCTTCACTAACACATGGAGAGGATGTCAGCACTGTATGAACTGAATGTAGCCTGCGCTCCAGCAGTGGGACAGGTATTTCCAACAAAATTGAGCCAGGTTGAGCACTGCTTAGCCATTCACATGAAGTTTTGTAGTTTCTAAATGAGTACAAAGCTTCCTATGACTGAGAAAATAAGCAAATACTGCTTCTGTTCCACCTCCACTTTCACACTACCATGTGCTGGCCCATCACAGTCTCAAAGATGTAAGACGTTCCTCTGACTAAGAGTGAAAATCGTAACATCATCTGCCCACCTCTCTTCCTCAGCCAATTAGAGGGGGCCGTGTATTAATTTGGAAAATACAAAACTTCCTGTGAATGGCTGAGCAATGCTCAGCTTGACTTGACCACGGGTGTGGGATGGGATGCCCCTGCCCTGCTGCCGAAACAAAGCGGTGTATACTGTATGTACCTGAGTCTACATACAGTTCTCAGCCCCACTACATTTTTATACAGGAGTGGGACAAGAAGTCCATACCCTGCTGCCGGAACACAGCACTGTATACTGTATGAGGCTACATACAGTTCACACGGTGTGGCCACCACTCCATGTATTAGTAAGGGAAAACATGGACTAAGGCTTTCACTAAAACATGGAGTTACCATGGGTTCACACACGTCCGGCTGCCGTTTGCAGTCTGGAGTCCAGTGCGTTTGAGTTCACCGTTTCAGGTGCGATTCAGGGCCAATTTTTTTCCTGAATTCGCATCTGAACCAGACACAGAAATGCACAGACACTTTTCAAAATTGCACCGAAGCCGCCCCGGACATGTGTGAAACACCTCCACTGAAAGCCGGTCACATTCACATGTTATGTGAATGGGATGTGGGGAAAAACAGTTCCCAAATATGTATTTCAGCTGTATGTTTACCTGTTTGACTGTTGCTCAGCTTTAATTGCTCATCAACTTCACCTTCTATGTCAGTATAACATATGTAGCACCTAATGACGCTCTGTATGGCCAGATAAATTGTACTGTGCTTTCATCAAAAGATTGGATACCACTGCAACTGCAGTTAGGTCCCCGGAATTTTCGGGCAGATTACAGGATCAGAATTTTGAACATCATTTCAAAGCATCTAAATATCTAGCCAGTAAAATAATTCAGTGGTCTTCTAAAACTGTTCAGGAGATAAAGCCAGAAAATCCATTCAATTTACTTTACAAATTGTTTTCTATTAATCTTGTGCAGTTAGAGTAAGCAGGTCTTTAAATATTCTTCCAGATGGGACTGCACCCCATTGCTAGTCACTACAGTGGGGGATGATTTTTAATTTTTTTTCCTGAATGATCAATGCATGTATAATTAGAAAATAGTGGTCATGGGGCATGTAAAATTATAACTGGTGTGCATATTAAGAGTGCATTGCAGTCAAATCTAAACAATATTGTATTTCAAATACCTCAAGGGACTACCTGCTGAGTGAATGTAATTACTTTAATCCAGTGGAGGTTTCCTTATTTAGCTCTTTGTAAGATTTGCTGTCTCTCAGCATTTTATATTGGAGTGGTAAGACATAGACAAACTATCATCTGCAGGATGACATATTACCTGTTGTCCCATTATAGAGAAAGTAGGTAAAATGTTATTTGTATAGAGTGATATAAAGAATACCTGTAGACTCTCTGCGGTAAACTCAGGTCCATAGAACAGGCAGCTTCAGGCATGTGCTCACGTCCTGGTCAACATCACTATTATGCAATTATTGACCATGTCCTACCCTTTGCCCCCTTCATCCAACCTGTTGGCCAACAAATACGATCATTGGATCATCTTTGGGAGCCTGGGTTTGGTGAATCTGAAGGTGACTGCTCAGTAGACCTAGAGACTTCAAAGCAAGGTGATCCCACAGGTCCATTTTAGGCAGGTCTTTGTTTTAATACAGTGAATTTCTTGATCTTTGCACAAATCCATAGGAAAAGACGAGCTGAAATTTCACATCTTGTGACTAGATTTGACTCCTGGTTGTAAAGAGAATTAAGGTAACTGTGGTACTGAACAGATTTAACATTGCCAATCCTATTTCGAAATGTCAGAACAACCAAAATTATATTTATCATTTAAAGATTGTCTTTGTCTATTCCCACACTTATAGCCCCACTCGGAGAATATGGAGAATGTACAGTAAAATAGATTTAAAAATACAAAGAGAGAGAAAGGCTCCCCTCTACTTTTAGATATTATTTCCGGCTGATGTACAGACCCCCATTTTGAAACATAAGACACCGTGCCCCGAAAAGGTAAAGAACATCTTCCATATCTGTCTCTGTTTATGTTGAATTGGCTACAGGGACCCACATTAAGAAGACACTTTTGACTGAATTGCCCTTTCTATCACACTTTTATCCAGTTTGTTATACTTGTCAGGCAGAGCAATGCAATATAAATCATTCACAGTAGAATTGTGGTTACTGGAGCAGAGTAAACAGACAGATTTCCTTGGGCTAAGAAACACTAACCCAGACAAATTTACAATTTGCCTTTAAACGAGGAGAAGCAAACACAGAAAAAAAAAAAGTTTTGCTTTTTAATGTCAGGTTATAGAAAGAGTTTGATCTGTGCAGAGGGTCAAAGTTGCCCTTGCATGGGAAAAATAACTGTTTATTATATACCGATGAAACATCCAAAAGGCTTTTAATGCAACCCTGTACTCTGCTTTATCTGGGAAAACTAACAGGTTTGCTTCATAGTGGGCACCACTAGAAGATAAAGAGAAACTGAACTCTATAAGCTGTGCCCAGAAAAGGCAGCCAGAGGGGAAAGAACTCTTCACCAGTATTGCCAGTGGTTTCCCTGCAACTGATCTTTCCCTATTACTGACTTATCAAGCTTTGTTTTGTACTGTCTCTTTGTGGAGTTGGCCATTAAGGCTGAGCCAATGGGCACTTTTTATTTGGCAAAATCAGCTTCTATTGATTGCACTGGGGTTTGGGTTTAACATCCGAACGGCTTTGATGTTGGGAAAACACCACTCAACCAAACCCAGGACCAATTGGATCACCCCTAATGCAATAGAGGCTGAGCTTCTCTGTGTCAGATCCTCCAAACAAGGAGAACTGCAAGCCGCACCAATTCTCCTTTCAAATCTCCTGAAACTAGCAGTCAGAGGCAACAGTGCCTCAGATATCAGTCTGAAGATATACAGCTATATGACTATAAACACAAGAGTGCCTGGGCACCCTCATATACTAAGACGTGCACTGCTAGTTTGCAGGAAGATTTCCAGATAAAATGTACACTTTCCTGGGTACTCTTTAGCGACAATTAAAGTGGTTGTAACGCTAAAAAAACAAAAAAATGCTCCTGTTCCATTAAAGCATGATTAATACCACAGTGCTTTTGCTGTGTAATTTGTCCCTTTCTATGTTCTAAAATACCTGGTTAATCCTGCCTGTGTCTATTCCTCCCTATGTGCACTGACCACAGTAATCATGGCTGCTGATCCATGATACCATGGTCGGTTTACCTCCATCATCCTGCTGTGCGTACACAGTCTCTCCCTCTCCCCCTCTTCTCCCCCTCCCTTCCTGCCTGTCATTTTGAATCTGTGTGTGAGACCCAATCTCCTTCCTGCCCCTCCCCCCCCTCTCCTCCTGCCTCTATTCTGCTGTAGCTCATAATACAATTATTTGCGTCATCTTTGTTTTTGCAAGATATTAAGTACAGTGAGTCCGTTTTTTTTTTTTACAATGCTTAATACCTTCTTTTACAGTGCCACTCTGCTGTCACGTTGCCTCCCTCTGCTGGCTGGCATACGTCAGGGGGAAATCTCAGCCCCTCCCCCTGCTCTCCTTAGATCGGGGAAAGAGAGCAGGAGGAGGTCACGTGACTGCACAGTGGATCTGTGCAAGAAGGTATTTAGGATTAGAATTAAAACAAAAAAACACGCACACTGCAATTTATATCTTGCTAAAACAGAGAAGATACAAGTAATTGTGTTATGTGACTTTACAACCACTTTAACATTGCTAGATATCCCCTAGCAAATCTTCACCTTTTGAGTTCAGCTCCACTTTAATACTTGCCTTCACCATCATCTCTCACCACCCAACCTACAGCTGGAGCTCTTCAAAACTGCTACTTTTATGTATAGAGGAACATGTGACCCATGCCGCTGATTCCCACACTTCAATACTCAATGCCTAAGCAGTGGTTCTATGGAGATTTTTTATTTGCTATAAATGATAGCTAAGGTGATGGACAGGACAGGCTGAAACACACAAAACTCAGGTAGACATAAACATACAGGAATTATGACAGAGAGATCTCACTTTGAGGGTTCCTAAGAGGACAGGGGCTGACTCAGAACAACACAATTCACATATACCGTATTTTCTGGCGTATAAGACGACTGGGCATATAAGACGACCCCCCTAATTTTCAAGTTAAAACATAGGTTTTGGGCTATACTCGCCGTATAAGACTACCCCCCTTCCGAAGCAAGGCAACACCATTGAAAAACATCAGATTTCTCATAGATCTCCAAGGTACCCCAAGTACTGCAATGCATGTAATCTCCCATAATATCTCCAAGGTACCCTAAGTATAAGTATTACCAGTAGATGTAATCTCAAGATGCTGGCTGTGCGGGAATCCTGTACCGGTATACCCTATGTACCGTAGCTTCAGCTACATACAGTATACCGTGCTGAGCCAATCACGGAGAGCGAAGTATTCCATTATTGAATGGAAAGCCTGCTCGGATTGGCAGAGTCAGAGAGGCGGGCCACCAATCCGAGCAGGCTTTGCATTCAATAATAGAATACATCGCTCTCTGTGATTGTCTCAGCGCGGTATACTGTATGTAGCCGAAGCTACGGTACATACGGTATACCGGTACAGGATTCCCACACAGCCAGCGTCTTGAG
This sequence comes from Pelophylax lessonae, assembly GCF_965119305.1. Taxonomy (NCBI): domain Eukaryota; kingdom Metazoa; phylum Chordata; class Amphibia; order Anura; family Ranidae; genus Pelophylax; species Pelophylax lessonae. The sequence goes on along the minus strand of NC_138779.1, from coordinate 79,569,967 downwards.
AGATTACATCTATCGGTAATACTTATACTTAGGGTACCTTGGAGATATTATACTCGGCGTATAAGACGACTCCCCATTTTTGGAGGATTTTTTTGAGGTTCAAAAGTAGTCTTACACGCCAGAAAATACAGTACCTAAAACATCCCTTTTGAGCTGACTGACCCTTTAACATATCAGGGGGCTAAAACTGACAGCTTTGCTAGAGAAACCTAGGTTGTGTATGGGCAGCATAAGTCTAATGCTTGCCATGGACAAGAGATAGGCGTCTCCTGGTCCAGCTATCTGGAAGATATGCAAGCATCTTGTGTTTCCATCTGGGGACAGTCCTAGTCCAGTGTTCTGGGGGAATTATAATAAACTGAACAGGTTTGAAAAACATATCTGATCCTTACTGTTCTCTATAGATAAGATGATCCTGGGCCTGATTGCCAGCACCTTACTCCTTTCTGCCTCCTCCCCTTTCCATACACATTACAGTCCACAATGTGTATTAATGAAGCCGTCTCACGAGAGTTATGACTGGAACCCTGCACTTCTGACTGCCCTTTTATTTTTCTGGGTCTGCAATGTTTTATTTACTAACCTTATAATAGGTTCATATTTGTACTTGTACATATTTGAAAATAAGTCCACCAAAAAAATAATTTAGTGTCTGGTAAGGACTTACATGTTGAAGAATACAATTCTCTGGGGCTTCGATAGTGACAACTATTGGGTGGACAGAACTAGTAGGATAGTAGACTACCTCCTTTGCAGACACCACCTAAAATACCTTTGGGGTGTTCCTTGGCTACAGCTTTTTACACAAAGCCAAACAATATAATAGACATGACCAAGGTAGGATGACAACTGGGGGAAATCTGGACAATCTTGCTACTGGAGCCCCATAGACAAACCAGTAGCTAGCCTATATTTTAACATGTCACTGTCAAGCTTTAATGATAATATCAATTCAGCCAGGAAAGACTTTTTTTATGGTTGCCATTGTGTAAGTAACAATTCAATACACCTGTTAGAAAACAGCAGTTTCTGTCTCATATTATGAAACATGGTCTCTACAGTTGTGTTTCTGTGCCAAGCATACTAAAAATTCTGTTTGAATCTTTAAATTTAAAGTCTTTTTTAAAGAAGCTTTTTGACTATTTGAAAAAAAAAAGAATGTAATAATAAAATAAGGTCATAGAGTCTCTTCTGGCTCAGTATTATACGGAGAATGCAAAAAGCAGAACATAGCCGTTTCAGCTGGTTGCTTGCTGGACAGCACCCGTTAACATCACATCAGAAAATAAGTCACTGCAAAGAATACAGCCCTCATCCCGCCTGCCAGGAGCACATTTCATAAAAGTCCAGACTGGAAAGAGAGACGAGGGAGAGGATAATAGTGAGGGGGCAGGAGTTAAAAAATACTTAAATAAATGGAACTGTTCTGTGGTTGTTTCATAAGTATTGCAGTATTCTAGCCGAATATGTGTGGACATGGGTTAACTGCCAGAGTTATTAGTATAAGCTTTAATCATGTATACTGTATAATATATTGACATTGCTTTATTAAGCAAGGCACATGGGGCTTTATCTAAAGTGTACCTGTCAATCATATTGACTTCTAGTTCCCTGGAAGCTAATGGTGCATATGGAACACTCCATTAAGCCTGACCCACTGTAAATTAAATATGCTCCAGTCCACAAAAAAGTAATATTTCTACAGTCTTACAGCAGGTGCAATTTAATGTGATATGTAGAATGGCACGTCAACCAATAGGATGTCACAGTAGGTACAGTATGACATTTGACACACTGTCACATTATCTCTGCAGGGCAAAGTGACAGTGCCTTTGCAAAGGGACCCAGGACTCCCTTAAACCTCTTATACTCACATTGCCTAGGCTCCCTCACCACACTTTTCTCTGTTGAGTGTATTGGCGACCTGGAAAAATGGTGTTGTCACTCAGTTGGTCCCATCACCAGTTCCTAGACCTAGTGGACGGCTGCTAGTCCTCCTGCAAACCCTAACCCTTGTGCAAACCTAAAGATCCCTAGGTACATATAAAAGCCATAAATTAAAGTGGTTGTAAACCCTTACATATACCCATATTCAGCCAAATGCTTCAGAACTCATTGGACGGCGCTTCACAGTGCAGATAGACAATGACCCCCAAGCATACTGCGAAAGCAACCAAAGAGTTTTTTGAGAGAAAGAAGTTGAATGTTATGCAATGGCCAAGTCAGTCACCTGACCTGAATCCGATTGAGCATGCATTTCACTTGCTGAAAACAAAACTGAAGGGAAAATGCCCCAAGAACAAGCAGGAACTGAAGACAGTTGCAGTAGAGGCCTGGCAGAGCATCACCAGGGATGAAACCCAGCGTCTGGTGATGTCTATGCATTCCAGACTTCAGGCTGTAATTGACTGCAAAGAATTTGCAACCAAGTATTAAAAAGTGAAAGTTTGATTTTTGATTGTTAATCTGTCCCATAACTTTTGGTCCCTTAAAAAGTGGGAGGCACATATACAAACTGTTGTAATTCCTACACCGTTCACCTGATCTGGATGTAAATTCCCTCAAATTAAAGCTGAAAGTCTGCAGTTAAAACACATCTTGTTTGTTTCATTTCAAATCCATTGTGGTGGTGTATAGAGCCAAAAAGATTAGAATTGTGTCAATGTCCCAATATTTATGGACCTGACAGTAAGTATAGGTATGTTTATTATTTTTATTTAAAACAAAATCTGAAGGCTTACAATCACTTTAATTAGCAGTTTGTGTAATTATCAGCTTTACCCTCTGAGATACTGATATTGATATACATTCTGCATATCAATGGCAAAGAACCTGACAAGTACATATAGAAAACTACTAAGTGTCCTCTAAATATTTAAATGCTGGACAAGCGAATGAGGTCAGACTCCTTCTGGCATAATAGGGAAGCAATTGTGTTACGGCATAAAACTGTACTTGATTGTTAATTCAAAGTGAACATGTTTTTATAATTCCAGGCACAAAGCTTGCTCCTAAGAAGGTCATCACAGTAAAATTTGAATGTTTTCCAATTGAAGGCATCCTAGACAGCCAGTCAGATTTAAATGCCTCTGGAAGGGTGATCAAGGTTGCCTCAGGGTTACCTTGGAATTCTCTTATTATTTATGTTCCCAGCAAGCTAGGATGATTAAAATGCTGGGGCAAATCCGATAGACACAAGTGGTCCTCTGTGGCTTCTCAGCTAATGGACGGAGCTCATCTGTTCATAAAAGGCACCATTTTTGGGCTTTCTCCATCAGAAACGATGACTTGGAAAGGATTTGCCGAGGTTTTCAGTGTCTTTAGCAGGTGCAGCTGTAACGAGTAGGAACAAAGGCTTCATAAAAATTATCTCATTTTCTCTCATTTGCTGCAATATTGTCTCCCTCGCTGCCTTCCCATGGCAATGAAATCACACTAATTGGATTATTCTGCAAAACTTTAGAGGAAAACTCCCAAATCTGATAAAACAGAATTTACAAAGATCTCAGTTATTCCTAAAGCTGACCTAAAGTCTAATTTACATGAGGGCTCCCTCCTCCCTACTTACTGCTGATAATAAACCTGATAAAAGTACCAGAATACATGTCTATAACAAGGATTGTGTCTCTCTCTGTAGCCCATTTTTTCCTGGCCACTTAGGTGGCCATACACTAGCACAAGAACCTTTATATGAACATTTGGGCAAACATTTCCATAAAAGTGCATTCTAGAGCTGCACCATTCTGGATAAAAATGAGAATCATAAGGTACGTTGTTTCGTGTAATAGAGCTGACTTGCTGCAGTAAAACTACGGTGGCTGGTCAGAAAGTGGTTAACTAGACTCTGCCACTCCTAAGATGACTGCCAGAGTAACATGGGTGACCAGCATCCAATTGAATCACTGCCCAAATGATTCAGGGAACCATAGAGGAACCATATGTCAAGATGTTACCTTGCCCTCCTGTTTGCAGCCGTATTGGACATGTGCAGACTGCTGCCTCTTATAGACTCTGATTGCATCATCACTTGCATGCTGCCTGGGCGTCGCACATTGATGATGCTGCACACCTGTATATATCTACCACTTGATGGGTTGCAGTCCTTGCCCTTGTGTTTGTGCTCCAAGGTGCATCTCTGCTAGCAGTCTTCTGTTCTCCCTGTTGGCTCTTGACCCGGCATTGGCAGATGACCCAGTATTGGCAAAAGACCCGGCATCGGCAGACTACCCGCTTCTGGAATCAACTCCGGCTATGATGACTACCCGCTTCTGGACTTGAGCCCCGCTTGTTCCTGCTCCCTCTTCCTCACTCTTGCTGTGCGTTTATTGTTGTTTGCTCCAAAAAACTGCTTTATTTTACCTGCATCCCCGGTCTGGTTTCCTGGCACCCTGCTCCTCATGACTTTCTCTCCCTCTGCATTGCCACTGCAGTTGAGCGCCACCTGCAGTGAAAATAACAGACTGCACCTGCCTACACATAGTCATAAAGATGGACTTTTCTTTTAAAGCATATGCCCTGCCAAAACTTTTGTTTTTCAGTTTTGGATGGTGTGGAGAAAGGTTAGAACCTCTGCCAAGTTTTACTCCTATCCAAGGCTCCATTACAGAGAAGTTCCCTCACTTCCTGTTCAGCTGACAGCCGTGTTACCAGACAGGAAGTGAGGGAAAATCTACAATGGGGACATACTGTCTGTTACTGCTAAAGTGGGTATGGCCATCCAGGCTGTATTGCCTAGGTCTGGATTAAGCATGGGTGTACTTTGCATGCTGTATAAATAGTTATTAGTGGGCAGCACAGATTTGCTATATTTCAAGCCTAATATAAAAGAAAAGATTTTGTCCCGAAGTGGATCATTTAGTTCTTGTCTTGTTACAGTGATTTGCTCAGTCCCAAAGCTCTTTTTTTTGTTCATTTTCGAACAGCAAAGACAGATGGTGTAAAATGACAGTGTTTATGTCATGCAATTATCTTAAAAAATATAAACCCCTCTTGAATTGTAGCCAAAGGAAAATGTTATGTTTGAACTGCTGATTCATATCTTTAATATTTCCCGAGGTGTCGGTTCTGTCTGCGGATCATACTAAAAAGTGAACATATTTCTGAGGCCGCCTGAAAAAAAAAAAATAATTAAGTGGGTAAAAAGTAAAATAAGTGAGAATAAAAGCTGAACTCCAAGCAGATATAAAAGCCGCAAATCCATGTAGTTCTGTACACAAGAATACGGCATTACATTTATTTTTTTTAAAGATCTGAGGTTGACTTGCTAATAGCCACATACAATCCACTGTACAGCAGAGCTGAGACTGAGTGAGAAAGAAGCAGCGCGAAGAGCTAGTCAGTTATGCTGCAGTGCTTATGTGCAAGCAAGGAGCATGCAGATAGGAGGAGAGTGCAAGTAGCAGAGAGATGAGCTCATCAGTGTGCTGCTTCTCTTTTCACTGTCCAGTTAGGCACCGTGCATGCTACTGCTTTGGCTTGTGTGAACAAAATCCCAGAGTTTTCAGGCACCCAGGAGGTACAGGTGCAGCATCCAGACCTGCTGTCAAAATCTAGAATGGCCTGAAATACGCAGACCACAATACTGAGTGGTAGTCATGCTTAGGGCAGCTTGTGTTCAGAAATATATGCCTTAAGGTAGAATTTCTGCCTTCTGGGCAAAGGTCTCTGAATGCATAAGGTCCTAAACACAAGTACTGCTCAGTACAGCATCCAGCCCACATGAATTGCAGCCAGTTTCAGATTTTGACTGCGGGTCTGGGTGCTGCACCTGTACCTCCTTGGTGTCCACAAAAACCAAGATTTGATACACATGGGCTAAAGTACTAGTGTGGATGAAGCTTGAGGGAGGGGACAAGACATGTCTACGTTACTTAAAGCGTAACTCCACTTTTTTTGAGAAAAAAAGATTCCCTTCTGGGTGATCTGTGCACATTACAAGGATTATAACAGTCTTTGTTGCAGATTCCTACATTTTGTTATTCTGTAGAAATTCCTGTTTGTTCCTTTGTGCCTCTGTGCTGAGTGAGAGTGGTATCATAATTATAAATCAGCTGTGCAGCTGCAGAGCACTAATGAGGAAATCTGCTGGACCTGCATCCCTTTAGATGTGTTCCTATTGGGAGTATCTCACCAATAATGACATTTTTGTTGCAGGGGATGCCAGAAATCTGACTTGTATCTTAGGCAGACTTCTGGGAAAATTGGTGAGCCAATCACACAAGCAGGAAATGATGTTTCTGGGGTGTGGTCAGTATACATTCTGTGTACAGAACAGCTCCAGGTAGCCATATTGCATTGCATTTTGTGTCTCAATTGTATAGGCTATATTATTTTTTCTTTACTTGCTATTTTTGCTCCCCACGAAAGAGGAGTTACCCTTTAGCTAAAGGAAAGAAAAATAGGAAAAAAATGTCTCCCCTACTGCCAAACAGGACCATGCTGTGTTGCAGAGCTGTGTAAGTCTCAGGACTGGATAGACAGAAACACAAATCTTTTGGCAGGAAAAACTCTCCCTAAGGCCCCTTTCACATTACTTTTCCGATTAGGGTTGCCACCTCATCCCTTTAAAACCGAACACATATTAATTACACAGGTTCTGTGGCTGATAAAGGTGGCAATTAAACTCACGTGTGCCTTATCTGCATTAAATTACCCTCAAAACCTGTGTAGCTCATATGTGTTCGGTTTTAAAGGAATGAGGGGGCAACTCTAGCTCCGAGTCAGCCTGTAAGTATTTCAGGCAGATTTGATCAGATGATCTATTAACCACCTTGGCGGTAATCCCGAGCGTGACTCGGGTGGATTTTTCATATCAGGAGCGGTAACCCCGAGTCACGCTCGGGGTGGATGTGCAGAGAGCGCAGCGGTGTTCTCTTACCTTATCCTGGCGATCCAGCGATGATCTCTCATTGCTGTGACCGCCAGCCGAGAGTCCCGCCGCTCCTCCGTCTTCCGTCGGTGTGATCACTTCCTAGTTCCGTTCCCTGCAGCAGCAATGCTGCATGGGAGCGGAACTAGGGAGGGAAATAAAAAAAAAAATAAAAAAACGTCGCACAAAACACATAACACATTTTATATTATATATATACATATATATATATATATATATATATGTGCATATATATATATATATATATGCATATATATATATATATATATATATATATATATATATATATATATATATGCGCATATATATACACTGGTATATATATATATATGCATATATATATATATATGTGTATATATATATATATATATATATATATATATATGCACACACACACATATATATATATAAAATTATATTATTGATTCAATTATAATTCATGCGTTATATATTATATATATATATATATATATATATATATATATATATATATATATATATATATATATATATATATATATATATATATATATATATATATATATATATATATGTGTGTATATATATATATATATATATATATATATATATACACACACACATATATCTATATATAATATATAATGCATGAATTATAATCTAATCAATAATATAATTTTATTATATATATTATATATTAAATAATAAAATAATATTATTGATTCGATTATAATTCACGCGTTTGTGTTTCAAATTTATCACATCTGGGATGTCTACTAGACTCTTGTTTTGGTCAGGTTTAAGTCAGTAATTACTAAGAATTGTAGGCCTATAATACATAACGCCAAATTTCCATGAAAACAATTGTACCGCTTTTGGTATGTAATTCCTGACATAATCATACCGCCAGGGAGGTTAACCCCTATGGTCTGGCTGGTGTACATGGTCTATCTCCGATCTGATCCGGTCCGCTAAAAAAGAAGAGAAAGAAACCTGTTCTCCTCTGTGTAGGGGATCGGATCGGGGGTAGTTTGGTGTAAACAGACAGCAGAGTCCGTTTACACACAGGCCACCCATAGAGCAGGGAAACAAAAAGGCAATTCACTGCTCCAGGTGAGAGGTGTAATTCCGAGGACAGGTGAGACTGGGTGCTAGCCTCGGCTCACATCCGTGTATACAACTTGGGAAAGAAATTGGCTGCACACCTCCGCCAGTCCAATAGACTTAATGAAACATGTATAAAACTGCCACCAGGACAAGGACACAGACCATGGAAAGGTTGACGCGTTTCACACTGACAATGTGCTTCTTCAAGACACATGTTGTCAGTGTGAAACGCGTCAACCTTTCCATGGTTTGTGTCCTTGTCTGGTGGCAGTTTTATACATGTTTCAATAAATCTATTGGACTGGTGGAGGTGTGCAGCCAATTTCTTCCCCTTAGTGCATAAACCGAACAGACACCGACCTGTCATCCACCCACTCTGCGTTGGTCATCAAGGGATCTATGAGAGGAAACCTACTGATCGGGACAAAGTCCGCCCTATGTGAAAGGGGCCTTATATGTATTTCATTTGTGTATTTAGATGTTCAGACATTATTATGATAGAGTAGGAAAGGATTGGAACCCCTGTTAGGTTTTTATTACTGCTTGTATTGGGGAAATCCATTAGGAAAATCTCATCTCGCTTCTTGCCCCAGTGACACCTACAGGAAACATGAACTGTGCAATAAAAACCATTGTTTATACTTTTCTTGCATGTTGTCCTTATGGGATGTATGAAGTCCTTGTTATCCTATGCAATTTAGCTGCAGAAACCTTTTTACTGATTATGTTGTCTCTCACAAACCAGCATGTAATCAGTGATGCTCAGAAGAAACACTTTTAGAACTCTCAGCCTGTGAAGTAGGTGAATTCAGTATAATTGCAGATTGCAGATAATAACAATTGCATTGCGTGGTGTGTAATTAATCTTACACCACCTCACAGTTTCATTTGCTTGAAGTGGACCTATCATTAAATGTCACACTTCACATGAATTAATAGCCCACTTGTCGGAATTACTAAATCATATTCTAGTTGTGAGTAAAAATACCTTTTAATGACGAAGTACTGTCTCTTCGCTAACACGGGTGATTTAAATCAGAGGCAGCCTAGATTGCTTAAGCTGGCCATAGACAGGTAGAATTTCGAATGGAAATTCTTCTAAGAAAGTTCATTCATGTTTCTAAGAGAGGAGAAAACCACAAGTGCCTACTAAGTGTAGCAGTTAAAACTATTTTAATAAATGTAAAGGTGACGGCCTAAAAGAAGGAGCGCATGCTCCGCAACGCGGTTCGCCGTAAGTCCCCCCTGCCGCAACCAGGAAGTGACGTCACGGGCCCTAGACTGACGATTTACAGCCTTCAGTGGACCCAGGAAGTCCTCGGGTTCAAACTAGGGTGAACCCTGCTGCTAAAACCTGATGCCAGACATCGTCCCCAAGGACCCCCCCTTGTTTGCGGAAGTGAAGGACCACCTCCTGCCATTACATGCCTGTTTTTACCCACTTTTGTGAGTAATTTTAATCTACATTTATTAAAGTATTTTGAACTGCTACACTTAGTAGGCGCTTGTGGTTTTCTCCTCTCTTGCTTCCTCTACAGAGGAGCTTCTCTCGTCGTCACCAGCAGCCTTAAGTGTACAGGTACCAGACCAGGAATTGCCCCCCCCCCTTCTCAGGAACACCCATCCACCATTGGACACTTTCTGATGCTCCTGGATCAACGCCTGTTTATCCATATTATCCAACATTATCCCACATTGATTGATTATAGACTGTTCGAGACTTTACTGCATATCTGAACTTGCGCCAATTCCTGTTTTGGCTTGTCATTCATTTTTCTAATCCTTAGTGGGTCAAATGGGCGTTCGTTTTTCATTGCAGTGATGAGAAAAATTGAAGGAGCAGCATGGAAATTTTTTTTTTTTTTTGCAAGAATGAATTTCTAACAGTGAATGTGGTTTTTGTTCAAATAAAACCTTTCAAAGGACAAATGAATGCTCTGAGAATTTTCGTACACATTTTAATTTGAAATTCTATCTATGGCCAGCTTTAAGCCATCCATAGGTGGATGGAATCTCAGGGGTTCAGCAGGGCCTGGCCGAGATTCAATCCATCTATGGGCAGACTGATTGCACCCAAGTCAATGTTCGGTGCAACCAGCATGTTTGATTTTTAGCATGCAATTATTAATAGTGGCTAAAGCCTCTAGCAGTAATCGCTGTGCTCTCCCAGCAGAGATGGCTCCCCATGCCCCCCTTCCCACCGGGAGAAGACAATATCTCCATAGTAGGTTTTCCCCCATTTTTTTTTTCCTTTATCCCGTGGTTGTCGGTAAGAAAATCGCATAATCTATGGCTTGCTTTAATTTGGCCATAGATGGTTTGAATCAAGGCCGGTTCAGCAGGGACTGTACTGCCTGTACTGCAGGCTGATTGTACCCAAGTCGATCCATCAATCAACATGGGTACAACCAAGCATGTCGGATTTTTCAAGTCAGCTATAGCCGCCAGCAATAATCACTATGTGTTCTCCCAGCAGGGATGGCTCCCTGTGCCCCCCCTCCCCCACCAGGAGAAATAGCTCCATTGGAGGGATTTGCCAATCAACACTGACTGTGTTGATGGGGAAACTGAGTGGTTTTCTTTCTTGCAACCTATGGTTGCAAGAAAGAAAATCTCATTTTCTATGGCCAGCTTTAGTCTCTGGCTATCAGAAGCATTGTGGGTGTTTTAGGTAATTAGAGTCTGAAAAGAGTTATTCTATTGTTTTCAGTTATACTTGCAATGAGAAGAGTAGTTTTCTTTTATATATATATATATATATATATATATATATATATATATATATATATATAACCCAATTATTTTGACACCTACAGTGAATGTTTGATGAGAATGCCAGATGCTAACTGCTTTATAAATATACCGCTAACGCCCCCTGAATGTGGGGTCCTTCAGCTATACTGCATCTTACCTGACAGTTTGGTGCACCCTGCTGCCTGCAGCCTGTCAAAGTCTATGGCAGGTCGTTGCTGAACGGGGCTGAACACCATACCGAGTGGTACCATTAGGGCTCTGACCATTCAGGGAACTCAGGTCTTCTGCAGCTGAACAGCCCCGAGTTCAAGAGTCCTGTAACAATGTATACGTTACAAAGTGGTAATTGTGTCCCTTTTGTAATCTTTGGAAATAAAATAATATATAATCCCTTTTGTTTTTTTATCTCTTTGAACTTTGCAAGATGTATAGCGGCCATTTTTGTGTGTAGCTGCACGGCGTGCTGTTATTGTAGTTATTGTTCTTGTGACCTTTAATATTTTAGGAAGATGTATTATGATGATTTCCAATGGTGGTAAACAAACATAACCCCAGGGCACCATATTCATTTGAAGAAAGCAAAATACGACTGGTGTTTCTGTGGGATTAAAAAACAAACTTTTATTGAGTATTATGGTTGCTTTTCTTTTATCTTTTGTAAAAAGCTGATGGAGAGATTGTTTCCCTGTATGCCTGGATGAAAAGCTCATGAGCGTGTACAGAGACATTTACTGGATTGAATATTGATATAATAAAGAACAGGGAGACTTTTTGTGATATCGAGAGCCGCAAAAGTTGAAGTTACTAAACATTATAATCATCTGTCCAAATCTTAAGAATAGGTTACCCCAACATTTCATGATCCTGATAGGTGTCTGTTGTTTTGATTACATGAATTTTTTTCCTTATAATATGGACTGTATATATATATATATATATATATATATATATATATATATATATATATATATATATATATATATATATATATACAGTCCATATTATAAGGAAAAACAAAGATAGATAGATAGATAGATAGATAGATAGATAGATAGATAGATAGATAGATAGATAGATAGATAGATAGATAGATAGATAGATAGATAGATAGATAGATAGATAGATAGATAGATAGATAATACTTTTTGAACATATTTTTGAATTCTACACGTTGCACATAGCACTTTACAGTGTATTAATTTTACACATTGCACTTGTCACTTTAACATACACCGATCAGCCATACCTCGTTACAATGGCACCTGAAAATTGGTGGGATATATTAGGCAGCAAATGAACATGTTGTCCATGAAGTTGATGTAGTGAAAGCAGAAAAAAATGGGCATAGCAGTTTGTTTCCCATGATGCTGTGAAGCCCATGGGGATATATATATATATATATATCTTTCTATATAGATATCTTATATATCACAATACACAGATCAGCCATAACAATATGACCACCCGCCTAATATTGAGTAGGGCCCCCTTTTGCTAAAACAGCCCTGACTCATTGAGGCATGGACACCAAAGTAACATCCACATGAATAGCAGGACCTAAGGTCTTCCAGCAGAACGTTCCCCAAAGCATCACAGTGCCTCTGCTGATTTGCCTTCTTATATCGTATCCTGGTGCCATCTTTTCCCCAGGTAAGTGACTCACATCCACATGATGTAAAAGAAAACGTGATCCATCAAACCAGGCCACTTTTTTCCATTGCTCCGTCGTCCAGTTCTGATTTTCATGTGACCATTGTAGAAGCTTTTGGCTGTGGATATGGGTCCCCAATAGGCTTCACAGCCCCATACACAACAAACTGCAATGCCCATTTTCTTCTGCTTTCACTACATCCACTTCATGGACAACATGTTCATGCCTAATATACCCCACCAATTTTCAGGTGCCATTGTAACGAGGTATGGCTGATCGGTGTAATTACAGTTAATACACTGTAAATGTGCAATGCGTAGAATTCAAAAATATGTGCAAAAAGTATTCTATCTATCTATCTATCTATCTATCTATCTATCTATCTATCTATCTATCTATCTATCTATCTATCTATCTATCTATCTATCTATCTATCTATCTATCTATCTATCTATCTATCTATCTATCTATCTATCTATCTATCTATCTATCTATCTATCTATCTATCTATCTATCTATCTATCTATCTATCTATCTATCTATCTATCTATCTATACACACACACAGGAAATTCAGTCCATATTGTAAGAAAAACAATTCAATATACTCAAATCGAAAAAGTCCCAAATAACACATAGCTGTGAAATCATAAACTTGAGCAAGTTCTTCACAAATTCCTTCAGGTGTACACCAAACACCCAGTGCAATCCACCACCACAAGTGCTAAATGGACTCACTAGAGCTCTATGCTGGTGAAATTATAAACCAGCTAATGCGCATCATACCCTGGAAGAGACAAGCTGCGGCCGCTAGCTCCTCCGCTCCAAAGACATCACACGATATTAGTTTCAAATATTTCACAATCACATAAAGGAAGAAGAGGGAAGAAAGGAAGCTCCCAAAGCGTAAAATCATCTAAAACTGCTTTATTCTTTAAAAATATTAAGTATACTCAAAAGTTTAAAAGCAAAATCGTATATAGCTGAGTAGCCTCTGGCCAAAGCTCCGCGCTATGAACACAATCTCGGTGTGACTGGTGACATCACACCCTAGCCCTTCTCTACGCGTTTCATCATTCAACATCCTCCAGGGAGGGGTTAACACTTTTGAACATATTTTTGCATTTTACACATTGCACATAGCACTTTACTGTGTATTAATTTATTTTCTACTGTATTTATTTTGTTTTTTTATTGTGATATAATAGATTAGTATATATTTTGTAGAGGGCATAAGCACACAAATAAAGCCTAGGAGGGATAGAGCTGTTTATTTTTCAATAATATTAATGATTTGATGATACATCAAAATAGGATAGCAGCTGTCCTTCTCACATTTTTTTTTTATTGAGCTTTTATATATTTATTTTCTGTGCCACACTTCTGTTAAAGTTCCCTTAAAAGCTGACCTTTCTCTACTGCATTTGGGCAGTGTAGGTAGGTCACGTCCCAGCTCCCAGTATGTGTTTTTACAGTGAAGGAGCTGCAGCAGGCTGATGAGGTTTTCTCTTTGCTCTCCCTACAATTTAGCAATCTTCTTGCCAGCACATGTGTACGCAGAAAACCCAGTTGTGCCCAGAGAACCCAGTCTGAGCGCTGCAGTACAAGACAATACAAGACTTTAAAAACAACACAAATTTAGATTTAAAAATTGTTTTAAACATACTGAAACATCTAAATTCCTTCTTCTTAATTGGTGGTATATATCACTATTGCCTCTGATCCATTGGGCATAATATTTGCTTTGGTTGTCATTTTTTACATCAATTTCAATATAGAAGGAGGTTGTACTATGTTGATGTTACCCAAGGAAATCCATAGCCCCCACAACACAGATACAGCAAGTGAAAATAGATGTTTGCATTGACCAAGTTAGAAGAAGTGTTCTCTACTTCTTACCCAACACATAAGCTAAAACAAAATATGTCTAATTGTATTGTGGAGTGGCCTAATATTGTACAGGATTAGGTCTAATAAGGCAATATGAAGAGTGCACTAACCCAGGGCAACATCAGAAATGAGCTCTCTGAAAGTCAAATCAAAGTTGATCTGTGAGTAAATGCTATGAAGAAGGGTTGGTCTAGCGAACTATGATGAAATATGGTGTGTCAGTGCATATAAGCCCTTGGCATTTGCAATAATTTATTTAGAAAAAACTCTTTAATATAGGAATCATGTATAATAAAATCACAATACATGCAATACATGAACATAGAAAAAGCCTTTCAGGGAAGCAATAAAGATTCAAGGTAATTTTATTGCTTACTTTTACAGTTTATATGCTTTTAAACTTCTATTTTGCACCTGCATTTGTGCAATTTTTGTAAAAATCGTAGTTTCACAAATAAAAATGTAACACAGGACACATCATTCACTGAATACAGTTGGAATTCTAAAGCACAGCACATTGTTCGCCTGCAGGTTCACTCTCACTAATAAAAACTTGGGTCAAAGGGGCTGATTTAATAAAACTGGAGAGTGCAAAACTTGGTGCAGCTCTGCAAAGAAACCAATCAGCTTCTAGGTTTATTTGTCAAAGCTTGATTGAGCAAGCTAAAAGTGATTGTAATGTCTTGTTTTTGTTTTTTGTTTAATATTAAAATAACAAACATGTGTATACTTACCTGCTCTGTGCAGTTGTTTTGCACAGAGCATCCTGGCTGGAGTTCCTGACCCCTCCCCCCTATTGAGTGTTCCCACAGCAAGCAGCTTGCTATGGGGCACCCGAGCTGAGCTGCAGTTCTGTGTATCCAATCAGACACTGAGCCGTGGTTCGGCACTGCCTCCTCCCTCTCCCAATTGGCTAACTGAGTTTGTCTAACAGTATCTGGAGCCAATGGCTCCAATTAAGATAAAAAAAACCTTCTGGCTTTACAACCACTTGAAGTTAGACGCTAAATGGACACCATGCGCAGCTGCAGCAGATTTCTGCAGTTTTAGTAAATCAACCCTTGACTTATATGCAAACAGCGTAACGGAGAGAGAGACATGACTCAATGCTATAACTAATTCAGTTCTGTGGGTAAATTTCAGTTTGAGCTTTTGAGCTCTGTAATTAAGATGTTTTTTTCAGCAAAACATGACTGGAAAACATGTATACAGGAGCTCAGAGCACCACCTGATGGCTAAAAATGAAAGTACAATTGAATGCAAATATTGGTTTATATATTTAACTGACCAAAAAAAGAAAAACATTTTTACATCTTAATTTTTAGCACCGACTAGAGGTGAGAATAGTAATTTCATTGATAAATTACCCATTTCAACAAAACACAACTTTGGGACAATTAAGGGCCTGTTTTAGCACCGGAATAGTCCAGGATATGTAAAAGGAGCTTCTGAAACCCTCAGGAGCCATTCAAAGCCTCTTTTCCTCCTAAACAAACACCAAAACCACCATTATTCTACTTTTCTTATTGTATTGACTATTTGCCCAAATCTCCTATTTTTTTCTAAACTTTCAGAGATATCTAAACTCTCAAATTCCCTAATCTCCAGCCTGACCATAATAAATAAAGAAATTAAATTTATACAAAATACAATACCCTCTTTTCAACTGCTGCCAAGAACCTTTGTCTATAATTTTGGATTCCAAAGTTATGAGAAGACAAATAGTGATTTAATATATTTTATTGCTGGCCCTGCATAAAACAGTTATTTTGATTCAAACTTTTTCTTCTTGTCCTGGTAATTTAGGAGCAAAATTGACTGTTTTAAGCAAACAAAAGGGGCTTTCATGAAAGGCGGCAATCACATATACTTTATATATAGCCTTTGTTAGATAAGAGACATGAAGATGGCCGCCAGGCTCCTGTCTCCATCTCTAACAGATAAACATATTTAAGTTATTGCCTCACAAGTAGGGTAAGTCTAATCTTTTTCTGATCATTCATCTTCTTTGTTTCCTTTGCGTCTCGAGAAGCATAACAATATTGCCAAAGTAGTTTTCAATGTGATCACTTTTTATTAGACAGAAAATTGAAAAACAATTGAATTTTGCTTCCCTGCTGTGGTTATTATAATGTTTAAGGTTACTCGGAAGAAAATTTATTCAGTTCTAAAACTGTAGCCTAAATGTATGCTGGCGTGGAATGTTTGTTTCTCTGCAAGTTTTTTTTTGAGTATGTTTAGTGTGTGAAAGGACTTTCTACCTGGTTAAACATTATTCTAGATTTTACCTTAAAATATACTTGCCCTGAAAAAGGATTTTCCCTTTTTGGAATTCTCTTTACAGATTTTTTGGCATTAAAGCAACCCTTTTTTTTTCATATTTGTACAGGACTTGCCAAAATATACCTATTTAGCTTGTAAACAACTCATAGGGGCATAATTAGTAAAGAAAAAACCCTCTTGAGTCTGCCCTTATGAACCAATCCCTTTGGATGTGGCCATCTTGTCTCTCCAACGACGAGGAGAAGGTTAAGCCAGGCTGCCAATCCCAACCTTCACATTAAAGACACATGACCTAAAAATGCTGCACCAGATGAAATCAAGAGGACTAATAAGTCCAAATAAGTGAATAAATAAATAAATAAATAAAAATGTGCAATAAATAAATAAATAGTGCACAACCTTATCTGTATGGATTAATAAATAATTCATCTTTGACTGTGTTAATCAATGAAATGTTACCACTGTGAAAAAAATCAGAACCTCTATCTCATAATGTGATAAAAAAAACTATTCATAAATACGTGAAAAGAACAAAATATCAATACAGTTTGTGAATGATATAAAGAAACTCCAGCAGTGTACCACCAATAAATACATAAATAAATAAAAAAAGTCCAAGAGTCAATACAATCTGTGAGTGATATAGGTGGACTACTTGCATCCATCCGTGCTTTACCCCTGAGGGGAACTGCTTATACTGACCCACTGGTGACACAGGGGTCAGATGGGAAGGTGAGAGGCTTGTATGTTTGGTGGAGGGGGCACACTGAGCACTGATATTCCTTGTGATCACTACGGAGGTGAATATTACTGGAGTCCACCTATGTCACTCACAGATTGTATTGACTCTTGGAATTTTTTTTATTCCTGGAGTTTCTTTATATCATTCACAAACTGTATTGATATTTTGTTCTATTCACGTATTTATGAATAGTTTTTTTTATCACATTATGAGATAGGGGCTCTGATTTTTTCACAGTGGTAACATTTCATTGATTAACACAGTCAAAGATTAATTATTTATTGATCCATACAGTTAAGGTTGTGCACTATTTAATTATTTATTGCACATTTTTTATTTATTTATTTATTTATTCACTTATTTGGACTTATTAGTCCTCTTGATTTCATCTGGCACAGCATTTTTTAGGTCATTTGTGGTTTAGTGTGTGTAGTGGGAACACATTTAGTGCGAGCAGCCAGAGCTCATTATTTGCACCTGAATTTTATTTATTTTTTGCATTTTGCTTATTTATTCATCTTAGTTGCGCTGTTTTCTCTATGCACGTTAAAGACACATCTCTACCCTTAATATTAATAAAAACATGTTGCGCTATCAATATAAAGAGCATAAATTCATAACAATCAATCATAACAATTAATCAATCAAGTAAAAAATTTATATATATCAAAAACTGTAAATAAGAATGTGCTAAAGAACATTTATAAATAATCCAGTAAAGTTCTTTAGAAAAAAAAAAGAAGAAAAGAAGTGCTGTTGTGCAAAATGTTCATTTATACTTCTTTATCAACAAAAATCCATATTTCAGTGTGGATAGCAAAATCTTCGCACTCAAAAGTGCAAACCTTCTCTCAAGCAGTTTACCAGCTACTCTGACCCAAATATGGGGGTATGGCTGCACTTTATACCAGTATCCCCATGGGATGGATGGATATCAGGAGCCAAGATTGCAGGATGGGTTACCTTACAACCAGGATGTTTAACAATGGACTCACCAAAAGGAGATAGCAACATTCATTGGCAGCGCACAGGAAAACACTTATAATGTACAACTGCACTTTCTTAGTACTTGACATTTAATCCAATGAGTAGGTGAAGAGATCATACCCGCATGTCTGTCCAAGCAGGGTGATGACGCCAGTAGGGGAGCCCAACCAAGAACGGTGAATCAATGCGAGGCTGTGGTGGAATGCATACCTCGCTCATGGACCACACCGGACGTTGTGACGTAAGAGGGCGGTAATGCGTTTTGGAGCATGCGCAGTAGTGCTCCTTCATTTTCTCCAAAAACTAGTGAATGTGGTAAAGTTCTGCTGATTCCCATCATCCAGTCATGTGTAAGCAAAAATGCTGTTTTTTTTTTTTTTCTTTGCACTTGATTGGGTATTTATTACAACATAAAATGTAACCACATTCACTAAGCTCTGGGGAAAAGGAGTGCAACTGCACTTGCAGAGTGCACAGACTATTTGTGTTTAGTAAATCAAACCCAGTGTATTTCAAATCCTCCCTGAAAAAATGTTTTGACTGACACATTTTAGTACAGTCTGAGCAAGGTCCTGCTGTTATAAGGTATTTAGAAAGAAGCCCCTGATGATATCAACTCGACAAAACGCGTAGGAAGGAGCTGACTGCATTGATGTCATCATGTACCCTGAAGTGTTGTTCCGGTTGGAAAATTTGTTTACAGTACTGTAATTCCTTGATATATGTGAGTGATTTTGCACTTAAAAAAAAAAAAAAAACGATAAATCTGATTGCACACTATGAGGAGCACATGGCTCTTTCTTTCTTACTAAAGTGTGCAATGACCAGATGACGATTGAGGAGAAGTGAGGAGTGCCTGGTTTATGCACTTAGTATTTCCATCCTTTTGGCCACTTGTTCCATAATCAGAGATGATAGTTATCAGTGAAGGACAGTGATGAGCCCATACGCTATATGACTTCTCTATAACTAGAGGGTCAAATGTTTCAGGTAAGCCTTCTGGGGTGGAGCACAGTGGTGGCGGTTTATTTGGAGTGGGATGCACATGAGGAATTTTTGTTCATTTAGACTTAAGGCTCCATGTACATGGGAGGTTTGAAATCCTCTTCTGAACGTTGGAACCTGACAGCTAGTAACCAACGGTTAAAAACGTCAGTTTTGCCACTTTTACATGCCGCTGATGCGTGTTTAGTGGTGTTTGCGTTTAGAAGCATTTTTTTTTTATTATTCTCTCTCCCTCTCTTTCTCTCCCCCCCCCCCCCAACGTTTTCATGCTGTTACAAGCATTTGGCGTTTCAAATGCTACTAAACTACCGCCCTGAATGCGATTTTTTGCTTTCTACTACAAAAGCCATAGTGTACATGTTCCCATAAGATAACATTGAGTAGAGTTCAGGGGCTGCTGAAAAAAATGCCTAAATGCTCATAAATGTCCGTTTACCAGTTTTACTTATTTATTCACTTTTCTCGTGTGATGGGTTTTCATTTTTTGGCACATATTCTGTTATTGTATTATGATTTGATCATTTTACTACTGCTTGAAGTACTGAATTCACATTTTCTATGTGTACTTTGTATATCGACTTGGGGTGCATTTGTATTATTTGACTTTTTATATAACATGTAAAAAGAAGGCATGTTTACTAGCAAACTCGATGTGGAATATAAAAATGAATCACCAAATTATATTAAAGAAAAACTGATATTTTCTGAAAATGTTGTTGGCTATCATGCCAAAAAAAGTTATAAAAACCTGGGACGTTGGTGTGGGATGACATAACTTCCACGCATGCACAGGAATTTATTCATCCTGGGCCTGGCACTAAAACCCAATGCTGAGAATGTTCGCTGAGCTGTACATGTGCAAGAAGACTGTGAACAAGCAAGTAAAATTGTTTTATGGAAGAAGACACATAGCATGTTTCTACTGCAATAAAAAGCCTGCCTGCTCCTATATTTTTTTTTTTTTTACACTTTAATTTCCCTTTAAGTAAAGCTGGCCTCTAATTTTCCATACTGATGTTGTTTTGATGTGTGGGTATGTGTGTTGTTGTGTGTGAGTTAGGAAGAAAACATAATTTAGCTGCCAAGAACAGCCACAACAAGAAAGGAATGCAATGATAAAACACATGCATAGCGCAGTTAAAAATAAAAAAAAGCGTCCCTTTAATTACATTTTAACATCAATTATGTTTGCTTATAACACATACGATGTTTGCGTTCAATTTAAGAAACATTTGCTCAATCAGAATAATGAGCTTTTTCTAAATGTCAGCCGGGAGATGGTTTAATAGGAAAGCCAGCAGCAGCAATGATGCAGATGAAGGCACCTCTAATATACATTCCCAACCATGTACAATGATGTCATATCATGCCACATATTCAGGACAAAACTTACATTTGTCACACGTATGAGATAAACTGTGGTGATGTCATCTTTGAATTTTTATTTTTATTACAGCATCTGTCTGGCACTGGATTTTCAATATAGTTTGAACTATTTATTATTGGGCGTATCTAAATCATGTTATGCAATGTAATAAACACATAGATTTGCCTTAGAGTGTGAAGATTCAAATAAAGGTGTCGATTTATGAAACAGAGAAAAGCCATGATCCTCAGGATCACGGCTGATCTCTCGTATGTAGCGGTTTATGTACCTGAGATGAAGAGCAGAGAACATGTTCTTCAATGCACATCACAGTACATGACCGTTCCGCTATTCACTTAAACACAAACGGACAGTTTATGAAAGTGGGATCTGAAGATCTCTCTGGCCATTACCGTAAAATACAAAAAAAGGGAAATAACTGCGCTACAGGTGAATAACAAATAATAGCAGCAACTTCAGGTGTGACCACACCCTAAAAATAATACATAAGCATAAGTCGCGCTAAATGATGTGAACAAATCAATGTCCAAAATAAATCAAGACCTAGTGTAAAAGTAGATAATCCCCAAATTGGTGTGACTAGTGTGATCCGCACTTTAGGAATCCAAAATCCCTTAGGTAATGCGCTTACCAGACAAACAATAAGTGATTGCAGAAATAAATCGCAAAGTGGACTTGATTGTAGAAACACGTGTGTTGAACTCCCAAGAAATGATGTCATAGGGTCATGGAAAAAAGAAGAAACGCCATAGCATAATACCATAACAATGTGTTGTTCCTTAAACACCCTAAAAGTGCACCACATATGAGGTGTGTGAATCCGTCACCAGTTGTGAAACTGCTTACCAAAAGTATTCTTGTATGCAGGCATATATGACACTCCCCAAATTAGTGAACAAAGAAGACAATTAAGGGGAAAAGTGGGGGGAAACCACCACCGATTTCTGAGCCGCTTACCAGATTGAGGATGGACAGGGCAGATAGAGAAAAAATCCCAAACACACCAGGACCACCAACACTGACAATTTGGGCCCCTTACCGGACTAAGGTAGTGATTGCTCAATATATGAAATCAGACCAGATCCAGTCCACCAACATTCACCGCCCATATCAGGTAATCTCACATAGCAGGGTCAAAGTGGATGATGATCCCAACAGATGAGCCAATGTTCCCAGCAGATGGGCAAAAAGCCAATCTAGTCTAGTCTTCAAAGAGTGAGTTTAAGGTCAAGTGCTGGATGGGATGACTGCAGCATGCATCAGGTCATGTGAAATTACCTGCTACTATTGCACTTTTTGCAGGTTACTCTCCTGGGATCCAAACCTTCCACTCTCCTAGACAAACGTTGTCTGTTTTCCCCATTCCAGATTCTCCATCTCAGATATCTTTCTCTTTCTATATACATATATATATATATATATATATATATATATATATATATATATATATATATATATTTAAAGATAGGTAGATATTTAGTTATCATGTGTGAATACATGTCATTACATGTTCTTTTTATCTTCAGTTTCACTTTTTAAACTGGGCGGCACTGTAATCTCACAATACCGCACAAGATTAGAGGCAGCCCACCCACTTTGGTGGATCTCACATGGATCCCGGCGGTTTTAAGAGAAAAAACTTCTCCTCTGTTCTCCCTCTGAGAACTGAAGTTCTCCGCTTCATAAACAGGGTGCCATAGGAAAAAAATTTCCTCTGAGACCTGCTGAGAACTTAGTGAACTGAAGGAAAACTTCATAAACGAACACGATAATACACACTATGGAGGTTGATTTACTAAAACTTGAGAGTGCATTATCTGGTGCAGCTGTGCATGGTAGCCAATCAGCTTCTAACTTCAGCTTGTTCAGTTAAAAGAGAAGTATGGGATTCAGTGATTTCCCCCAGTTATACTTTTTTTTTAAAGGTGATTTTATTGGAACAAACAAAACATAACAAAACAAGAAGATACATTACAGTATAAAAGAAGAGGAGCCCAAAAACAAACAAGGCTTCATCTCCCATCAAATGCCATGACATGTACATTGTACAGAACTTCTAGAATGTTCGTTAGTAAAAGTAGCAATAATAAGTCCCCAGGGGAGGAAGGGGGAGGGAGGGAACATCAACAGATATAGCATATTACCATACACAGAACGACACAATCTGCACTGATCATTGCTTAGGTAGAGTCAGGAACCGAAGATGCAGTTAGGTCAGAGTCCACCCAAAAAGACCAAATTTTACTGAACTTTTTAGGACAGCCTCTGGCCTCATACGTCATTTTATACAGAGGCAAAGCTTGGTTAACACCCCCAGTTATACTTACCTAGGTGGCTGCATCTGTCCCCCGGTGACTCTACACTGAGAACCGAGCAATCTAACACCGCCAATCGCTTGGTTCTGACAGCTTCCCTAGCAGAGAGCTGCTGACTGTCGGTCAGCAGCTCTCTGTTCTGCCCCCCCCCCTTCATTGGAGCTCTGAGCTGTGGAGGGGCAGAGCGGCCGCAGTTGCCTGAGCGGCCGGCTCAGGCTCTCAGCAGCTCGCTGTCAGTCCAGGCACCTGGCAGATCCCAATTCCATGGTCGTGATGACGTGGTGCCTGAATCGACATCTGTGACATCAGCAGAGAGAGGATTTCAGACCACTCTCTGCTGAAAACGGGTCACAGAACAAACTGCACTCCTGTGATCCATAGGAGATGTACAGCCAAACGAGTTTTGGCTGTACATCTCCTTTAAGCTTTGACAAACAACCTGGAAGTTGATTGATTTATATGTAGAGCTGCACCAAATTTTGGACTCTCCAATTTTAGTAAATCAACCCCTGTATCTGTGAAAGAAAGAGGGAAGAATCTATCCAGCCAGAATATAGACAGCAATGAAAATCTGCCTGAAGTTATAATTGTTTAAGAAATTTTTTTAACACTGTTCGTGTTCCTAGTGAAAAGATTTCTATTCACTAAAGCCTAGTACACATGGACCAAATCTCCGGCGACATCAGCTGGTTTAATAAAATACCAGCTAACATTCGGCCCATGTGTATGGCTTCCAGTTCAACAAAAGCTGGCTGTTGGACGAGCATGCTAGAAAACCAGCAGCCGACCGGCTCCCCATCAGTGTTCTCAGCCACTGGCTGAGAGCGCAGATTGGAGTGTTCTGGGGGGCAGGGCTTCCCCCTGTAAGAAAACAAAAGAAAAGCAGGGGAGATCGATGTACTAACATCGGATCTTTAGTACAGTGGCTCCCACCTGGAGCTGTGAGTGGGGTGGACCAAGCTTTAGGCATGCATTTTCCCGACACACACAGAAATGTGCTGCTCTTTAGCAGATGCACAGGGGGTGCCATTATTTTTAATCACCTTCTCATTCATTGGCAACTGCTTATTTTCATGTGCACTAAATTGCATTGTGCCACAGCAATTTTTCAAAAGGGTTGGGGGGCTTCTTTTCCCATATTTTCAAGAACGCTCCTAAACCAATTGCGTGCACCAGTGCACGTATAGATGTGGACCAAGGCTTAATGATAAAAACCTGACAAAGGTTCTAAACCTTTCCAACACTCTCCGGAACATGTTGCTTTATTTAAATTTCCCTTCTTTTCAACACACACTTCCACACAACAGAAAAACATCAGTAAGCAGGACTAGATTCAACTACCTCTCAATGCAAAGCTTGCTACTAAGCCTCACCTCTAAACTAGTATGGACAGCTTCACTGGCCCACAAAAATGTTTAGGGGGCAAGAAGGGGCAGGCAAGATTTGGCACTATTGGGAACTGGCAAAAGTTGGCCTGTCAAATCAGCCTGAGATCCATTAGTTGCCTGGTCATTTTACCTTCAGTAGTTTTGAATTATTTTCCCCATGACAGTGACTCTTTCAAACATTAAAGATTTAGAAGCCATTTAGTATACAGCAAAAATTAACTGTGTTAATATCCCCTATCAGAAACATTTCTTTATTATAAAAAAAAGGCTAATTTAGAAAATGTTCTTTACATATAGCCCAGAGTTTATTTTTATTCTGTGAAATAACTGCTATGTGTTTAGATTTCAGTAATTAGTCTACTGCAGGATAAAATAATTAATTAATATATGATGTTTTTTTTTTTTTTTGTCCAAGAGGATACTTTTCCTTACCATCCTGTTTCAGTTTGTTAAATATTATATTTCTTTCTAGTTCCCTGACTGCTTCGTGAAATGGCTTTTTTAGTTCTACCTTCCCTCCAGAGATTTCTGTGGGGATCCTAAGTAATTAGGCAATAATACCTATTAATTCATCTGTAAGCAACAGCTCTTTAATTTATTTTGTAACAGCTTTTTATTACCGAAATTTAGAGCTTATTTTAATTAGAATGTCTTTGTTTTCTTACTGATTTCATTCTCTGTAACTAGGAAAGTGACACTACCTTGTATATCTTTGCACACACTAGTATCAGCAAAGGTGAACCTGGATGTGCCCTATGGAGTATGATTTTTATGGATGATCAATTAACAGAAAAAAAATAAGCGATTATTATTATTTGTGATAATTATACGCAACCAATAATGGCTGATTCTAGCATGGCAAATTTTCCCTTATATACAGGACAAGTGATATAAAAAATAATAGACCCTAAAATATTTACCAAATAAGAAACTGACTATTTGGCAAAATAGGTAATATTAGATGCCTATGCACAGGAGGAAGAAAATAGATGTCCCCGAGAACATGGATTGTCCGATATTGTGAATACAGATGGCTAGTCAATTAATCTGTTTTGTGGTCATAATGTTACCCCTTCTATTGCTCCCTATAATCGAAAAGTTGAGGCAAGAATATTCAAATCTGTAACATTCGATCACACAACCCCCCCAAAAATGTTAAAAATAAGATATTGCAATTTCTGCCTGATTTTTTTTTTCATTTTCTTCAAATTGGACAAGTCTATAAATTAATGTTTTAAATGATTTTTTTATAAACTATCTATATAAAATCTTAATTTTTTAAATAAACATTTAAAAAGGGCGTATCCATTACACATCCATGAAGGGATGCTGGGCTTTCCAAAAAGAGAGCCCAGCACTGTCTATTCAAATGTATAACTACAGTCCCGTCTCTGTTAGAGGGCTGGAAGAGGGTATGTACCGCTTTTGTGGCTTATTCTACAATTAATGTAAACTGATTTCCTAGCTATTCAGGTTTCACAGCATCGGCTGTAAGTCAGTTTCCAGGAAGCTGCTGCTCTTGCTCACAACTTGCAGATGGTACTATGAATTGTTATACTTACCAGATTACATAGAAATAAAAACATATTTTCAATATTTAATTTTAGCATTAAAAATAACAGATTTTGAGCCCACCTTCAGACCTAATTTATAGTAATACATGGTGTGTTACAATTCAGTGCTATTTATATAGAATAGTGCCCCAATGCCCAAGTATAGTAGGTGGCAACAGATTCACGGTGCAGCAAACCACAATTTGGTGTGCTTTGTTAGAAAATGCTTCAGGCCCAGTTTTTGGTCCATTGCGACTGGCAACCTATTCAAAATGCCCAATAAATTAAAAATGCTATTTGTGAAAGACCACATGTAAAAGCGGAGTTCTAGCCCTTTCTGTGTTTATTAAAAGTCAGCAGTTACAAAAAGTGTAGCTGCTGACTTTTAATAAACACACACCTGTCCCATGATCTAGCGATGAAGCCTCACTCCTCTCCCTCTCCTCTCAGCGGTGCCGGCATCACTAGTGTGGGCACTGGGCTGGGACAGCTTGCGGCTTCACAGTCGGGTGCGCACTGCATATACGCGAGTCGCGCTGCACGTTCTGAATGGCCAGGCAATCTTCTGGGACCCCTGACGTGTCCCAGAAGATTGCAGGGAGTAAAAAAATGAGGTACCCACTCCTCCCCCCCCCAAAAAAAAAAGGACATGCCAAATGTGGCATGTCAGGGGGTCAAGAGTACTTAAAGCGGAAGTTCAACTTTTGGGTGGAACTCCGCTTCAATGTGCATGTTTAAATAACACTATCAGCAACGCTGCTCTTGGTTGCTATTTTTCTTCAATTTGATTTTTTTTCCTGATGAAGCTCTATTTGAAGAGTGTTAGGTTTGGGTGATTTGATTTTGGGAGCACCTTCTGACTTTATTTCTATTTAGGTTCACATGAATTCATTTTTGTCTTAACACTTTCTTTTCCCCCCTCCCTACCATTTTTCTTTTTTGTTGGGTGAGATATGCCTTGTGTCAATGCAGTCTTGATTAGGAGAGAATATTTTTTGTGGATATGGTGATATATGGGGCTGTTCCATCAGTGGTTATTTGTATTCACACGGTACCCATATTACATATCTGATAGATAGATAATTTCATAGGACGGAAGACAGATAGCCCACATATTCAGAAAGTTAGTATTTACTATTATACTTTCTCTTTTTCTATTCATCTCATTTTTATATGTGGCCAATAGATGGGAGGAGAGACAGATATACCCCCATCCCTTTATACCAGTTGCCATTGATGAGTAGACCTTGAGTTTATATATCCTCCAAACAGCCTGGAGCCTTTATATTGAATGTAGGAGGAGTATATAACCCTCATATTGTCTATATGTATATATTAAGAGAAGTTTTACCATTAAAACTTGGTAGATGTTAATATTACCACATAGAGATTGAATGTTGATTCATATATAATGGCATTGACCTATAGGTATACATGTTATGGTCAGTTACATACCTTTTACATTTTAGTTAAGTAGCCTTTTTATGCGTAGGGAAGCGCATCCTCGTCTAGTTCTTGTTTAAATAAAATGCCATGATGAACCACAAAGAATCAAAGGGAGCCTCATAGAAAATATATTCAAAACAATATATCAAAAGTACTACTTGTAGATTGAGCACTGTATCCTGACCCTGAGTAGCTAACCCTTTGTGAGCGTACCTAAAAACACTGATCAGACTCAATCCAGCCCCTTTTCCAATATAAAAGTGTATATGTTGCTTTCTTCAGCACTTATCTCATTAGTTAGGAAATTAAGTTCAATTGCTCCCCTGCATTTAAGTATCTTTTATAAAGCTTTATTGTTACAATTGTTCGGTAAATGAGCTTAAATGCAAGTTCGATAATTGAGAACGCATTCAATGAGGGACTAATATGCTGCCTGCAAAAGTAACATTTCAATAAAAATGTAGGTAAGATAGCAGGTTTTAATAGCACTCTGCACTCAGTGTGGTTATTAGAAGCAAATAACACCTGGCTTGATCTTTTAATTCCATTGTTAAAATGTCCTAATTAGGATCGTTCTTGCAATGTCTGCTCAGCCTCTAGTTGAATATAGCCCTTCATTAGTTATGAGTATCCAGTATTTCCTGGCTGCAGCCGACATTAGCAAAGACAGAACTGTAATAAATGTAAAATATAACTCATTATGACTGACCATAAATTGCAATGTCTGTTCTCTGCCTATAGCAGTAGACCAATTTCTAAAACAATTGCTAGCTTGCATCTGTTATCTTACAAAAAGTAACCTTTATAATGCAGCAAAGAGCAACATGGAAAGTACTTGCAATGAAATGATTTTGCAACAATCTTGTTATTTTAAGATGAATCCCACCCAGCACAGAATCATTTTAATTTTGGTAAAGATAAAGAGAGGGTTCAATTCCTTAATGGGACTGTACAGCTTTTCACAAAACCTATGGTCATAAAATGAATGCTCATTGGTGTCGATAGCACTGGTGGTTAGCTTACTTAATATGGGAGGCCTGAACTGTAGCCCCTAAATCACCAAAGTGCCACACATAATATCCGGACTTTGTATTGCTACAGAAAACTGACAGAGGCCTTGGACATACTACAGTAGACTGCCAGAGACTATAGACAGGTGATGGTCAGAGACTGGAGAGATGTTACATACCACCTTAAAAAAAATCACTAATGCCATGCTATATATTCTTTTCAGAAAGATCCATTAAAAATTCAGAGGAAAAAGTTACTTCCCATGCTCCTGAGAGCTCACGGGACTGCTCTTCTATCTCAACTTTGTAATTGATTTATCACACTGGATTTTGGAGTAACAGCCAATGTTAATCCACTTTGGGCAGTACCCCAGAATGAGATTTTATTTGTCGCACCCAGATATACAGCCACTGTATGTAAAGCCTTGTACACAAAGGCTGAATGTCGGCCGCCATTGGGAGGTGCAATAGAAACCAGCCGACATTCGGCCTGTGTGTATGGCAGCCATTCTGACGGAAGACAGCCGTTCAGCCAGCTTCTGTTGAAGGCTCATGACCGAAAACAGTCTGCTGGCCATCTCCCGATCAGCGCTCTCGGCGAGCTGACCGGAGTGTTCTGGCAGCAGGGCTGTCCCCCCTGTCAGAATACAATAGCTTAGCAGGGGAGATAGCTGTACTAATATCAGATTGTTAGTACAGCGGCTCCAATCTGAACAGTCAGCAAAAAGAATGAATAAAATGTGTTGGCGCTTCACTGTGTATACGCATAAATGAACATAGAAGTCTCTAGAGGGTCATCTGAGACTGCATGTATCGTGAAAGGGGAAAAGAGTATCATTTAGATAATGCAAAGATAATAAGACCAATAATAAATCCAATATGACTTTACCCAACCCCAATAATAAAGTAGTTCTGGATTCATATGTCTTCAAATTGCTTCAAAATATGTGCTGAGAAGGTAGATGGAACTCACCAGAGACATTGGACCCCTTTTTACAGAAGGTCAAAATGCGCTTTTTAGAAAACCAGATTGGTTTCTAAGCTCACACCATTCCACTCCAATGATCCCTTGGGTTGTAGTTTTCAAAGATTCTTCTACTCCTTAAACTTCAGAACAGCAATATTTTTGCTTCGCCACACAGCAGCTTTGGTTTAAAACAATGCCACCTGTGGCACAACAGTTGAGATGTGCATAGGGCTGGAGATGCAAAGGCTCAGGGAGGGGCCCTATCTTGACGCAAGACAGACAGGATGAAAGAAGGGGGTGGTTCAATGACAGAATGAAAGAAGAGGGTGTTTTTTTTTTTAACCCGCTGGGTGTGTAGTGGTGTGTATGAGGCTTTACCTTTTTGTATCTTGGTTTATATATATATAATGAACAGTTTTTATTACCCAGTTGTAAATGTTTTACGGCTAGCTGGTAAGTTGCTGTCTTATTGCATACTTGAAAAGTCATAAAATAATGGACAAATAAACTGCTCCCCCTCCCCCCACCATATATTGTGGTTCTATAATTATATGTGTGATAATGACATGTGAACCTTTTTACAACAGAGAAGCAAAATGTGAACTCGGTCTTAAATGGGGTTGTGACATACAAAATACAGCTTTAGTTTGTGATTTCATCAGACAGTCATTATAGTGATGGAAGTAAATACAGAACATTTGAAAGCCCTATCAGAGACAGACTGGTGTTTTTAAAGCTTCCTAAGTGGCATGTGCTAGATTCTGTTAAATTGCACTGGATGAGAAATAAACTGAGAATAAACAGGCTGCATGTATTATGACCGTAGAGCACATAGCTCCTTCCCACTCCCCTTTGTGAGTAGTCAGGTGATCTGTGAACCTCTTTTGCTAACTTGCTCATATAATGCACAAGGAGTATTCTCAGACCCAATGCTGTCTCGTTCATACAGAAAGCCCCATTCAACTGACCGTTCTTTGTAAACTGGAGTGAAAAGGGTACTAACAAGTTAACATCCTATTGCCTATGGCAGCCAACCAGTCAACTGTCATTTCCAAAGTGCAGAGTTGAAAATAAAATTAGGATTCAAACTGTTTGCAATCAGTGTAAACAATTTTCTTAAATGTTTCGTATTTACCACATGTAGCCTAAAAGTGGAGCCCTAAGCAAGTCTAGACAGCAGCAGCTGAGATCCTAATGATTGTTGTTGTAAACACAGAGCTGAATGACTCAAAGGAGCAACACCCAAACCCCCCGCCTGCTTTGCTGTGAGCAATGTCTGAGAGAGGCTCTGATCTGTGGAAGCAATGCCCAGAAAAAAAAGAACTAGTCACCAGCTTAAGTGCTCTCTGCATATCTTTTGCCCATTGCTGACTTACCATGCCTTGTTCCACACTGTGTCTTTGTGTGGAGGCAGCCACCTTTGCTTCCTTGTATCACAGCTGCCCCCCTTGATGACTGGTGGTCTGATGACTTATGAAGGAATAATCAAACAGTGGCAGGATCCATAGGCGTTCGCAGAACTTTTTTCAGGGGGGGCAACATTTTAAGGTCACCCATGCTTCGCCCCTTTTCAACAATGTCATTATACTTATTTTGAGTATTTATTTTTAAAGAGCAAACAGCATTTGTTAACCTAAAAAAAAAATGATCCTGTTCCCTTAAAGCATGTTATACAGCACAGTGCTTGTGCTGTGTAATGTGGCCCCTTCTATCACCTAAAATACCTGGCTGATCATGCCTGGCTATGTCCTCCCCTCTGTAAACTGACCACCATATACCATGGTGGCTGAGCCCTGACACTGTGGTCAGTTTACGTGCCTCCGTCATCCTGTGTGCCCCTGTGTCTGTGTTTTTTTATAAAAAATAAGCCATTCTTTACAAGTTTTCAGAGCGCCACTCGCCACTCACGTGAATCCTCCTCCCCCCTCCCTTCCTCCTCCCCTCCTGACTGACATCAGTGAGGAATCCTCGGCCCCGCCCGCTGCAGGCAGCTGTCAGATGGGGAGAGGAGAGAGCCGATGGGTCATGTGAGCGGCGCTCAACCCTCTGAAAACTGGTAAAGAACGGCTTATTTTTTTTAAACACAGGCACACCACATTATTAAACAGACCAGACAGGATGGCATAAAGTGGCTTAACAATCACTTTAAAGGGGAACTTGAGATACGGGGGGGGGGGGGTCAAAAAGTGTGCTCAACAGAACCTACACAAGTCCTCAGATATAACTTTCTCTACAGCAAGGAGAAACAGCAGTACAGAAGTGGCAGTTCCAGATCTCACTCCAAATCTCATGAGACTTACAGTCAGAGCCACAGTGACCTACATGGTCTCACAGTGCAAATATAAGGCTATAAGCATAGCTCCCAACTGTCCCTGATTTGGAACAAAATCCCTCTGTCCCTCTTTCCTCCTCATTTGTCCCTTATTTTGTTTTGATGCATATGCCTGTATATAAAATGCACTATTTATCTATCAAAAAGTGTTTTACAGTGCTAAACCTTTCATCTAATTTCTAAATTGTTGCATTTATATATCTCAAAAGCTAATATAAAGTAATAGTAGTGGTAAAAAAGCACTTGTGGGTTTAACAAATTTGTGGGTTTTAGCTAATACATTTTTTGTATAATTATCCTTTGAGGGGATGTGGCAGAGGGTGTGTCCTATGGCTACATACTCTTGCTAATAGGTGTTCCTCGTTCTCATCTCAAAAAGTTGGGAGGTACTATATGATATATATATATATATATATATATATATATATATATATATATATATATATATATATATATATATATGTACTGTATAGCTATAGGGCTCAAGAAACATAAGTGCCTAGGCACCACACATACCAGAAAGTGCACTGCAGTTTTATCAGGGAGAAATAAAGACTGAGCCCTTGTTCACACTGCCGCAGTTTCAAAGTCGCACTTCTTTGAATCCAACATCCCTGGGCGACTTCATCTCAGCTTGCATACGACTTCTTTAACAGACGCCATTGCAAGTGGTGTTGACATCGCACCAAAGCAGTGCAGGAACTTTTTTCTAAGTTGAAGCGATATATGTATATATATATGTAAATATTTATCACAGCTCTATCCAGCTATAATGCTAAAGTTTAGTTGGGGGGGGGGGGTCAGGGGGCTGTAAAATTGCACTCAACTGCCTGTTTTTGCAGCCCCTGGATGCCCGGATGCCCATGTGAAAGAGCCCGAGCCATGACTGGAAACAACTAAACTCTGTAATTGGAGTGGGGGGTATCCATAATTTTGTCCACATTTGGCCATATAGTGCATCTCCTATAGCTTTTTATCAGTAATTATGTCTTGGTTGCTTGAAAAAGGGTTGCTTAAACTTTGCAAGTTAAATAAGTAGAATATATATATATATATATATATATATATATATAAATAAATGAGTAAAGGCATTAAAAGGTAAATTATAAATGTAAAAAAAGACCCCAAACCATCATAGTTTTGCTTCAAATGCATGAATCAGTATTGCTTTTCTTAGAGATATTAAGAAACACAAAATATTTGTATTTTATGTAATTTATTTATGGGCTCAGCTGAACTGAGCTGAGAATTCTATTCAGAAATGAAAATATGTTTTTTTTTCCTTTTCATATGAAGATGATACTGTTCAATCTAATAACTATCCTGCAACATCTGCAAGTGCAAATTACTGAATGAAAGAACTTAGCCATTAATATTAATGATCTCCTGGACTTTATTCTGTGTGGTAACAGATCAGAGTAAATGATTTCATGCCTTCTTTCATTCACAGACCAAATTCTCCAGATCAAAGTCAAGCAGAACAAAGGTGTCCATGTTCCATAACCAAATAGGTCACGGTTTCTTTTAAAAGTAAGATGTTAGGGCTTCTATAATCAACTTGTGTGATGGATTCATAAAAAGAATATAACATGTGGGGCTCAGGTAATCATGAGTAGCTTATAGAAAGATATATAGAGAGATTGACAAAAACTGGAAAAAAAAAAGAAAATAGACAAATAGATTAGAAAACAGTGTGTGGTCCTGCTTAGAGACACTGCTATATAAACTGGAGTCCCAAAAATGATTATCAGCAGAAACACTGTCTGTACAGAATTTGTATGCTCTCCCATGTTGGCATGGGTGTGCTATAAGTGATCAAGTTCCATCCCAAAGTCAAAAAAATGTGCAATTGCATTGGGGAACTGTAGTAGAGACCTTAAAATGTTTAATTCACTGAATACAATGAGTAGGGAGTAGTTCATTGAAATAAACACAATATTGTCAAAAGTATTGGGACCCCTGATTTTACACACACATGAACTTTAGCCCACGTTCACATTGGGCTAATTTGACATGCCATTTGACATGTCAAATGGCATGTCAAATCTGAGCCTATTGCCGGCAATGGCACCATCCAAATCGGTGTAACGCCGACTTTGCGGCACCGCACTGATTCCCAAAAGTAGTTTCTGCACTGCTTGCGGTGACTTTGGGGGGGGGGGGGGCGATTTCAAAGACATCTGTGCAGGAACCCGCACAGATGTCTGTCAAATTGTCCCCGAAGTCAGACTAAAAATGCCGGTTTGAAATCGTGCGAGTTTAGCTGAACTTGCACGATTTCAAACCCGCCCTCAGTGTGAACCTAGGCTTAATGGCATCCCAGACTTAATCTGTAGGGTTCAGTATTGAGTCGGCCCACCCTTTGCAGCGATAACAGCTTCAACTCCTCTGGGAAGGCTGTCCACAAGGTTTAGGAGAGTGTCTATGGGAATGTTTGACCATTCTTCCAGAAGCGCATTTGTAAGGTGCCTAACCTCACAAATGCGCTTCTGGAAGAATCATCAAACATTCCAATAGACACTCTCCTAAACCTTGTGGACAGCCTTCCCAGAAGAGTTGAAGCTCTTATAGCTGCAAAGGGTTGGCCAACTCAATATTGAACCCTACGGACTAAGACTGGGATGCCATTAAAGTTCATGAGCGTGTAAAAGACGGTGTCCCAATACTTTTTACAATATAGCACGTATTAGGCAGTTAGATCATTGAAAAAGGCGCAAGGGTTGCCAGTACTAAGAATTCATTTTGAAGGGGTAAAACTATAGACAGGGCAGGGGTGGAATTAAGGGCAATCCATTATGCAGGGGTGGAACTAACAACAGCGCTTTGTGCAGGGGTGGAATATAGAGGCAAAGCATTTTGTAGGAGTAGAACTACTGACAATGCATTATGCAGCAGTGGAACCACTGACAGTGGTTTATGCAGGGGTGGAACTATCTAATGTGCTTTATGAAGGAGTGGGGCTACTGTTAATTCATCATACAGGAGTGAAAATACCAACAGTATCTTATGTAGGCATGCAATCACTGCCAGTGCCTTCTGCAGGGGTGGAACTACTGATGGTGAATTATGCAGTGGTAGAACTATGGACAGTTTGTTATGGAGTGGTGGAACTACTGACATCGCACTATGCAGGTTTGGAACTATCGACAGTACTTTATGCAGAGGTGGAAATGCTGTGCTATGTGGGTTTTGAACTCCTGAGAGTAATTTATGCAGGGGTGGAACTGCTAAAAGTGCAAAAGTTATAGGTGAAATGGTTTGCAGTGCTTTATACAGGGGAGGAACCACAGACAGTGCTGTATGCTTGGGTGGAACCACAGACAATGTTTTATGCAGGAGTCAAAACAGCTGACACCCCAGACAGAACAAATAGGGACCCAGAGAGTAAAAAGACATGCCCTGACTAAAATGTTCTAAGAATATGGAGGAAGGAGTCCATCTGTTTTCCCTGCTCTGCAGATCTTTGCGTCCTTGTCTTATATTTGGCGTTTCTATAAATACCTGAAAATATCACTTCATAATCCTTTAATGGGAATTAAGCAATCCCTTGATATTTTTATATTTTCATTTTTAAATATCTAATTTTTCAAGGTTTACCTACACAGCAGTTTCTTTGTTGTTCATGTTGTGCATAAAAGCTCAGACATCCGCAATACACAGCCAACATGCAATTAAGACCCTGACAATCTCTCTATAGACTGGCCCTATCAGACCAACAGAAAATTTCAAGTGTCTCTCAACTTGATTTCTTTAATTAGCGTTTTAACCAGCAATAAACAGCCTGCTGTCACGGGATGGTGAGCTTTATATTGCACAGGACATTGATTAATGAAGACCTGCTGCATGTGATGAATCCAGATTACAGCTATACTCACCTAATTGTACAGCTATAGGTCCAAAATGTGCGCATTTGTTTTTTCTCTGTGTTGCTTAGTATCCATTCCAGTCCAAAAAAAATAGGTTGAAATTAAACTTTAAAATGTTATGACTTGTTTCTTAATGTACTGCAAAGTATAAGTAGAAAAAAGGATAATGATCATATAGAAACACCCAACCAGGTCATGAAAGTTCTTTAATGCCCTTATATCTTTACAGAAAGGAATGAATGATTTCTAAAAACCTAAATACAAGCTAAAAGCTGAAATCCAGGATTGTAAAGAAAATACCCTTTCAGTGGGGTCCCCTCTAGAACTGGAAGGGTTAAAAGCTTGATATTTCTGATGGTGCTGGAAAAGTCTGCATTACCAACTGTCTCGCCACTCCAGCCAGATTTAGCACTATCCTCTTCTCTGCATTAAGGAAACCCCCCCCACCCACCTTTTCTAGCTCCACCCGCTCCCAAACAGTCACCTAAGTGCTGTCACCGATCCAGCACTGTCCCAGCTGCAGCACTGCTCTGCTCACTTCCTGGTCCTACAGGAGACTCTGAGAGCAGAGATAGCCATAGAGTAGGCTCCTACGGCTGTAAGTCAAACTCCTGTGACGAGTGAGCAGGGACGTGACTTACCGATGCTGTATGTGTCTATGGCTACACACAGTCTAGAGTGGGAATGCGCAAGCAAGGATGCTACCATAGCACACAGCTTGCTAAGGGGCACCCGGAGAAAGAAGGAGCGGATAGAGGCAGCGAGGTACTGCCAAAATATGGTAAAGGACGGCAGATAAGTAGGTAATGGAAGCAGGTAAGTATAGCCTTTTTCATTTTAGCAAAGAAAAGCCTTTAATATCACTTTAAGGTTTCCATTTATTTAGGCTTTGGTTTTAATGTTAATTTTCATTTTCTTGAAGTGAAATAAAAGTACTATGATTTAGCTGTCAAATCTGTCCCGTACTTCAACTCTCGCAGTTTCCGTTAAGGCCATGGAGCATTTCAAACAAAACATTTCAAAGGAAAGAAATTCATGACAGTAGAGCCTTATTACTGTAATACAGTAAATGGTGAAAATGACATTTAGGTCCATTAAAATTGACGGCCCTGTAAGTAACACTAACCTGTCCTAGTTGGATGAATGCAATTGTTGTTCACTTCCCTTGAGGGGTAAACTCTACCCCATAGGGCACAAATCTTGCCTGTACTGCATATAATAAACTTTTAGACTGCCTATCAAAATCTTTCATTTTCCTCTTTGATCTGGCATTCTATAAGCTTAAGGGGAAGTGAAATGCATTAGAAGATTTCAAAAACTTAAAATGTAAGTCTAGACTCAGCAGTTTGTTTTAAAATCCGGCCTTGGGGCACCACTGGAAGAAGGTTACTTTCTGACACAATTCACAGAAAAACCTCCCATATAGATAGGCTACTACAAGGGAACCTCAGCATAACCTCAAACATAAGGTCTGTTTATAATGTTTTTAAAGTGGATGTATGTGCAAAAAGATATATATTGTGCAGCTTTAACAGAGCACTTTTTGTTTTTCTGAGTAGTAGTTTTATGACCTGTTGATCCTGCTAGTAGATCACTTATTTTCTACTTTCTTCAACAGGGTGACAACGCTGTTTGTTTTGCAGTGAAACCAAGCAGCAGCATTTCCACCCTGTGGATTGGGGAGCCTCGTACACACCACTAGTTTTTTTTCGGAAAAAAAAAACTGACAGCTTAGGTTGGATCCGGTGTTAGTGCAGCAATCTCCCCTGCTATTTTATTGTGTTCTGTTATGTTCTGACAGGCCACCCCCCCCCCCCCCCTTAAAGCACTCCGGTCAGTGCTTTCAGCCATTGGCTAAAAGCGCTGTTCAGGAGCTGGCCGGCAGACCTTTTTTGGTCATGAGCTTTCCACAGAAGCTGGCCAATCCGACCCGGGGCTAAATTTCAGTGCCTACTCACACAGCATAGCGTACTGGCTTCCATACACACAGACTAAATGTCAACCGGTTTCGATTGAACCGGCCGCTGCCGGCCAACATTCGGCCCATGTGTACTAGGTTTTGGAAGGACATGGTAAATCAGAGCTGTGTCTGTGACACAGCAATGCCTACTCACACGGCATAGCGGACCGGCTTCCATACACACGGACTGAATGTCAACTGGTTTCTATTGAACCGGCTGCTGCCGGCCAACATTCGGCCCATGTGTACTAGGTTTTAGGTGGACATGGTAAATCAGAGCTGTGTCTGTGACACAGCAGTGCCTACTCACACGGCATAGTGAATACGTGTCAGGGTATTCAATAAAGTGAATGTGGGTATTCTTTACAAAGTAGGTTTACAAACTTTACCATCATACAGATTAATAGGAGTTGGCTAAAAATAATTAAAACATGTTGTGGATATTAATATATGATTTTACATTTGACCATAGATGCATTTTAAAGTGTTTGCCAGGGCAACGTAAAAAAAAAAAAAAGAAAAAGAAAAACATAATAGGGTTAATTTACTAAAGGCAAATGAGCTTTGTAAGTGAATTTTCACTATTTTAAGGGAATATTCCTTTCTCTTAGTAAATGTTGGGAAAATTCACTTTCCAAGGAATACCTAAACAGGTGCAAGGAAAGAAAAATAGTATTTTTGCTTGCACATGATTGGACAGTGGAAGTCAGCAGATCGTCCCCTCATCCTCAAAGCTAAGAGAAAAATCCCTGGTAATGTGAAAATTCCCTGGCTTAGTAAAAAACCCATTCACCCGTATTAAATCAGCCCCATTTATTTATTCTCTGCAATACATACACATGTACCCATATTTTAAGCCTAATGACCCCGGAAGCACAGAAAAAAAAAAAAAAGTTGGATCAGGCAGAGATGCACTTAGCTAATAATTTCCTGTTTCAAATTTTTAACACAGTACTTTCCTGAGCTGAAATCCTAGGTAATTGGTGCCAGTCTTGCCCAGTTGTCTTTTGCTGAAGGTGCAGGGGAAAGGGGGAGGTATATGATCTACCAATACTGGCCGGGAATCAAAAACTATAAATCGGTATCATTATGGCTTGTCTCTTGGGCTTCACGCAACAGCGGTATCATTGTTCTGCTGCTGTTATTTGTTCTAGTTCATTATTGAACTCCACCCAAATAGACATTTTCTGCTTCATGTAATCCATGCTCACTGAACAGATGTTGTACACCAATATCTAACCATGCTACATTTAGAATTAGAACTCTAAACATTAAAGGAAGAAACTGCGCTTTACTGGAAATTGCTGGAGGCTGGAGCTGAACATTGAGTGGGACACATAACAAAACATTTATAATACACAGAGATTAGTGTCATGGGTCCAGCAAGCTGCAATCAGTCTAGAACTATTAGAAACAGCCAAAAGTATATTAGACACTTTACTACCGTAAAAGCAAACATTTACATCCCAAAACACAGGGCTCTATTTATCAGATAAGATCCGCTATTTATTATTAATGCAATCAATGGGTATTTTTCTGCTTGAATGTTATGTATATGTATAGATTTATGTTCCCTGTAGGCAGCCTAGACTTTACCTTGGTAGCCTGCCGTACTTAGTTTCCCAAGATTTCCCAAGTCCAAGCCTGTATACA
Source organism: Pelophylax lessonae (assembly GCF_965119305.1). NCBI lineage: Eukaryota > Metazoa > Chordata > Amphibia > Anura > Ranidae > Pelophylax > Pelophylax lessonae. The sequence goes on along the minus strand of NC_138779.1, from coordinate 79,530,804 downwards.
GTGGTGACATCTCAGTTTTGGTGGAAGTCAAATTACTTAATATTAGAATATTGGGAAGTGGTGACTAATGTTATATATTGATATACAGTTTGATAATGTGTTATATCTGTATCAGTCAATCAGAATACTAAAATGTAGGTCCTTGGCAAACAAAAGATCACAAAGGTGCTTCCTTCTCACCAGTGGGCAACTGTTTGACCCCACCATCATTATTCTCAGCTAATTGTTGAAATAACCAGACATGACTCAATTTTCTTGCACAACAGGCTATTGCATTCCAAATAGCCACAGCACCGACAGCTGTTTAAATACCCAAGTAGGGCCTGCATCTGATTGGATGCATGGACCTCAGAACAACATAGTCAAAAGGTGCTTGATGCTTTTGGATTTGCACATGTAGTTAGATGAAGGAAGACTTCAAAAAAGCTCAGAAGCTCTATTGGGGCAGTTTCCACACAGCAAGACTTCCCTTGATGGGCACCCAACAGAAACTTGAGCTATACAAATACAGAAAGGAGCACCAGATCAAAACCGGATAAAATAATTCCAAGATCATTTTATAGTTGGTAAAATAAAGATATATAAAAACATCCATTACTGGTTTTTTAGACTTTTTTTTACAAACAATTCAATAGTCTTGATCTCGTTCATCTGGTTTTGGTTCGGCATTCTTTTCAGTATTTTATGTGGTCTGATTGGATGCAGTCACTCTTTGGCTGAACATTTTCCACTAGGCTTAGTCGATTTTTAAACCAAGCTTTGAGTAACCAAGTGGTGCTTGTAGGGCCACCTGCAGAACAAATTTGAGTCGTCTTTGGTCAGCCTAAGTATATAGCACTATAATGTGCGGCAGGACCTGGGGTGGTACCTTTGCTTTACCCCCAAAGTTGGGGTGGTGGTTACTGTTGCTGCTGCTGTGATTACAGACCCTACACTACTACAAGGAAAATTACCCCCACACAGGGGAGTTTTAGGGTCTTTGCATATGGAAGCATTTGGGTATAAGCCACCAGACACCAGTATATTTTTGCACTTGGTGTTGACATCCATCTGAAGCCAGCAGCCTGTACAAATCAAAATCAGGTTGACAGAATCACAGCTAGTATGCCTGTAACTTCACATCCGCACATTGAATTGTACAGGCTACTAGCCACAGCTGCAGCCACCACCTCCAGAATGCAGAACTATGCTGAATTCAAGTGGTGCACCCTAAATGAATCCATATGCATGAGCCCTTAAAGTGGAACACTAGGGGAAATTCCTTCAAATGGGACATACTGTATGTTTCATTACCAATGAAGTGGGGATTTATTCTCATTTTAGAGAGATTTCCTTTTACTACCTATTATGTCTCCTAGACAGGAAGTGAAGACAGATCTCCTTAGCATGGAATTGAACATGTCTGACTATCATTGCAACCCAAAATGAACAATATAAACAAAAAGTAAAAATAATAAAAAAACAAAGACATACAGTATGAATGTGGAAATGTCTTCGCCACAGGCCTTTTATTGAGGTTCAGTTAAATTTTAAGCTGTGGTCACTTCTTTATTTTGTGTTCCTGAGAGGACACTGACATACAAAAAAAGAAAAACTTAAAGGGGTCCAACCCTTACTACTCTATCCAAAGAAGAAAATTTTGTATGGATATTTACAATTTAGAGTGGATTGATAGCTTACTTGTTAGCTAAAGCTTAAATTGCATTTAATATCCAAAAACAAAGCTTGTCATATATTGTGGCTTACCAGTCCTTAGGTTTTGTGGCTGCATAAGTTTTATTTTTAAGGCTTTTTTGCTTTGTTTTCATCTGGTGATCCAGCTAGTAACACACTTCCTGTCTTAGGCCGGCCATAAACGGAACAAATTTCTTTCCTGCAGCCATGGGTTGCAGGAAAGGAATTCACTTGATTCCCCCCATCAACACAGACAGTGCTGATGTGGCAATCTCTCCTACCTGCCCATTGTCCTCTCTGTGTGGAGGAAGGCAAGGCAAGCTGTCCCCGCCAGGAGAAGACAGTGATTATTACTGGCAGCTATAGCAGCTGCTAGTGATAATCACAGGTAAAACCCACCATGCTGGTTGTACCCAAGTTGATCAATCAACTTGGTACATTCAGCCTGCCTATACATGGTTCAAATCTCGGCCAGTTCTCAAACCGTGTATGGCCTGCCTTAATGTAACATTACATACCCACTGTACAGTGACTATGGAGGAGCAGTGTTGTGACCCTTAGCTGCGCTCCTTATTTGGACTATCAATCCTCTTCTCCATAACATAAAGATAAAGTTGTAGTTTACAGATAATAGCTGAGAAAGCTGATAAAATTATTTGACATTTTTTTCAGATCAGTAGACAGGAAGTTACAAGAATACGGTATTTCTATCTAGATCATCAGGTATTTTTCTGTATTTGTAGAAAATGTACTTCAGCCTAGTAAATATGGGCCGAATGTCGGGGGACATCGGCCGGTTCAATAAAAACCGGCAGACATTCGGCCTGTGTGTATGGCAACGGGTCTGACAAAAGCTGACCGTTTGGCTAGCTGCTGTCAGATGTGCATGTTGGAAAGCCAGCGGCCACCCAGCTCCTAATCAGCGCTTTCAGCCAATGGCTAAGAGGGCTGACTGGGGTCATCTGGCCTTCCCCCTGTCAGAACACAATAGCTCTGGGGGAGATCGCTCTACTAACATCGGGTTGTTAGTACGGCGGCTCCAACCAGAGCTAATGGTGTGTACTAGACTTCAGTCTGAAAAAAGAAAACTATTGCTGCCACAATAAGTAAGGAATGGTAAATTGCAATCTATTCATTATTTGTTCTTGGGCTTAGACATCCTTTAAAGTGTTACAAGTACTTCTGTGAAAATTGCACAAGGTTACTAGCTTCTGAGATTAAGTTTTCTTTCTGGGATCCCCTGATGTTCTGCACATTAATCCCCTTGAAGGACATTGCAGTTAGCCCTTACTTGGCATAAACTATCAACGGCATTCACCTACCCAGCAAGTGTTCAGGCAACTAAGAAATATGCTATCTGCATGTGTAAGTTTTACATCTATATATATTAAAGAGAAACTTCACTAATTTTTATTAATCCAGACACTTTTTTCCAGGAAAGATATACTCACAAGGCCAGTCAATCCTATGGTGTTATTTTTTTCCCTGCCATTCTTCATCTTTTTTGTCATCAGGAGCCAGCTGTCTTTTCAAGGGTCTTGCACCGGGCCCCCTGTGGTTTTGCACAGAGCAGCCAAGATCCTCCTCTTCTCAGGTCCCTGGCCGGCTCTCTTGGCCCCTCCCTCCTGCTGAGTGCCCCCACAGCAAGCAGCTTGCTATGGGGGCACCAGAGCCAAGCCGCAGCTCTGTGTGTCCATTCAGACACAGAGCCGCAATTCAGCCCCATCCTCTCTCTCGCTCTCCTGATTGGCTAACTGACTTTGATTGACAGCAGCGGGATCCAATGGCGCCACTGCTGTGTCTCAGCCAATCAGGAGGGAGAGTCCAGAAGGGCCGTGGCACTCATGCACATCGCTGGATTGAGATGGGGCTTAGGTTAGTATTAAAGGGGCTAAGGGGGCTGCTGCACAGAGGAGATTTTTTTTATCTTAATGCTTAGAATGCATTAAGATAAAAAATCTTCTGCCTTTAGAACCAATTTAATACTGGTTCCATAGGTGTGTGCAGCCTATTGCATTAGGGTGTGAACACCAAAGCACAAAGCCGTGGAAAATGGTGGGTGTGGCCTCATTGTGTTTACAGTGGGAGGTGCTTAAAAGGGTGTGGATAAAAAAAAGGCTTCCTGTACCCATAAAATATGCCTTTGGTCTTCGCTCCATCCATTGCTTTCACACTGATGCAAGACACAGTTTTTGTGCAAGTTTGCCATAGATTTCTATTATGTCCCGCTGTTTTGGTGCGCTTTCTGAAACCAAAAACTGAAAGCTTTATTTTGGTGAACTTTCAGAAAGCGCATCAAAACTGTTGGACATATTAAAAGTCTATAAAAAACCGCAGCTATCCCACACAAAAAGCACAGTACACTGCGCTGCACCCATGGTGCAGGATTAAAGCACTGCATTAGTCTGAAAGCCAAGCAGACCATTTATTAAACTCTCTATTACTTACTACTAACCCTGGAACTTTGCCTCACTTACGACTGACTTCTGAATCACTTCTGAGCTCTGGGACCCTACTACAGAGTTTGGGGATCAGTAGTGACACAAAGTGCAGTAATAAGTGACCGTCTGTCTCACCTCTGCACAGCTTACCTGTGATTCCCTTCTTTTTGGAATCTTCGGGTACTCCGGGTACTGCAGCTCTGGCTCTTCTCCCCCTTCTCCTGGTCCCTGGTTGATTTGGCAGACATAAATTACAGCTACTCATAGCTCTGCCCACTGGACCAGGAAATAGAAGGTAGAGAAGAGCCAGAGCTGCAGTACCAGGAGTGCTGTAAAGAGTACCAGGGAGGAGAGCAGAAATAATGAAATCCTCTTTCTGTGTCTCCCCTGCAGCTGCAGAGGAAATGCTGTTTGTTATGATGGGATTGGGGCAGTTACTAAATGACCACACTGGGAGTAGGGGACAGGGCTATAGTTGACTGTGATTGACTTTTAGTCCCACCCCGTCTGCCGTATCACACTTTAGCACCCGCCCCCTCCCTGGTATAAAGCCAATAGCAGTTAATCATAGCCACCCCTTTAGCACCCGCCCCCTCCCTGGTATAAAGCCTATAGCAGTTAATCATAGCCACCCCTTTAGCACCTGCCCCCTCCCTGGTATAAAGCCAATAGCAGTTAATCATAGCCACCCCTTTAGCACCCGCCCCCTCCCTGGTATAAAGCTAATAGCAGTTAATCATAGCCACCCCTTTAGCACCCGCCCCCTCCCTGGTATAAAGCCAATAGCAGTTAAATATAGCCCCGCTTCCTTACTCCCTGTGTCGACCTTTAGTATCCGCCCCCTCCCCAGAATAAACATTGTTTCTTCTGTAGCTGCCTGTGAGAAGTACAGCTGCAGGGGAGACACGGAGAGGGGGAACAAAGCAGCGTTTCACCCCCTTCAGGCTAATTAGTGGAACATGTTATGGCACGGGGCTCTGGGATTCAGCCTGGATTGACCCAAATCTTCAATCCTTTTTTTTATGCAGGAATACACACCAACCACAATTCATCTTCTTGCAGATATTATATTGTGTATACTTTATATATACTTTGTTGTTTAAGATATTTTTCTCATTTAATAATAAAAAACACTTTCACTGATACGGGTAGTATTGTAAAACATGGAGCATTTTATATGAGCCTGTGTAGCTGTACAGATTAATGCAATTTTCAGAAACTAAATCCACTGTGCAACCAGGATAAATGAGCGGAGAGGAACACAAAGCAGAACAGTTTATAAAATAGCAAGGCCCATTTGCTGGAAAATTGTATATGCATTTCAAGATGTAATTTGATTTATGCTCCCATATACAAGTGTTCCAGCTCCGCCAGTCGAGTGATTACTCAAAATTTTATTCCCACAATACGTACATCTGTGCATTAAATACCAGTGTATATGGAGCAATTTATTGTGGTGATAAATATTCCACTTATTTTTATTGCTGTGTTTTTGAAACAGGCAATATGAAAGTGAATACGGGGCTGTTGCTGTACTAATAATAACATAGAAAACATTACTTTGATGAATGTGTCGCAGCATATGTTCTGTTGTGCAGAAGTAGGAGCTGAAATATTATTCTATTTATTGAATTTTTGTTTGTGATCAAATTTTAAGAGAACTTAGCCGATAGCAGAAGCCAACTATAAAAAAAAAAAGTGTAATCCATAAATTAAACATTGCATACTGCGGAAGAGAACAATGTGCTTAAAGTGGACCTGTATTCAAAGGGACTTATTCACCCAATTGAGCCCCAGTACCTGTATACCCAAATGGATATAAAACTCTTTTACATTTCAGCTCTGGACTCACTGATGCTGCAATAACTTTGGTATTACTTATGGCGCTTTTCCACTGCATGGAACCGAACAGTTTGGCTCGCTTTTGTGCTTTTCCACTGCTGGTACCGCATGGTATAGTGTCGGAACGGCGGCGCTTTTCCACTGCATGGAACCGAACGGTACGGCTCTCAAAAACAGTACCTACTCGATTGTGGTTCCAACAGGTACCATACCCGGTACCATATCCCACAATCCTTTGCATGCAGTCACTACTAGCCACTGATTGGTCAGAGAATCCCCCCCCCATTGTTATCCCACCCACTTAACTTTAGTACTACTTTAGTGGAAAAGCAAACCATACCGTACCGTACCGAACCGTTCAAACACCGTACCATGCGGTACCAGCGGTGGAAAAGCAAACCGGGCCAAGCAGGACCGAGTAGAGCCGAGTCGGTACTTGCAGTGGAAAAGTGCCATTATAATACCCAAGTGAAACAATGCAATGAAAATAATGTTTACTTTTATTATTCAAATTATTTTATTTTCTATACTAAGGGAAAATTGTTTGACCAGTAATTTGTTATAGTTAGATCCTCCAATAGACCCATCGGTATTATCTATAGGAGATTGGATGTATAAGTCTCAGTATAGGCAAGTCCCTTGTTAATGTACTAATTAGTCTACCTGTCGGATTGGATCAGTTTAAAGGACAACTTCACTTTTAGAGAAGTTGACGTTTTCATGTCCCCCTACTTCCATGAGTGGCATTCCAATAATTTGCACCAAATATTAACGCAGCAAATAATTTACTATCATCCCTGCTCCCATTTACTACACATGTACACATGCACTGCTCAGCCCATTCAATCCTATGACTGCGGATGTACTACCTTTGATGGCAGGAGACTGCCATAGGTACAAACCAGCCATAGGAATGAATAGAATGAGTAGTGCACATGCACAGTAAGAGGTAAATTTGGTCAAAATCAAAAGAAAGGTGACCCGGTACAGCTGGGGAGGATTGCAGTGAAGTGAACCTGTTGCTTTACTCGAAATTAGGAAAGTTCAGCTTCACAATAAAGCTTTATCCTGGTCATGGTGCCTGCAGTTATGCAGATTGTGGATTTTCGGTACTCTGAATAGTGCGTTAGCTCAACAATTCACCTCTATACTAGAAATGCATGTTAGCAGTCACCTTATAATGTCTCCCTTTTAGATTGTAAGCTCTTTTGAGCAAAGCATTTCCAACCCTCTTGTCTTGAATCATAATGTAAATCCACTGTTTGTGAAAGTCTGCATAAATTGTTGGCATTATTGTATAAATCATATGTAATAATAATAATATTGTACCTGTTCTCTTTGCCAATATAAATACCAGCAAAGAGACTTTTTTCTGCTTTATTCATACTATTGTTAACAGTTTTCTTCAGTCACTGAAATGTATCTGTAACTTATCAGTAAACTTTGAGAGCTCAGGCCTGGGAGTTAAAATTGTGTTAAAGTTACGTGAAATGAGGCATACATTGCTGGCACTGCTAAAAAAAAAAATGATTGTGCCAAAATGTAATAACTTAAAATGGTCAGAGCCTCCCAGTTATTTTATCTATCTGTAGAGATCTAGAAGCCAGTTTATTTTTTCAATGTAATCAAAGTAAAGAAAGTTGAGCTGGGAAGCTGGAGTTAAAAAAGGGAACTATAGCAGTTTTGGGTCCGTTTTTTTTTTTTTTTAATCAAGGTTTGTACGTTTTTATTAGTTCTTTTATCATATATACTGTATATTACTGTATATCCTTTTACTTATTTAATATATGAAAAAGGATGCCCAGAGCACTATGACTTGGCTTAGATAGCACAGCTTTAACAATTTACCTGATCGTTTTCAATTGGAGTACAGAGCTGCAGCTAAAAAACATTACCAAAAAGTCTAAGTGTCGCTTCACACCATGGCCATCCGACTTCGGGGGCGACCTGTGAAGTCGCGTGCACCGCGACTTTGGCGCGACTTGCACGGACTTCACATAATGGAAGTCAATGCAAGTCGCTCCGATGTCGCCCCGAAGTAGTACAGGAACTATTTTCTAAGTCGGAGTGACTTGAGTCGCTCCTATTAGAACGGTTCCGTAGCACAGAATGGACCGCCTGACAAGTTGCGGGAGTGTGAACCGGGACTTAATGTAATATTTATTAAAAAAATAAATAAAAAAGGCCCTGCTTTATTTTGTTTTTTCTCTCTCTCTCTCGCTCTCTCTCTTTCTTCCCTCTTCTTCTTCTCCTTTTTTTTTTTTACATTGAAGTTTCAGTTAAAAAAAAATACAATATGATTAATATACACATAGATGTATCCCCAAATGCAATCGTGGAATATAAGTGTTGAGATAAAACAAAAAAAGAATTGCTTTCCTCCCTTTTTTTTTCTTTTTTTTTTTTAAATATATAGTTATTTGGTAAAGTATGCCTTGGTAATCACTAAGTAGACATCATATCTTAAAAGTATGCAACTGTTTTTTTATAATGGTACTTCTTTGTCTATTGTAAACGTAAGCTCTGTTTTTTTTTTTTTCTATATTTGAAAACCTTAATAAAACAAGATTGAAGAAAAGAAAAACTAAATGACCAAGCATTTTTCTGAACTAGCCACATTGTGTAATTTTATCCTGAAATGCATTTTATACACCAGAATGTATGTATTTAAATACAGAACAATGGACAAGTGTGGTCCCTGAGACACAGCAGTAATCTATAAGCATTTAAATACTGCCTTCATTTTCCCAAAGAATGCAAAAAATAGGACTAGAGTAAAGAAGGTTTAGATTGCTAAAATTTTAATGGCTGTAGGATTTCCTTTCTTTATACTGGTGATCGATGTCATGGTGAACAAAAGTTTGGGAACTTTAAAATGGTATAGTTGTCCCTAGAACAAGAGGTAGGTGCAAAGTGTGCTCAAGTTGGATGCTCCCAAAGGTGCCACATCCCAAGTAAATATCAAAAGAAATATTCCCCTCTTGGTGGGACTTTATAGGCACTCAGTTATTGCAATAACTGAGTGCCTATAAAGTCCCACCAACAGGGGAATATTTTTTTTGATAGAACAAGAGGTAGGAGGTAATCTTCCGGTAAGGACTACTGTCTAAGAGGGGAATTTGCCTCACTTGAGGAACTTTCCTCTAACTTCCTGTTGCGTTTGTGGGGCAGGAAGTGTAGGGAAATTTCTCCAATAGTGCACAGACAGCAAAAAATAAAATTGCAGGGGTTTTACCCTTCTACGTATACGCTATCCAAAATGAAAAAAAGGTTTTGTCTTCACGTATATATATATATATATATATATATATATATATATACACAGTATGTATGATATATATATATATATAATATGGAAGATCTTTTCAAATGATATGCATGAAGTCAAAAAACATTGTTTTTTGCACATAACATACATTTAAAGATGATTGTGGTGTATAGCATTTATAAATTAATTATCCATTACAGTAGGAAACCTTATAAATTTTCATAAAGTTAAAATGTCACAGGATCACTTTGCATTTCAATAAATACATGTGTTTTTATTAAAATAGAACATATTGATGTTCATTTTTTAGTTAATCAAGCCTATGCATTAAAAATTAGATATCAAAGTATATCCTGTGGTAATAGTTAAAGATGAACTCCAGGCACAAAAATGTGTATTTAATTCTTATTCTAAATAGCTACAACAGATATAAATGTTCTTTGTATGCACCAAATGCCTTTACAACCCCAGTTATTACTTAATAAAACTAACAGTGACATCATCACTGTGATGTGCAGAGAGCAGAGCTGTGGGAGGGGCCCAGCAGCCCCACCCACTACAGAAAGGGGGTGGAAACAAGACCAGTCACTCTGCACAAAAAAAGATAGAGCAGCAGTGACCGGTCTTTATTAAAGGGAGCTCCTGCACAGAGGTAAGATTTCACACTGGATTACTGCACAGATCTGGAAGAAATACACAAAGCACCCCAATATTTAAGTAAGAATACATATTTAAATAGAAACACTAAGCAAACAGCTAATTATACAGGAGGGGTTCAAAGACGTGAAAGACTTTAACTGCCAAAATATGAATCATTCTATTCAGAATGCACAGTCCATATTTTCTATTACACCTGCTCGGAGGCAGGGGACAGGCTTTTCCACCCAGGCTGTGGCTGCATACCCCTTGCTTTCTGTGGGGAAGCAGTGGTCTTACTGCAGAGGTCCGAAACACCCCCTACTGAGTCGGAGCCAAAGCTCTGAGCTGATTGGAGAGATCTAAGTGTTGGGCGTGTCACACATCTGAAAAGAGGCTGCTTTGCAGTGACGGCTTGCATGCTCCCCATATGACTGCTTGCCCGCAGCTTAGTTTTATGATATTGTTAGATTATAGTGTAACAAAGTACTTGTAAAAGAAACAAAAACTGCTACAAAGTGTACACAGCAATGGAATGTATAAGGTTAAAAGGTTCTTGTTTGTTTCAATGTCATCTTTCACCCTCAGTGTGTCCCACCATGGATAGTAAACCAATAAATGTTCCTAGTAGTGCTGTGTGATCTGTTGTAATATCCATTAGTCAGCAGAGGCAAGGTTTCATGACTCCCACTACTTTTAGACAGGTGCCTTGTCCATCAAATAGAGCATATAGAGGAGGTCAATCATTTTTAAAGGCTGTAAGAATAAAGAAAAATGATATGTCCAAGTAACATCTCCAAGCGACAAGGATGGAAAGTTCTTCAGACCTTAGGTCACCTATGGCTTAAGGGTGTTTACTGTGCACACTGAAGGTTTCCACTGAGTCTGTCAATCATCGTTGTTCCCTTTTCTAATGTTATTGTCCAGACTATTCTCTGCTATACAGACCTGGTGCAGTTGGGATTAGTTTAAAGGAAATGTACTCCTCATTTATTTGCAGTTTAACCCTACATAGAATATAAGTTTTGGACACATGGGGTGTACTCATAAAATAACTTTGCATAGCTATTCATCCATTAAAACTCTATGCAAATTGATTCTATGCAATTTGGGCAAAATCAAATGTTCTCAGGCTAAATTTTCTGCAAATTGAATGCACAACATACTATATATTGACCGGTAAGACATGTAGTTCATCATCCCAGTTCATCTTTCCATGTCACCCTTTTGCATCCAGCCTGCTCATTGGACAGTGAATCAGCATCATCACCTCTGCCCAGTGTGCAAGGAGCAGACATAGGAAACAGGAATACTAAACAGGACATGGTGACATCTTTTTGAATAGTGGAGGTGTGTAACACAAGAATAAATATCCAGTGAAGTTTGATACTTCAAATACTATATATATATATATATATTTTTTTTTTTTATTTATTATTTCTTTTTCACTAGGGTATTGATGGCGAACCTTGGCAACTCAGATGTTTTGGAACTACGTTTCCCATGATGCTCGTGCACTCTGCAGTGTAGTGGAGCATCATTGAAAATGTAGATCCAAAACATCTGGGGTGCCAAGGTTTGCCATCAATGCACTAGGGTGTATAGGGTGTAGAAGGAGGTAAGAGCCTCTGCCATATTTTATTGTCTCCATCTTTGTTAGGAAGACTTCCTCTCATTTCCTGTCCTGGTGACCACTGCCGCTGGGACAAGAAGTGATAGCAAGTTCTCCAATTGGAATGCAGGCATCATGAAAAACCTGACAGTGGTTTAAATCCTCACGTTATTAAAAATGTGTGTTTTGTAGCTGTATATCATCAAACTAGAGGAATCGTCTCTCTCGAAAGATCCTTCCCTCCAATTCCTCCTGATTATCTTTGCCTAAAACCTCTGTTGACCTGTGCATCCTTATTCTCTAAAAATAATCCATACACAACCACTACTTAGTGGCCTTGTAATCTATTTCCCTTGAAATTATTTCTTATTGTGTAATTCTGCCTCCTTATAACATCCTCTGTGAGCTCCTGAACCTTTACTTTCCCCCTGTTTTGTATGAGCAGTGCACGTTAGTTGTGGTCATGTACACCGCTCTATGCACACTACTTATCCCATAGTCCATAGTCCATCTTGGCAGTGAGCAAGAGAAAGTTGCTTTGTTCCTACACACAGTGGGTCTATGGAGTACGAATATAGCCTCCCTCAAACAGGAAGTCGGATCACAGCAGCAAAATAAATAAATAAATATTATTTTGGAGATTTAGAGGAGACTGAGAGCAATATCATGTACATTATTAGGCTAAGAATATAATCATAAATAGATTTTTTAAACCAGAGTTTAGTGTCACTTTACGTTATTTTGGTTGAAACTTAAGCCCCATACACACGATCAGATTATCAAATGATCTGTCGTCCGTTTTTTGTGGCATGCTAGTCTGATGTGGAAAGTGAAGAGGTTATTTTCATATGAATTTTCCCGTATGACAGAATTCTACTTCAGAAGTGATGTCATGTGTTGGATTGTTTTGTATGTGTTCTTTCGTCTCTGAGCATGCCTAGTCTTGCTCTTAAGATTTTTTTCTGTCCAAAACGGTACTAATGAGACGAAAATTGGACGTTGTGTTGACAGACGATAAAAATTTTATAGCCTGCACATCAGGATTTTTTCGGCCGAAAAGTCGGAGTCGGCTGTCTAAAGCACCATACTAACAATCCGAACATCAGCAGATCGGTCGTCGGACGAATTTTCCCTTCAGATTTTCTTATCGTGTGTACGGGCCTTTACACTGTACTAAATGCTGGACTCATGCAGCTGGAGTTAAGGAGACAGGTCCGCTTTAACAATTCAATTTTTAGGGGTATATTTTGTAATGTTATCTCTAGATTGACACAACTTTTACTCAACTTTCACACATTTTCTAAATGAAATACAGTTGAAAAAATGTGTGAATCTTTGGTGAAAGTCGTATGCTTCTTGGGTAAAATCATGAATAAGTAGACCCCTTAGATACAAACAGTTAAATTCATTTGAATCTTCAGTGAAAAAAGCCATCCATCTTTTCCTATCAAGAAGAGTAAGGGGCTAAGTCATCCGGATCACCTGGGAACATCAGTCAGCAATCTGACTGGCCAGTGATAACTTACTGTACTGTATCAGTTGATTTGCCTTTAGCTGGCTACAGATTTCATCAACATCCATCAAGAAGACAGGCCATTAATGGAATATTGTTCTATTGACTCAAAAAATGTATGAAAAATTTAGATGTGCTGCTTTTTCTCTAGGATTTCTCATTCTATTCAGGAAAAACGCTTTGTTTTATTTATTTTACTTGTCCTTTATTGTATTAAGTTGGCAGTATTCTTTTGCTGACCACAAACCATTATTTATGAGACTGACTTATTTTGAGAAATAGAAAAGTGAACAGCTAAAAGTGGTTGCAGTACATTAGTGTTGGACAAATAGACCAACTCTATAGCTGGTGTGATGTCATTACTTTAAATGATGACGCCATTGACTCTACGTGAGGATAAAAGTAATGCTTTACTATAATCTTTCTCCAGGCATAATAAAGATTTATTATTATGGTCAACATGTGCCTTTTATGTCCCCAAAGAGTAGTTTGGATACATCCCTGAGGCAAGAATCTACCCCCCCACCACCACCACCACAAGTATGTTTTAGTTTCAGTGGATTATACTCCTAGGTCGCAATCCACAGGATTTATGACTGCAGACTTATAAAAACGTAACTTAGCTAAAGGTAAGTACTAAACTGGAAATTAGTGGCGACCAATGTTTACAAGCAGTGGTCAGGACAGGTAGTGTTCAGGTAGAGTTCTAACACAGATAATTGGCAAACAGAGTTGTTCGGAATACAGGTGAGAATTTAAAAAACAACAACAGTAATCCTAGAGCAGAGGCTTAAAGAACCACAAAGAACATGAAGAGCCATTTTGTATGGACACTGTACATACCCATATACTAGAGGGAATTTCTGCTTTCCTCCTGGTGATGTTGTCACAGTCACACTAAAACCAGATGGTATTTCTGGGAATGGCATAACCAGACAAAAAAAGGTATCATCTAGGTTTCAATATATATATATATTGCATATACAAGTAAAGTAGGCACTCAAAGGACTTCTGAGAAACCAGAAGAAAAGAATATGAATATGAATATGAACACTTTACTGTATTGCACTAACCAGACTGTGACCCTCTGAAACATTGGTCCAGCCATCTATCAATCCATCCATAAATACCATATTCTGCTGGCGTCTCTATGGAAGCTATTTACTGACTATCTTTTTTGTTTGGAGCACCAAGACATCTAGTCAGGATCAAGTGCTAGTACAATAATTCAAGATATATATATATATATATATATATATATATATATATATATAGAGAGAGAGAGAGAGAGAGAGAGAGAGAGAGACTATAAATAAACATTCCTCATAAAATCAAAGTTCTGTGTACATCTTTGCTCCCCTTTATTTTGATGTATAACTCTAGATTACAGTTTACATCCCCATGACATCTAAAGTACAGGGAACGTTTTCTATTATTGCGGAATGTATCAGCCTGTGTTTCAGCCTAAGGAATGATGAAATAGTCATTCAGTCTCTATCTTGATTTGAGTTTCAATAACCTTTCCATTTCTATTGGATGCCTTGGTACTTTTATAGTGAAGGTTAAATAATTTTTGAGCATAAACACTGTAGAAGAGAAAATTGACCTTTGACGTGCAAAGAATACAGCTCTGCCTATTCCGGGATTGAAGTTTTCCCAAGAATGCACATTGTTCTGATTATTTGATATGAACATTAAAACAGATTTAATATTTTCAACCGATTTTGCTAAGTCACCCGCCACTTTTCCATTTCAAAACAAAATGACAGGTTCCCTTGACATACATTTTTTCATTCTGCTGATCTGCAATCCCTTCCACTTCATTCACCTGCCAGTGTCCTTAGAATGCCCAGAAGTTCTGGGTATGGGGTGAGCATGTGACTTTCTATCCATCCTTCCACTATGCAGTACTCATTGCAGCCATTCACCTGTCCTGTGTATTGCCATGTGAACACTGGATGGAGTTCATTACCTCTGTGAAAGATCTAACACAGACCAACACGGAGCTTACATGGGGTAGCAGGAGAGCAATGTTATAGGTAGGGATGAGCTCCAGCATCCTCCAAACTCAGCCTTATCCAAACTTCTAAGATGCGCTTTCTTCCTTCTGATCAGCTGTGGGCTGGGGGCATGTGTCCAAATCAGGGCAAAACATGTATCTGTCCTCCACAACAGGACATGTTCACCTTGCCCAAAATGGACAAAGTGATAGGTTCACTATATTATCTTTTTTTAGAACTGAGAATCGAGGGAACAAATGAATAGGAAAAGGCATGCTGGGAGGAAAATTAAGGTGTAACCCTCCTCTTGTTAGGGTCAGAACCGACCCGTTTTCAGGTTTTGAATGTCTATAAGTATCACATAAATTTGTTTATTGCATCAAATTTTTTTTACTTTGTCAGGAACCTCTATTTAAACAATGTAATAGAAAAAGAATCCTTTTCACTACATTATAAAATACTGTGGTGAAAATTAAGACGTTTATGGTGTTAGGGTCAATTCTGACCCAGTTATAATATAGGATTATAGGACACTAATAAGTGCCAAAACTGAAATCATAAACACTCTCTCTGCTTAGTAACACTGACAGCCAATCACATCTCAACCCTGTGAGCTGTAGTTAGGGAGGGGCCTATCTCTTTTCCTGCTTGTCTGCTTCTCTAAATAAAGTGAAGAAACATAGGACCAATACATTTCAGAGTTGCTGGTTTATTTTACCATTTTTTAAATTTGAAAATGAGAGGTATGCTATCGAAAGAAAGGTCTAAGGGGTCACACCAATAATATTAAAACCAATCTTTTCAAGTATATAGAAGCCTAACAAGGTAACCAAGAGGTAAGAAACAAATTGGATGATAAATAATTGTTCAGAGGGTGTTTTATGGCTGATTTAAGACACGGGTCAAAACCGACCCGTTAACATCATGGATAGTAACAGAAATCTAACATAAGAGGAGGGGTAAGAAAAGCCCAAACTTTTTTGTTTTGGAAAGAGTAGGGAATGATTAAGACCCTATTTTTTTTTTCCTGTACATGTCCTATTGGGGAGATTTCCCTTCACTTCCTGCTCCAGAGGCACAGCAGGAAGTAAGAAGAAATATCTTCAATGATATCACCCAGCTTCCGCTCCTGAGCTCAAACAGTTGAAATTCCCATCATGTTCTGTATCAGAGATAAGGGTCATCAGGAACAGTAGTGAGGGTGAATCTCCTGAGAGACTGCACTAAAAACCTAGAAGGGGTTCCAACATTTCCAGAACATTTTGGCTTACATACACTTCAGGCAAACCTGTTACATTATACATTCCAGTGAAGCTAGACAGGGGCTTCACTGCCCTAGTATTGGGTTATTGTGGGGTTTGAAGAGTGACAGCTCCTGTCGAAAGCTGTACACATATTCCCTTTACATTTTATAGCAGCCAACTACACGGCTACCAAACTGCATAACATTCTACTATAATATAATATGGCAATCTAATCTAAATTCTGCAACATTTTCTCAAAGCATATTGTATATAAGAATCCGTGACATATATCTCTCACCTCACCCACTGGAAAAGATTAAAATAAAAAAGCATGCCTAATGATCAGATTCTTGTCAGCGGTTTAACTGATCATGTAATGGGTTTACCCACCCACCCACAGTCACAGTATTGTTAATCAGGGCATTTACTATAATTAGATCTGTGCTACCAATTTAACACAAGCACGCTATATTATATTGCAGATAGGCCATGCGCCATAACATTCGCTAAGATCTTAGCTGTCAGTTTAGGCACTGCATCCCGTGGTTCTGTATAAAGCTTAAAAAACAATAATAGAATAATTCTCCATTTTAACGTTTGAATGCACAGAATCCTAAATAGCCACCGTTCCCTTTTTCATTCTTCATGGATGACCTCAGGTGCCTTGCCAGAATTTCATTACTTTCTATCTGGAATTTATGATCGCTAAGGCCATATAAAAAGCCTTATTTAGAGACAAGCTAATATTCCACGCTATATTTATGAACAAGCTCATACACAAGGCTTTATTTATGTCATGTATAGGAAGGTAATAACAGGTGCACTATTTTTAGGCAAGTATAAGCTTCAATAGAACAAATTGGAATTTTTGTAAAAAAAAATATTAAAGCACAATGGTTGCGTTTAATTAAAGGGACAATATAATCACATTACAGAGCTAGTGAATATTTACACATCTTTCTTTCTTCCACATCTTTCTAATGAAAGCTTACTTAACGCATGATAATTGCTAAGTTATCTGTCTACACATGTTGTTCTCTCCAAATTGACTTAAGCCAAGTACACAGGAGGAGATCATCAGATGAAGGATCATCCGGTTTTTTTTTTTTGGATGCTAGTATCAAAACAAATAGGTTACTAAAGTATGAAAATTCTGTAATGTGGTGTAATGTAATTGTATTGTATTTTCAGATGAAAACTGTACTGATTAAACGAAAATCGTACAATTTTCTATCATAGGTGAACAATTTTAGTGTTGGTTCTGACAATTAGATTATTGTACAATCGCTTTGAAAGCAGTATTTTTTGTACGATATTCTGATCGTGTGTATGGGGCTTTACTTTAAGGCTGCTGTAAAACACAAGATAAACATCTGCAATGAAATGCAATATGGAGTAAGCAGACACTTTTACATTCCAATGACCACAATTATAACAAAGAGCAGGGAGATCTCACCGCGTAGCCTAAAAAGTGTCAACCACCAAAATGTTACCGTAATGTGTAATCACAAATACTAGATGTAAAAAGCAAAATGAACCCCATATTAAAAGTAAAACTAGATGTGATTAACAGCATATAAAATATAAAATAAAATAAGTGCTTTTTGTCTTTAAATTAAATTAAATACCATAAATTAATAAATATTAAAGCCAGAAATGTCTTAGTTTACATGCATACAGTGTAATAGTCATGATACACTGAAGTAAACTACACATAGAAATACACAAAAAAACACAAGCTTTGAAACTGTAATTACTGTACCCACAGTTAGAATACTCAAATAGGTCTGTTCACAGTCTGATGGAAATGTTCAGTATAGTTAAAATCAGTCCCTACTGCACCGAGTCAGGCTGGAAATGCTTACAAATAGATGATGGCAGTGCATTGGAAAGGTCACTTCCTCTCAAAATACAGCTACTGTTTCAAAATAAATGAAGTGCCGGTGAGAAGGTTGCCTGAAGAATATAGTCCCGCTGCACTGTTAAGTAAAGTGTATTATCATTTCCCAAGGTGACAAGGGACCCCGTTCTTTCTTTACTAAAGATACATAAAAAAAAAGTACTTTGGCTTTTTAAAAATAGCACTTCTAGTTACAAAGTAAATATACTTAATTAAAGTTAGGGTTTAGGCTTTGGTTGGTTTTAGGGTCAAGGATTAAGATATGCACTACCTTATGGACCGTTTATTGGTTCTATTTCTAATCCAACACATGAATGTATGTAGGATTTTCGATTTTAATTGAATCTTAAATAAAAATTTGATTTTATAGACCTAGTGTGCCCGAAATCCTTGTCTTCCCAATCCTTCCATTTCGAATATTCAATTAAGGATAGGGGCACCACCCAAAAATACAAGATACTGTATATACCCAGATTGCTGCTGTCTGTAGGCGTATTTTTCAATAATTCAAGGATTAAGAAGTTGGGTATATTTAGGAAGGATCTTCATTTCACTTATCTTATCTCCAGCCAATTTCCCCCCTCCATCCTCCTTTTACATAAATACCATGTGAATCCTTTTTCTAGCCACCCAACTCTGCCCTGTCCCACACTGGCATTACTTACGTGAATGTCAACTGGTCGCCTCTTCATGTTGCCATCACCCCACTGCAGTCTACTATAATCTTTGAGGACCCCAATGTTAGATCACCAATAGCAAATGTCCATGTCACCACTTGCCGTAGAATGGACCCTCCTCTGAAGAGGAAGATGGAAAGCTCAAGATTCAATACATGAAATGACCACAAATTTAGGAATGTATTTTTGGCATTTAGTTGAGGAGTTTTTTAACTACACTAGAGAGGGATTGACTCTGAGGGTGAACTCTGTGCCCAAAAGTTCAATTATAAGCTTTAGGGTTCAGATTAAAAATAAAAGTAAGTACAATGAATAAAGTAAGGGTTAAGATTTAGTGTTAGTTTAAGTTGTAGGGTTAAGTTGTATCACAAGGGCTAAGTTGTGGTATAGGATTAAATCTTAAAATTTAGATAGGGGAACTATATAAAGCAGCAAATACAACATTTCCCCAACATTCAATACAGCTGTATCTTCCTAGTAAATGCTTTAATTACCTGTAGTGAATGTTTGTTGAATGACACATTCACAAATTTAAAAATATCACTCAAAGGGTCAGATTAACCATTAGGGATAGGTTAAAGTTCACAGGTTTGTAGAGATACTTTATTTATTTAACTTATTTTTTTTTGGAGACATAAACCCCCTATTAAGAACTATAACACCTGATAAATAGCAGTAAAAGAAGGAAAAAGTGAGAGTGCCCCAAATATAGTAAAGCAAATCATTCATTATCAACTTTTGACTAGGGATCGACCGATTATCGGTAAAGCCAATATATCGAGGTCCCATATGCACTTTCCCCGATATATCGGAATCAGCCCCGGAGGTTACCCATATTGCCGATATTTCGGGAAAGTGTTTGTACCCGAGTGTTGCTTGCAGCTTGAGGCATCACCCCGGTACCGGCGTCCATAGTCGACGGTCGGCTGTCTTGTTATTACAACCGATGTGGCCGAGAAGCAGCTTGGCTGTCATTAAAACGAGTGGGAGGGGAAGTCCCCCCCTCCCGCCGCCTTCCGCGCCTCGTCCAGGTCTCTCATCCCACCGGGAGACCCAGACAACCAGCCTGCACGGCTGCCGAAGACCCCATTCAGCTCTGAATTCAGCTCCATGCAAAAAAACGGAAGTGATGTCATGACATCACTTCCGGGTACTGGCGCCAGATTAAAAAAAAATTACAGCATTCAAAACAGCCAAACTTGGCATTTTGAATGCTTTTAAGTACAGAGGAGGGGTTTGGGGTCTTTTAGACCCCCAGATCCCTCCACAAGAGTACCTTTCAAGAAAAAAAAAATGTTTTTAAATGTGCAAAAATATCGGCGCATATCAATATCAATATGCATTGGCCAAAATATCGGTATCGGCAACGAAAAACCAATATCGGTCTATCACTACTTTTGACCCAACCGGTAAAATATTGAGGCTATTTTTTTTAAACTGGGGAATGACTGACCCCTCCATCTTTTAGGAGGTTAGTACTCATTTATATAGAAATTCATATTGGTAAATTGATGAAGGTGACTATAAAGTATGTAAAATTATTTTTTTTTTTAAACTTATGATCTTCTGAATTGAAGAGTAGTAAAGGTTTGCCCGCTGCACCTGTTTTTCTGTCTATAGGGACCAGATTGCAGCTGATTAAAGCTTCTTCATAAACAGAACGTTGAAACTGCAGTTCAGAAAATTGGGGCATGGAGAGATGAGTGTTTTGTAGATGCTCACCTCCCCCCTTTCAACCATTTCGGTTATATAATACAACAGCTTTACCATAAATGTAAACATCTATTCCTAATAAAATGTATAATTACATTGTTACAGTGTTTCCCAGTGTAATTTTATAGTGCTTTGCGCCCATACTGTTTTTCATTAAATTGCAGTTCTATGGGTCTCCTGACCTAGTCTCTCCCCATCATATTTCTTAGAAAATGAACAAGTTCTGTTGTGTGGCAAAGCTATAATTTCATTGCATTTTACAGCTTGCTTCATGTACAGCTTTATTTGAAATGCCTTGGGCATATGCTTGCCTTTTCTGCTCCTCAATGAAGATGGCTAATATTTTTTCCTAGGAAAATAAAGGCAAACACACAGTCAGTCACTTTTGTGAAACTGAAATGTTTCTATTAAATAGAACTTTACAGGAATGGCAACAATTAAAAAGCCTGTACCTTGTAAAAATGTATTTCAATTTTATGGGAAAAGGAAAAAGGCAATAGCATTCTAGTCTGAAGTGATGTTTTAGTTATATTTGCATACTGGTTGATTGATCTAATATATTACAATATATGACGCCCAATCAAATCACAATATATGACACCCAATCAAATCACAATATACATTATATTTTCAAAAGTATTGTCACACACATGAACTTTAATGGCATCCCAGTCATAATCTGTAGGGTTCAATACTGAGTTGACCTACCCTTCGCAACTTTAACAGCTTTAACTCTTCTGTGAAGGCTGTCCACAAGGTTTAGGAGTGTGTCTATGGGGATGTTTGACCATTCTTCCAGAAGCACATTTGTGAGGTCAGGCTCTGATGATGGATGAAAAGGCTTAGCAAAGGCAAAGCAAGGACCATAAAGAAATGGGTGAGCAAGATAGGAGTGGATGAACTTGACTGGCCTACACAGAGTCCTGACCTCAACCCGAACACCTTTGGGAGGAATTAAAGCAGAGCCTGTGAGCCAGGTCTTCTTTTCCAACATCAGTGCCTGACCGCACAAATGCACTTCTGGAAGAATGGTCAAACATTCCCATAGACACACTCCTAAATCTTATGGACAGCCTTCCCTGAAGAGTTGAAGCTGTTATAGCTGCAAAGAGGGAGTCAACTCAGTATTGAACCCTGCAGACTAAGACTGGGATGCCATTAAAGTTTATGTGGGTGTAAAGGCAGGTGTCCCAATACTTTGACATTATAGTGTATAACGCCCAAACGATCATTAATATATTACAGGTATCCTGCAAATATTCATTTTTTGGGCACCCTTAAACTGGCATCACTGTTATCATTATGTCTATCTAAAGCCAAACTTTCTTTTTTGTTTTGGATAGAGTGGTAAGGAGTTGAAACCTCTGTCAGGTTTTTTGTTACTGTCCCTGTCATGGAGATTCACCCACTCTATTTGTCCTATTGACTATTATCACCAGAAATGAAAATGAGAAAAAAAAAAACAACATTTTGAGTTGTTGTCATCAGAAGTAGAGAATGATACTTACAAAGGGGAAACCTGCTCCAGTGACAACTCTCAAAGAGGGTGATTCTCTCACTGTGAACAGATTTCATCTCACTTTTGTTGTGTCTATTGGACAGGGAGTGAAGGAAATGCGCTCCAATGGGACACAGATAGGAAAAAAAAATACTGACAGGGACAATATTAATTCTTCACTATCCAAAATTAAAAAAAAATAAATAAACAAGTTTTTGCATTTTTGACTTTAGATATTATTTAAGGAGTTGTAAAATGGTAGTCAAAAATTCCACCTGGCCATCAATCCTTTCTTTAAGAACGGTGTTTGAAAGAGGACTATGGGGATCTAAGTTGGCCAACCATTGCCTTGATTCTGGGATTTCAGCAGGACTGGAACACAATTATCTAATATCTTTTGTAAACCTTTTCAACTATGGTTGAAATCTGTGAAGGGTTCTCAGTTTTCAGGGTTTTTCTTTCTTACCTAGTTAGATTTCAGTTGAGAAACACAGTTTTCAAGACCCAAAATAATGACAAATTTAGGCTGGGAATAGGGAGGTGGAGCACTGGACTCAAAGCTTGGAAGAGATGTCCAATAAAAACAGTGATTGAGGTAATGTAACAGCCAAGCCAAAGTGATTTGTCTAGATATACAACAACAATAAGAGGGTCTCATCAATTGTTGAAAGCCCAACTTTTTCATATCTGCACCAATCACTATGGTTTGGCACTCTGATCATTCCATTCCATACAAGCAAGGGGCACTAGGAAACAGTACAAGGAGACTTTAGGGGCAGAACATAAAATGGTTAGCCTTCTCTGCGTTTGAATACCCACCCACTGCTGGTTAGGGTTATAATTCTGTACACAATGTAATATGTGACAAATCTGGCTAGGTCTAAGTTTGCTTCTTATAAATATAACTTCCCTCCCCAAAACAACTGCCTCCACAATGTAATTTAATACCACTTTAAGATATGTTCAAGTTTTTGTTTATTCATTTTTTTTCCCCTGACTTCCATTATATTTTACGTTTGTTTTCTACAAAGTTCCCTTTCGTCTGTTTCTCATCAATTCCTTTGCTTCCCGCAGCATAAAACTGATTACATTTCTCTTCCACAATGGTGTGTTAGTTCATGTTTTACATATCATTACATTATCATACTTTTCCATTTCAATAAGGATAAACAGGAATAGGCTATGAAGTCTAGATACATCTCCGAAAATAACAAGGTCTATTTCTGGGAGTCTTCACTTGCTAATATGCGTGAGACTTGTTTGTGTCAGACTTTCATTGCTCACCTTGATTAGAGAAAGAATGCTAGAAGATGGATTTTTATTTAAAACAATTTCACAATTGGCGATGGGTATAATGACTTACAAAGAATTCATTTGGAATTAAATGTATTTTTTTAGATTTGACTTTCTGTCTATCATGAATATCTGTTTTCCATTTTGAGACAATTATGAACGTGTCACAGTAGGTTTGCTGTGCTCTGTGCTTGGTATTTGGTAATAGAATAACAAGGGGAAGAACTTTGGGACCCTTTAATGATTGCACCTTTCCATACTCATGAGAGAAGTAGGTTGATGTTGAAGTAGGAAAATAGGACATGGACCATACTGGTTCCTTCGACATTCATCATAGTGTCTCATGGGACGTTAGATGTGCTGCGGTTGATCTCTACCCGTGAAGGGGTTTTAAAAAGATATGTATGCTATTTTGTATTGAAACAGTGCCATGTATGCCAGACTGTTAAATGTAATAAAAAAATTGGAACTTGGATATTAATGAACCCATAGCTTTCAAAAGACAAGAAAACCCATCCTAAGGGGAAAATGGGCTTTATCAGTACCCCAAAGACAACAAAAATATAATAAGAAATTACACATTTAATGGGGCTTCTCCCTGGGGATCTGTGTTTGGTCGGCACAACCATATTTCATCCAGGTAGTTTATTTATTACTTGGCTGGTTGTGGATTATATATGGAGGAAATAACATTAGGTTATTGGTTTTAGCTAAGCTTCTTTGAATTGATATTTTCTACGTATTTACTGTTTTCTAATACATTTGTGATTTTTATGATACTTGTGTTGTCATTGTCACCAGTAAAGTCGATTATCCCCTGAGGAGGAGTTTTCTTTAATTGATTGGGATGTGGTATCCCATGCTGATCCCTTTCTCACCCACCAAATCTACTAGTTTTGAACACATAGCTATACCTGCAATTATTAATTAAACCCTGCTCTGTCTAAAGCTGTCCATGCACTAGAAAAATTTTGTTCAAACATTTTTGTTTCAGAAACGTTGGTTTGATATTTTATTCATTAGTGGATCAAATCAAGGATAATTTTTGACGACAGTGATGAAAAAATTTGAATGAGCAGAATGGGACATTTTTTTCAAACAAACTAATTTCTAATAGTAAATGTTGCTTGCATTCCAGGAATTACAAATGTGTTCCAAAATCAGATGTTAAAAGCAAATGGCATTTTCAAATACTTTTAAATGACATTGGTCAAGTTATTGAATGTACTAGTGAGAATTTTTGAACTCAAGTTCATTATTTATAAATCTATTGCAATATTGGCAACTTTTCCCCTTTAAAGCAACAAGTGCAAACTCATTCAAGCAAAAGATGAAGGACCTCAGTCCACAGAAGAAGACAGGAAGAGTACCTAGTGTTGATAGTCCATTAGCATTATCCTTCTGCAGGAAAGGTAGGGCTTTTACTGCTCCCTCTTTTAAAGAGACTCTGTAACTGGGGAGAGGGGGAAATTGCTGAAGGTATGAAGTGCAGGTACATAGGGTGAAGTACCTTCACCTCATACCTTCACATAGCGTGCAGGTACATAGAGTTGCTCAGAACCGAGCTGTCACGATCAGGGGTCAGGCTTGAGGACCAGTTGCTATATCAAGAAAAACGAAGAGATTTCCAGTCACAACTTACCAACCAGCCAGAGACCAACCGAATTGCACTGTCTAACAGTATGCGTTAAAAACAGGGGTTTGGTTGCACACATTTGCAAATACATGTGTAGGCTGCAGGCCGCGGCAAGGCACCCTGTAATCTGCAGTCCCTAACTCTACAATTTAAAGAGTCTCTACAATGAGAGCACATGCATTTAATGGGATAGATGGAGGACAGGGGACTAGAGGGAGCCCACCCCTCCTTAAAGGCACAGGGTCACACTGAACACCCAGCACATCGCACAATGGTGGCAAAGGTGTCAGTGCGTTGCCTGGCTCAATATAGATATCAACGATAATGCAAAAAGTGGTCACCCCCCTCCACCTATAACTGGTCTTCATGGTAAGGAGCACTGGAAGGGCGGACGCAGATCAAGAAAAAACAAAGAGATTTCCAGTCACAACTTACCAACCAGCCAGCGACCAACCGAATTGCACTGTCTAACAGTATGCATTCAAAACAGAGGACCAGTTGCTATAGCAGTGGGAAGCTTACACAGGAACCAGCAGGATAGGTATACAGGCAGGTCACCCTGGCAGATGACACAGGCTCACCTGAGGTGCTGAGTCTAAGTACTAAACGGTGTTCACCAGAGCTCCTGATGGTGAGGTGGATTTTGCTGCGCGTTAGTACCAGGTCGCGGTCCTCAGGATCACCCTACCAGGATGTGAGCAAGCCGAGGTCCAGAAGCAGATAAGCATGTAGGGATCAAACAGAAACGTAGTCAGTAAACAAGCCTAAAGGTCAGTAACCAGTAGTTGAAGAATGGGATCAGGCAGAAGCGTAGTTGAGGAACAAGCCAAGGGTTGATAATGAGTGGTAGCAAAATATGGACGGGAGCAGGGAAGGCAGGAGTGAGATACTGGCTGGAGAAAGCACAATAATCTGGCAAACATAAAGTGCAGAGACATGGCTTAAATCAGGAAGTTCATAAGAGGAGCAAAGAGTTCAAGGCTCAGCAGAAAAAAGGCACAAGGCAGGAATAGATCACGCACAGAGCTGTCAAGCATCTCAGGTAGCTCAGTGAGAAGAGTTACTGCCAGGCACAGAAGAGGTGGGATATGGGAGGGAAAAAAGGTATACATTATGGGAGGGAAAAAAAGGAAGGTGAGAAAATCACATGCTTTCTCATACCTGGAAGAAGTGGGTATTTCCGAAAGCTCAGATGGGGAAGTGTAGCAAAAATATGTAATAGCAGGTGAGGGAAGGTGGTCTTTCAAGAAAACTTGTCACTTTTTTATTAAATACACTTTGAAGGAATATTCACATTCGTCTGGTCTAATGAACACTCCTAAAGTTGTGCATTAACATTCATCTGTTCGGGCAGAACTGTTTTTTGAATGGGCTGTCAATGTACCAAAAGGAACAAAAAATTAGACAAGCACCATTTTTCCAATACAGCTCATCACAGTGCACAATAGTGTGTTACCATGCTTTGTGGTGTGCTGAAACAAAGAGGTACATTGCCTTAGCCCCCGATCACATTAGGTCGCTCCGACTTAGGGGGCGACCTGTGAAGTCGCGTGCACCGCGACTTCGGCGCGACTTGCACGTACTTCATAAAATGAATGTCTATGCAAGTGGCCTCCAGGTCGCCCCGAAGAAGTACAGGACCCTTTTTCTGAGTCAAAGCGACTTGTGTCGCTCCTATTAGAACCGGTCCTGTACTACTCAATGGACCCG
The DNA here is from genome assembly GCF_965119305.1 of Pelophylax lessonae. Classification (NCBI taxonomy): domain Eukaryota; kingdom Metazoa; phylum Chordata; class Amphibia; order Anura; family Ranidae; genus Pelophylax; species Pelophylax lessonae. The sequence continues at coordinate 79,504,147 of NC_138779.1, read as the reverse complement.
ACGGTGCGCGACTTGCCAGGCTGACCAAGTCGCCTGGCAAGTCGTAATAGTGTGAACCGGCTCTTAGTGTCACTGAAAATGAATAGCAATGCACAACACATTTATGGACTGTTGTGGTAAGGCGTGCATTACTATACACACCACAACTGACAGGTGTTGAAGGGGCTTACAGGTATCAGATACCCATAGTACTTAGATTCCCTTAACACTCAGCAGCAGTCAACAGATAAATGTGTTTGCTTTCAGCTAAGGGTTCAGCCTGTTGTCACAGTCACCCTGCATTAAATCTTTGAAATCGTTTTGACCAATCCCTGCTTCATTCTTTACCCCATAATCTAAGTATTTCATTTTTTCCAGTTCAATAGTCTTTCACTCCTTCAAACCAGTACGTAAATGATTCAGTTATTGCTTTGTTTGGATTCCTTTATATGTACGGAGCAGACCTTCAATTTTCTTGTCAGGTGACAGCGCTGTCGAACAATAGGCTGTGGCTGGTGTAGCCCATGGGCCTTTGTACCAGAATCCTCTGGGAAGACAATTTCCACAAATGATATTTCTACCTGAATATGTGTTAATAAAAACTCCATGTGTTAAGGTCAGAGCCTTATAATTAGAATAAAAAAAGAAGGTAAAATATTTGTGATTTTAGGTTAAAAGACCGGAGCTCTGTAGATCTTGATTAAAGGTCCATTGAAACTCCTTGAATAGAACAACATATATCTTCCAGTGACCATGACACTGTACATCTGACCCTGACCCCATGTTTTTCAGTGCCCTGGTGGTTGACTACCCTATAGATTATATCCTTGTTTATTCTATCCGTTATCCGACTTATAATAATTAGGTTTTTCTTCATTTCGCATTTCTAAATGAAACAGTAATGGTAATAATTCCCTTTCCTTAGAGAATGCTGATTGTACGGTATATGCAGTATTAAAAAACAAAAGCAGGAGAATTTAAACAAATTTACCTTAGAACATTTAGCTATGTAAATGAAATGTAACCCTAAATGAAGGACATGTTCTTTGCTAAAACAAACTGCTGCTGATCTCATTAAGTCTCTTTGCAGCCACTTCCTGTCTGCATGTGCTCCAGTGATGGCTGCATGGCATTTGTTGGGTCCCTCTAAAGTGACAAGAGTATATTATGCCTGTTTAATTGCATAGTATGTGTAGAAACAGGCACTTGTAGTCTTCATCAAATGCACTGGGTGAAAAGGACAGAGCGTTGTCACCCTATAACAGGAAGTGTCCGAACAAGAACCTTCATGGCAGATTTCAAAATATGAAAAATTACTTTTGAAATTATATTAATATGCTTATATGAGATTTTAATGGTTAAGTTCAGAAATACTTTAGGGAAAAGGGTATTGGCGTGTCATAACCTAAAGCAGTGTTTCTCAAACTTTTTTCAGTCAAGGCTCCCTTTAAATTTATGGACAATCTTAAGGCACCCTCAAAAATGATAGGCAGCTTCGAGCACCCCATTCTAAAATGTACAAAGCTATTATAATAGTTTTACATATCAAAGCCACATCTACACATGTAGGACACCCAATGTCAAAGGTGTTTTATTCTTCCAAATCAAATATGCTTTTTCTCACTGGTGCTGACTAGTATTCCAATGTTTCTCTTCCTCCTCAATTTTTCTCCATCACTAAGCTAATGTAACCCCAGCGCTGACAGAGAGGGGCAGAGGAGAATCACACAAGGACACTGTGCGGACAACCGACATCCTCCTTATCAACTGATGATATCATTGGTTGTTAGGATGCCGGAGGCTAGAAGGTTGTAATGGTGCACAATAAAAACCTGTGGTTTTGTGTAACTAAATGGCAGGCTTAATTCACTTGCAGGCTTGTAGACAATTTTGGGGAATTTTTTAGGCTTTTTGCCAAGGCATCCCTGAAGGTGAAGAAAAAGAATGCCCAATGGACTTTCTGAGGCACAAACCACAAGGTATAAAATATACACAATGTATTGAATATTTAAACACTTTTTGATACATACAATTAAAAATATGTGGGGGGGAGGGAAGAGGAAGTAGGCACAAAAATGTGGGGGGAGGGGAGAGGAAGTAGGCACAAAAGGGACAAAAGGGAGTGGGAAAACCAAAACTTACAATTATGTATATAAGTCCTAACAAACTTCCAAACCAGGGTAAACAGTCAAGTGGATTCATGGTTCCCATAAGTCTCCTCATTGGAAATGGAGATAAAGGAAAACAGAAAAAGATCCCCAAACGGTCCATGTAGTTCTCCCCAGGAGCTGTGGAGGGGAGGGGGCCAGCCAGACAGGCAAATGCCTAAGGAGGTGACCAGGTGTCCCGATGGTCAGGGGTTTATAGATACTGAAAGATGAAAAATAGCAACAGTAAACCTCAATGAGGAGGCCATTGATACTAGTTGCAAACACAAACTCCTAAACATCACACCCCACGTGTAATAGTGCAAAAGACAGTCCTGTATAGGCGCAGAAGTGGCTGATAGAGAAAGTATAAAGTATAGGCAATATAATGGAGAAAGGGAACTTTCTGAGAGGGGGATTGTGCATGGGTGCGATAGATGATATGTGGACCTCATTGGGCGTCTACATTAGGGTAGATTACATATAAATATAAGGCACAAGGTGCCTTGCCACCCTGGTTGAAAAAGGCGGGTGTACAGAACCCTTATCACCCCCCCCCCCAGAAATGTTATTTCCCGCTTGCATGGTTGGCTCACTGACTTCCTCAGACATCTGCAGTAAGATGCAAGTGAAATTTTAGGCATCCTCTGCAATAGCCTAAGTATAGTAGAAAACACCTGCAGCTATTCCCAGAGGTAGCGAGCGGTCGATGCACTGCCCTGTAGTGTCATCCCAGCACTCAAGCAAACATGTAGATAAAGTAAAGCCAGCAGCTCAATCTTCCTTAATGAATACATTTATTTATCCAGGTGTGACACAAAATAATACAGAGCTTACGCGTTTTGGCATGTAGCCTTAGTCATAGCACATGCCAAAATGTGTAAGCCCTATATTATTTTGTACCACACCTGGATTAATACATTTATTAATTACAGAAGATCTACATCCTCTGCAGTAGGGAATTCATTTTTGCTTAGATACTCCCTAAGGGTTATCCACTTGTAAAGGGATGCCAACACTGCAACTTTTCTCATTGGAACACTGAAAGTGCATCAGGTGATAATAATGAACCAGATTCTCCCACAAAAAGTAGGAATCTGCCACAACGTTTCTAAAATCCTTACAATGTACATGACTCACCCAGAGGGTTTTTTTTTTTATCAACAAAAGTGGAGTTATACTTTAGGAAGCAATGTTGGATGAATAACGTTGCAAACGTTTGCATTTTACCTTTAAGGTTGATGTTCTATGATAAATTCAATTCCACTCTGTATATTTTTATGACAAGTCTACAGATCATTAATGCTTTTCCATATTATCTACCAAATTAATTTCACAATTTCTTTTTCAAATGAACATCTGATTGTAGCATCTGTGTTAAATCATGGTAAACAAAACAAACTGTATTCAATAGACACAAGAGACACACAGCCTGCCATACTAAAGACTTCTTGGGCTCAGAGCTGAGTTTTATAATGGGTTTATTATGTCATTCTCATTGTCTCGCAACTGTCAAATGTTATCAGTACAAGCCTGACATATTGAATACATTTTATTCCCATCAGCAAATGCATGGATCTATTACTCATTAGATTTACTGAGAAAATAAACATGAAGGTTAACTTTCTTGCATAAATTTGTATTACATTACAAATTACTTTCAACTGTCCAAATAATAGCTGAAGCAGGAAGATTTGTGGGTCCAAAAGGAGTAATGCTTACTATACAGAAGGTGAGTGTGGCCTGTCCAAATGGAAGCAGATCGATGTTTTCTTTTAATGGGAATTGTGAATTGAAGAGGCTTTCCAGTCAAAACCGATATGTCAGTCTTGATGCTGATGTGTCAAATAACTAAGCAGACTTTGCGGACTCTGAGGGAGAGTTTGCAGCATGTGAATTCTCAACCCTATCCATGTGGCAATTATGGGGGGTCACACTCTTACAGGTTAGTTTTAAAAATCGGAAAGGTTGTAGGCTGGAGGAAAAGGCGATAGCATCTGATAGTACCAAAAGGGTGATGGCATGGGTTACTTGTACTGGGAAGTGATGTAGAGATCCTATGTTCCCTAGGTCATTTTGCCTTTTCTTCCCGCATACACAGAATCTGTAGAACCTCTGTTTTACTACAAGAATTAGGGCAAGGCCAGCATTGGACTAATGTGTCCTCTGTCATGGGCTCTGGGTAGCATCTTGGGGAAGTCCATATTGATCCAGAGTACCAGTGAAATTTTGATGTCCACCTTAAGATGCAGGATGACTATATTTATATTATTATATATATATATATATATATATATATATATATATATATATATATATATATATATATACAGTGGGTACGGAAAGTATTCAGACCCCCTTAAATTTTTCACTCTTTGTTATATTGCAGCCATTTGCTAAAATCATTTAAGTTCATTCTTCTTCCTCATGAATGTACACATAGCACCCCATACTGACAGAAAAACACAGAATTGTTGACATTGTTGCAGATTTATTAAAAAAGAAAAACTGAAATATCACATGGTCCTAAGTATTCAGACCCTTTGCTCAGTATTTAGTAGAAGCCCCCTTTTGATCTAATACAGCCAGGAGTCTTTTTGGGAAAGATGCAACAAGTCTTTCACACCTGGATTTGGGGATCCTCTGCCATTCCTCCTTGCAGATCCTCTCCAGTTCTGTCAGGTTGGATGGTAAACGTTGGTGGACAGCCATTTTTAGGTCTCTCCGGAGATGCTCAATTGGGTTTAAGTCAGGGCTCTGGTATCCGTTTCTCTTTGTATTGCTTCCTTTGTGGGAAATCCCTGGTTTTCCTGCCAGTCGCTCTGCTTTCCTGGAAAATTGACCACACTAAGCAGGGGAACACACTGTATTCAGTTCTCTAGCTATGCTGGGAACTCAGCCTGCTCTCCTCCAATGTTCAGACTTGTCCTGAAACCCACCACCCCCTGCACAGCCTTTTACTGGGAAGCTCAGTGCACTACTGTTTCTCCTCCCCCAGCTCTTATGAAGCTGAGGACAGAGGGAATGTGATCACTTATAAAAGGGAAAATGTGTATATATATATATATATATATATATATATATATATATATATATATATATATATATATATATATATATATATATATATATATATATATATACAGAAAAGTTTTGCCTTTTATTTCTATTTTAAACTGAATGGGTTGTTTTACAAGGTAAGGAGTTGCAATCACCTTAAGGAAGGCAAATGTTGTCTGGTCCCATTACATAAGAAGTGAAGACATATAGACTGCACTTGCTTCTATTGTTACTTTACCTTTCTATTCTGGAGGGGAAACTGCAAAAACTCAATGTCTAATGTATCTTCTGGCTTCTTGCATACCAGTTGGTGTGATGTCCTTTCTTGACACCCTTTTGTAAAGTACCAACCCACTACGAGGTTACAACAGCATGATTCAATTTTCCTTTACTGCAACAAGAGAAATGAGTGATGGGAAAGAGAAGGTGCAAATCCAGCATTTCTTCATGGAGATCTGACTGCCAGTCCCTAAAAGATATGAAAAGCTGGGTAGTGTTTTAATCCACCACTGGGCCATCATCATCTGTCTCTACACTCTGTCACTTTGCTCAAAAGGTAAGAGGTTCACTGTGATGAACAAACCCCCAACTGTCCATCCCCCCTTCCCTAGCCACCCACCCACTATTTCTTATTTTCTCTGTGCTTTCCTACCTCTCCGTTCCTCAATTAAAGCCAGGAGTTCATACCCTGTGTAAGCTCATGTTGGATGGTATTAGTGCTTATACAGGGTTTATGACTTTCTTCCATTTCTCTTGTGGCACTGCTTAGGTCTTGTGAGTGGCCAAGCAGGTTAAAGCACTGGAAGGAGAGGAGATCCCATGCTCCTTCATACCTGAAAGAATTGGGCATTGCCCAAGGGCTCTGATGGAGCAATGGAGAGGTGGGGGAGAACTTCCAACCTGAGCATCAGCAGGTGGAAGGATTAGTATTTCAAAAGCCAATCCCTTTCCCTTTGTCTTTTGGCTATTTGTGGGATTGTTCAAATAATTTTTTTAAATATCATCACATATATTTGTCCCTAGACTTCCTATGTCTGGTTGACTCCAAGTGAGAGCTGCTGAACCCAGGTTATCCAGCTTAAACAAAGACCTCTCACCTGTCAGTGAAAGATTTGTGTCTAGCACCTCACTTCCACCTCTACTTGGGTATTTAAGAGAACCTGTCGCAAGACTAAATTGACTAAAAAAAACTGTGTAGAGTTTAAGAAAAGGCCAGTTGTGAGCTACAAACTTTCAAATATGCTTAAAAAATTTCTGCAGTTGATTAAAAATTGCTCCCTTTGTCCAATAGACAAGAGGACAATCATTTTACAGCAGGTACTTTCACATCATAAACTGTCTGCATTAGAGAAAAGAATCATCATGATGAACTTAAAAGTTAGAAAATCACACTTTACAAATAATTAGAGGGTAGAGGCCAAAGCAGTACTGTGTTCTTTGGCATCATGATTACGCTGCTACCAGCAGGATATCTTTCCAGTTCCCAGAAACCATCTAATTTCAGTATGTTGCATGGAAGCTAAAACTACTTTTATCTAAGGAAACTTCCTATGCAACAGAATTTTTTTCATTGCTTAATAAAGTAGGTGAAAATAGCATGTTGTGTGCAGTTGCCTGAAATAATCAATTAAATTTCAGGTTTCCTCATCAGATGAGAGCCGTCAGAACAAAGATTGACCATTTCTGGTTAAATGTTCCTGACGCCCTTTAAATGTTGTTGATTGTTGTCTTATTAATTAGAGGTGGTTGCCTCAATTTCCTGCTCTGTTTATTAGAAATGAAAGAAGCTGTTTGGAGTTCATACAATTGTCTATAAATTCATTGTATTAGACATATTTGTGCCAAGGGCTCTTCTATTGTGAACAGTGTCCTTGCGCAAGGCAAACTTCACCTTTGACCTGACAGAAAGAGATGGCTTTCCTCCGGCTCTGTCTGCTATGTAGATGGATATGTAGCTGTGTCATTATACTGACTGTATGGTCATGTAGGGAGCTTGAAGCATTTTAGTATCTCATTGAATTTTTAATGATGTCCCCAATGAAGTTCTTATTTTTTCTTCGTCTTTGTATTTCAGTGCATTGCAAAATTAGAAAACAATATAAAAAAGCATAAAAAAAATGATTTTATTAAGGAAGAAATGGCAAAAAAAAAAATAGGAAATATATGTTGTCAATAAGTTGGGGTTGCCATCTACTTTAAGGTGTACGGCAAGCCAAGAACTTGTTTTTTTCTTTTTTTGGATGAGAAGTCAATAGAATCCCTGTCAGGGATTTTTATAACTATCCAGAGCTTTATTAAGTTGGCCAGTTAGAGTAATTTTGATTAAGTCTGCTGGCAGATAACCCCATCCACTCTATGCAGAGCAGAGGGGTTAATTCCCCTGGTGGGCTATTGTATTCTGACAACTGGCAGCAGTTGCTATCAGTATACCCTAACAGCAGCTGCATCTCATTTTCTATCCAGCTCCTTTAATTTTTTAGGTTCAAGGATGTTGGTTGGTAGGGTGGGGGCCATGCAACAAAATTTGCAAAATATTTGGCCAGCTTTAGAGAGATTTAACTTCTCTTTCTCTCCTGTTGAGAACAGTTTCACCAAATGCATACCTAAATTACAATTATAAAAAGTCTCCTCTCTTCTTCTCATCTAGCTTTAAAGTGTCAGGAAACCCATATTAAAAGTTTCTGGATATGATTTCTTTTTATCAGTATTAAGCATTCGCTGTGTGCCCATTCTTCCTATTTTTCTCCATCCATCACCATGACTGTGTTGCGAACATGAGTGCACATCAAACCTTGGATCCTTAAATTTTTCTTTGATTCTCTAGGGGGGATTTATCAAAACTTGAGCAGCCACAATTAGGAGCAGCTGTGCATGGCAACCAATCATCTTCTATCTTTCATTTTCAAAGCTTAATTAACTGCTTCCCGACCGTACCACTTACGTATACAGCAGCAAGGCAGCTCTGCTGCGCAGGATCACGTACCAAGTAAATGATCCTGCACTTCCAGGTCTGGGGCACGCATGCACGCCACCAGCGGCCCCCTTCCACTGTGTATAATCAGAGCTGATCTGCAGGTACCATGGACTCAATGCCTACCGGAAACTGCCGATTGTTAGGCAGAGCCAGAATGGTGATCTACCTATGTCAAAAAGGCAGATTGCTGTTCTGTCAGTAGTAAAGGCATGGATTCTGTGTTCCTGTAAAGCAGGAACGTGAATCAATGCCTTCCCTTAGAACAGGGGTGGGGAACCCCCGGCCCGCGGGCCGCATGCGGCCCGCACGATCCTTCTGTGCGGCCCGCAAAATCTTTGCGATCCGCCCTCCCCCGTGCCGCTGTGTCAGAAGGAGCCGATGGCTCAGTTCTGACACTGAATCTCCGAAAAGGGTGGACCCGAGGCGCAGAGCAGTGCGCCTTGAGCCCGCCCATTTGTGTGACAATAGCGAATGAAAATTCGCTACTGTCTCACGGATCCTCCTCCTCCTTGGCCAATGTCATTGGCCGAGGAGGAGACGGGATGCGGGAGGACTCGAAGAGACACGGGGACTGAAGAGAGGAAGCCGCCTCTACAACAGGTAAGTCAAGTGCGCTGGGGCTTGGCACGCTGTTCACTCTGCATTGTGGTCACTCACTCCGCATTGAAAGGGGGCATCCTGTGGTCACTCACTCCGCATTGAAAGGGGGCACCCTGTGGTCACTCTGCTTTGAAAGGGGGCACCCTGTGGTCACTCTGCATTTATGGGGGCACGCTGTGGTCACTCCGCTTTGATGGGGGCACGCTGTGGTCACTCCGCATTGATGGGGCACGCTGTGGTTACTCCGCATTGATGGGGGCACGCTGTGGTCACTCCGCATTGATGGGGGCACGCTGTGATCACTCCGCATTGATGGGGGCACGCTGTGGTCTCTCCTCATTGATGGGGGCACGCTGTGGTCACTCCGCATTGATGGGGGCCGCAAAGCAATGCCTATTAGATTTATGCATACATTTTGTACGGCCCCCGAATGATGTTACAAAAATCCAAATGGCCCTTGGTAGAAAAAAGGTTCCCCACCCCTGCCTTAGAAAAAGCACCTCCCCCTCAGTACACAAACACAGGCTAGGCACACATTTAACCATTTGATCACCCCTGATGTTAACCCCTTCCTAGCCAGTGTCATTAATACAGTGCATATTTTTTAGCACTGATCACTGTATTAATGTCACTGGTCCCTAAAAAGTTTCAGTTAGTGTCTTATTTGTCCGCCGTAACATCGCAGTCCTGCTATAAGTCTCTAATCACTGCCATTAGTAGTAACAAATAAATAAATAAATTAAAATTCCATAAATATATCCCATAGTTGAAGACTCTATAACTTTTGCGCAAACCAATTAATATACACTTATTGGGATTTTTTTTACCAATAATATGTAGCAGAATGCATATTGGCCTAAATTAATGAAGAAATTTGATCTTTTTACATTTCTTTATTGGATATGTTTATAGCAGAACATAAAATGTATTTATTTTTTTTTTTCAAAATTGTCAGTTAGAGGTGATCAAAGACCACATAAAAGAAAGCTCTATTTGTGGGAAAAAAGGACATAAATTGCATTTGGGAACAGCGTTGCACGACCGCGCAATTGTTAGTTAAAATAACACAGTTCCTGGTCAAGAAGGGGGTCTTGAAGGGGTAAAACCTGCCGGAGGTCAAGTGGTCAAACAAGTTGAAGATAGAAACTAATTGGTTGCCATGAATGTCTGCTCCAGATTCTGTCTGTTTGATAGATTCCCCTTATGTCTGAAATGAGTAGCAGAGCTATATTAGCTATTTGAGTGTTACCAGGGTCTGCCACAGAAGGTTCCAGTGGGGACTTTTAGACCCACACACATACTAGGGACAAATTAGACAGAAGCTAAATTTAAGTTACATGTCCATGGAATGTGGGAGGAAACCAGTGTACCCACATAAAACCCAAACGTGCATAAGGAGAACATGAAAATGCAATGCAGACTGTACCCTGGTCAGGACCCCAATGCTGCAAGGTATAAATACTAACCACTAAGCCACTGTGCTTCTTGTATTCTTTCGCCTTATGTCCCAAAAACCTGGTAATCCTGTTAGCAGCTTCCATAGGTACAAGCTGGTTTCTTATTGTCAAGCTGTGTTTCTGCAGTATCAGTAGTCAGGGAGGCAGATCTTCCAGCTCACCACTAGCTGAAGATTGGCAGCATTTTGAGACTCCGCCCACAGCGGACAGAGTGGCCACGTGACCGCTCAGACTGAACTGGCATGCTTTTTTCATTTTGGATAGAGTAGAAAGTGGTTAAAACATTTATTTTTATGTTTTCTGCATCCCAATTAAGAAATGTCCCTTTGATTGCTCTTCTGAGCAGGAAATGCCCTCTTAGAAAGTTATCACTAGAACAAGTGCTCCTATTGTAAGATTTCCTCTCTATTCCTGTTCTGGTGATTACTCAACATTGTGGTTTCTCCCATCACTTTCAGTCCAATTTGTTGTGGTCGCAGGACAAATATTGAAAGTGGACCTTCCTAGTTGGGACATAGACAGCAATAGAAACCTTATAATTCCTAATTATTGTTTAAGTGATGTAATTCCATTTTTTTTTATTTTTATGACAGCAATAGAAACCTGGGAGTCCTAATCCATACATCAGAATGAAATCCATACATCAGAATTTTTAATAGTGTAAGGGTCCTTTCACACGGTGCGCCGTCCGACGAGGTCCGTTCTGCTCAGCGGGGGATCTATCGATCGGATGGGATCGCCCGTGTGAAAGGACCCTAAGGGTACTGTAGGAAGAGAGGATGTGAACATACTGCTTTCAGTTTGGATGTCTCTGCATCTGAAACATTATCCTTAAATTAAGCTCCTCTTGCAACGGACTTTATAAACAAGTTGCAGGTAAAAGCTAGGAAAACCTATCATTTTAGCCTAAGAGAGGTGTCAAGATCAGGGGGTCAGGCTCGAAGACTAGTTCCTATATCGGTAGCAGGACTACCACCGACTAGCAGGATAGGTACAGGCAGGTCACCCTGGCGGATGATGCAGGCTCATCTAAAGTGCAGAGTCTAGGTACTAACCAGTGTTCGCCAGAGCCTCTGATAGTGGAGATGGATTTTTCTGAGTGTTAGTACCAGGTTGCGATCCTTAGGATCACCCTATCAGGAGGTGAGCAAACAGGGCCCAGTAGCGGATAAAGATCAGACAGAAGAGTAGTCAGTAAACAAGCCAAAGGTCAAGGAATTGGCCAAGAGTCGATAATGAGTGGTAGCAAAAAATGGATGACAGCAGGGAAGACAACAGCAAGATACTGGCAGAAGAGAGCACAATAATCTGACAAACAGGAAGTGTAGAGACATGTCCTAAATCAGGATGTTCATGGGAGGAGAAAAGAATTCAAGGTTTATCAGAAGTCAAGGCATAAGACAGGGTTGTCCAATGGATCAGACATTGTGCTATCCAGCATCTCAGGTAGCTCAGTGAGAAGGGTCATTGCCAGACACAGCAGAGGTCCCAGGTTCAAGTCTAGGCCCTGACAAGAGGATACATCATGGTGTCTGCAGGTTTGATGCAACTCTGTCTTCCATACACAATAAAATTTTATTTTAACATTTCTATCCTGGTGATCTGACAACCATTCACACATATAAAGTGAGGAAGTAATGCCTATGGAGGCTTCCTGGCACCAAAAATGGAATCATATACCTTGAACAAGGTGGTTCCACACTTTTTATACCTCCCATTCTGTTTTTGGATTATTAACATCTGCACAATCCATGGTGATTGGTTCATGGTTTCTTAAGGTGTGGATATAAATGCTTGGGGTATCATCCTAACACTCACTGGAACTGAAGAAGTAGCTTGGATAAGATATACATGTCTTCAACATTACAGAACAAGTCCAGCTGAATGTGACCAAGTACTACTAGATACAAGGCAAATCATGACCTGGAAAAATGGGAACCTTCACAGATAACTTCTAAATGTATCTTTAAACACCCAGGCTGGCTCCATCATTGCAAGACAACTGTCTTAGTCATTAAGGCTACTTACTTCATTAAGGGACAAAAAGGAAGGGTTGGGAGATTAAATGAAAAAGAACTAAACATTACTTTTACTGAGAATCAAAGTTAACATCACCAATTGTTCAGACATATGGTTTTTACAGAAAATAACCTCTGCTTATGCATTTTCCATCATAGTTTCAATGTGCTCATATTCGTGAAAGGCTTACTTTAAGATACACGTTTCACTCAGTAATCTCTCTGTGCATTTCTTTGTATACTTTGAGGTCCCCACTTTGATGTACACTGAAAAGCTTTAAAACCAATAATAGTTTGATATGTTGAATATCAAATGGTGCATGATTTTGCTAAGTTTAGATTTCAAGCTACAGTTAGATCATTTTACTCTTTATATGGATCATCAGGATAGAAATTTCTTATAATCGTGTGAAGCAGCTTAGAGATAGCTTTTCTAAAGAACTTAGAAAGCCCTCTGGAATATTTTATCCTCTAAATAAATGACTGCCTAAATGTGCTAGCATGTATATGGGATTTCTGTAGCAATATGTTTATTGCACTGTGTGTGCAAAGGAAATCCTCAAATCATGTCCAAAACTTTGACTTTAATTATGAGACTCAGATCTAGTGCTAAGAAGGATATGTATTTTTAAACAACTTCTAAGAAAAGTATTGAATACGTTTGTGGAAATTCCAGAAGCACATCTTTCAGGTTAATGTGCTCCTGACATTCCGAAGGGTTTAGTAGACTTCCAAGGTCTTTCCTTTCCCCAGTATGACATCTTCTGTCAGGTCATTTGTCAGTCATATGTTTTTATAACTTCTAGCCCTGGCTGACGAAGACATGAAAGAACGAAAAGCAAAGATAGACATAGTCGGATGTCAGTTTTGTGACATTTTCTGTCTGTTCAGTTTGTTCCTGCCAAACCTTAACTAAACTTTTAGGTCTCTATGATCACGCTGATTTAAATGATCCATCAACCGTGTCTGCAAATTCGGAAAAGGGCGTAGGCCTTTTCCATTTTTTTCAGGCCTAGACAGACTTGGAGGTAATCGGATGTTATCCACATATGTTTACATTTGCCTGCCCATAGACTAACGTGGAGCTTCTGTAGGCAGATCTGATCAAAATTCCTAGCGTGAAAGGGCCCTTAAGGTCAAAACATTTCACAAACAAGGGCATTGTAAAACTCTGTAATGTAGCTTTATTCTAAAGAATAAAGTTTTAGTGAACAGTTTTTATATAGAAATGACAAACACGGTCATCACATCCAGCAGGGACAACCAGCTTCACATGAGTTTCGATAAATAAACAATATCCTATAACACAAGTGTTCATGTACGTCCTGAGAAAACACTGTCAATAAGGAACCATCCCGTGGGAGGCTGTTGTTTCCATGCCAGCACTGAGTGACACATATGGTAGACAAGGACGCAACTAAGAGAGAGTAACACAAGATTGTCATTCCAGTGGGCTAATGGGCTGTAAGAAAGGTAGCAAGCATAAAGGGGTAAGACAGATGTATGAAGGAGAGTGAATAAAGAAAAATAGAACAGAGAAGAGGATTGGAGGGGCGGGGGTAGTAATAAAAGTCCTCAAGGGGGTATTTGGGCAGGAATAGGACCAGGCACTCAGTGGGAGAGAAAAGAGTCCCCTTACAACATATTAAGGATTACTGCTTTTACATTAGAGTAGTTTTGAACTGTGAAGTATACATTATAAGCGATCCAGGTAATCCAGGTTTCGATGTTGGTAGGATAATGGTCATGAAGTCACGTTGTTCCGTGTCCTGGGGTTGGGTTAATGCCAAAGCCCATTTTTTCATTGGTGGTTTTCCAATGTCTTGGAACAAAAGCTCTGGTAGCCAAAGGAAAATGGTGGAAGTAAACAAACCTTCTTGATCGCTGAGATAGAAATTGGGAGTATGGAGAGAAGGGAAACATCTAGGGACACTGAAATGTCTGAACTCATTACTGCTTTACATGTAGAAAAAGCACAAGATTAGAAAGGTATGTGGCTTTTGAACAGGATGTTTTAAAAAATGAATTTAGTCAATAAAAAGATTGCACTCCCTAAAATGGAACATCAAGATGGAATTCTGTGTATTCCAATAAAAAAGCCTTTGTCACTTACTTTTTCCTTTACCCTTCTCTTGCTTTTCTACAATGTTTCACAGCCACACATTAACCATAAAATCATTAGGGCGAATTTGTGCTTTGCATGTTTTAGTAATTTTCAGACGAGAATGTCAACGGCTTTTGTTGTGATAATAAGGATTTTGCAGCTTTTAAGAGGCTGACTTGCTGTCTTCTCTAAATCACATTGGATGACTGGCAAAGTCTTTTGCAGATAGAAATCAAATATTTAATAGCACTCTGAAGTCTCAAGCTGCATTATCCGAGAACAGGCTGTTTCAGTGTCGCACTCAAGTATGTAAGACCAAATATTACATCAAGTTGTTAAAGCTTAACTCTAGAATAAGCAAATATTTCTAAATAAAAGAGGCATGTGTATTCTTACTTGGATCTTGGTGTGCTTTGTGTATTTCTTCCAGATATGTGCAGTAACCCAGTGTGAAACTTTACCACTGTGCAGGAGCTTTCTGTAATAAAGACTGGTCACTGCTGCTCTCTCTCCTTGTCTCCGCCCCCCCGGTATTTTTCTGCAAGAAAACCTGTAGTGCGTGAAGCTGCTGGTCCCACCCACAGCTCTGCTCTGTGCACAGGCTTTTTTTGCAGCACAATATTGAATTTACTGCTATTTTTAAAAGTTATTAACTGGGTTTGCAAAGGCATTTGGTTCACATAAAGTTGTTGTATATCCTTTGTGGTAGTTGAGGAATAAAAAAAATTTCAAGGGTTCAGCTTTAAGGCCCACCATAGAATATAAAAAATATATCATTCTAAATAAATAACATATACAATAATAAAATGCTATTGCTATTGCTCTTTTTTTAAAAAAATATGCATGCAACATACATACTAGGGGGAGTAGAACTGGCAGAATCCATAGCGGAGAAGGATCTGGGTGTTCAGGTAGATCCTAAGCCTAATAATAGTATGCAATGCCAAGCTGCGGTTACCAAAGCAAGCAAAGTCCTTTCTTGTATTAACAGAGGCATGGACTCCAGAGAGAGAGAGATAATGTTTCCCCTGTACAAATCATTAGTAAGACCTCTGGAATATGCAGTTCAGTTTTGGGTACCAGTTCTTAAAAAGGATATCGGGGAACTGGAGAAAGTGCAGAGAAGGGCAACCAAACTGATAAGAGGCATTGAGGAGCTCAGCTATAGGGAAAGAATAGAGGAACTGAATTTATTCTCTTTTGAGAAGAGGAGATTAAGGGGGAATATTATCATCATGTATAAATACATAAGGGGTCCATATAGTGAACTTGGTGTTGAGTTATTCACTTTAAGGTCATCACAGAGGACAAGGGGGCACTCTTTACGTCTAGAGGAAAACAGATTTCGTCTCCAAATACGGAAAGGTTTCTTCACTGTAAGAGCTGTGAAAATGTGGAATAGACTCCCTCCAGAGATGGTTCTGACCAGCTCACTAGATTGCTTTAAAAAAGCCTGGATTCTTTCTTGGGTGTACATAATATAAGTGGGTACTAATATTTATAGGTAAACTTGAACCAGCGAATATCCGATTGCCTCTAGGGGGATCAGGAAGGAATTGTTTCCCCTGCTGTAGCAAATTGGATCATGCTTTGCTGGGGATTTTTTTTGCCTTCCTCTGGATCAACTGCAGGTATAGGATTGTGTATATGGGATTGTATGGTTGGGTTTTCTTTACTCTTTTTTTTTTTATTGGTTGAGCCAGATGGACTTGTGTCTTTTTTCAACCTGACTAACTATGTAACTATGTAGCTATCTTAAAACACAAGAAGAATTTTAGTATACTCGCATGAAATGTAAAGAGGTTCACTGAAACTACATATTCATACTTACAGAGAGAAATGCTTTCACAATTTTGTGACAATCTGACCAGATTTGGTGAGAAAATGATTGCAGGATATAAAAGCTGATTGAATGCTAGCTGATTGGACATTTGATTTAAAAACTTCAGTAAGGAAAAAACTACCTGTAATCTTACATAATATTGGGCTGTGCAAACCTGTAATGTATTATATATATATATATATATATATATATATATATATATATATATATTGTAAATGGTACCTGAGATGTATTTTAATTTTTTTTATTGTAAATGGTACCTATGATGTATTTATATATATATTTTTTAAATTTTAAATGGTACCCTATGATGCATTTATATATTTTTTTATTGTAAATGATACCCTATGCTGAATGATGCAAAACAATTACCAGAAAATAACTGCAGGATTTCGGCAACAGCATTCCTTACACTGAGGGAAGGGTCACCATTGGCTATTTTGAATGGATATAGTAAAGGCTGTATTGAATTTATTTAAAGGGTATTGAAAGGCTAAACATGTTTTTAAAATTTTGGATGGAACGGGGAAAAGATAGACCTTCCCATTCCCAAGTTTTAAATGCTGTCTGTGTGGCTTCCAGGTAGATTGGCCCCTATGTTTTACCTGGGGATCATTGTCACCAATATAGAGTGTATAGGTAATCCAACATTTTAGAGTTGTCATCATGAGAGCATGAGGTAAGGATACATTTTCCAATGGTGAAAAATGTTTCAGTGACAACTGTCTAATATGAGAATTCTCCTTCCTTTGGGGACATCTCTTCTCACTTCCTTTTGCGTCTTTAGGAAAGAAAGTGAAGGGCAATCTCCCTAGCAGGACACAGAATAACATAATGATTCTAACTAGCATTCTATGACTTATACCAGCTCTAGAGATGGCTTTCACTCCCACATCCCATTTAATTTAGGTGTCTAAAAAGTATAGAGAATATATCTCTTGAGAGTAGGGGACTTTTAAGGGAGTGATGAAGTCATTGAAGGTAAGCATATGCAACAAAGGTATATAAAATGTAATAAAATGTATTCATATTTCAAAAAATGTAAAAGATAAAAACAATATGCGCTAGCCTTTCTCGTCTCGCCGCTCTACATGAGATAAAGTAAGCTGTTTGGAGAAAGATTACTACGCAGACTAGGTCCGGTCAGAGATCTCTCAGATCTGACCCTGGTTCACCATCGGGTGTTAGTGAGCTGTCATCTGGCCGTGGTCATGTCAGTGCCATCTTAAGAGCATTAAAGGGCCCTGGGCAATGCAGTGCACTGGGGCCCTGACTACACAATCACCCACAAGAATAAAAATGCAATTTATCAATAAGACTAAATTTATTGGTACAGCAGTGCCAGGCTAAGGACAGCTTCCAAGTTCGGCGGCTGGGTCCGGTGAACACACAAATGGACGGGAGTCAGACTCTACTGTCCTGTGTGTCCCTTTTCCCATGGAGGCAAACAGGCATTCCTGCAGTTGTGGGCTCCCCCTCCATGGCCCAAGTGGCCTGACAGCAGCGCAGGGTCGAGAGGCGCTTGCCACCTACTAAGTTTGGCGGTGGGATGCACAAGAGAATCGGGACTAATGATTGGCTGTGGCTGGGTCGCTGGTCAGGTGGGCCCCCCGGGCAACTGCCCGGCGTGCCCATTCAGTAAGATGGCCTTGGGTCATGTCATATCTTGTGGAGATGGCAACAGTTTAATGTGGACTGTTAATGTAGGTGTACAAATTTGTTCCCCCGAAGAAGCAGTTTTCTGTGAAACGTGTTGGACCACATCTACGAACATCACTGTCTATACACTGAATTGCGCAGTCCTAGCTGAAAATTTGATTTTATTGTATTGGTAATATTGGATTTTGTTTCCTTTAAAATATTTGAAATATGAATACATTTTGTCAAATTTAAAATATCTTTGTTGCATATGCTTACCTCCAATGATGTCATCACTCCCTTTAAGGTCCCCTACTCTCTAGAAATATATTCTCTATACTTTTTGGATAGTTATAAGGATTCTAACTCTTTTCTGCTCTCTCTAAAACTTTTAAAATGTTTTTGCATTTCCATATACTTTAATGTTTTCTTTTTACTCCAACTACGGTTTTACAAAAAAAAGTGCATCCAATGTTGCTTGTTACTTCAAGTTTCTCTTTAAATTAAAAAAAGCAGGTGCCACACATACCACTCTACTTAGAGCTCTCCTAACATGTACTGTATAATGGATGTGTTTGTTCGCTGACAAAGCAAAAAACCTAATTGCTTGTTATGGGCACTTTCATGTATGGATGCCATTAGAGTCAGCCTGAATTAGAGTTCTTCTAGTAGGTTTGATGCCTTTTTTTTCTGGTGCTTTACATCCTTATATGTTGTTGCACAATGGAAATGTATGATGATTCCAGGAGGCTAAAGAGAATCCAGCTCTGCAGGGAGCATGCGGTGTAAAGGCCACACTTTTAGAAGACGGCTGCGCTGGGACACAGTGTTTTATCCCGGAGAGCAAAGATTCTGCTGATGTGACTTTTCCAAGGCGGTGCATAGGAGGCATGCCCTCAAATCCTGTTAACAAATAACAGGATTTGCGTGCTTACTTCCCACATACTGTTTGGAAACTTTACTTCGCTCCATGCCGGGATGACATCCGACTGTCAACACGCAAGCCAAAGAAGATGACTACTTTATTAGGTCCATATTAATCCATGGCCTAAAGGAGAACTAAGCTGCAATTATTTTTATGCATTTGACCAAGTATACGTTTTTATTTTATGCTGCCTTGCAGAATTCAATCAAACTATTCAACCACATTCAATTTTGGAAGCTCAGTACTATGGATGCACTTGGTGGGACTGGTAGCCTTTGGCATATGACCTCCGAGGGGTTAATTAGTGTTAGACATTAGGATAATGTTAGTGTAAGGGTCAATATTTTTCTACCTTCTGCATTGCATTGATCAGTAAGGCTGTCCATCACAGAGATAAGTTAATATTGAGGCAGGTCAGGGCTTTATTTTTAAGTGTGTCTAAACCCAAAAACAAACATTAAATATTTTGCAGCTTAGCAGTCATTGAATATGCCAGCTGAATCCCTTGTTTTAGGATATTTTCCTTTTTTTTTTTTTCATCTGGTGATTCTGCCAATAACATACATCCTGCCCTATGGTGATATCGCTCACTAATTGGACTGTATTTATGGAAGATCAATGTTGTCACACTAAGTTGCTCTCCTGATTTGGACTACCAACACCCCCCCCCCCGGCCATCTTTATTAGTGAAAAATGGCAAACATTTTCTTGGGCTCCCCCCCTGCAATTCCCCCCCCCCCATCATTACACAGGACCCCTCCCCATATTACCCCCATCATTACACAGGACCCCTCTCCTATACTCCCTCCATTATTACGAAAAAAAAACCTCCCCCATACTACCCCCATCATTTCATAGAACTGCCTCCCCCATACTACCCCCATTATTACATATGACCCCCTTCCGCATACTTCCCCCATCATTACATAGAATCCCCTCCCCATACTATCCCCATCATTACATGACCCCCTCCTCCATACTACCCCCATCAATACACAAGACCCCCTCCCTCCACAGATCCCTGCATTTCCCCCTCTTCCCCTAGTGGTCTCACCTTGATAGTGTACAGAGGATGACAGGAGAACACCAGGCACACCCTGCCAAACCCTCAGGTGTAGAAGTTCTTCAGTGAGTTATGGTCTGCAGCTTGTTGGACATGGTGAGGGGTCAGTATGACTGTGCCCGAGACTGACAGGCGAGCTCCCTAGACAAAGTTTACCTTACCAGGCTAGCCAATCCCCCACAGGCAACAGACATAACAACCGACCAATCACCAGCACTCCAAACATTTACTTTTGCCCTCATCTCCTGAGTGATAGCCAAACCCGCTTACCAACTAATGGTGGACAGTGCGGGCTCATGGGGCAGCTGCTTTGAGCCTCCCACAACAATGACTGGGCCCAGGGCAGTTGCCCCTGTTACCCAATGTTAGAGATGGCCCTAAACCCCCCCCCTTTTCATCTCCATTACATAGAGGGGAGTTGTTGTGTAGTTGACAGAAGATAGGAAAAACAAATGATTGTTTGATATTTAAGGTCAATGTACACAAAGTCACACAAAGTTTCTGACAGGATCAACAGTTATTTTTCTGTACTTGCAAAAATCTATTTACAACGTAATCTGAAAAAAGAAGACTTATCCAGCCAAAACATTGAGGGACTGGTAAGATGTAATATATGACATTTCTGTTCTTGGGTTTAGATATCCTTTAAGATCAGATGTCAGACGCTACCTAAGAATTTAGACCAGAACACAGCTGGTGAAAGATAGAAAGATAATAGATAGAATTTCAACCAAAATCCTAATAAACCAATGACCCAAAGTCTTTCATATCATCAAAGTCCTGCAAGAAATAATTGCCTGCTCTTTGTTCTCCTTTAAGCAACACCTAGACAGGTAATGTGTGCTGCTGATTGAAGCATTGTCTGAAATGATGTTGGCTTCACATGGCTATCACATTTCTCTGCTTTATGTATCATTCTGTTTTTTAAATGCATGACAGGCATGGCAAATGGAGAGTCATGTTTTCCTATTTGTGTTTCAATGATTAAAAGCTGAACTCCTGATAGGTATAGAAATCCGACATTAATCCAATTATCCAATTATCAAATCATTCCGTATAGACCTAATGTATCCGAATCTGTCTGCCTCCTATAATCCCCCTTGGGAGAGGGAGGGGACATACTCTGAGCAAATTAGAAGCTCTTGCTTTACACAGTGCTTCTGCACCTTGATTGTCCAATCACAGCCTGGGGCAAACCAGGCTGATTACATACCTAAAAAGTAATCTGCAGAACGGTGCAGGATCTGGGTCTCCTAATTGGTGGGATGCGGGAGAGGGTGTTCTAAATCACAAAACTGCCATTGCAGAATTAAATATCATTTTGCGATAAAATGGCCCTCATATATGTATGAATATGCTGGAGTTCAGCTTTTAGTGGTATGATTTACAGAGATAAAGTATATTGTCATACAGGACCTTCCCAACATTTCCTACTTTACTACACTACAATGCAGTCTGGAAGTTGACAATCATTAAATAAAAATTATATGTTGATCTATGTAAATGAGTTTTTATTATCATTCACGGGTAAATGTGAAATGTCAGGTGTTTTGCAGAATTAAAGCATATAGAGTTAAAGTATGGTATATATATATATACATTTTTGGGTTTATATATATAGATTATATATATTATATATATATATATATATATATATATATATATATATATATATATATATATATATAAATGTATATAAAGCCAAAAAATGTTTGGGGTTTTTTTTTGTTTTTGTTTTTTTTTATGCATTTTGGATATAATGGCAAATACCTTTATCAACTTTTTATTTTTATTTTTTTTGTCTTGTCACAAACCTTTTTCTTCACTTCTTGTCCCAAGGACACAGTAGATAGAAACGGGGGCGATACAGTCTTTTGTTTGTGAAATTCATTCAAAACAATCAAATCCGCAAACAATCAAATATCCTTGAATTCCCTTCCAATCAATTTAGACTCAATTTCAAATGGATTTATTCAAACTGCTTTAACCAACAAAGGTGGAATTTTATGGATAGTTTTGCATTATTCAGCAGCGTTAAGATACTTTGTTCATGTTGAATATGTTAGTATCTTGATTGATCAGCTTACATGTGACAACAGAGTTGCAATTGATAATTTACGATTGTAGGTTAAACCCTATCCTAATTGTCAATCAAAATCTGTATGTGTGGCATATACATCAAATGATCTGTTGACTATTGATTGATTATTAGGAGGTCGATCAAAAGGGAAATTGATCATTTATTGGCCACTAATAGACAGTTGGCTTCAGAAGAGGTTTCAACATTGGAAGTTTTTCCCTCACTTCCTATTCCCAAAACAACTCAAAGATCTGGGGTTTCCCAACACTTTCTGCAATGGACGTAGAGTTTATTCACATGGCCATTCATGACTGTACACCACTCAGATCAGTGTATTTCTGAGGCAGGTAGGGTCAGGTGTTTACAACTAGCTGTGGTTGCTCAGTCTGCAAATCAATGATAGTCTGAGAGGCTATCCAGTTGTCTACATATAATCGCACCTGTGGCTAGAAACAGATGAGCAGCCCTTGGCGAAAGCAGTCTACATACAGAGTTGCCAATCTGTCTCTAGAAATTACACAAGAACAGCTATGGACAGTGTCAGCCTGCCATTGATTTGTACAAGCTTCCTATCCACATAGGATCACAAATACCTAGCCATACCTGCCACAGAAATATGCTGATCTGAGCGTTGTACGGCCCTGGAGGGCCATGTGAATGAGCCCAAGATGGTCAACAGTACAAGCAAGAATGGTGATTCTTCCATAGTGGTGACAGCAATGAAAACTCGGCAGAAGTTCTAATCCCCCCCCCCCCCCATTTTCTATCCAAACCTAAATGTTTTGGCTATACATACACTTTATAATTAGGAGTGTTATTTTCTAAATGACTTCCTGTTATCACATTGATGAATATTATCTTCTGCCACTCTTAAGCCTATTTTAGGCTACAATGACTGAAAAGAGGAACTAGTCCCTTTATAAAAATGAAAGATCTCAATGTCTGTTAAATTTAAAGACCCCATTCTCTATGCAGGTCTCGGAGCTCTTCTTGTGTACAGATTTGTAAATAATATTTCCAGCTCAGTTACATACAATGACTTTGTTTTAGGTTTAACAATACTTTAAAATGACGAGTACAGAAAGAAAAAATATAAATAAATAATACAAAAAAAAAAAAACAAAACAAAACAAAACAAAAATAAATAAATATATATATATATATGTATATATATATATATATATATATATACATATACACACTCACCTCACAGTATATATAGATTGTCAACGCTATCCTCTAGCTGCCTGACATATATATTTTAAATTACTGAGCTGGAACAAGTTTTCTTCATGTGAAGTCAGACCTAAGAAGGAATTCATGATGTGCAGAATTGTTTCAAGTTAATTATGTAAAAAGTATTGCATCCTTAGGACCAGCCTGGAAGTCAGACAACTTGCACTTTTAATTAGGGTCAGCAATGGAGGCCTGCGTGTTCCCTGGTTACAGGTTTTCTTTAATGTTATAAATGTAGAAAGTGTGTTTTAAAACCCAACTGATGTCACAGAAATAAATATGCAGTAATAAAGACAGTTTACCCACAACCTCAATTTTCACAGTCTCACCCCACTTTTTGTAATGGCAGTTGTCCAGAGTGTCTAAATATGACTGTGGAGACCAATAGACACCAGAGTTAGACCCAGTTCACTCTTTATTCTAACAAACCTGGTGAGATAAGCCCGTTCCCATTCTCTGCAATATAAGCTTATGTGAGGACACTTGTGCTGAGGGGGTGTGGCTATTACTCAGCTCCACCAACATAGAGCACTGCAGTGCTGAGGAAAAAAGCTATTTTAGGGCACATTTAAGCCAAAATCAATTACAGATCATGACCTCTGGGCTATAAAGAAACAAAAAGATGTAAGACGTCAACTGGGCTTTAATAGTCAATGCTCAGAATGGGAATATAGTATTGATTTTTTTATTATTAGCTTCAGGGAAACAGAAAAGGTGGATCAAGGTAATTATTATGGTGCCGTGTTTGTAAACCTGCATTTGGAAACAATAAAATATATGTACATTTTTACATGCGTGTAGAGTACAATTTACTTGTAATTATTGTCGTAGGCACTTAAGAAGTATTTATGGTTGTCAACAGAAGAGGTTAAATCTATAGCTATAATAAAAAAGTAAAAAGAAAAAAATGTATCAAAATGAAGACTCAATGGACCACTTGGTCTTTTTCTGGCATTGTTCTTCTATGTTTCTATGGTTATAACGGAATGCTTCATTGTTTTACACGTTTCTATTTCTGTAACTTCTGGCTACTTTTATTGTACCTCAAGTCATTGGTGCCAACAGTTTTGTATACCTCCTATAAAACATCTAACTGCATTTAACATGTTATAAATGGTTAGTTTCATTGTGTTACCCTACAATGAAGAGTGATAAGGTAATAAAATTAGAGTTAATAGGCTTCAGTCTAAGGACTTTTTTTTTACAGTTTCACACTTGCATCTTCTATTAAATGTGCCTCCTCTGCCATTCTATTTGTTTCGTGAAGTAGAACTATATGGAAAAATATAAAAAGATACATATGATGCAGTCTGTTACTAGTATGTGCACAGCAGATTTTTTTTTTTCTGAGTCTAGCCTGTAATTGAATTACCCGTTGATCCTGCCAGAAGATTGGGGTTGTGTCCACATGAGTTAGACTGTAAAGTGGGTCTAAAGGCAGAATGCATTTTTTATGTTTATGTTAATGCATCCTCTACATCAGGATAAAAAAACATTCTGCATGCAGGTTACAACCCCCCCCCCCCTCTTATACTAACCTGAGCCCGATCTCCATCCAGCACTGTGCCCAAGAGCAGAGGCTCCCTCTGCTCTCTCTCCTCACTGGACAGAGGGGGCAGCAGTGGGAGCCATTGGCTCCTGCTGCTGTTAATCACAGCCAGTGAGCAGAGAGCAGGGGGAAGTGCCAGTCCATGCTCTATGGGTAAATGCACACACAGAGTGTGGCTCGAGACCTAGCCTGCATGAGTGCCCCCATAAAAAGTGACTTGCTATGGGGGCACTCAGCAGGGGGGAGTAGAGGAGGATTGGGGCTGCTGTGTAAAACTACTGTTTTTTTTTAATGGGAATATTGCTTTGCAAATGAGAAGTAATTGGTCTAATCCCTAGCAGTTTTATGTAACATGCACCCAGCCTCTCATTGTTTCATGCAACAGGTTTCCAGTTTTCCACGAAACCTGTAATATGTTTGCGTCCTCTGATAGTCTTCTGTAGTATTACATACAATATTATGTGAACCCCTCTGATACTTTCAAGGGCCACATTTGAGGGTCCCTGTACCTGATAAGTTGACAACCACTGATCTAAGGCTACCTTGTCCACAGGGTGACAACACTGCTATGCAATTTCAATACAGAATTAACAACAATGTCATCCTATCATGGGAAAATAACAGATCTGCTACAGAATCAACAGGTAATAAAACTGTAACAGAAGGACTCAGAAAAACAAAACCCGTTGTGTAAACGCTAGTGATACACTGCGTAATTTGTGACATTTTTTTTTGACCTGCTTCCACTTTACCTTACATTCTGTACATAGATGTATTCCAGCTAACACTTTTTAAGCAGTTACGGTAACCATTGTGTCACTTTTGGGATACATTTTTACATATCATACATCAAATATCATATTACACCTCAACCCTATAACTGCCACTTTTGCTGGACAGCTTGGCCTGTTAAAGAAAGTTGAAAAATAACAGACCTAGACTTAGTGTACACTTGCAGTTGGGGAAGCTAAAAATAGGAGGGTGAGCTATGTTTTTTACTGCCCCCAAATTGCCCCCCTTCCCTTCACTGCAAAGTCAGCCATACATAGCATACACATTCGGTGGCTGTGATGATGCTTTGCGACAGGCAGTATTGCCTCGCCACCGAACATGACCTATTCAAATGATGCAGCTAGGCTCATTGTTGCAGCGTAGTATTCTCATTGGTTGTCAAAAAAAAAAAAAAACAGGCACTCAGGAGGCAGAAGCATCACCTCTTGGACACCTAAGAGCCACCCCTTTTCTACCCTCTGAGAAGTAATCTACTGCAGATCACTTTTTACAGACAATGCAACTGTAAACAGTTGCTTACTGGCCAATTCAACAGGTGAAAATAAAGGGGGAAAATTAATGCAGCTACTACATAGAAGAATTAGTAAGCTGCAATATATTATTATTTTTTTTTTTCGTATTTAACACAACTTTAAAGGGATACTAAAGTCTCATTTTTTTTTTTTTTTTAGTTAAAAATAACAAACTTGTCATACTTACCTCCTCTGTGCAGTTGTTTTTGCACAGAGCAGCCCAGATCCTTCTCTTCTCGGGTCCCTCTTCCGTGCTCCTGGCCCCTTCCTCCTGCCGAATGCCCCCACAGCAAGCAGCTTGCTATGGGGACACCCGAGCCGAGTCACAGCTCAGTGTGTCCATTCAGACACGAAGCTACCGCCCGGCCCTCCCCCATTTCTCTCCTCATTGGCTGACTGATTTTGATTGACAGCAGCGAGAGCCAATGGCGCCATGCTGCTGTTTCAGCCAATGAGGAGGGGAGTCCCGGACAGCCGAGTCTCTCATGCAACATCGCTGGATCTAGATGGACCTCAGGTAAGTATTGGGAGGGCTGAGGGGGGCTGCTACACACAGAAGGCTTTTTATCTTGCATAGAAAGCAATAAAGTGGAGTTCCGCCCCCCCCCCCTCCCCTCCATAAATAAAAAATTACACATACTGTAACTGCTGACTTTTAATATTAGGGCACTTACCTGTCCTGGAATCCAGTGATGTCGGCACCCTTAGCCAATGTTTCCATTGGCTGTTTGGTCCTGCCGCTGCCATTGCCGGTGAGGGAACCCTGCAGCAAAGCCTTGCGGCTTCACAGCCGGTTCCCTACTGTGCATGGGCAAAGCACTCTATGCTTTCTTACTGGCCCGGCAGCAGGGGAAGGAGGAGAGAGGAGGAGGGGGGGCCAAACTGCTGACGTTCCTCACTGCGGTGAGGTCCAAAAAAAGTGAGGACAGGGTTCCCACTCAAAAACAGGTGTCCGCCCCCCCCCCCCAAAAGGTGCCAAATGTGGCATAAGAAGGGGGGAGGAATCAGATACGAGTTCCACTTTTGGGTGGAACTCCGCTTTAAGATAAAAAACCTGCCTTTACAACCACTTTACCTTTCAATGGTCTTACATCAGTTAAGTTATGAATCTGTTTTATTTAATCGATTGTACTTATTTTTTCTTACTGCTGCGTTACCTTCGTTTTACTTTTTTTCTGGCCCGTAACTTTTATGACGTGTCACCTACAGCAAACTATCCCGTTTTTGTAGTCAGATCGGTGAAAAATGATTTCTAGCCGGTTACTGCACATTACTGTTGCTTTTTTGCAGTTGAGCTATTTATTTTTATTTCTGCCTCATGGCTATCCAGATAAAAGGCCTAATAAACTTCCAGTTTAACGCACCGTATAACAAAGCGGCATCATTACTGCTTGTGTTAGGATGGTATCGTTGACAGATGTAGCTGAGCTGTTGGGGATATAGAGTGCTGTGTGTGATGTAGAAGGAAGGCTTTGTTTCTGATCTGATCTCTTGTCCCACTGGTAATAACCAACAACGTCAGCAGCTGTCTCTTGAATGAGCCATGTCCCACTGGTACTTTAGGAGCCATCGTGTTCTATGACATAAGTAAAATAGTGTTATGCCTGAGACAATAGCAGTGATCAGCAGGGAAGTGGTTAATATTCGGATTATCCCAGGTGCTCTGAAGCTCTTACAGCACAAAAAGCCTGATACGGTACCTCTCACTTACCGTCTGTTCTAGGCGGCTCTCACCTGTCACCGAGCACCTGGGATCTTCTGTTCAAACGCCCGATGCCATAAAGACAGGAAGTTTTTGCTCTACTGCATTAACAAAACCCCGAAAAGCTCAGAGGTCGCAGAGTTCTTCACCGTTTCCTAGGGATGTTGCCTTTAATTGCTCATTACAGAATATGGAGGATCTGCTTTCCATCAGAGGCCTCAGCCCCGAGAAAGGTAAGGGATGCTGGTACGCATCAGGAGGCAACTGAACAATTTCACAGGCAGCGTTTGAAAGCCATGTCCTCCCAAGTCCTGCATGATCACAGGACAGGATGAGATGCGCAATAAAAGCTCTCAGGTACACCTGGATAAATTGGCTGCAGCACATCCTATATAGTCACAGATAACAGTAGGGAGAGCACAAATGAGAAGACCTTTCTATTTTCAGACAGCAGCAGAACAATGTGTAAATGGATGAAGCAAAGTTGGGACGATTTTGTACTTAGAAGTGTTTAACTTTAACGGCACGGCGAAGCTGTGTCACATTCAATGTTGAGTTGTCACTCATCCCCTTGACGGTGCTTTTTAAAGAGTGATTTTTCCGCTGCACCATTTCTACTAGCAATTTCCTTTGCATTATTTTCATAGTTATTTTTAAACCCATTTTTTTTCTCACTTCATTTTACTGTCTCTTTTTACCTGAAAAAACTTAACTTGGTTAACTTCATGATCCAAGCTAGTGATCAACCAATCTTGTTTTTTTAATGCCGATACTGATATTTTGGTCATCGGATATCGGTATCGCCCGATATTTTCAGACATGTAAAAAAATTTTTTTTTTTCTTCAGGTACTCCTTGTGGAGGGATCTGGGGGTCTAAAAGACCCCAAACCCCTCCTCGGCACTGAAAAGCATTCAAAACACCAAGTTTGGCTGTTTTGAATGCTGTCAGTTTTTTTAATTCGGCACCGAGTACCCGGAAGTGATGTCATGACATCACTTCCAGGTTTTTTACATGAAGACCGGCGCATGCACACTTGCGGCAGGGATACCAGCTTTCACGGGGACACATTTTCATGCTACACTGGGTCTTCTCTTCGGCAACGGCGGTGGAGGTAGGATGCTTGGGTCTCCCGGTGGGACGGGAGACCCGGGTGAGCCATGGAAGGCGGCAGGAGGGTAGAAACGTCCCCTCCCGCTCCTTGTAATGACAGCTGAGCGGCTTCTGAGCCGCATTGGTTGTCATTAAAAGTCAGCCGACCGTCGGCTATGTCCCGGGTTGATGCCTCTAGCTGCAGACATCACTTCGGTACCTGCACTTTCCCTAAATATCAGCAATATCGGTAACCTCAGGGGCCGATTCTGATATATCGGGGAAAGTGCATATCAGCCCCCGATATATCGGGGTTGCCAATAATCGGTTGATCTCTAATCTAATCTAGCACCCCTGTCAGGTCTGATAACTCCACTGTAGGGATGGGGTCAGGTGTGTTCGAATTGTAGTCACAGCTCTCCTGAGCAATCGCGCCAGGAAGCCCTCACTGCACACCGCCAATCATAGGCAGCGTGTGTATGTGCAGCTGCAGGCCGGGAAATGCCTCACTACCTGATTGGTGGTGCACAGTGAGGGCTTCCTGCTGGGATTGCTCTGGTGGTTTGGGACTACGATCCAAACACACCTGAGCCTATCCCTACTCCACAGCAGCTACAGCACTTAAGAAGGAGCAGGACACACCTCCTCCATGCTGACTGGTTGATGTTTATATTTTGCCAGGGCATCAGTCTTAAAGGAAAAATACAACCAAAGCTCATTTGGTTGTACTTCTCCTAAGGATCACAGGAGTGCAGTTCGTTCTGCACTCCTGTGACCCGTTTTCAGCAGACAGCAGGTTGAAGACCTCTGTCTGCTGATATCACAGAGCCGACCCAGGCTCAGGAAAAATCACAACCATATGGTCGGAATTCACACACATGCCTGGACCGGCACCTAGCTCAGCCTCTCAGCGAGCCGCTGAGAGCATGAGCCAGCCACTCCCGCCCCCTCTACAGCTCAGTACTCCTGTGGGGGGGGAGGGGGCAGAGCAGAGAGCCGCTGACAGTCACCATCTCTATGTTTAGGGAGCTGTGAGAACCGAGAGATTGGCAATGTTTGATCACTCAGTTCTCAGTATTAGAGCCAGCGGGGGAAAGATGCTGCATCAGACCGCTGTCGCATTCACCTAGGTGAGTATAATAAAAAAAAAAAAGCCCATTCTGTTAGGCTTGGATCACACTGGTGCAAATTGGATGTGGGTTTGAGTCTCAATTGAGCCGGTTCACACAGCTCCGGGACAGTTTTCAGGAAATTCGTGTGTGTCTTCTGGTCCATTTCAGGTCTGAATTCAGCAAAAAATTCTGACCGAATTCGGACCTGTAACAGTGAACGGACCTCCTGCTGCCAGCCGCTCTGCAATCCAGTGTGAACCCAGCTTTAAAGTAGTTGTAAAGTCAGAAGGTTTTTTATCCTAATGCATTCTATGCATTAAGATAAAAAATCTCCTGTGTGCAGCAGTCTCCCCAGCACCCCCTTATACACACCTCTGTCCAGTAATGTCCACAAGTCCCTTGGCCTTCCGGGACTCTCCCTTCTGATTGGCTGAGACACAGCAGTGGCACCATTGGCTTCCCGCGGCTGTCAATCAAACTCAGTCAGCCAATCGGGAGAGGGGGGGAGAGACAAACTGCAGCTCCCTGTCTGAATGGATTGACGGAGCTGCAGCTCAGGTTGGGTGTCCCCATAGCAAGATACTTGCTGTGGGGGCACTTGATAGGAGGGAGGGGCCAGGAGCTGCAAAGAGGGACCCGAGAAGAGGAGAATCTGGGCTGCTCTGTGCAAATCCACTGCAACATAGCAGGTAAGTACCCGTTTGTTGTTTTTTTAAAAAAAAACAAGACTTTACAATCGCTTTAAGTTGAACATAGATGGTTTGAATCTTGGCTGGTTCAGCAGGGACTGACCAAGATTCAAATCATCTATGAGCAGGCTGATTGTAGTCAAGTCGATCCATCGATTGACTCGAGTACAACCAGCATGTCAGATTTTAATATGTGATTATTGCCAGCTCCC
Source organism: Pelophylax lessonae (assembly GCF_965119305.1). Lineage (NCBI taxonomy): Eukaryota > Metazoa > Chordata > Amphibia > Anura > Ranidae > Pelophylax > Pelophylax lessonae. The sequence continues at coordinate 79,473,364 of NC_138779.1, read as the reverse complement.
TGCGACCCCCCCTGCCGCCCCATGGGGAGAACACAATAGCCCTGTGGTAGGGATTGCCCCATTAATACTGACTGTGTTGATGGGGCAAACAAGTAATTTTCTTTCCTGCAACCACAGCTTCCAGGTTTTTTTGTCAAAGGTTATTTGCACAAGCTGAAGTTAGAAGCTAAATGGCTACAATGCACAGCTGCACCAGATTTTGCACTCTCTACTTTTAGTACATTAACCCCACTGTATACAATAACCAAATATATCTTCCTCTGTGTAAATACTGTATATAATGGAACTTAAGCTGGAGGGCACATTTGCCATAATGGGCATGGATTCATGTATGGTAGACATATGTATTTTGCCCTACTCTAGTGATGCCTTTTCCACTCTCTCTGCTGCTGCCATCTTCTGCATCTTCCGCAGCTGCTGCCAAAGCTTTTTCTGCACTGGCGGCTTCTTTCTTCAGCCATTTGATGGCTGTTGATGATGTAACTCCCATATATGTACATTTTTATTATTCTGGCATTTCAGTGATGTCATGGACTGTGTACAAAAATTAAAAAATACCAGCAAACAGATAAAGATTTTTTTTTTTTTTTTATGGCAGAAGAGATATACAAAGACTCTTCCACCAAATGACTCTACCTACTAACATGTTTCTTGGAATCTTTTGCATTTTTAGCTTCAATTCAACTTTAAAATTGAAAGCAGTATTAAACCCCAAACTAAATATGTAATTTTGCAGCTTAACGGTCATTTGATGTGGTGGCTGCATTTGTTTTCTTTTCTTAAGCTTTTTCCCTCTGTTTTCACCTGGTGATCTGGCCAGTAACACACCTCCTGTATTAGAGTGCACCCACTCTGCACGATTGAGCACAGTGGGGCACCTTTGGACAGCAGCATTGTCAGTCTAGGGGGGAAAGGAGTGTCAGATGTACTAGCAGATTTAAATACACTTACAAATTGAAGCCAAACTTTTCTTTTTGAGATAAAGGTTCTACATTTATAAAAAGCTGGTCATTTTAAGCACCCATTCCAGCGGTAAATGGTCTGTCACATCTCTGTAACTAGAAGAGATCTTTTTTGTTGAAAAACAACAGACTCACTGGTTGGATCACCAGATAAAATTAGAAGAAAAGAAAACCTAAAAAAAGGAATTGAATGTAGCCATCACATCTAAGAATGGGTAAGCTGCAATATAATAAATGTTTATTTTTGGGTTTAATACCACTTTAAACACATAGTGATAAGATCATTTATGTCAAATTGATTGGCTAGGTAATATATAAAAAATAAAATGGCTATAAATTCCCCTAAAAGAGTAATACGATCTGAAAGGGAATTAGGCCACATGCAATGAAAGGATTGTCTGTGTCTTACTATGATAAACTTATCTCCATGTTACCTTGAAACAAAAAATCATCAATCTTGTTGAAGGAGAAATTAGCAATGGAGTTGCATTGGAGAGGCGTTGCACTAATGTAATCCATATTTTATCTCAGCAGTAGGTTTGCTCTGCTTATAAATAGTAGCAGCTTGACAGCAGTGGAAGCCGAGGTCCTCTGGGTACCCGTGATATAGCTACAAGTAACCAGCACTGAGACCTTAGCTCACACTGCACATAGAATGTGTCTCACCTGTGGATTCAGATGTTCCATCATCCCGCAGATCCTTGTATGCCACGTACATACACACCAATCTAATAATGGTTAGCTACAGAAGATTTAAAGGACATGTAGCCTCATTTGTATGACATAAATATTAACAATATATTGTATAAACATTTCCTATTTATGGGACGTACACTCTTACTATGTCACAGCCTACTGTACAAGAATGGACACAGAGTTCAGATGTGCGGCAGCCCTTGCTGCCCCTCTGGAAAGTGTAGATTACTTTTCAGAGAGTAATTGGCTGGTGGCTGGAAAGTGATATATCACCCACTCATTGTCTATTTTACCCCTTAGGCTAAAATACTGCGCCGCAACAGTTTGCATGTCAAACAAAACCAAAGAAAATTCCCAGCAAAACTTACCGACCAGCCTGCAACCAACAGAATTATCTTGTCTAACAGTATGCATTAAAAACAGGGGTTTAGTAGCACACATTTGCAAATACATGCCTAAGCTGCTGAGCTATCTCATGGCTCCTTGCTGCAGAGGCCAGTTATAGGTGGGGGCATTGGCCATTTGTTTGTACTGTTGGAATACTGGTGAGGGGATGCACTTAGACACCTTTGCTGCCATAGTGCTATGTGCTGGGTGTCCAGTGCGGCCCTGTGCCTTCAAGGGGAGGTGGGCACCCTCTAGGCTCACTTGTCTTCTGCCTATCTGTTATAATGCATGTGCTCCTACTATGGAGGCTCTCAAAATTTAGCATTAGGACTGGGGTGCTGTGAAGTGGCTCTGCAGCTTACGCATGCATTTTCAAATGTGTGCAAACGAAACCCCTGGTTTTTTCGCATAGGATAATTTTAATTGGTTGCAGGCTGGTCGATAAGTTGAGCTGGGAATTTTTTTTTGCGTCGCCCTTCCACGTGCTCCTTGATGCAGAGGCCAGTTGTAGGTGGGAGCAGTGGCCATTTGTTTGTACTGTTAGAATACTGGTGAGGGGATGCACTTAGACATTTTTGCTGCCATAGTGCTATGTGCTGGGTGTCCAGTGTGGCCCTGTGCCTTCAAGGAGGGGTGGGCTCCCTCCAGGCTTACTTGCCCTCTGCCTATCCATTATAATGCATGTGTTCCTACTATGGAGGCTCTCAAAATTTAGCGTTAAGACTGGGGTGCTGTGAAGTGGCTCTGCAGCTTACACATGCATTTGCAAATGTGTGCAAACTAAACTCCTGGTTTTTACGCATACTGTTAGATAGGATAATTTTGGTTGGTTGCAGGCTGGTCGGTAAGTTGAGCTGGGGATTTTTTTTGTGCCGCCCTTCCATGTGCTCCTTGCTGCAGAGGCCAGTTATAGGTGGGGGCAGTGGCCATTTGTTTGTACTGTTGGAATACTTGTGAGGGGATGCCTATCTGTTATAATGCACGTGCTCTTACTATGGAGGCTCTCAAAATTTAGAGTTAGGACTGGGGTGCTGTGAAGTGGCTCTGCAGCTTACGCATGCATTTTCAAATGTGTGCAAACTAAACCCCTGGTTTTTACGCATAGGATAATTTTAGTTGGTTGCAGGCTGGTCAGTAAGTTGAGCTGGGAATTTTTTTTGCGTCGCCCTTCCATGTGCTCCTTGCTGCAGAGGCCAGTTATAGGTGGGGGCAGTGGCCATTTGTTTGTACTGTTGGAATACTGGTGAGGGGATGCACTAAGATACTTTTGCTGCCATAGTGCTATGTGCTGGGTGTCCAGTGTGGCCCTGTGCCTTCAAGGAGGGGTGGGCTCCCTCCAGGCTCACTTGCCCTCTGCCTATCCATTATAATGTATGAGCTCCCACTATGGAGGCTCTCAAAATTTAGAGTTAGGACTGGTGGCCCTATACACTTAAATGGGTCACTTTCGGCAGTAGTAGTGCCTGCTGCTTTAAATTTAATATTTGATGTCGATATATGAAACATCATTTTAAAAAAAATAAACTTAAAATAAAATTGACCTAAATTTATTAAAGTTTCCCTAATTGCTGCCTTCTACGCAGACCAGCATTGAGCAATATGCAGTAAAATAGGATTTAGGAATAAAAGGCAAAATCATTTTCTCAATTTTGCCTTTTGATTTGTGTTTACAAATGCGGGTATAAACTGAGGTTTCAATTTACTGCTGCCTGCATATAAAAATATGTAGACTAGAGTAGAGGTTGATACAGTAAGTAATTGCCTGGTGAATGTGTTCCATTGTGGGCAGTAAATGGCATTCAGTAACACAACAATGCTCTGCACCATAATCTGTTGTTACTTTCCCAACGGCCAGCTATACAGTTTACGAGCTATCCAATAAACAGCTTAGACCAATGGATATTTCAGTGTACCATTATTTATTATTTACCTCCGAGAAATAGCCACAAGACCATAGCTGGCATGTTAATTATCAGCCATGTCAAGCTTACGTCTCAGAAGCAGCCTGAATTGTTTCATTTGGCTGCAGAGATCAGAAGGATGATATATAGCGGCCTATGAATCAAAATGATTCTATCACTGCTACGTTGCATTGGAAAACAGTTCAATCACCAGACATCTGCGCTTTTCTTAAATAGATTTGCTGGTTTAAATTCATGCTTTGAACGCACTATTTGTAAATCTACTACATTTATCCTGCCTTCAGTGTTTTTGCGTTTAATAAAGTAAAGACAAGGTGAAATAAAAGCGATTGTCTGCGTGGCAAGGTTGGACTGAAACTTTAAGAATTTTTTAGAAGGTGGAACTCCAAGAAACCTAAAGTGCCCTGGGATGTAGGAGTAATATGCTTATCTTCATGTTTTCCTTTGCTGGAGTTAATAGTGTTAATTCTAAAATTAATACAATTATTATTATTATTAATAATAATAATAATAATACAATTATTATTATTAATTCTAAAATAATACAATTAAATATAATACAATTCATTAATTATTAACATTAATAAAACAAATAACAAAATATCCAATCAACATAATGGGATATAAGAAATAAACTTATGCCTCGTACACACGCAACGATTATCGGCCGACCGATCGTGCGACTTTTGTCCAGAGTTGTGTTTTGTTGGTTGCCTAGACTGCACACGAATTTTCTCGGCCAACAAAAATCTACTTCAGAAGTGATGTCATGTGCTAGTTTACTTTCCGTGTTTTTTCTTCTCTGAGCATGCCCAGTCTTGCTCATCAGATTTTTGTCTGCCGAAATCTGTACTGACTGATGGAAAATCGGCCGTTGTGTTGACGGCCAACAAAAATTTTATAGCCTGCACACCAGATTTTTTTCGCCCGAAAAGTCGGAGTTGGTTGTCGGAAGCATCATACTAACAAGCCGAAAATCGGCCGATCGGACGTTGGGCAAAAATTCCTGGCCAATAATCGATGCGTGTGTATGGGGCTTAAGATTAGGCGTGCACATGTGTTGACAAGGAACATGCTGCAAGGAGGAGAGAGCAGAAGGATGACCTAATCAGCTTTGTCACAGTTCAGTCATGGACTGGGCAAGGGAATGTGACCTAGTTGTGCTTTATAATTTCCATGAAGAAAAGTCAGGTCATCAGTTTGGCTTTGCTGTCTGAGATTCAAAGTTTGGGCAGATAAATAAAATAATAGATAACCATTTCTACTGTGCATTTGAGTGTGCTTTTTGTAAGCTTTTAATTGTGGGTGGATACTAGCGGACTTAACCACCATCTGACTCCTTATATCTCTCAATCACCAGCTTGCTATCAATGCCAGGGGGACTGGTTCTTTAAGCTTTAGCAAGAATCTTACTCTTCCATAATCACTTTCTCAAACTAAATCTTTCTAAAACTGAGCTTGTAATATTCCCCTTGCTCATGCCCTCCTCCCTAACTTCTCCAACTATCAGTCCCTCCCCTCATGCCAGGGGGCCAGGTGTAATCTTAGACTCTGATCTCTCCTTTGAGCACCAAATCCAATCACTGTCAAATGTTTATAGACTCGTCCTCCATAACATTTCTAAAATTTACCCCTTTTAAATGAAAGAATCCACCAAGCTACTCATTTCCTCCCATGTTATCTCACGCCTTGACTATTGCAACCCCCTTGTCATAGGCCTACCTCTTCGCAGGCTGTCCCCTCTTCTGTCTATCCTGAATGCTGCGGCCAGACTAATCTACCTTACCGACACATTTGTGTCTGCCACCCCTCTCTGCCAATCCCTCCAATGGCTTTTAATTAAATTAAAAATGCTAACAACAACATTCAAAGCCATTAACAACTCTGCCCCAAGCTACATCACTAATCTTGTCTCCAAATATCACCCAACCCGTCATCTCTACTCTTTTCAGCCTCTCCCATCCTCTGGAGCTCTTCAACTCAATCTGTCTGACCATGGCCACCTTTAAGTGATCCCTGAAAATTAATCTCTTTAGGAAAGCCTATCCCACCTACAACTAACAAGTGAATTTTTAACTTTTCCATCAGCTCATTCCCCACAGTTATAACCTTTTGTACCACTTGCCTCTCAGTTTTAGATTGTAAGCTGGTATGAGCAGGGCTATCTTAACCTTCTTGTATTTTATGGTATTGTAACTGTACCGTCTCTCTTTATATTGCAAACTGTTGACGCTCTATAAATCGTGAATAATAATAGTATTAATAACAATAATAATAATCCATAATGTATATGGGAAATGTAGCAAAGATTACCCCTCTTAGTAATGACTGCAGGGGGTAAGCCTAACCTAGAACCCAGGAGCAGAGATCTAATTTTTCTGTCCCCAAAACATCTAAAAACTTTGTTGAAAATTTAAAGCTGACTTGAATGTATGGTTTGAACCAATGCATGGGTCATACCGATGGGATCCCCCTAGAACCCGGAAATCACTGTAGAAGGCAACACTTCCACCATTCCGAGAACACATTCCATTTTCATCAATAAATGCACAAGACAAGGTGGAGATCGTGGCATCATTGTCCCACCTCTCTACCTCGTCCAATCAGAAAACACTTGCAATAATTTAGAAAATGTAAAGTGTTCCCTGAATGGCACCTGTGCCAAGTGAGTGACCCCCTGTGTTTACAATGCCGTAGGGAAGTAGCTCAGGACGGCACCCGGAAGTTAGTAGAAATCAGTGTAGTAGCAGTGCCTACTACAGTAATTCTGCACTTCCACAGGGATCCCCCAACTATGATACATACATTCTTACACTTTTCCAGGCTTGACCAATGTAACTACTTATGTAAAAATTGTCATATGTTTAACTTACCATCATTGATGCAAAACTAAAATATTACATACTGTATTGTAAATGGGCTGATTATTTAATTATAAAAGTAAAGAAAAGGTTATTTTTTTTGGTGGGAAAGGCAGGATCTCAGTTTATTTCTCCATGGGAAAGGCATTAGCTAGGTCCAAACCTTTCCATATGAATTTACACAAATCTATATTCAGGTGTTGGTTGGTGTGATGTAAACTAAGGCAGCGGTGAATGTGACTTAGTTTTCCAATTCCCGTGACAAGCCAAGAGGAATCCTGCTGACCTTTTCATCTAATTTACACGGATGTTTTATAAGGTCACTCAAGCTGTGCTGCAGTAACCTTTTTGGTTTAACTTTGTGGTTACTTTTTTATTTATGCAGTTACTCCTTATCATTATATATAATTAGAAAACACAGTTAAAGGACATTCATTATATTTTAAATTACTTTTGATATGTACATGTAAAAGAGAAAAACGTGATATAAGGTTTGAGTAACTTTCTGAAAACCACACATTCCCCATCTGACTGTGGAAGTGGAACTAAATGTACAAAATTGAAAATAGGCAGGTCTTTTATTACAGAAGACACAGGCAATATCTCTTTTGGAATAAAATGAACTTACTTGCTTTATAGCAACCTTCTGAGAAATGTGCATGCGCAGCTCCATTTACATTTCTGGCACAGAGCCAGTGTGCAGGGATGAATGACTCCTGTGCATGTGTCTGGCTTGTGTTGGAGGCCATGCTGGATTGACTCAATAAGTCACTGATTGTGGGTGGGTGGGTGGGTGGGTGGTTGTATGAGCAGATGGGAAGAAATCCCCTTCAGTTGGGTCCCTGATAGTGGATGGTGGTAGTGGACCCCCCTTGAGATTTGGGCTGATACCTTTTCTCTACAGCCTTATGGTAATTTCAACATGTACAGTAGGCCTGGCATTCATTTCTACTTCTGCAACCATAGCCGGCACCCTGCCATCCTGCTTTCAGAAATCTTATGATTAATGTAACCATCTTGGGAATCAAACATCCACTAATACGCAGCAACAGCCCTTAGGAGGGGGGTGGTCAAAATCCCCAAAATGCATTGGCTTTTTGTATATATTAATACTTTTTAATAAAAGCCCAATAAAAATATTATAGAACAGTGGTCTCCAAACTGTGGCCCAGGGACCAGATGTGGGCCTTTGCTTGCCTTTCTCTGGCCTTTGGGGCACAATTCCTCCCACTGACACCAACGATGGGGCACTTTTCCTCCCACTGACTCAAATGAGAGGCACTTTTCCTCCCAATAAAACCAACAATGGGGCACTTTTCTTCCCACTGACACCAGCAATGGCATTGTTAATTTCGTGGGAAGTAAAAAGGGTCCAGGTAAGGTAGTAAAAAAACAAGGGTAAAGGGTAGGGGAACTAAACGGGATGAGTTGTCTACCAGACCCGTGCAGTGGGGATTTGAGTGTGCCACATATCAACTAGAAAAAAATATTTTCATATAAAATTATATGATTTTTTTGTACAAAAAGTGAGATCACTTAAAACACATACAATCGGATTGTTGATACATATGCAAGAGGGAATCAGATAATTGGAATATATACAGTGTGGTTCACTGACGGATCAAAATCCGTCAGTGAACCACACTGTATATATAATATAATTATAAATAATTATAATTATAAAATAATATAATTTTATATGAAAATATTTTTTTCTGGTGGATATGTGGCACACTCAAATCCCCACTGCCCAGGTCTGGTAGACAACTCATCCCGTTTAGTTCCCCTACCCTTTACCCTTGTTTTTTCACTACCTTACCCGGACCCTTTGTACTTCCTACTTATATTTGGGGGACGGTGCCTGTGTTTGCCCAGCCTACCATTCTCCATACAATTCTCATCGGCATTGTTCATTTCCTTACTTCCTACTGACACAGGGCATTTTCTTCTCCAAAAGGCCACAGTCTGGCCTCCTTAAAGTCTGAAGGACTGTAAACTGGTTCTTTGTTTAGAAAGTTTGGAGACCCCCTGGTATAGAAGTTGCATTTCTCTGGACACCGGGCACTCCTTGCCTTTCTATCTCATGCATGTGTGGAAGTGACATCATCCAGCACCTGCAAACCAAGACAACTAAAGACCGACACCTGGAAGAAGCTGGGGAGAAGATTATAGCACTAGTGAGGGGCATCACAGATGTTGGATCGTTGAAGAATAGGTAAGCATTTCTGCTTTTATTTTCATTTTAACAGTTGTTAAGCAAAGACGCTGGATGAAGCCAAGTAAAATACAAAGCTCCCTCTAGTTGCAATCCTGTAAAACTCTATTGATAATAAAATAACAAAAATATGGAGGTGCGGACATGTAAAAATCTAAATGTCACATAAAATATTAGCTGAACTGAAACATAGCAATAATAATTTGAAATTTTAAATCCCTGAACAACAATATGTATAAAGAAAACCTGCGGCAATGATAAACATTATGAACTAAAATATATGATAAAGCTCAGAGTCTTAGCTGTCAGCATGTATTTTCACTTGCCTACTCAGATGGCACAATGCCACATGGAGCACCCCCTGTGGCACAAAAGGCACAATTATGCAGTGCAATAGTTGGTGCCTTAGCAACCAGCCATCAGGCTGAAAGAGAAAGACACTTAAAGTGATAATAAAGGCTTGTTTTTTTTTTTTTCAAAATAACAAACATGTCATACTTACCTGCTCAGTGCAATGGTTTTTCACAAATCAGTCTGAATCCTCTTCTCCTGGGGTCCCCCACCGGCACTCCAGGCACCTCCCTCCTGCCAAGTGCCCCCAAAGCAAGTAGCTCCGGAGCTGCTGCTCTGTGTGTCCGTCCCCCCTCTCTCCTCATTGGCTCACTGGCTATGATTGACAGTAGCGTGAGCCAATAGCCAAAGAGAGGGAGAGACCTGGGAGGGAGAGCACAGTGCTGGCTCCAGATGGGGCTCAGGTAAGTATTGGGGGGGGGGGGGAGCTGATGCCACAGAAGGTTTTTTACCTTTATCCATATAATGCATGAAGGTAAAAAATCTTGAGCCTTTACCACCATTTAAAGAAAGGCTGGTGCTTTGTTGTCAGATCAGCAAATCAAAAGGTATGAGCTGATAACTTAGGTTATCCATTTTGACACGCGTATTTTAGTTCATAAAGTTTGTCTTTGCCACTTGCTTACTTTAAAGTATCCTTACTTTTAAACTTTTTAAAGTGAATTTTTACTTAAAAATTGCAAGAAGGAGGACTATTCATTACAGGGGCATGCTATGTCTATTCTGCAATAAATGTTGATCTCCTTTATCCCCTCCCCTGCAGGGCTCACTTTTTCTTTCTGCCAGCTTCCATACCATCACTCTCATGTGAGGTCTCTTTTAAGCAGACAGCCCATTTTTAAGGCTTGTGATCAGCATGTGATGTTTAGCTTTTTTTCCTGTAGAATGAACTTAACAGAGTGCCTAGAGAAACCTTCGGCCAGCGGGTGTCATCATAAGCTAACATTGTAAAGTCCCTGGTATATAGTGGCAGCTGGCATTTACTGATCAGCATGCACAAAGTCAGTTCTTAAAGAATGTTTAATAACATGAGGCATTCAGATCCTGCAATAATTATAACCTATAACCTATAGCAATAATATCTGTACATTATAACGATCTTTGAAGTGCTCTTCTGCAATGCAATTAAGCTTAGCCAAACATTATTTTTTATAGAACTACAATTTCCCTTTGCTTTAATTGAAGCACCTAGCAGTGACACCTTCATAATCAAAATAGCTTCTGGTTAGGGGTTGAGGGAAGTAATAAATCTTTACAAGATCCGTTAATTCTTATCATAAACAGGGTGCCATTAATCACCATGCATACATTTTTAATACGATGTGCCTAAAAGTAATGTTAATCTGCATACCCTCTGCAAGTTTTCACTGTGGTTACCATCATTATTAAGGACTAGCTGATTGTAGCTGTGTGTGCTGTCTGAGATTAACTTCTGTGATACGCTGCTTGTTATTAGCTGGAAATTTCCACTTTCAGCATATTTAAATACCTGTTATCAGAGCCATACATTTTATTTATAATGTAATACAAAAAGCAATAATGAGCTACAAAGGGCAGTGACCTTTATTTCTGGATGCTCTGAGATAACTGCACTTGCTCTTTATCTTTATATACCTCAATTAACCCTTCTTACATTGCCTTGAAAAGTATTCATACCCCCTTGAAATTTTCCACATTTTTTTGTTACAACCAAAAACGTAAATGTATTTTATTGGGATTGTATGTGATAGACCAACACAAAGTGGCACATAATTGTGAAGTGGAAGGAGAATGATAAATGGTTTTTAAAATGTTTACAAATGAATATCTGAAAAGTGTGTCACGTTAACATTTAAAATCTAATCCTAAATGACAAAAAAAATGGGGAAAAAAAAGGAGGGGGGGGGGCAACAGCCTTTTACAATACTTTAATACAATTTAATGGTTTAAATAAGTGCAAAAAGGTATAACCTCATCTTTTGCTCAGTTGGGCCCATGTTTCTTTACAAGATATCCGCATCTTGGTCTGATGTCTGCATTGAAGTTCTATTTACTCTATAACACTTATAGCCATACGCCTTTTGTTTTTTGCACATCTTTGAATCCATAAATCATTTTAAGGTGCGCTTTCTTTTGCCATTTCGTCATTTACAAACAAAGATTTCCAAAGTCGGAAGAGGGCTGCGTATCTGAAGCATAATCTGCAATTGAAGTGACGTTTTAGATTTTTATCTTTTATTTTAATTTTTAGATATCTTCATCCCAAGTCGGCTTTCTTTTTCTACAACACTTAAGCACTGATGTGTATTTTTTCTGTTTATACATACAGTATATATAAAATGTAATTCCTGGGAGAAAAGTTTTCCATCCTACACCATTGAATTTTCTTGTCACTACAGTTGATGTGATACACCCCGCCAGTGGTGTATTTTGGTTTTGTGCTGCCAGAGGCAAGACTAAAATCAGGCGCCCCCCATCTAAATTTGTCCCACCCCTTCCTTCTCAAGTGGCTATTCGGGGTCTCTGGTGGCTATGTGGTGGCTTTGGTGGCATCTCTGGTGGCTATGCAGTGTATCTGGTGGCTATGCAGGGTTCCTAGTGGCTATAAGGCATCTCTGGTGGCTATGCAGTGTCTGTGGTGGCTATGCGGGGTCTCTGGTGGCTATGTGGCACCTCTGGCGGCTATGTGGTGTCTCTGGTGGCTATGTGGTGTCTCTGGTGGCTATGTGGTGCCTCTGGTGGTGCCTCTGGTGGCTATGTGGCACCTCTGGTGGTGCCTCTGGTGGCTATGTGGTGTCTCCTGTGGCTATGTGGGGTCTCTGGTGGATATGTGGGTTCTCTATTGGTAGTTCTGTTGGTGTCACCTGGTGCAGTAAAACATGGTGTTATCCCCCAAGAGCCCGCCACAGTGCTTCCCCTAATCCCCCTCCCCCACAAGCCTGTCACAGGACTACCCCCACCCCCCCCCTCACTAGCTTGCCACGGTGCTCTCCCCCTCCCCACTATAAGAAGAGCTAAGAATATGAAGAAGAGAGATGGGGGAGATGGAAAAGGAGAGAAATGGAAGAAGAGGGGAGAGGAAGGGGGGAAAGAGGTGGGGGGGTAAAAGAGAGGGGGGTTTGAGTGAGAGAGAGAGGGGGAGGAGAGAGAGAAAGGCAGGGTGAGAAAGAGAGAGGGATGAAAGAGAGAGAGAGAGAGAGGGGGTGAGACAGAGAGAGGGATGAGAGAGAGAAGGGGGTGAGTGAGAGGTGGGCTCCCCTATCCCCCCCATGCTACACCAGTAGACTCTCCCCCCCCCCAAAAAAAAACGACACCGGACTCTCACCTTCCAACAGCCCGCCAGCTCCTTTTTACAAGCTGTGTGTAGCAAGGCTGCCAAGACACGATCACAGCTCGGGAATCCCACCTGCTCACCCAATCAAGCTACTTAAAGAATCAGGAGTTACGAGGGAGTCCTCGTAGTGTCCCTTCAGCCTGGGGGCAGCGCCAAAGGCAAGTGCCTTGTTTGCCTTGCAGTAGATACGCCCCTGTTTATTAGAAAATTAAATGAATGTTCTGAAAAATAAAATTTTTGACCAAAATTCCACTAGTGTATGACCAGCTTTACTATTACTGTATATATTAGTGTAAGAACAATGCTTTCAATGCATGTTTGTAGAGTTGTAGCCTCTACACATGTCTCCAAACTGTGACCTCTTTTTGTTCAGGATGATATTGTTTGTTAGGTCTATATTTATGACCTAAAATTATAGTGAGAAATACTGGGCTAACAAAAATTAGTGAACAAATAGCTGCTGACACTCCAACAGACTGTGATGGCATCCAAACATAAATTGTGCAGCGCTCAAAATATAAAAAGGTAAGTGCAATTGAATACACACTAAAAAGGCAAAAATAAAGTCCAATAATCGAAATTAGACTAAATGAAGGTGACCAGTCCCACACAAAAAAGTTGAATGCTTGTGAAAATACCACACCAAAAAAGAGAGAATATATTTCGCTCACCAGATGGCGTGGACCCAAAATACCTTACAGCAATTGGGTCAGGCAGGCTGAAGGTGATGATCTCCCTGGAACAGGATGGCAAAGACTTTCACAAATTCTCTAGATGGTGGATGTTGGAAGGTCCCTCAAGGGTGGTATACGTGCGGATATCTGAATATCCCCACTCAGAAAAGTGTACATGGGATAGACCGGAGAGACACCATAGCGTGATACCGTTTAAATGATTTATTGAAGTAAAGAAAGTAATGCACTTACAACAGGTCAGATGGTAAGAAGCATTCAATGCAATTCGGCACTCTTGACAATCCTAACGCGTTTCATTACACATAACATTTTCAAAGGAATTAGCCTGGTGCCTAAATCAACATACCTTGTATTTATAGAATATAAATTATTTTGCCTTTTTAGTGTGTATTCAATTGCACTTACCTTTTTATATTTTGAGCGCTGCACAATTTATGTTATATATTTATGACCTATTTGTGGTTTTCTTTTTTGTTATTAATAATGGGCTGCCACAGGGATCCGGATTGCTTCTGGATCAAGAGACGTATAGCTGATTCTTTATGGGTAGAATAATAGGCACTCACTTGATGTTCTTATGTGTGGGGTTTAACTTTATATTGTGCCAGAAAAGATTGTACTTTTTTACTCAAAGTTATTGTGTCATCTGGCTCTGTTTTATAAAAGTTACTTAAACAAATGTAAGAGATAGATATTAAAAAAAAATGGTCATCAACCCAAAAAAAAAAAAAAATTACAAAATAAATAGATAATTATTGAACCTGGGAATTTAAGGATGGCCACCTGATGAGTATAGAACAAATACTTTAAATATCATAAAAACAATATTTATTGTAACATAATTAAAAACACCATACTCTTCCATTATAGCATTAGGATTGTTTCAAAAACAGTTGTCCTAATTAGTCTATACATTTTGTTGTTGATTTGCTTAGAATATGTGTAGTATGTATGTGTTTCACATTTGTCCAATAAACATTTTAAAAATAGAGAAACATAATTAGATCATTTTAGAACTCTGGAATTCAAGGATGATCACCAGGTTAGTATACGACCAAATAGATTTAATAAAAACAATATTTATTGTAACATAATAAAAAACACCATACTCTCACATAATAGCATTAAAATTGTTTCAGAAACAGTTGTCCTAATTAATCTATGTGGTTTATGGTTGATCCACTTCTTCAGGACTGTATCCTAGGACATGTGCATATTACATAGCTCATTTTATCTATATTCAAAAAATTACACCCTATAGGTGGTTAGTGGTATGTATGATTTGTTATGTTTTTTCTTGTTCCTTCTTCCCAATATCAGACAGTTTGTTTATATATATATATATATATATATATATATATATATATATATATATATATTTTTTTTTTTTTGCCTTATATTTTAACTATGTACGAAAAGAAATATATAATGATCTTGATTTATAAAAATGTATTTGTATTGTTTTGATTATAGATGAAACAAGCTATGTGATATACGCATGTCCTAGGATACAGTCCTGAAGAAGTGGATCAACCATGAAAAACATAGATTAATTAGGACAACTGTTTCTGAAACAATTTTAATGTTATTATGTGAGAGTATGGTGTTTTTTATTATGTTACAATAAATATTGTTTTTTATGATATCTATTTGGTCGTATACTCATCTGGTGATCATCCTTGAATTCCGAGTTCTAAAATTATCTAATTATGTTTCTCTATTTTTTAAATGTTTATTGGACAAATGTGAAACACATACATACTACACATGTTCTAGCTGTAATTTCTCAAACTGAGTAACCCTGTATTCATTAGCTGCATCTAGTGGCCAAAATGCAGTATATGTTCTCATTAAAGTACTTCAGAAAGCTATACATGATTCTGGCCACCAGATGGAGCTGCTGATCATAGGCATTACACTATTAGTGAAATTCCAGCTAGAATTTTTGCAGCATGCACAAAAGTGTGAGACAATTGTCCAACAAATGTTTTATATATTAACCCTTAAGAGTAGGGTCTGAGCAGTAAGGGTTACTCACAATAATTATTAGGATGCTCCTTTCATTTTTCAATGGGAATATGAAAAAAAAAAAAAAAATATCTGATTGGTTGCCAAAAGCATCTTTAGAAAGTTTCAGAAACCTTGATAAATGAGGCTTATTGCTGAAAAACTAACTAGTATCTGTAATGGTGAGCCTTTGAGTCATGCAGCAAGGTAAAATCTGCTAATGAAAATAAAAGTTACTGCTGCTAGATTAAAAGCAGAGTAAACCTTACCGAGGGAGAACCTACAGTATCCAGGTCACTAGCTTAACAGGCAAGTGCAACAGAAATCGCAAACATCTTTCTACCTCATTACTCAGTCAATGCAAGCTTGAAGACAGCATCCGAAATGTAAGCCTCCCTGTAACAAAAGGTGTAACCTTTATTTTAAATAATGAGTCATTTATCTGCTACAGGCAGAAATGGGAAAGCCAGAGCAGAAAGGATATTTATTATATTTCTGTGTTAGCCATAAAAACCTATTCCAGTGAAAGAAGAAACCTCAGATAGAAAATATGAACAGATTCTGTAATCTTTTTCAAACATTGCTACAATATTTGCTGCTATCTTGACACAGTAGAACTCATGCATGGTCTGTCTGGCCTTTGAAAAGAATAACGCAGATACCGTTAAAAACAAATGTAAGGTTCTGTATGGTTTGTTCAGGAGAAGACAAGAGGTACAGAATAAAATGTGTTTTTGGTGTTATCAGCTATTTTTAATAATACAAAAATGACAATACTCATAGAAAAAAATATAAGTGGAATATTTCAAAACAATATAACATGTGGAGCTGGTTTCAAGAGCCATTCAATGTAAACCTAAAAAAATCAAAAAAATGGGAAAGCATGACCAAAATATTCACAAGTATTTAAGTACCCTATTGAAAATTGAGATTTTCACAATTTATGCAATGTTGCTGTGTAGCCTACTGTTAACTGTCATTGGCAATCAAACCAAACACTGCAGCATACAGAGCTCTTTGGGTAAATATAACTTGTAAACTTGGAACCTAATGTACTACCAATATATCAATAGACTGAAGGGACTATACCCTTCTTAACTTGGTGATAATATCCACAGAGGCTTTCCTTTGATGAGTATTCTCTATGGAAATTATCACCAAGTTACGAGGGGTATAGTCCCTTCCGTCTATTCATATATACTGGTAGCAAATCAGATTTCTAGTTTACAAGTGGTATTTACCCAAAGAGCTCTGTGCACTCCGGTGTTTGGTTTGATTGTCAAGGTTGTCCACTATATCAAGTGGTTTACTGAAGAGCAGCACGTATATGGGATCACTACACCAAGAAAATCGGGTGTCGTTCCTTTAAAAGACTACAACACCAGGCTTGTTTTTGGTTTTCTTTGTGTTACCTGCCATTGTAGATTGTTCTAGACTTAAAGAACTTTGGCAACCCAGTAAAACAATGTGTGCTGTACCACTTAATTATAAGTGTGTCTGAACTTACAGTTTTCTCTTAGTCATACAAATACTTGTTGATCCTACCAGTAAAGTCCATCTAAAAGAGTTGTGATGGTGTGGCAAAAATACTGCACTGCTCCTTAGTCTTAACAGTAAAGTCCACCTAACACAGTTGTGATGGTGTGGCGACAATACTGCACTGCTCCTTAGTCTTACCAGTCAAGTCCATCTAATACAGTTGTGATGGTGTGGCAACAACACTGCACTGCTCCTTGGTCCTACCAGTAAAGTCCACCTAATACAGTTGTGAAGGTGTGGCAAAAATACTGCACTGCTTCTTAGTCCTACCAGTAAAGTCCTCCTAATACAGTTGTGATGGTGTGGCAACAACGCTGCACCTGTGCTCCTGAGTCCAGAACACGGCTGCCACTCTTAAGAAGGCTGCGCCTCCATGGATTATAGTGGAACAAGAATATTTTGGAGGGATAGTGGCTATCAGCATTGTTAGAGCTTGTTCACACTAGAGGTTGGGGGAAGGGGGGTGTTGTCTATTGAACAGTTGTTAGACTGAATTAAAGTGAAGGGATATGCCTAAAGGATGAATTATGTCATTGTGATTTGAACAAATACTATATTGAAAAAATGGGCATATGAAATTTTATTCCTAATAAATAAATAAAAAGTTATATATATATATATATATATATTAGTGAAGAAAGTCATGCATTTTCTATGAAGATACCCATGCTGATTCTCTACTAAATAATTCCAAAGTTCTTGCTTGAATATGTTCCCATTCCTTTGCAATTAGGTTCAGATTCAGCACCTTGGACAGTTCCCTGCAGTTAGCGTATTTAATTGGGAAAACTAGTAACAACTTCTGTAATGTATGACATTTCATTAGGTAAATGTTCAAGAACAAGGCAAATTCAACTTGTCTCTTTTTTCAAATTTGATTCATCTCTAGGCCAGAAATGATTAATTACACCAACACAGGGTAGTACTGTAGGTGTATGAACAGTAAAGAATAGTGCCGCATCCTCATGATTAAAGTTTATGTAAAGAAAATGGGAAACATGGACTTTGAAGACACAGATATTAAAAATGTAAATTTTATTTAAAAAAATGTATATAAAAACGCATGTATATTTGATGAACATTATAATATAGATAACACACATGATTATTTAACCCACTCTGGCCATTTGGGTCAAGGCCAGTGTTAGAATAACACCTGGTACTGTCCTGGCGCAGGGATAGAATGAGATGTAAAACTGGCTACAAGCTCAACATGTTTCGCAATGTTTCTCTTCGTCAGGAGTTTACGAGTTAAGGACAAAATTTATATGTACACAGTTTCTCAAATGTGTAAATAAACAATACGAAGTGATTTAGAAAAAAGGTAAATTCATGTTAAGTCTGCTAAGTCTAAGAACCCAGGACCAGCACCAGCATGCATAATCTCCAGGCCAGGTGGGCTCCTTTAATATTTGTAATGTATGTGAAAGAATACAACATATAAATATGTGTGTTTTTTTTTTTTTTTGTTAATATCCACTACCAAACCTAGATCATCCATACCTCCGACCCCCCCCCCCTTCCCCCCCATCCTCAAAAACACACACGTCTGGCCATTTAAAAAAGTAGTTGTCTATAGCATCCAAATTCCACCATATTTCAAAAGTAAGTAAATTACAGCCAGCTTCTGACCCTTTGCTACATGCAATACATTTAATGATTTCTAACTCATTGTTTGTACATATATTGAATCAAAATATGAGGATGATGGCATATAATTACAAGGATAAAATAATATGTTTTGTGTGTGTAAGTACTGTATATTTTTTATTTTTATTATTTAATATGTTGAGATAAAAAAAAAATAAAAAAATGCATATGGACATTGGAACATTTCATACTTACATGTTTAGCCAGGAGGTGGCGCTCTATAAGCCAGTTCACATGTTTACCCGATTATTCATAGCTGCTCTAATTACATCTTTTAATAGCTTGAACCTATCTAGCTATTTAGATATCATTTTAGCTCTCACAATGTTTAAGCTTACTACTAATTTAGATTTTTACTGTTTTGACAAGACTTTCACTGAAGATACACACAAGTCTATCCAGTTCAACCAATAAAAGGGAGAAAAAAAATACTTATACTTTTTTTAGTCATATTCTCTGTTGATTTGTGGCAGGTTTACATTACTTTTTTGGTATTAAATGTATAAA
Source organism: Pelophylax lessonae (assembly GCF_965119305.1). Classification (NCBI taxonomy): domain Eukaryota; kingdom Metazoa; phylum Chordata; class Amphibia; order Anura; family Ranidae; genus Pelophylax; species Pelophylax lessonae. The sequence goes on along the minus strand of NC_138779.1, from coordinate 79,454,259 downwards.
GTGATTTGGATTACAAAGAAGGTCTGTCCTTCCAAAAAATCAGTGATTAGGAACTACAACAGTGCCTCTTTTTTGGATTTATTTTTTTGCAATTTCTGGTTAACTGATAACTGTGCTTGCTGCACCTCTATAATAGTTAATATACTTTATGGCATTTTGTATTATTGCGCTGTAATGGGTAGCACATTTATTTTTAATGCCTCTTGCAATAATGTTATGTTTGCTTGCAGCGTGTGGTCCTAATTGTATATTTTATATGTAGCAATAACTTCATGTTTGTTTCCAGGTTTTGGTCCTAAGTGTATACTCTGTAATTAGCAATAACTTATGTTTGTTTGCAGCATGCGTTCCAAAGTGTATTTTGTATACATAGCAATGTGCCACAAAGGTACACAATAAACCAGTGTTTCGCAAACTTTTTTTCAGTCACAACACCCTTACCCTGTACAATTATACACAATTCTGAGGCACTCCATTCTAAAACTATGAAAACTAAACTAATGGTTTTACATAGCAACATGTAGGACAAAGCAAACATACACTATATTACCAAAAGTATTAGGACACCTACCATTACACACACACATGAACTTTAATGACATCCCAGTCTTAGTCCGTAGCGTTCAATATTGAGCTGGCCCACCCTTTGCAGCTAGAACAGCTTCAATATCTTCTCGCTCATCCGTGTCTTTATGGACCTTGCTTTATGCACTGGTGCGCAGTCATGTTGGAACAGGAAAGGGCGTTCCCAAAACTTCCCACAAATTTGGGTGCATGAAATTGTCCAAAATGTCTTGATATGCTAACGCCTTAAGTGTTCCCTTCACTGGAGCCAAGCCTAACCTCTGAAAAACAACCCCACACCATAATCCCTCTCTACCAAATGATTTGGACCAGTGCACAAAGCAAGGTCCATAAAGACATGGATGAGTAAGTTCAGGGTGGAGGAACTTGACTGGCATGCACAGAGTCCTGACCTCAACCCCAATAGAACAGTTTTGGGATGAATTAGATGGAGACTATGAGCCAGGCCTTCACGTCCACATCCGTGCCTGACCTCACAAATGTGCTTCTGGAAGAATTGGCAAATATTCCCATAGACACACTCTTAAACCTTGCGGACAGCCTTCCCAGAAGAGTTGAAGCTGTTATAGCTGTAAAGGATGGGCCAACTCAATATTGAACCCTACGGACTAAGACTGGAATGCCATTAAATTTCATGTGCGTGTAAAGGCAGGTGCACCAAAAGTTTTGGTAATATAGTGTTCTTTTGCACACTGGTAGTAACTAGTATTCCAATTTTTATTTCCCCCATTAAGTTAATGTGACCCCAGTGCTGACAGAGACTGGCAGGGGAGGGGAAAATAAGGATGCTGCGCAGATACCCGAATCCCCCTTATCAACCAATGAAATCACTGGATGTTGGGACCCCAGGGGCTAAAAGGTTGTAATGGTGCACAATGAAAATCTGTGAGCTTGTGTAACTAAAAGGCAAGCTTCATCCACCCCCTACCTTGCATACGGCATTCAAGCAATTTTTAGGCACCCTTGAGGACACCTGAATGAACCCCAGGGTGCCTGGGCACCCTAGATGAAAAAGGCTTTATTAAACTACATATATACTATTTACACACACATGAATCTTATGTAGGTATCCAGCACTCTAGTGCTTCCAGGGAAGAAAATATTTGATGCTTTTTGAGCTTTACAAGCCCTGATATAGCAGGAAAAGCCGTGGATTTAGGGAATACTCATTAAACTCTCCTGGGTCACATCTTTGTTTGGAAAATCCAGACAGCAAACAAAAAGCCTGCAACTGTTGTTGGCTTACTGCATTAATAATAAACCACTTGCCTTAGGTGTTTGCAGAATGGATTGTTTCAAATATTTGAGAGAAAGATATTTACATACAGTATATACCCAGCATGGATTTTTTTTTATTGATGTATTCAGGAGAGGAGAAAACATCTTAATGAGTAAATTTGGATTTTAAATGTGTGCTGATTTAAATTTTTTAAGCATCATATATTGTTTAAAGTTGTCAAATCTTTCTGTTTGTTTTCCTTTGGTAAACTATAGAAGCTTTATCTGGAATTAGTATGTATACAAACTGGGCAATAGCCAAGCATGAGCATTATCTTCATTGGCCCTATACTTAGCAATTCTTTCAGCCCCGTTCATTGCTCATTACAGTTGCCAATAACATGGATGCTCACTTATCATGGTACCCTCCATCGTATAGTTCTGAAACAGGAGGTTTCTTGTGATTTTCATTGCATCTAGAGACTTTGACATCTTTCTTGCCTTATTTCATATGATGAAGTTGCTTAAGCTCTAGATATGCCAACATCTGTTGATTCTACGGAGCATAGAGCTTGACCCTTCACACTTCTCGTGCCATCCATTGGACCATTAGCATCACTCTAATGGACTTCTTTGTCCTTTTAGACTCCTCGGAATTGTTGCAGACTGCAGCTCAACAAAATCTAATTTTATTGACTTTACCTTGTATAGATCGACATATGTCAGCAACTAAAACAATTATGCAATGAGACGTTAGTATATAAGATATAATTAAAGTAGACCTGAAGCTGGTTGCTAGTAGGTGGAGTTTTTGGTATGAAGAAGAATCTTCTGTCAAAATAATAATTTCCCCTTTTTTCTAGCAAAATATTTTTAAGGAGCACTGCATTTGGTACTTGCCCAGTGCAGCATACATTGGAAAGGTGTCAAAAAGTTGAACCAAGCGCTTGTGACAATGCAACTCCATCACGCAGTTGCATCATCAGTGGCCATCTAATGACTGAAGAAGGCAGATGCTGGGTTTGGAATATAGACTGGAAAAGATGGCAGTGACAAAAAGTGCAGAGCTGTCATGCTAAAGTAGGACAAACTATTGTCTGCTATAACGTGCAAGTTTGAAAAGTAAGGATCAGTACCATACAGTGCTGTATCTTGGCCTAGGCCAACAAGGCCCAGGCCTAGGGCAGCACTTTGTTGGGGGGCAGCAAAAAATTTGGACTTTGATGTCATTGATTATTTCACTTATTTGTATAAGGACTATGGACTTTCTATTTATTATACAAATAAGTGACATAATCCTAGGATTACAATCAGTGGCAGCAAACACAAGTCCAAATATCTTAAAAGAACTGATGGGGCTGCACTAATATGGCAGCACTGATATTCTGCACTGATGGGCACTGATATGCTCTGATATGCTGCACTGATGGTCGCAAATATGCTGCATTGATGGGCACTAATATGTTGCTCTGATGGCCACTAATGAGTTGCCAATGGTGGGTACTGATAAACTGCACTGATGGGCACTAATGAGGCTGCATTGATAAGGCAGCACTGATATGCTGCACTGATGGGAACTGATGGGGCTGCATTGATAGGCATGAGGCGGCACTGATAAGCTTCACTGATGGGGTTGCGCTGATGGACACTGATAGGCTGTAATGATGGCCACTGATGAGGCGGCACTGATAAGCTGCACTGATGGGCACTGATATGATGCACTGATAGGCTGTACTGGTGGCCATTGATGGGGCTGCACTGATGGGCACTGATGAGGCTGTACTGATATGCTGCACTGATGGGGCTGCACTGATAGGCACTGATAAGGCGGCACTGATGGGCTCTGATAGACTGTGGTTGTGGTTTGTGGTTTACAGATGACAGGGCGGGTCATAAACAGGAAGGAGTGTGGCCTTTACAGGAAGGGGTGGGTCATATTTCAATTAGGGGGTGCACAAGTTTAGTCAGGCCTAGGGCAGCACAAAACCTAAATACACCACTGGTACCATATAGAGAGATTCTCAAGGATTCGGTATGTTCTAAGTCTTCCTGCCCATGCTTAATCATTAGTCAAGCTAAACACATTAGGGTTTACCATTGTTTTTTTACAGCCACAAAGCAAGATCCAGCCTCCTGGCTATTTGGTGGCCATGCTTGGTCTAGGCAGGTTCTCTATCTGTTCAAGTACCATCTTACTTACTGGACACTGTAATCTGTCAGATGTCTGTCCCTACAGACAAGCACCCTAAAGGGACTGACACCCCAGCACATTCTTACACACACTGCTTCAGCATTGACTACCTCCCCACTGGCCTTGACAACTGCCTGCGGCTAATAATAAAGTGTCCTGTAGCCAAAAGAAAAAAAAATAAAAGGAAAAAAAAAGGTTTTTGCTTGAGTTAGGCTTTAAAGACAAATGTTCACAGTTTTGTGTTATCTGAACAACAACAGCAAGAAATTAGGTTTGACACTTGATTTTTTGTAACAAAAGATTTATGTCGGAGCTTCAAGCATTGTGTTTTAATCTCAGGATTAGGCATGAAGTCAGGAATAGTGGATTTGAAGAAAATGCTTTTAGACACATCATAAGAAGGAATCTGGCGACAATCATATAATTGGCTTGCATAATAAATCTTATTTTTTTCTAATCCCTAATTACCGTTTCACCATATGGTTGTCTGAAGTCATTTATGTTTGACCAAAAATAGCACGGCATAGGATCTGTCCCACTGGGTGGAGGTTCATCAGCCCCTGCTATCTCTGAAAACATTTAATGCGAGTGTCATAGCAATAATTTAAATCAGAATTATGGCCGCTGGTTAGAAAGAAAAAAATATGTGCTGCAGAATGTAACTCAAGTGCTGCTTCCTTTAAAGTTTTGCCCTGGTCCCCAAGACCTAAAAATACCTGTTGATATTACCAGTGAAGTCCACTAAATGCAGCTTCATGTGATGAGGTGGCAACACTGCTGCTGATTTCATAGCTGGGTTGTCACCCTCATTGTAGGTGTTCCTGCTTGCACTACAGATTAGAAGACATCGCAGGGTATGTATCTGTTGATTAAAGCCTCGTACACACGCAACGATTGTTGGCCGTGAATTTTCGGCCAACGTCCGATCGGCCGATTTTCGGCTTGTTAGTATGATGCTTTCGACAACCGACTCTGACTTTTCGGCCGAACAAAATCTGGTGTGCATGCTATAAAATACAGATTTCGGCAGACAAAAATCAGATGAGCAAGACTGGGCATGCTCAGAGAAGAAAAAATACATGGAAAGTTAACCAGCACATGACATCGCTTCTGAAGTTGGTTTTTGTTGGCCGAGAAAATTTGTGTGCAGTCTAGAGCACATTTCAACCAACACAACAACACTGGACAAAAGACAGCTGATCGGTCAGCCAACAATCGTTGCGTGTGTACGAGGCATAACTGCTGTAGCTTGTCAGTGAGCAGTTGGTCACACACAGTTCTCTGAAGGCTTTCTGGGCTGACACCACCACTTCTAATGCTAAGACATTTTTGGTAATTGGATGAAGCTTATGTATCACATAGTAACTTTATTTAGGACCTATTTAGACTTTCACACAGGAAACTTTAGATGAATTTTAATATAGGACTATTATAGGACTATTGATAACTTTCTGTAAACAATTACACTTCTAAAAAGACCCTCTTGGGATTACAATTCTAATAAGACCCTCATTGCAGAAAAGTGGAACAATGAGTTGGAGACAACAGCTTACAGAAGAAGATTAGTCTAAGCAGATGCCTATCAGTGGGTGACGGCCAATGGATGACTGTCGGCACCCGCTGATCAATGAGGAGACACACTGGACAGAGCTCTGCCTATGTAAAAAAGGCAGAGATCTGCCCTGTCAGCAGGGATGTGCCGCCATTACTAGTATAAAAATAAATAAATAAATAAATAAATAAAAATTCTAGTATATATACCATTGTTTTTAGATGCTCTAACTTTCATGCAAACCAATCAATATATGTTTATTGGGATTTTTTTAACCAAAAATATGTAGCAGAATACATATTGGCCTACATTTATGAAGAAATTTGATTTTTTTAATTTTTGTATGGGATATGTTTTACAGCAGAAGGTAAAAAATATATTTAATTTTTTCAAAATTGTCAGGTTTTTTTTTTGTTTATAAAAAAAATTAAAAACCCAGTGATGACCAAATACCACCAAAAGAAAGCTCTATTTGTTGGATGTACAGTGTTGCATGACTGCACAATTGTCAGTTAAAGTTAATACAGTGCCATACTGCACAAAAATGGTCTGGTCATGAAGGGAGGTACATTTTCTGGAGGTCAATTGGTTTAAGCATGTGGGGGGGCAATACATGTAGGTGTTACCCATAGCAATGTTGACTGCTTCTATGGTATGTTTGAAAACACTTTACCTGTTACATATTTAATTTTTACATTATAGAGAAGCAGGAAGAGTAAGACTCCATTGCAACAGAATAGAGTAGCAGAATCCTCCCATAGCTGAAATATAATTTAGGCATACTGTGCTTTTGAATAGCAACATTAAGCAGCAAGTAGTCCTGGAAACATTAGCATTAAACCAATGCAATTACCCTGAAATTTAAGCTTTTTATATTCACTGCATCTGACTTCAGCAGACTTTTCATTGCTCTTCATTTTTTTGTGGAATTTATATGAAATGAAAGAGAAATTGCTGAAATAAAGGGCCAAGACACACTAACAGTAACATTTCCGAACTGACTATGGATTTCAGAGATTATTATCCATTGACAGCCAGTTACCCGTAGCATATGTTATGTAACCTGTATAGCCTTGGCTATAGGTTTATAGCTGACCCAGCTCCAGTTGTCACACCAATTTCACCCACAGACACCATTATATGAATAGATGGATCTAGTGTAGCATGCAGAAACACATCAAGACATCTTAAATATGAAAATTCCTCTTGCAAAAGGAAATTCTGCCACTTTGTGATGAAATGACGAAACTCGTCGGGGTGTGGCTACGTGGAGATCGGGATTAATGTGTCTATGTTGTAAAGTTCCAAGATCGAGTTTACAGCGGCACTCAACCTTAGTGTGGAGGTGGTGAGATTGTGGCTGATGCTGCTGTGGGACTACTGTGTATCTTAATGCTGGTTATAAGATTTTATAAATTTGAGTGTAACGTAGAACCTTTTAATAAACAATTTGTAATGGGATTAATGCACTATTAAAGCCCCTTTTTGTTCCTTTTCTCCTGCATATATGTGATGAGAGGAACCAGGTTGTTTTAAGGATGAAAAAGCAAGATCTAACACTTCCAATTAGAGATTGTGATTCCAAAGGGAAAAGGGTCCATGTGTCACTGTGGTGGCGGAATTTAGGTTTAATGATTCTTCACATGTTTTCACACAAGGGTGTGATGCAGTGGCAGCTGGTGCTCAAAATTTTTTTTTGGGGGTGGGACGCAAACAGAAAAATGTAATAGGCATTGCTTTGCGGCAAAAAACGCTGTAAAAAATCGTGTGACTTTGAGGTCACAAAAGTGTGAAAGGGGCCTTCAGTAATCAAGGTATAGTGTGCCCCCTTCAATGCAGAGTGACCAGCGTGCCTCTTTTCAATGCAGAGAGACCAGCGTGCCCCCTTTCAATGCAGAGAGACCAGCGTGCCCCCTTTCAATGCAGAGTGACCAGCGTGCCCCCTTTCAATGTAGAATGACCAGCGTGCCCCCTTTCAATGCAGAATGACCAGCGTGTCCCCATTCAATGCAGAGTGACCAGTGTGCCCCCTTCAATGCAGAGAGATCAGTGTGCCCCCTTCAATGCAGAGAGATCAGCGTGCCCCCTTTCAATGCAGAGTGACCAGCGTGCCCCCATTCAATGCAGAGTGACCAGTGTGCCCCCTTCAATGCAGAGAGATCAGTGTGACCCCTTCAATGCAGAGAGATCAGTGTGACCCCTTCAATGCAGAGAGATCAGTGTGCCCCCTTCAATGTAGAGAGATCAGTGTGACCCCTTCAATGCAGAGAGACCAGCGTGCCCCCTTTCAATGCAGAGTGACCAGCGTGCCCTCTTTCAATGCAGAGTGACCAGCGTGCCCCCTTTCAATGCAGAATGACCAGCGTGCCCCCTTTCAATGCAGAATGACCAGCATGTCCCCATTCAATGCAGAGTGACTAGTGTGCCCCCTTTCAATGCAGAGTGACCAGTGTGCCCCCTTTCAATGCAGAATGACCAGTGTGCCCCCTTTCAATGCAGAATGACCAGCGTGCCCCCTTTCAATGCAGAGAGATCAGTGTGCCCCCTTCAATGCAGAGAGATCAGTGTGCCCCCTTCAATGCAGAGAGATCAGTGTGCCCCCATTCAATGTAGAGAGATCATTGTGCCTCCTTAAATGCAGAGAGATCATCATGCCCCTTTTCAATGCAGAGTGACCAGTGTAGCGTGCCCCCCCCCAGACCAGTGCACTTATCTGATGCAGTGGCGGCTTCTCCTCAGTCCCCCGGCGTCTCCTCGAGTTCTCCCGCCTCCTCCTCGGCCAATGGCATGGTTTTTGCCTTTCGGCCAATCAGGAAGCGGGTCTCGGACCCGCTTCCTGATTGGCCAGGAGGAGGATCCGAGTGACAATAGCAAATTTTCATTCGCTATTGTCACACAATGGGTGGGCTCGGAGCGCACTGCTCTGCGCCCCGGGTCCTCCCTTTTCTGAAGCCTATTAGAGCCTCTGGCTCTAATCAGGTGACTCGAAAAAAAAAAAAACCCATTGAACTCCATGTGTCCGGAGCCCCGCATGTAGATTAGGTGGCCGGACGCATGGATAGGGGGGCGGTGCCCCTGCGCCCCAAACGCACCGGCCGCCACTGGTGTGATGACTACTTGGACTGTTCACAGTTGTAATATTTGACAACTTTTGTATGGACTTTAAGCTGATTCAGTTATGCAAAGTTTTTTTTTCATTAACTTATTGGTGATTTTTTGTTATAATACCACTAATATTTATACTAATTTAATTTATTTCATATTTATTTTTTATTTTTTGATGCGCTACTGTGAATTATTTATTTGTTTGAACACTAATGAGAGTTTCACATTTTTTGGGGAAGTTGTGCCACTTTGTAGGTTAATGCTTTACAAGCACTTGCATAACCTTTAAAATACTGAAGCCAGCAAAAAGGTAATAAACAAAAATGCAGCTATTCATCTGTATTCAGTCAGCATAGGTGAGAAAAAAATCATTTAAAGTAAACCAATCTGTACAATACACAGATATAATCACTTGTCCTACAAATATTAAAGTATACCAATTTCAAACTAAATTGCAATTAAAAAAAAAAAGATCAGTAATTAACAAAAGAAAGTTAAACATTAGCTATTGACCCACTTTTCCCAGTAATAAAGGTTCACAATACTAAATTACCTTAACACTGACCATTCCATTTAGGAATCAAAGCATAAAAATACAAGAGGAGCACCAAACCAAATAATGAAAAAGCGCAAATCACTTTAATGCTCCATAGTGAGATTACGTAAGATTGAATAACACAGCCAACATGTTTCAGGTGCCAAATGACATGATGAAAGAGTCCAAATCACTTTAATGTTTCATGGTAAGATCACATAAAAACAGTCCTGAAACATGTTGGATGTTTTATGTGACCTTACTTACTATGAAACATTAAAGTGTTCAGGATTCTTTCATTATTTGGTTTGGCACTCCTTTTGTATTTTTATGCTTTGAATCACATTCTTGGTACCCATTGGAGGTCAGCCTTATTTCATGTGCGGGGCCTCATATGCCCACTTATGGTTGTCACACTGACACCTAAGGGAAGAACATCAATAATCGTTCTCTTTAAAACTGCCTACAAAGAGATGAAATAAATAGTTTTTACATTGAATAAAATAGATGGCTGCTTGACAGCTAACATAACAGGGATTATTTTTCCTTCATTGACAATGTGAAAAAGTCACAATAACATAAAGTAGAACTATAGGCAAAATGTTTTTTTTCATTTTGGATTTTTGGATTTTGGATCCCCAATGGGATCTGTGTCCCATTGGGGAGATTTCCTCTTGCTTCCTGTCCTATAGTCAGGGCTTTTTTTCAGCGGGAACGCGGGGGAACGCAGTTCCGGCACCTCCAGAACTGAATGTATGTAATGGCAAGGGATGCTCGGGTGTGCAGGTGGGTCTGTTAATGCTGGCTAATAGGCAATCTATTGTTGCTGGAGGGGATCTATTTTTGCGGAGGGTGGGGGTCTATTGTTGCTGGGGAGGTCTTCTGTTGCTCATGGGGGATGTATTGTTACTGGGGTGGGTCTTATGTTGCTGGTGGGTCAGTTGTTGCTGGGAGGGATTTATTGTTGAGGGAGAGGTCTTTGCCGCTTGCTGCTGGAGGGTCTATTGATGCTGGCTACTGGGTAATCTAGTATTGCTGGAGGGGATCTATTTGCGCAGAGGATCTATTGTTGCTGGGGAAGTATGTTGTTGTTGGGGGGGTATCTATTGTTGCTGGGGTGGGTCTTATGTTGCAGGGCATCAATCATTGCTGGAAAGGATCTACTGTTGAGGGAGGTGTCTAATGTTGCTGGCTGCTGGAGGGTCTATTGATGCTGGCTGTTGGAAGTCCATTGTTGCAGGGGTGGAACTATTGTCGCTGGGGTGTCCATTGTTTCTAGATCTATTATATTGCCTTTCTTGTTATTGTTAATTCTCTAAAAGGGGTGGTACTGGGAGGTGGGTAAGAGGTGAAACCAAGAAACGGTGTTCGGAGGTGGGTAGGGAACGGAGTCAAGGGGTGACTCTTAAGGGAGGAAGTCCTGCACCTATTCTCTGAGAAAAAAAGCCCTGCCTATAGTCAAAACAAGAAGTGAGAGGAAACCCCTGAAAATTTAAGGAATCACTTGGGGCTCCCCAGGTCACCAGAACTTGTGTCCCCATTAGACAATTTCCCCTTCAGGACTGTTCTAAGGTCACCACCCAAAGTTTAGGGATTTCTTATAGTTTCACTTTCAATGATAATAGTAAACAGGACAAATAGAGAGGATGAATCTCCTAAATGGGCTCAGAGGTAGCAATAAATACCTAACCCGTTTTCTAATCCATCCCACTTTGTCCAAAAAGTAAAAAACAAAAGTTATGCCTTTGGTTAAATTTTAACAAATCACCTGTTTTGTATAGGTATATGGCCACCTAACCATCACAAATATGCTTGTTGGACATCCCATTCTAAAACTATGATGGGTGATATGGAGTCCCCCCTCCCCATATCTTGACACTATAAAAGCCTCTATTTTCTTGGGAACAAATTTACAAGGTTTTGGAGTGTATCTGTGGGGATTCGTGCCTATTTAACCAAAGGAGACATTTTGAGGTAAAAAAATTTCAACAAGGAGACCTAGCCAGCAATCCATGTTTAAATTCTTGCCAAAGGTGTTCAGTAGTGTTGAGGTTAGGGATCTGTGCAGGCCGAACTTGCCATTTCTTTATGGCATGGTTTTTATGGAGCTGGATTTGTGGTCTTGATTGAACTCAATTATTTGGAGGGGTGCCGACCAACCTTATAACGATTTTTACACCTATGTTTCTGGCTCTAGCTTTCAGCAATGTCCTTTATGAGAAAGAGGCACAATCCTTATTGGGATTTTATTTTACCTTAACAGTCAAGAATGTAGTAAAAAGATGAGCACATGGGGCAGAACTGGAAAACAAAATCCTAAAGCTCATATATCTATGCAGTCTTACCCTATAAATAAAGTTGTGGGTGAACTGACCCTTCCTCATCCTTTGAATAACTTTGAAATCTTTTTCAAATTTGCACAGACACCCCAATCACAGCAGGTACCAGGGAACCTAAATTTATTTTAGAATCAAGGAAGATGCAATTTGTATGGCATCCACATTTGTCATCCGACAAATCACTCATTTGCAGCGTTGTCCCAAAGTGTTAAATATTCTGGTCCTATGTAAAATATGTTCTGCTGCCCGTGTTAAATTGCTTCATCTCATGCATTGTAGACTTGAGGCACATTACCGTAGACTTCTGTCATTTCATGTGGTAGTACGCGCACACCTGATACCTGCAGCGGTAAATGAAACTGAAGAGTGTGACAGAGCCCACTAGAGGTTAATTAATGCAGGAGAGCTTGGAGCGCATATACCTGTGAAATGGGTTATTAACATAGTAGCTACTGCCCTGATGTGCGTGTCAGGGATGATTAATGGCAACAGTGGGGTTCCTGCCATTCTGCATGTACAAAAACAGGCACTACTGTACTAACGGTGGAAACTACACACATAGGCCATGGACAAATTCACAAACTACCTTCCCTATGAATATTTTATATACTGTATGAACATAACTCATAATATTATCAGAATGTAATGAATTTTAATAGTTCTGTGCGTCACTGTGACAAAGCCACCATTCTTGCTCCAGTGCTCACTAGATAAGTGGTCATATTTTAATTTAAAACCTCTACTGTAAGGCTTATATTAAGAAAAGAGATTGATGTATCTTGGTGTATGTCTTCCAGCTATAGGGTTTCTTCAATTGAGTTCCTGTTTAAGAAGCTATTGAAGGACATTTATTACTCTGCAAACAGAAATGTGGTTACAATAGATTTTGTTCATAATATGGTTAAAGATAGAAAGAGACCTTTATTTAACCACTTGCAGAATGGCAGCAGTACATATACAGCGGAAGGTCGTCTCTGTCCCACAAAATGACGTAACTGTACGTCGCTTTGTGGGACCGCGAGTGGGTGCCCATTCGCTACAGGGGAAGCTGCTCTGCTGGTCCGGCAGACGCGATTTCCTCTAGGCACCTGCGATCGCTCCCCGTGGAGACAGAACGGCAGTCTGCTGTTGTAAACACGGCAGACCGCCGTTCTGTCAGCAATGAACACAGGGCTCCTGTGTTCCTCCTATTTAGGAACACAGGTCCCAATGTTAATTTGAGTACATCCCCCTTAAAGTTAGAAAGCACCCCCTGTGTTAATCCCCTACCTGCCAGTGTCATTATTACAGTAACAGTGCATATTTTTACACTGATTACTGTAGTAATGTCACTGGTCCCCCCAAAAGTGTAAAAAATGTCAGTTAGGTGTCCGATTTGTCTGCCGCAATGTCGCAGTCCTGCTAAAAATCGCTGACCGCCGCCATTACTAGTAAAACAAAAAATAAATAAAAGTGATATAAATCTTTCGCAAACCCATCAACATACTCTTATTGGGATTTTTTTTACTAAACATATGTAGCAGAATACATATTGGCCTAAAATTATGAAAAAAATAGATTTTTACATTTTTTTTTTATTGGGAATGTTTGATAGCAGAAAGTAAAAAATATTGCGTTAATTTCAAAATTGTCACTCTTTTTTCGTTTATAGAATAGCGCAAAATCTAAAAACTGCAGAGGTGATCAAATACCACCAATAGAAAGCTCTATTTGTGGGGAAAAAAGGACATCAATTGTATTTGGGTACAGCATCGCACGACCACGCAATTGTCAGTTAAACAACGTAGTGCCGAATCGCAAAAAATGGCCTGGTCGTTAAGGGGGTAAAACCTTCTGGAGGTGAAGTGGTTACGGGTAGATGTGAGATCTGGGGTCTTTTTGACCTCAGATCTCACATTCAAGAGGACCTGTCCTGCTTATTTCTATTTACATTTCTTGTAATAGGAATAAAAGTGATCAAAAAAATGTTTTTTTTTTTTTTTTAATGGGACAGTGTAAAAATCAAAAATAAAAGGTAAAATAAATAATAAAAAAAAAAAGATTTAGAACGCCCCATTCCTCCGAGCATACGCAAGTCGTGCCCACATATGTAAACAGTGTTCAAACCACACATGTGAGGTATCACCACAATCGTTAGAGTGGGAAAGTAATATGTCTAGCCCTAGACCTCTTCTGTAACTCTAAACTGGAAATCTGTAGAAATTTTTAACACTTTGCCTATGGAGATTTTTAAGTACCAATGTTTGTCGCCATTCCACGAGAGTGCGCAATTTTGAAGCATGACATGTTGGGTATCTACTTACTCGGCGTAACATTATCTTTTACATTATAGAAAAAAATTGGGCTAACTTGTTTTATTTTTTATTTAAAAAAGTGTATTTTTTTTAAAAAATTGCGTTTGTAAGACTGCTGCGCAAATATGGTGTGACATAAAGTATTGCAAAAATCCCCTTTTTTTTCTCTAGGGTCTCTGCTACAAAAAAATATATAATGTTTGGGGGTTCTAAGTAATTTTCTAGCAAAAAATACAGATTTTAACTTGTAAACAACATGTGTCAGAAATAGGCCTGGTCCTTAAGTGGTTAATAAGATATAAGATTAAACAATTAGGACTCATTTGTATTGTCACCTGTATCCTTGAGCTAACCCTGCCTAATCTACTTGGTTTAAAATGTTGTCATACGGTTCTGCCTTATATGACCTCCTCCTGGAAGCAGCAGATGTTCCTAAGATATACTCCTGACCAGCACAATGATTGATTACTAGTCTGCGTAAGATTACATCAAAGGTGAATGAGCAGTTTAAGTTCAGGCACATAGGCAGGATAGATTCCTGAATTATTTTTCTAAACAGAATACAGAATAAACTCATGGAGTGAGCCAGTGAACATGTCAGCTCTGAAACCTGAAAGCAATGGCACTTTTACCTTTAAAGCGGTTGTAAACCCAAAAATTGAAAAAAACCTGCAAGACAAAGGCATAATGAGCTAGTATGCATTACTTACCTTAGAACGAAGCCCCGACACAGACCCCCGGACATCGCTGCGGGCGCTGCCATGATCCCACGTCGTCTCTTCCGGGTTCGGCGGCTCCGGCGCTGTGATTGGCCGGAGCCGCGCCGACGTCACTCCCGCGCATGCGCACGGGAGTGATTTTCCGGCACGTTCCCGGCAAGTAAAAGGAGATATTAATTGTACCTACAGGTAAGCCTTATTATAGGCTTACCTGTAGGTAAAAGTGTCAAAAAGCGGGATACTACCGCTTTAAGGCCCTGTTCACACCTGAGAGTTTTTCAGCTTGTAAAACGCTCAGCTCTGAAGCTCCAAAACACCCAACAAGCAAAATCCCAATAATTTCAATGGCCCCTGTTCACATCTGAGCGTTCTCTCTCATCTGAAGCAAAATGCCTGAAGCTCAAAAAAGTACATGAGCTTCTTTTTGGCAGATTGCAAGCATGTTTGGCCCCATAGACTTCAATTGAAATGCCTAACTTGAGCCTAACTTGAGCAGAAAACCGCTCATAAAACACTTGTTATATATGCATATATGTATTTGTTGTACATTTGTTATATTACAAGTTATATAGTATTGTACTATTCACTAATATTTATTTTTTGTTTACTTTAAGAATACTCTTGTCTGTTTCTGGTCCTGATGAAGCTTACCGTGAAACGCGTTGACCTTTGAGCAGACGTATGCTCTATCCACACATTGTTTGATATGTATTGTCGTGTTTCATGACCAATCTTGAGTCATGTTTACTTTTATATACATGTAGGAAGACTTGGATCCCCTTTCTGTTTGGTCGAGGTTCATCACCTTTTATGAACAATTTTAACCGTGAACTCAATAAATGTTTACTTTTTATATATAGTTGTGTCCTAGTCTGTCTTATAATGTGCCCGAAAACTCCACCCATGTGTTCAGTTGGTTCTTCAACTGATATTTTTTTGTCTGTTTTCCTGGATTATGGCACGCTCCTGGTAGCTTGTTTGGGTTGTAAAACACTCATAAAACATTCAAATAGCAGCTTCCCATCCCTAATTTCCTCACCCTCTCTTCCCCCTAGTGCAGGGGTCTTCAAACTTTGGCCCTCCAGTTTTTCAGGAACTACAATTCCCATGTAAAACACTAATAAAATGCGCAAACAGCAGCTCCCCACCCCTAATTTCCTCTCCCTCTATTCCCCCTAGTGCAGGGGTCTTCAAACTTTGGTCCTCCAGTTTTTCAGGAACTACAATTCCCATGTAAAACACTAATAAAATGCTCAAATAGCAGCTCCCCACCCCTAGTTTCCTCTCCCTCTCTTCCCCCTAGTGCAGGGGTCTTCAAATTTTGGCCCTCCAGTTTTTCAGGAACTACAATTCCCATGTAAAACACTCATAAAACGCTCAAATAGCAGCTCCTCACCCATCATTTTTCTCTCCCTCTCTTCCCCCTAGTGCAGGGGTCTTCAAACTTTGACCCTCCAGTTTTTCAGGAACTACAATTCCCATGTAAAACACTAATAAAATGCGCAAATAGCAGCTCCCCACCCCTAATTTCCTCTCCCTCTCTTCCCCCTAGTGCAGTGGTTTTCAAACTTTGGCCCTCCAGTTTTTCAGGAACTACAATTCCCATGTAAAACACTCATAAAACGCTCAAATAGCAGCTCCTCACCCATAATTTTTCTCTCCCTCTATTCCCCCTAGTGCAGGGGTCTTCAAACTTTGGCCCTCCAGTTTTTCATGAACTATAATTCCCATCATGCCCTAGTCATGTCTGTGAATGTCACAGTTTTACAATGCCTCATGGATTGTGTAATTCAGCAACAGCCGAGGGCCGTAGTTTAAGGCAGCACTACTTATTATTTGATCTCACTAAAGGATAGTCCCTCAGCGCATGGTTCTTCTGTGTGATAGTTTGCCCTAGTGCTTTCTATTGGCTAAACAAAAATGCCTGACGCTGTAAAACACTTGTAATACACTTCTAAAACGCTTGTAAAAAAGCTTGTAAAAAAGCTGCAAAAAACATCCGAAAAAGCCAGTAAATCGATCCGCTCAGGTGTGAATGGAGCCTTACCTACCAAGAGGTTTGAGGGAGAATGACAGATCTGCAAATAAAAAAAGTGAGGACTTGCTCACAGATCTCCTGCTGAACAGAGCAGAGTGGCCCCGATAGAAAGGGCCCTAAAAGGGTTTCCCATCTCTAAGTAGAAAATGAGAGAGTGATGATCTCTTTTGCACCATGACCATTAAAATCAGCTTGAACCCTGGAAAACCCACCTTGACTTTAAAGCATTAGCAGCTTAAAACCACTAATATAAAAACATAGCATCCTGATAGTGGACCTGTGAAAACATAGATCCATGTATTTCATTGTTTCAGGTGACCCAAAAGATCCAATGTGTGAGCCACTCAGGCTCTCAAAAGGGGTATAAGTCCTCACTGTCCACCAATATGACTTACAGTCTGGGGGGGGGGCCTTGTCCCAGCTTCTATAATCACTGGGTATGAGAAAGGTCTCCCTTTAGCTGCACATCTGAACAATCTCTTAAATCAATGTGTTAGTGGCAACCTCAGCCTGCACTCCAACCATGCCACACCCCCAACGTGTTTCGCTCCGTTCCTTGGAGCTTAATCATTGGGATCGCCATGATTAAGCTCTGAGGGGCGGAGTGAAATACATTGGGGGTGTGGTCTGGTTGGAGTCCAGGCTGAGGTTTCCACTAACACATTGATCAGAGGGATTGTTCAGATGTGCGGCTAAAGGGAAACCTTCTAATACTCATGGTTTCAGGTACCACCCTCTTCTGTGAGCCTACTTCTGCCTTGTCTACACACAATGGTGCTAGAGAGGGAGGTTGCAAACACACCTTCAGCATGCTGTAATCTTATATAGATGTATTTCAGTTGCCTGATAAAAGTACAGTACATCAAGAGAATATATTAATATACATAAGAGGTACATTCTGTGGATGTTTTCAGCAGCCGCCCTTCCTGAATAGCAACAGTAGGTTACAGATGGATCTCACTATTGCCTGTAGTTACTGTAAATACTTTTTAAAAGTCTAGTTTACCCCAAAAAGAGTGTGAAAGAGTGCGAAAAAATTACAATTTCTGTCAGAGGTCTCTTTCAGTCTCTGACCACACTGGGGAGACTTTACTTCACTTCCTGCCCTTGTGATGGCCACACAAGGAATGGGTGTGTTGTTATCACTGGAACGGGAGGGCACAGATAGTATTAAAAGCACTGCCAGAAGTTCTAATCCTTAAGCACTCCACTAAATATATGATTTTTTTTAAAAAATTTTGTCTGTGTCCCATTAGAGAGATTGTTGAGGGAAATCTCCTCAATAGAGAAACAGACAGCAATTAAAAATTGACAGAAGCCTCAGCCCTTCCATGCTCTATCCAAAACAATACCCAGGACCACACATCTTTAATAGAAATCACTATGGGCTTCCACTCTCCCTACGGGTGTTTTATTAATTGTTATTATGGAGAAAGTAATTGAAGAAGACATACTGTACATCTTCCACATTAGGTGGGCAGAAACAAACACGGAAACTCTGGCATAAAATTACTATCACCAAAGCCTTCGGAGATACAAGAAGATAGTTGGTGATCAAACCCACATATTCTACCAATATTTCAAATATTATTTTAAATCTTGAAGACTAAGTCTTTCCTTGCATTTTTTGTTTACAAGTTTAAATCAGTATTTTTTTGCTAGAAAATTACTTATAACCCTCAAACATTATATACAGCTGCATTTCATAAAATTAGAATATCATCAAAAAGTTATTTTATTTCAGTAATTCAATTCAAAAAGTGAAACTCATGTTTTATATAGATGTGTTACACACAGAGTGATTTACAGAGTGATTTAATTGTGATGATGATGGCTTACAGTTAGTGAAAAACCAAAATTCAGTATTGAAAAAATTAGAATATTATATAATATAAAAAAGCATTTTTAATACAGAAATGTTGGCTTACTGAAAAGTATGTCCATGTACAGTATAGTATGCATTCAATAATTTGTCGGGGCTCCTTTTGCATGAATTACTGCATCAATGTGGCGATCAGCCTGTGGCACTGCTGAGGTGTAATGGAAGCCCAGGTTGCTTTGAAAGTTGATTTCATCTCATCTGCATTGTTGGGTCTGGTGTCTCTCATCTTCCTCTTGACAATACTCCACAGATTTTCTATGGACATTAGTTTAGGTGAGTTTGCTGGCCAATCAAGCACAGTGATACCGTGATCAATAAACCAGGTATTGGTACTTTTAGCAGTGTGGGCAGGTGCCAAGTCCTGCTGGAAAATGAAATCAGCATCTTCATATAGTTGGTCAGTGAAGGGAAGCATGAAGTGCTCTAGAATTTCCTGCGCTGACTTTGGACTTGATAAAACACAGTGGACCAGTGCCAGCAGATGACATGGCTCCCCAAATCATCACAGACTGTGGAAAAATTTGCATTTCATTTGGAAATCAAAGTCCCAGAGTCTGGAGGAAGAGTGGAGAGGCAAAGAATCCAAGTTGCATGAGGTCCATTGTGAAGTTTCCACAGTCAGTGATGATTTGGGGAGCCGTGTCATCTGCTGGTGTTGGTCTACTGTGTTTTATCAAGTCCAAAGTCAGCGCAGCCCTCTACCAGGAAATTCTAGAACACTTCATGCTTCCCTCTGCTAATCAGCTTTATGGAGATGCCGATTTTCATTTTCCAGCAGGACTTGGCACCAGCCCAATTTTTTTCCTTATTTATTTTATTTTTACATTGTCCCTTTCCTTTTTTATTTTTTTAATCACTTTTATTCCTATTACAAGAAATGTAAAACATCCCTTGTACTAAACATAAGAATGACAGGTCCTCTTTAAAGGAGAGATCTGGGGTCAAAAAGACCCCAAATCTCTTCTTTAGCTTTAAAAGCAAAAGATATAAAAAAAAAAAATGTTTTTAATCTTTTACTTGGGAAAAAAGAAAAATTTTGTTTTAGACTGGAAGTGACGAATGACGAAACACCGGCAAGCGGCAGGGGGGTGGGGGATGGGGAGGATGTACTCTCCCACTGCTTCTGAAAACATTCCAGTGGCTCATGAAATAGCCAGCTGCCAATTGAAAGAAAATACTGGGGTTATGGCTGATAGCTTCAGCCATAACCCCGGTAAACCACTTCAAAGCCTCAACGTATATATACATATTACAGTCTTAAAGTGGCTAAGATGAACTTACCCTTTAACTAAGGACAGCATCCATCAATAGCATTATGAATGTAGAATTATGTAATTGTATGTTACCTTTTCACCTATTTGCTTTTTAATTGTTTCACCCAGCCATTTATCTTCAGCAGGAAAAATAAAATAAGTATAGCCAATACAGTCAATTATCATTCTGCTACAGTTTAGTCATGCATTATATTTCAGTAAATTTCAATAAAAAAAATAAAACAATTTAAGCACTGGGATTTAGCTTATTAAAGTGAGCAGGGTTCATCTAAACACTAAATGACAGAATGTGAAAGCTACACAATATATTATTTAGGTCCATCAAAATACATTTTTCTAGCAATCGCTCCTGGTCTCAGCATATGAAAATAGTCATTTATCATATAAAATGAGGCCATGCATCATAGATTTAACGTCATACCATGGCAACTATACAGACAGGGAGACATATTACACTGGGCTGCGCTTTTCTGAACCGCTAAGATTAAGCATGTACTGTCTAGCTTTCATTAGTAAAAGTAGGATGATTGCCAAGATTACAAAAAGAGGAAACAAGAGAATTTATATGCAGTATGTGTACAATTACATACATAGACAGAATATACACATAAATACCAGGACATGGTCCCCGATATATCAAACGACAAGCAGATTACGGCTCTCATAATACAGTCTATTGTGAAATCATTCATTCAAAACTTTTTTAGGATGGGTAAAGCCCCCGTCAGGATTTTTCTTGCTGTCTGTCCTGTAAGGGAGATTTATTTTTGCTTCCAGTTCCAGAAATGACAGATAGGGAGAGGAAAGCTCAATAAAAGTGACAGTTGCTACAAGAATCAGTGATCCCAATAACAGATTTGTTCTGATGACAATGTCAAATTTTGGATATTTCCTCACATTTTAACCCTTCCCCACTCAGTTTAAAATTAAACAAAACCCTTTGGTTTTCGATATGCGTAAACAGAGAAATATGGCTAAAGCTTTCTTGGTAATACTTCTACTGTGTGTCATAGGAGTGCACTTACTTTTGCTCTCCCGTGACCCAGAATTACAGTAGCTGAATGCCCCCCATAAGCTGACATCACAGAGCGGCTCCAGGCTCTGGAAGGATCCCATCAACATTGTCAGGATCCACCCAGGTGTCTTGTTGACAGCTGGCTCTGGCTCTCAGCACACAGCTAAGAGCCAAAGCCAGCTGTGCCCACCCCCCTCCCCAGCCCAACACTCTGATGGTCACAGTCAGTGAATGACAGTCACTGCTCTGTGCTCCAGGAAGATCTAGAAATTAGCAATCAGCAGTCATGTGATCACTCAGTCCTCTGTCTTAGGACCAGCTTGGGGCAGCTGCGGCATCCCACCAATGCTGCAGCATAAAGGGGAGTATAGACGTTTATTTTTTGTTAACTCCAAACCTCTCCTTTGAGGTTTCTTTTCAAAAAAAATTGTTGCGTCAGCCCCTGTTCACATATATGTGATATGGGGGAAAGGCAGCAAATACTGTGCATTTCCCCCACCGCATTGAAATTGCATGCCATTCATGCCATCTGCTGTGTGTGTCAATGTAATAATAATGACACCCCAACAAAGCTTGCAAAGCGCAATGCAATTGCCTGAATTGTATCACATGGATGTGATTCCAGTGTTGCAAAAAAAGGGTCCTGCACCATTGTGATGCGGTACGATTTGAGCCATATAAAATGAATGGGCTCAAATCGCACTGCAAAGAATTGCATGCGATTTGAACAGGAATGCGGCTCACCAGTGTGAACCTAGGCTGAATGTCAAGCAATCACACAGCTTTCACGAATAATTGCCATAATGGGGAAGATTTGCTAAAACTGGTGCACACAGAAACCGCTGGTGCCGCTGTGCATGTTACCCAATCAGCTTCCTAGGTTTTTGCCCTCATCACACTGAACGCGAGTTTGAAGTCATGCAACTTCATCTGAACACGCACAATTACAAAGCTGAATTTCAGTCTGACTTCAGGGGCAACTTAAAAGATATCTGTGCGGGTTCATGCACAGATGTCTATTGAGGTCACCCCCTGAAATTGCAAAAATTAGTGCAGGAACTACTTTTGGAAATTGGTGCGGCGCCGCAAAGTCAGCATCGCACCAATTGGGACGGTGCCATTGCCAGCAATAGGCTACGATTTGTAAAAGTGCATGTCAAATCACGCCAATGTGAATGGGGGCTCTAGTTAGAAGCTGACTGGTTACTATGCACAACTGCACCAGATTCTGTGTGCACTAGTTGTGGTAAATCTCCCCCTAGTGGATCTAATATGTTTATTTTCTATGATCGTCATCTCCATCTAGTGGCCATAATGTAGTATTTTTCTGACTAAGGTATTACAGGAAAATACTGCATTATGGCCACTAGATGGAACTGACAGTCATAGATATTAGACTTTTTAGGCACAGTACAATGATAACTTGTGAAGGTTGTGCGAATGCTTAATGCATTCACACAGTGCAGTTTTTATAAATAGACCCCTATAGACTCATCAATACAAATTTAAGTGCTATTTACAGGGAACATAGGAAACTCTACGATTTAGAGAATTTCATTTACAGAAATGTAAACTGTATATGAAATACGGTTTGTAATTTCCATCACAAAGCACCATGAATTATCTTAAGAGACAGCAGTACAGCTGCTTGCTTTGAGACTTAGTTTGTCTAATTGAAAATTAAGACTGAGCTAATAAGAAACAAGTCAGTGGGATAATTCACTTTCTAAAGAGTCACAGGGCAGAGTAACAGACAAGAAACGTGTTACTGAGGGACTATGCACATTTCACATCATACCTGCAATACTAATTAGCTCTTAGTGTCTTTTTAAGTATTTTACACTATTCCAAGCATGTCATGAACTATGTTCCATACACTGACCCATCGCATCCTATGTGATCGATACCTATCAGGTTTTTTTACCTTGTCTCTGTTATATTACCTGACAGCAGAAGAATTACAGGAAAAGCGTTCTCATTGCTGACGCCAATTTAAATATAAACTCCAGACATCCTTCATACCGGCGGTGTCTGCGCTGACACAAATCTTGCAGACAATCCCCCTGATTCGGTGGCAATTTGGATTAGAGGAGATGCATTAGAAAAGCCAGGCTTGTGTATCTCAATTTCAATGTGCTCTTCTTTAACAGCTTGTCTCAGGTTAATGAAAATGTGGTCCAAGTTTTCCTTGTAGTTTGCCGCATCCTGATTTTAGACATAATTGAACAAAAATGTAATTTGTCCTCATGGCTTCCAATAATTAACAAGGGCAGAGGAAGCCGGTTTTAAGTAACCATTTTCTCACACTTCACTCTGTGCCGTGACAGCCAGGAAACTTCGTCGGGAATGATTAATGGCGACCAATTACTTCCTTCAGGTAGACATTCTTTAATTCAAGTGTCAGACCACATTGCTTTCTTTTCCCTTTTTTCAATTCTAAATGCAGACAAGTTCTTTAAAGTTGATATAACTCACTAAATACTAATCACTAAAATCTCATATAAGCATTAACATGATATTTTTGCAAAATTAATTTTCAAAATTTACAATACAATGTAATACACTGCCAAAAAAAAAAAAGTCACCACCTGGAATTAACTAAGCAACTAACTAAACGGCATTGTCTCATGATGGTCAGGAGAGGTTCATCAGCCCAGGGTAAGGTCCAAGAAGCAACTTGGTGCTACACAGGTTTTTCTTACTTCGTGGTCAAACAGATACCGCTTTAGACCGCTTTAGATGAAAAGTTTGGGGTTTCAAAAAAAATACACCTACACTCTGTGTTCACTGGAGGAGCAGAGAGGGGGGAGGGCCTCGCTGGCTCTGGCTGTCTGCCATACACTGAGAGACAGAGGCAGAGCCAGCTGTCAATCAGGCAGCTGGGTGAATTCTTACAATGTGGTCGAGATCCTTTTCCAGAGCCTAAAGCGCTGGTCACAGGAGAGCAAAAGTAAATGCAATCCTGTAACCTACAAGAGAAGTATGGTCAAAGAAGCTTTGACTATAATTCTCTTTTATTTAAAATATTAGAAGATAGTCCTGCCATTAAGATTCTTGTTCAATTACTTCTTGTTATAGGATGACAGCACTCTGTCTCTGGTTTCCCAATAATTCTCATGCATTGTCACCCTCAACTTCCGATGAAGATTAAAAGTGGCCTTTTCAGCCCAACACAGGCATGGTCCTCTGCCTTCCCCTTCAGAAAACCTTCCCTAAAAAAATGCCATGCAGCCATTGCTGTAATACAGGTGTCATGGACATGCAATAGTGTCTGGCAGCTTACCTTCTCCTTCATGTCTGCATTAGAGGCCAGACTCTCCTTCTGGCTGCTTTTTTATCATCTCTCCTCCCTGATTGCCTCCACCCCAGGCCATTCCAGGAAGTCTATATTAACCAGCACACTGCAGGTCTGCTTTGCTGTTCAACAGTGTTTGTTAGTTTGTGTTCCTGTCTGCCGCGTGCTTCATCTACCTTTCTGTGTACCGACTTTGGCTCGTCTCTGACCACTCCTGTTTGCCTGTGACCCTGACCTTTGGCCTGTTCCTTGGTTACCCTTGTCTGCCTGTTGTCCCGACCTCGGTTTACCCATCACTATCCCTTTTGTCCTAAGTGGCTGCTTCCCCTCTCTCCCTACGGATCGTGACCCGGGGGACCCCAGGGGCCGCGACCTGGGCCCAGCTGCAGCCAAGTCCATCCTCACCACTAGAGGCTCTGGTGAACAACCGCTAGGTCTTAGACTCTGCGCCCTGGGGAATCTTGGGCTCACGTTTCTGTCCATCCGCAGCAGTCAGCTACTGGGTTCACTACCTTGCGGTTCACCCCTGCCTCCAACAGGGTGCAGTTGTCACCTGGCCAAAGGTGACCTAACAACAGGTAGACAGGATGTGGCTGCAAAGAGGCTGCAGAAGAGGAAAAACACTGAAATACAACAAAGGATAAAAAAGGTGGAAACAAGAACTATTGTTCATTTGCTGTCCCAGGATGCACCAACCCCCAGAAAGGGAAGTAGTGGGAATTTCCACATTGGGAACACAGACAACAGTCTTTGATACAATGTGATATGATATATGACAGATTTGATATAATGCGGTCTTGTGCCTAATCCTCTCTACCCTCACGAAAAACTATGTTGATGATCATGTTTCCCTGAAGAAGAAAGCTATAACATGTCAAATTTGGAACACGTTGGGTAATCTCTGTTCCCACCAACATATGGGCTGACAGACATAGATGGTTATCTGTGCTTACTCTCAGACCAACTTACTGTAACCGTATCAATTGTTTTAACATTGTATATGGATCATAATTTTAGCTTGTACCAATAACGTTTATTAATAGTTAATATTTGACATTGGTGATGCCCTTAAAAATCCCATTGAAAGGTTCTGGTTCTTTAGTGTTCTGATTTTAAGGTTTGGTGCTCTGAATCATTGTTCTAATTCAATACTGCTGCCAGTTTACCAGGGTTAACTTTAGTACTGGCAGACTCTGCACTACAAATGCCAAACCATTTTGTCGTCAGCTCAGCTACTTGACAGTAAATGTGCCTGTACAATGTTTGATTAGACAGCTTGGCTTGACTTCGCTCTGGATAGCCAAGTCTTTTTCATATTTGGTCCTGTGTCCATTTTTCTAAATCAAATAGAACAGCTGCAGTAGTTAAATGGCAACGGCATACTCTACCAACGGGATTCCCCAAAAATGTACCGTATTTTCCGGCGTATAAGACGACTGGGCGTATAAGACGACCCCCCCTAATTTTCATCTACCGGTAATACTTATACTTAGGTTACCTTGGAGATATTATACTCGGCGTATAAGACGACCCCCCATTTTTGGGGGATTTTTTTGAGGTTCCAAGGTAGTCTTATACGCCAGAAAATACAGTACTTTGCATTAATAGGACAAAATAAGATAATCACTGAAAACAAAATTACTGAAACATTCTCATATAAGAAGACTCTAATGTCTCACTGCTTGGAAACCAAAGGCCTTTTGTGTACAATTTTTGTACAGAGTGATTTTTACTGCTGTTTCATGGTGAGACTACCTCAATGGACTTCCCATTTCTTCTTCTTCTTCATTTAAAATGAACCAACTTTACTGAGTAAAAGAAGAAAATTGGTACTTACCTTTCCATTGGGTGGTGACTCCAACCTTTCCTCTGTTGCAGAGCAATGGCAATCACTGGCACTGCCACAATCAGAGTAATGGGTGCCGCATTCCACTCTATGTGTAGTTGTTCCACCCAAAGACCACTGATGTGTCCACCAATGTCACATTAGCCATGAACAAAGGGGATCCTGGATTCAGATTTTGTTAGAGTCACTGAAATTGTCCGTGGGCACACTGGCTCTGGTTTGGCAGCACTTCACAAAACAGGGGCACCCCTTACAAAGAGAGAAAGAGCCCACAAACAGGCAACCCAATGAGAGTGCCAAACAAACCTCCAAGAATCTAAGATTTTTAATAAAAGTCTTTAGCTGCATTCACTAACTTATACTGCACTGATACTGTTCCAAGCAGTACTAGTTAAGATCTATTTGGTATCTGTAGTTAATTAAAGCTCAGTCAAATTTTTTAAGCCCTGGACAAGGAATGTGCCTGGCCCCAAAATACGTTGGCCTTTTTCTGCTACAAATCAATCTTATCATCAAAATATTAAAATTTTTGCATGTTTGTTTGGCACACTCATTGGACTGAATTTACATTACCTATGAAGTTAGGGAAAGGCAGGCCGCAGTAACCAAGTGAAACAAAGTCAGAGAGGCGATCAAAGCCCAGGGGTGCACTGTTATATAAACCTATAACTTTTTATAAAAGTTTGGATGGAAAATTAATACATTTGATCTCAGTGAGCACATTATAAGCACACTTCAGTTTCAAGGTGATAAATGATCAAAAGATTTTTTTTTGGAATTGATTGCACCACATCAGATCAAAGTGCCAGAGTGTTGGTTACATACATGGAAAATGTAGGGGATTCAGCTATGAATTGTTTTCATACATTTTTATTTTTTGATCTTGTGGTGTGTGCTCCTGACTAGGTCTTTTAAGTTTTATGATGTAGCAAAGAAAGGTTCAGTTTAAAAAGGCAATTCTATGTGCAGTATCCCATAGCATTGACAATTTATTATTCTGTAGTCATTAGGACAATGAAATAATGAGTTGCTGATTGGTTTCTATGAGTTGGTACAAATTGTACATTGCTCACTGTGAATAAGTATTACATAGTACATGTATTTCTGTTGAAACTCCTGTATTTTTGTTCGTAATGTACAAATATATTACTAATTTTTCAGATGTCAGTATAAAGAAAAAAGAAAAAAAAAAAAAAAAAATATATATATATATATATATATATATATATATATATATATATATACATAGTATCTCACAAAAGTGAGTACACCCCTCACATTTTTGTAAATATTTTATTATATCTTTTCGTGTGACAAGACTGAAGAAATGACACGTTGCTACAATGTAAAGTAGTGAGTGTACAGCTTGTATACCAGTGTATATTTTCTGTCCCCTCAAAATAACTCAACACACAGCCATTAATGTCTAAACCGCTGGCAACAAAAGTGAGTAAATCCTTAAGTGGAAATGTCCAAATTGGGCCCAATTAGCCATTTTCCCTCCCCGGTATCATGTGACTCGTTAGTGTTACAAGATCTCATGTGTGAATGGGGAGCAGGTGTGTTAAATTTTGTGTTATCGCTCTCTGAGGATCTGAAAAAAAGAATTGTTCCTCTACATAAAGATTGGCCTAGGCTATAAGAAGATTGCCAAGACCCTGAAACTGAGCTGCAGCACCGTAGCCAAGACCATACAGTGGTTTAACAGGACAGCTTCCACTCAGAACAGGCCTCGTCGTGGTCGACCAAAGCAGTTGAGTGCTTGTGCTCAGCGTCATATCCAGAGGTTGTCTTTGGGAAATAGACGTATGACTGCTGCCAGCATTGCTGCAGAGGTTGAAGGGGTGGGGGGTCAGCCTGTCAGTGATAAGACCATACGCCACACACTGCATCAAAATGGTCCGCATGGCTGTCATCCCAGAAGGAAGCCTCTTCTAAATATGATGCAAAAGAAAGCCTGCAAACAGTTTGCTGAAGACAAGCAGACTAAGGACATGGATTACTGGAACCATGACCTGTGGTCTGACGAGACCAAGATAAACTTTATTGGTTCAGATGGTGCCAAGTGTGTTTGGCGGCAACCAGGTAAGGAGTACAAAGACAAGCGTGTCTTGTCTACAGTCAAGCATGGTGGTGGGAGTGTCATGGTCTGGGGCTGCATGAGTGCTGCCGGCACTGGTGAGCTACAGTTCATTGAGGGAACCATGAATGCCATCATGTACTGTGACATACTGAAGCAGAACATGATCCCCTCCCTTTAGAGACTGGGCCACAGGGCAGTATTCCAACATGATAAAGACCTCAAACAAACCTTCAAGATGACCACTGCCTTGCTAAAGAAGCTGAGGGTAAAGGTGATGGACTGGCCAAGCATGTCTCCAAACCTAAACTCTATTGAGCATCTGTGGGGCATCCTCAAACGAAAGGTGGAGGAGCGCAAGGTCTCCAACATCCACCAGCTCTGTCATGTCATCATGGAGGAGTGGAAGAGGACTCCAGTGGCAACCTGTGAAGCTCTGGTGAACTCCATGTCCAAGAGGGTTAGGGCAGTGCTGGAAAATAAAGGTGGCCACACAAATATTGACACTTTGGCTTT
The DNA here is from genome assembly GCF_965119305.1 of Pelophylax lessonae. Lineage (NCBI taxonomy): Eukaryota > Metazoa > Chordata > Amphibia > Anura > Ranidae > Pelophylax > Pelophylax lessonae. Next base: position 79,425,775 of record NC_138779.1, on the reverse strand, counting down.
GACACTTGGACTCAATTTGGGCATTTCCACTTAGGGGTGTAGTCACTTTTGTTACCAGCGGTTTAGAAATGAATAGCTGTGTGCTGAGTTATTTTGAGGGGACAGTAAGTTTACCATGTTATACAAGCTATACACTCACTACATTACATTGCAGCAAAGTGTCATTTCCTCAGTGTTGTCACGTGAAAAGATATAATACAATTTTTACAAAGATGTGAGGGGTGTACTCACTTTTGGGAGATACTGTGTGTGTATATATATATATATATATATATATATATATATATACTGCTCAAAAAATGAAAGGAACACTTTGAAAACACATCAGATCTCAATGGGGAAAAATATCATCCTGGATATCTATACTGATATGGACTGGGTAATGTGTTAGGAGTGAAAGGATGCCACATTGTTTGATGGAAATAAAAATCATCAACTTGCAGAAGGCTGAAATTAAAGACACCCCGAAAATCAAAGTGAAAAAAATTATGCAGCAAGCTAATCCCTTTTTCCGAAGTTTTATTGCGGCAACTCAAAATGTTACTCAGTAGTTTGTATGGCCCCCATGTGCTTGTATGCATGCCTGACAACATCAGGGCATGCTCCTAATGAGATGGTGGATGGTGTCCTGGGGTATTTCCTGCCAGGTCTAGACCAGGGCATCACTGAGCTCCTGAACAGCTTGAGGTGCAACCTCATGGAATCTCCTCCATGCTCTTGAGACTGTGCTGGAATACAGCAAACCTTCTGGCAATGGCACGTATTGATGTTCCATTCTGGAGTTGGACTGCCTGTGCAACCTCTATAGGGTCAAGGTATCGCCCCATGCTACCAGTAGTGACATTGACCTTAGCCATATTCAATACTAGTGAAAATAGTCAGAAAAGATGAGGAAAAAAAAATGTCAGTGGCCTTCACCTGTAAAACCGTTCCTCTTTTGGAGAAGTCTCATTGTTGCCCATCTAGTGCACCTGTTAATAATTTAATTAACACCAAAGCAGCTAAAACTTATTAAACACCCCCAATGCTACTTAACGGACCATATAAATATCCCAGGAGTTTAATTGACTTGATGCTACACTCTGATTAGAAAGTTTTCCTAGTATTCTTTTGAGCAGTGTATATATATATATATATATATATATATATATATATATATATATATAAAACATTTTTTGTTTCTTTCATTTGTTCTTTCTCTGTACTAAACTGATGCATTGTGAAAAATATACCCACAAACAATCAGGCAGTTACATTGCAATATATACTGTAATAACAACAGAGAAAATACAATTATTGTGGAAAGAAAAAGGATTGATTTTACAAAATACAATAAAGTTGCCAAGTAAGTAATGACTACAGACTCTTTGCAAAAAGTTATTCTGACTGTAATATTGTTTCTCTTTATAGTTTATTTCGCTCACTTAAATGTTACTGTACAGCTTTGTAATCTATTACCCACAGTGCTTGTAGCCTTACATCTTCTTGAATACTTTTATTTATTTTTTTATATTAATCTGTGATACTATAACCATTGGGGGAATATAACGGTTTCAGAATTGTTTTACTTTCATTTAAGTTTATGCTTTTTATACAGATTTCAGGATTTTACAGCTATTTTTTTTTTTTTCAAATATACACATTATATAAGGCACAGCCATGCCTGCCACAGAATTCCTGCAGCTTAAGGCCCCTTTCACACAGGCGGACCGTTCAGATCCGCCTGTCCGTTTTTTTTGGCAGATCTGAACGGTCCCCCCATGCATTCCTATGGGGCATCGGATGGCAGCGGAGACATGTCCGCTGACATCCGACCCGATCCGTCAAATCTGGACGGATGGAAACCCTATTTTCCATCCGTCCAGCGGATCGGATCGGATGGGATCGGGTGAGAACGGACTGACGGTCCGTTGACATCCGATTTCCCCCATAGAGATGCATGGGGAACTGTCAGCTGTGTCTCCGCACACAGCGCGGAGACACAGCTGTCCTCCTGCTGCTCAGCGGGGGATCGGCGGCTCGATCCCCCGCTGAGAAAAACGGACTCCGTCCAACGGACGGAGTGTGTGAAAGAGCCCTAAAGAGAGAGCACAGCAAAGGTGGGGTCCTTTAAGGCCCCTTTAACACATACAGTCCGTTCAGTTCATCAGTTCAGTCACGTCAAATGTATCAGTTTTTCATCCGTTTTTCATCCGTTTTTCATCCGTTTTTCGTCAGTTGTCATCCGTTTTTCGTCAGTTGTTATCCGTTTTTCATCCGTTTTTCATCCGTTGTCATCAGTTGACATCAGTTTTTCATCCGGTGTCATCCGTTGTCATCAGTTGACATCAGTTTTTCATCCGTTGTCATCCGTTTTTCGTCCGATCCGTTTTTTTGACGGATGAAAAATAGGGCATTCATCCGTTCAAAAAAACGGACATTGACGGAAGTGGATGAAAACAGATGTTAACTGATGATCATCAGTTGTCATCCGTTTTTACATAGAGATGCATTGATGTCCGTTTTTCATCCGTCAACGGATGGATGAAAAACGGACAAACGGACCGTATGTGTGAAAGGGGCCTTAGACTACCTCTCCCTAACTGAAACGTTTGAAGCTATACTAAGTGGGCAGGGACACAGAAGAAGTCACTCGTTTAATTCATTCATCAGTGTTTGTGGTTTGAGCTTCAACTATTCAGTCATGTAAATAGCAATATTTTAACAGCAATACACTTGAGAAAGATCTCAACTCTACTTGGATAACGTAGGTTTGCTAAAGCGTCGTATATTGAAATTTTATTTTTTTAGTATATAAAAAAATATATATCATTCAGTGCCCGTGGAAAATAAAAGTAAAAAAGGCAGCTTGCAACAAATCCTCCAAAGTAAACCAAAATACATAAAGTGTAACGCCTATAATATAACTATACAAAAGTGCACTATAACAAATAGAGTGCAATTTACCATTCATTTTACATCTAATTTTTCATATGACTTGCCTACTGGACCCTTTTACCCCCTTCCTGCCCAAGCCAATTTTCAGCTTTCATCGCTGTCGCACTTTGAATGAAAATAGTGCAGTCATGCAACACTGTACCCAAACTAAATTTTTCTAATTTATTTAGATCTTTCTTTTGGTGGTATTTAATCACCACTGGGTTATTTATTTTTTGCTAAAGAAAAAAAAAGTCAGAAAATTAAAAAAAAAAAAAAAAACATTTTCATAGTTTGTTACCCATAGGCACCCCATAAAGGGAACACTCTGTGCCCAGGTGGGAAGGCGCGGTCAAGCAGCAGACAAAGCAAGGGTGAACAAAGCCCAGTAGCTCAGTAGCACGTGAGAAGAAATAAATGGGTGCGATAATCCACATGGGAATGCAACTAGACGGGGGAAACAGAGGATACAATAAGTAAAACCAGGAAAAGCAGGCCAAACCAGGGAGCCTGCGGGGTGCACTCTGTAGTTCATGACAGGCTCAAACAGGTGTGTTGTTGGTACCAGAACAAATCACGTAGGGAGGTGGAGTAGGAAGAAAAAGGGGGGGGGGAGAAAAAGGGGGGGGAAAGGAATGTTCGCCGGGGGGGCAATGAACAGGAAGTAGTAACCAATAACCCTTTAGGTTAACATCAGGGCTGTAGGAGGGGGGTGTCGAAATTGGAGGGAAGAAAATGGTCAACCCAAGGTTGCCAAAGTTTACTGTACTTGTCTATGTTATCTATTAGAACCGCCTCAATTTTGGCGTGTATCATGGCGGTGGTGACCCGCTGCTTGACCTCAGGCAAGGAGAGGTGCGGGGACTTCCATGCTCTTGCAATGGTTTGTTTGGCTGCCGTGGTGACTTGGAGGAATAATTTGTGCTGAGATTTAGATACAGGGTCTGGCTTCACATTGAGTAACGCAAAGAGGGGGTCAGGTGCGATCGATTCAGCCATCAAGGTAGAAAGGATTTGGAAGACAGCTTGCCAGAAGGTTTTTACTAGCGGGCAAGTCCACCAGATGTGCATGTGTGTGCCTTCCTCCAGGCAGCCTCGGAAGCATGTGGAAGAGTGGGAGGGTAGGAAGTATATTAATTTCTTAATGTAATTTTTATCCGTTTTTGTTAATCCTTCCTGCAACATCCACCCCAGCAAATGTTTCTTAAGGGTGACAACAGCAGAAGACATTTCCTTAATTGAGACATGTGGAGGGTATAATGATAAGATAAAGTTTCACAAGGATTCCTGAGCTTGCCAAGATACATTCTCACATTGATTTCCAACTTGCTGTTTATACACATTTAGGAGTCTATTTACAGTATAAGAAATTTGCTGTGCCATTGCCTCAGGCAATCACACAGCCATCACAAATAATTCTTGTATTTTGCCTAATATGTTTTTTTCCTATGATCGGCAGCTCCATCTAGTTGCCATAATAGATCATGGGCAAATGCTGCACCGATCATAGAGATACCTCTAGGATTAGGCCCCAGGGGTGGGGTGTAACACGTCAGGCAACATGGCTCAATGGGAAGAGCTGGGGCTGAGGCCATTCTCTCTCCATTGTACTCTCCAAACACTGGGAGCCAATCGGTGTTAAGCATTCACCCATGATCTAATATACTGCTTGTTGGATTAGTGCACTCGCCAGCACCCCATCTGCAGTGAGTTTTAGCCGCGTCACTCTATTAAGTATATCCTAGTGGCCATTATAAAGTATTTTCCCAAAAGAGATATTTCGGAAAAATACTACATTATGGGCACTAGATGGTGCTGATGATTATAAGAAATAAACATGTAAAAATACGGTGATTATTCGTGACAGCTGAGCAAATGTTTTTTTCTTTTTTAATAAATTGGCCCTTTTATCTATAATGTCCTATGTTTAAATTCTGCTTCATTAGCCTTATCAATCATATAGGTTTTCTGGAGTTATACAGAGTTACTTTCATTTTTATTTACTTGTAATACATTTTTTTACCTTACTAGAATATAAAAAGCCCACAGTTGTAAAATAAATCAAACACTCACTTCCTCCTAAAACAGCATTAATAAATATACATTTACAGATTTTTATTTTACATTGCGTATTTCTGTGACTGTGTGTATACTGTGGGAATTCTGTCGCTTTCATATTTGGATATCATATTTCAAGGCAGAGCTGCTGGCAGTCTATAGAGAGAAATAACATGTTCCTTCCAAATGGTAGCCGTTCTCCTAGACGACAAAGATGTTTTAAAGAGCAGCAAAAGCAGAGTAAAATGTTCACAGCTCCCTATGGTGTTTACACAAGGGGTGACTCAACTCACGGAAAAATCCAAAATGCTCCAGGTCACTTCAATTCAAATATGCAAACGACATTGCGGTCCTGAATAATTAAACAACAAAGCTGTGGTTTGGGCTGAAGGCATGTGTCAATCATGCTTCATATTTCTCCTCTACGCACTGTACAATAAAGCTGTGCTTGCAGAACGCTGGTATTGAAGAGTAAACAACAAAGCGCTTGTTCACGCAGGCAGCCAGGGGGCAGTATAAGAAGGCGGCTGGACTGTGGTTTTACAGACTACCGATCTACACAGAAATGCAGCCATTATTGCATAGTTGGGGAGGTTGAAGAAAAGACACCAGTCCATCCAGTTCAACCTATAATGTGTGTGTGTGTGTATGCGTTTATCTCAATAGTACATTGTATACCCCTGTATGTTGTGATCATTAAGGTGCCCATCTAATAGATTTTTGAAACTATCAATGCTCCCTGCTGATACCACTGCTTATGGAAGAGAATTCCACATCCGTTTAAGGCTAAACTGGTTCTCCTCCAATTGTAGTGAATGGCCGCGTGTCTTTTTAAACTCCCTTTCATTGAAAGGTTTTCTTTCCCTATGCTACAGACACCATCACCAGTACGGTATTTGTACATCGCTATCTTATCCCCTCTCAAGCGTCTCTTCTCCAGAGAGAATAAGTTCAATGCTTGTAGTCTTTCCTCCTAGCTGAAGTCCTCCTGTCCCTTTATTAGCTTTGTTGCCCTTCTCTGGACTCTCTCCAGTTCCAGCACATCCTTCCTGAGGACTGATGCCCAGAACTGGATGGCATACTCAAGATGCGGCCTGGACAAGAGTCTCGTAGAGTGGGAAAATTATTGTTTTATCTCTGGAGTGAATCTCCTTTTTAACGCATGCCAAAATTTTGTTGGCTTTGCTTGTAGCAGCTTGTCATCTACTAGGACCTCCGGGTCCCTTTCCATCTTAGACTCCCTCAGAGGTTCTCCCCCTAGTGAGTAACTTGAGTTAATATTTTTGGCACCGACATGCATTACCTTACATTTTTCAACATTAAGCCTCATTTGCCATGTACAAACAAATGGTTATTGCCCACACCTGTAACTGGTCTCTGCAGTAAGGAGCATTGGAAGGGCAACGCATGTAACAAGACACAAAAAGATTCCAAGCTCTCCTTACTGACCAGTCTGCGACCAACCAAATTGACCTGTCTAACAGTATGCATTAAAAACAGGGGTTTAGTAGCACACATCTGCAAATAAATGCATAAGGCACAGAACCCTGACAAGACACCCCGTTTTCTGTGGTTCTAACTCTAAATTCTGTGAGTCTCCAACAATGGAAGCACATCCATTTAAATGGACAGGTGTGGGGCAGATATACCTGAAGGGAGCCCACCCCTTCTTAAAGCCAAAGGGGCACACTGAACACCCAGCCTATTGCACCATGGCAGCAAAGGTGTCAGTGCTTTGCCTGGCCAAAATAGTCATTTGCCATGTAGTTGCCCACCCCATTATTTTATTGAGGCCTTTTTGTATGGTTTCCACATCCTGCGTAGAGGTTATTGCCCTGCTTAGCTTGGTATCATTGCAAATACTGAGATTGAGCTGTTTATCCCATCTTCTATATCGTTTATGAATAAATTCAACAGAATTGGTCTCAAGACATAGGGATTATGGGCTGTACATATGCCATGGCTGCAATCCTTTGCTTCAAGGCTGAGGAAAATGAATTGGAGTGTGGCTTTCAGCAGACGGTATTGCTTCTGAACTTAACCTATTCAAGTGAATGAGGCCGCGTGTCAACTGCCGTGCAATCAGGTGCAATATGGCACAAGGGATCGGCGTCTAAACAGGCAGTGTGGAGGCAATATATATTACCTCAGGGTCTGTCAAATGCCTACTGAATAGTGATACACAGCAGATCGCTTTTGGGGGAGGGGGGCAATAGTAGCTGCATGTGAAGAAACCCAAAGGATTTTAGGGCTGGTTCACGCTTTTGTGTTTTTCAGTGCTTTTTCAGTTTTTCAGAAATGCACCACAATCCATTTAATATGGTTTCCTATGGGTCACGTTCACATCTGTGTGTTTTCTAGCGGTGCATTTAAGGTAAAGGGTCAGGGACTTTTTTTCTGCAGCAAGTTGCGTTTTGGTTACATGGCCTCAATGGAAATGCAGCCGAAATGCATCAAAAATTCATTTTTGCTGGTTTTTCCTGTAATCATCAAGCACCTCCAAAAAGCGTAAGACACATTAAAACACATTAAAACATGTTTTTAAAAAAAAAGCAAAAAGCACCCAGAAAACACATGAACTGCAATCTGAATAGGTATGAACCAAGCCTAAAAAAGGCGTTAACGAATGCAGATTTTGTTTTGATGGGCAGAGGTTACAACTTTAAAGATGCAGCTTAAACATGCACACAGGTGCATTCCTCCTTACGGCATAAACATGCTGGTGTATTTTCATGCCCAGGAGCCCTGATGCTGCATACGGCCATCCATAGACATGATTAGGTGTAGGCAGCTGTACACAGGTATGTGTCTCTATATAAAGTGGCACATGTGCAGAGGGGTAAGGTCCTAAACACAGATTGTCTATGTTTTAGGAGCTTTCATCTGTACACATGCGCGATACCCGAGTACAGCTGCCTACATCCATTCATGTCTATGAGCGGCTGCAAGCAGCACCAGGGGCTCCTGGGCTCCACAATGCATCAGTGTGTTTACACTATAAAGGTCCATTCACATCAGAAAACCACCACATTCCAACCATGGTGGAAGGAAAGAAAATCAAGTCATCTATAGAAAAAAGCTTTAGGCTTTTTTAATGTATTTCTAAATAATTAAAAGGTCGGATTTAGGGTTCTAAGGATGCAGGTTTTTCATTTATTTATGTCTTTTGGTTGAACTCGGTGGACATGTCTTCTTTCAACCTAACTAACAATGTAATTATGTAATTATAATACATTATAAATCATAAATACAATATATAAAGCCACCTTTTTTGCCCGGTCTTCAAATTATTTCTCCTCACAGATTTATTTAGAGCCATTTTAAGTCAACTCTGATACCCTAGAGCCAAGACTTACCTGCCAGGATCAGATGTGTGTAAAGACTTTGACTGCCTATGAATTGGATCCTGGTTCCTGAGAGACGTCAATGACTCTTGATTAATTAATATTTTGTATAAGAAGTGTTAAACTAAAAATGAGAGATGCTTGTCTTTGTATAATGATTCTGCGCTCCACGAAAGGCTCTCAAAATGCTACAGTTAATTAAAGATTACAGTGGCCCAGATGGGGGATTTAATCCGTCAGAGTTTTATTTCAAATTAAAAAGATAAAATTCAGAATAGCAGTTTCTCTTTTCCTCGCTTTGTACATACAAAAGCAGACAAAACCATGGTTTATTTCAAGAATGGCGGTTCTCACTAGGAGAGATTTTGTGTGTGTTTCCTTTTTTTAGCTACTCCTTCTAAGCCCATTCTCTTTTCAATTGCCAAATGTATAGTTTGAGAAGGATAACGGTTTGTGTTTCGCAGAATTCAGGAATACTTGTTGAAGGTTTCTGATAAGCTCAGCTTTCACTTTCTCCCATACCTTAGGTAATTCAGAACCTAATACGTTGTTGTTGTCGGAAGTCGCATGATGAATAAAAGTCATTTTTAGTATAAGCAATGTCTAGGTTGTACATTTAGAATTCTCTCCTTTCACTGGCTACATTGTAAATTGTATAGTGATTAAATCTCTGATTAAAATTTCAGGGATGGATGTAGAATAAGCACAAAAATAAATCTTGATACAATGATGGTTTATATTTTTTTTAAAACATTCTTTTGTCTCTGGTAGATTGTCCTACTGTCTTCTTCCACCTGCAAATCTATATTTTAGGGCTCATACAAAAAAAAAATGGTTGAAGCTCTTCCATGGTTATATAGATTTAACATTTAGCATTTAGCAATTTTAAGCTGAAGGCAGGGCAAAGGCTGAGCCAGCAAAACCAATGGACTGTGAATATCACAGGTAACACTGAATAACAGCCATGGTCCTTTTATGACTGTTTATTTAGAATTCTTATTGACTTGCTTTATCAGCACTAACACATTCAGGAATCCAAAAAAAATATTGTGAAGGACACTATCATGGGTGCATGTTTCTAAACGTTCGTGTGTACACACATGGGCACTTACATTATAAATTTTTTAAATTGTCATACAAATGTATTTTTGAAATCAAATCTATTATTTTTTGGCAATAATATGGTGTGGGCGGATTTCTGCCAGTCCCAGGCTGTGTCACGCTCCTCATGCATGGGTCTTAGAAGAAGAGGGAAGTGAAGCCTCCATCAATCTACATATCCCACCCCCATTGTTTTTATCTGGTTAGTGGGCATAAAGGAGGAGGGAGGGCGTTGACTGTAATTTACTACTGTGTAAATGCCCACATATGTGATTCTGTAGTCACATAGGCTGCTCAAATGTGCTGGGGAGGAAATGCTCAGCATAGAAACTCTCTAAAAACTGAACATGTGTTATGACATGTTCACCCTTCCTTTACCCCCTTCCCCCCTCCCCCTTTCTTTTCCCACCTTGTTTTTTTCTGCACCTATTCAGATTGTACTGATGGTTATCCTTTGATTGTTGCAAGTTATGCCATGTTTACTATGTAGCGGTTAACCATGTTTTTCCTGCTTCTTGTATTGCGAAAATCTCAATAAAATTTATAAAAAAAAAACCAAAAAACTGAACATGTGCAGAGTTGCCACCACGTCTGCAAAATCCCTAGTTGAATTGGAGACATGAACAGAAGGGGGCTATAGAGAGCAGCAGGATCAACTAGGTTTTTTGCAGAATACAGAAAAACGAATCTCATAGTGACCCTAATAGTGAGTATGAACAGCATGTGATACAACATCTATTGATACTTTTTTATGATGTGGGTTTAGTGACACTTTAATTTTGAAAGCAAACCGGAATGATCCCATACCTATCTCATCCAACACTGTCAATAAATAGCAGGAAATTCCAGATACCCACACATCGCATGCTTCTTCTGTGTAAGTACCCCAAGTATCCATAATGCCCATGAGCTCTAGAACACACTTAAAGTGGCACTAAACGTTACCCTTATTCTCTGAAAAATAATCCATACACATCCATTACCTAATGGCCCTGCAATCTATTTTTCATGGTTTCTTACTGTGTTTTTCTGGCTCCTGGTAATATCCTCCATGAGGTTCTGCCTTTTTCTAATGGCCTTTGTGAAGTTCCAAACCTCTACTTTTACCCTTCATTTCTGTGTGTTAAGAACGAGAAGTGCATGTAAACTGCTCTATGCACACAACGTATTCCATAGTCCTTAGCCAATAGTCTGTAGTTCATCTCAGGAGTGAGCCAGAGAGGGTAGCTACATTCCGTCATACATGGAGAAAGAACGTAGCCACCCTCTTATAGGAAATCAGATCACAGAAGCAAAATAAAAGAATTTTGAGTTTTTTAGGAGGCTGAAAGCATTAAAAGGTAGTTTTTGGGTTTAAATATATACTTGAATATATTTATTTAAACTAGAGATTGGTGTTACTTTCTGGATTGATGGGTTAGATGTACATTCTTACCCCTTCCCATTGACTAAGCCTCTCTCATGGTTCATTACTGTAATAGGCACTGTTATGGCAATGCAAAAGGGGCTTGGAGGAGCTCCTGCCTCATTTGCCCAGAAAATAGGTATTTTTGAGTTCATGGGCATTCAGTACTCAATTGGTGTTTGGACTGATATTTTATAGAAATTCTCAAATTAGAGCATATTTTGTATCAATACAACCAAAAATAGTTGCCATTGCTATTGTAATCTGAAAACATATTTGTGTGAAATTGCTATGTCCCAAAGCTGTTGGTCCCCATAGCAGTCTCATGGTTGACTATGGCTATAGTTACTCCTTGCCCCATATATATAGAATGCATAGCCAGAATATTTTCTATGTGGATAACAGTGCTTATTATTATAACCCTACTAGCTATGAGAAGGAACAAAGACTATGGACTTAATACCGGGATGTTTTTTAGATCTATAGCTTTCTGCTCACTCTTACATCACCATATGCTGTAATGCCAATCCTTAATTGACATGCATCCTCCCTCTCTGAAGAATGGCAATGATTTTGATAAAGTAATATCCTTTGCATGTTAATCACTGTAGACTTAAAGAGACTGAAGAGCGTTGTATTGATTACAGCCAGTGTTTGAACTAGGGATAATTAACGAACAAGCTTCCTGATCAATACCATCTACCAACACCTGAGAGTTAGAACTGTACTTAAAGATATATTTATTAATATATGCTTCTTCTTCGTTATTGATATCTTAATGCTTGGAAAATCACTGTACATAGATTAATGGATTGATGCATAAACTGGGCTTGATCTAACACCCAGACAGCAAGGCATTTCATTCTCTTTAATCATCTGAATTAGCATGCAAAGCTACAAATTATTGAGTCATTTATTGGTAAGCAGGTTCATAAGCATCATCCCGCAGTTATTTATAGATTATAATAAGCAAAGTTCAGCCATTCCAATCTGAAGCTTTAAGTGCATCTGTTATTTTACAGCAAACATCCCGACTTCTTTTGGTAGTTATAAAGGTTCTTGTGTATTCTGGAATTTTCTTTTTATTAAAGGATATAACATATTTTGGAAGGGTAGTATTAAGCCACACCTTCAACCCTATTATAGCTTTATGTTGTTGTCATGACAGTTGAAAACTAAGCTGGTAGATTGCTAGGTATCACTAGATAAGAAGTGACAGCTCTGGGCAGAATAGTAGGGAGAAATCAGTACTATTTCACTGCTTTAAAGTGGTTGTAAATTATCACCTTGTAAAACGACCCATTCAGTCTGAAATAGAAACGAAAGGCAAAACATTTGTGTATAGATAAAAAAAAAAAAAAAAATTATATATATATACTGTATATATATATATATTTTTTTTTTTTCCCTTTTTTTTTTATTAGTAAGCACTCTCCCTCTATTCCCTCTGTTCTCAGCTGCATAAGAGCTGGTGGGAGGGGAAGCAACAGAACACTGAGCTTCCCAGTGAATGGCTGTGCAGAAAGGGTGTGTCAGGGTCAGGTCCACCGTAATGTCACAGTCCTGCTAAAAATCGCAGATCGCCGCCATTACTAGTAAAAAAAAAAAAAACATAAAAATTACATAAATCTTTGTTGACCATGGTGTGCTCTCCTGCTTGGTGTGATCAGTTTTTAATAGAAAAGCAGGGGTACTGACAGGATTTCACATAAAGGAAGCACTACAAAATGAACAGTATACTTTCTCATACAAGTACATGGTACAGCAGCCACATATCAGGAATATGAAATGTTGGGGTAACAAATGCTTTAACTTTTCCATATAAATAATTTGAACAATAGCTATTTCACCTTTTCTCCTAGTGCTGCCATGGTAACAAAGAAACAAGATGGAGGGCCAATAACGTCTTCATAAGAATTAGTTCCCCCAAACCAGACTCATCCATGCTCTAGGACTAGGAGAAGCTATTAAGATGTGCCCCCCCCCCCCCCATTTTTTAAGCTATTTGGCAGACGCATGTAGCAGCTTATCTATTTATTTATTACACGCATTGATATACTGCCATCAATTTTACACAGCACTTTATATACTGTACATTCACATCAGTCCCTGTCCTTAAGAAGCTTACGATCTAAGGGCTGATCTTACATGCATGCCTACATAGGTAAGATAGAAGTGCAAATCACTAAGCTGCTGTGCCGTCGGCTTATCTAACTAACTGAATAGCCATTCACAAATGGAAAATAACACTTCCAGGTCGTATTCAATTCTTATACATCCAATGGGCACAGACACAAATGTATGTCAAATGTCCAAGCAAAACTCCTTGAGTGGAATTTATCAAAGGTGGAGCAGCCAAAATCTGAAGCAGCTGTGCATGGCAACCAATCAGCTTCTATCTTTCATTTTCAAAGCTCAAATGAGCAAGCTGAAGATAGAAGTTGATTGGTTACTACGCACAATTGTTCCAGGTTGTGCCTGCTCTCGTTTTAAATCCCCCCCATTGCATTTTTGGGTTGCATTTGAATCATGTTTTTGTAGTATGATCCATTTTTTTGTGTAAAGTGCCGCTGCGGTAGACTCTTCTGTGTTCCGGGTATCAGACAGGAGGTCTCGGCTTGCACCCTAAACCGAGTACGGTATGTTGTATGTAGTCGCAGCTACATGCAGTTTATATCGCACATCCAGCGGCCTCACAGGTTGGTGAGGGACATAGTTTGATGGGCCAGCTTGGCCCAAACGAACTATGTAAAGTGTGTGGAAAGATGGAGTTTTTCTTTAAGCACAGTTTTTGCAGTACTAATAATTAATCCTGTTGTAAGGAGGCATGAAAGCTTTCATCATGAGGAAAATAAAAAATGAAGGCATTCTTCTCCGCAACATTGCCAGGCAATTATCTCAGTGATTATAATGGATCTATGCTAGTCTACTGTATGTTGTCTAAGGTTTACTATTAGGGGGTGCATGTGAACCTAAAAATATAACTAAAGGCATAACTTTTTTTTAGTTTTGGATAGAGTGGAGATGGATTAGAACGCTTGTCCATTTTTTTGCTGTCTGTGCCCCTGATAACCACTTTAAGACCGGAAGGATTTGCCACCTTAATGACCAGGCCCTATTTTGTGATTCGGCTCTGCGTTACTTTAACGGACAATTGCATGGCCATGTGAGGCTGTACCTGAATAAAATTGATGTCCTTTTTTTCCCACAAATAGACCTTTCTTTTGGTAGTATTTTATCACCTTTTTTTATTTTTTGCGCTATAAACAAAAAAAGAACAACAATTTTGAAAAAAAAATAAATACATTTTTTTCACATTCTGCTATATGACATTCTCAAAAAAAAAAATGTAAAAATCAAAATTTTTTAACATTTTAGGCCAATTTGTTTTCTGCTACATATTTTTGGTAAAAAATAAAAATTGCAATAAGCGTATTTTGATTGGTTTGCGCAAAAGTTATTGCGTCTACTAACTATGGGAAAGATTTATGTCATTTTTATTGTTTTTTTTTACTTGTAACTGGCAGCGATCTGCGATTTTTTGCGGGACTGCGACATTGCGGCGGACAGATCAGACCCCTGACTAATATTTTTGACACTTTTGGGGGTACCAGTGACATTACTACAGTAATCAGTGCTAAAAATATGCACTGTTACTGTAATAATGACACTGGCAGGGGGTTAACACCATAGGTGATCAATGGGTTAAATGTGAGCCTAGGGGAGTGATTTTAACTGTGGGGGGGCATGGCTTGTGAAATGACCATAGAGACCTGTGATCCTATATGGAAGGATCACAGGAGCTCTGTGATAATTTCAGGGAGAAGAACGGTCAGCTGTGTTTACAACAGCTGACCGTCCTTCTCTCTCAGCTGGGAACGATCGCAGGTGTCAGGCGGCAATTGGAGCCGTCTGCCCGCTGCATCGGCTTCCCTGCTGCCTAGTGGGGGCAGGAGCACGCTCGCCCCCTAGCTTCCCACGCGCGACTGACGTAGACCTATGGCGGTTTGTGCAGGAGAGCCACCCTGCCGCAGTAAAACTGCGGCGGGTGGTTGGGCAGTGGTTAAAGAGATTCACCCTCTCTATTTGTCCCATTTACCATTATCATTGAAAGTGAAAGTAAAACAAAATCCCAAATTTTGGCTTATCTCCAGAAAAGTAAATTGGGGGAAATCTTCCAATGGGGACACTAGTTCTGGTGACTTGCGGGGTCCCCAAGGAATTCCCTTAATTTGCAGGGATTTCCTCTCACTTCCTGTTTGGCTATGGGACAGGAAGTAAAGGGAAATCTCCGCAATGGGACACAGATGGCAACAAAAAAATCCTGGCAGGGGTTAAAACCTTTCCTTGCTCTATCCAGAATATAAAAAATAAAAGACGTTTGGCATAGACTTTACTTTAACCATTACCTTTTCCTATTTGCTTTATTTTAGCAGTTCTAAAGTCCTAATGCACTTCCTTTACTAGAGTGACAACCCTACTTCTCCATAGATACAGTTTGGGGAGCAAGCCTTGTCACTCTAGGAAAGAAAGTATGTTCAGGTTTAGATTAACAGCCCAACAGCCCATTCAGACTGGCGCGATCCGACTTCGAGGGGCGACCTGTGACATAATGGAAGTCTATGCAAGTCACTCCCAGGTCACCCCAAAGTAGTACAGGACCCTTTTTCTAAGTCGGAGCGACTTGTGTCGCTCCTATTAGAACGGGTCCTGTACTACTCAATGGCGAGCGAGCGACCGCGACTTGTCAGGCGACTTGGTCGCCTGACAAGTCGCGCTAGTCTGAATGGACCCTTAAGACCATTCTAGTGCCTTTTGTTGGTAATCTGGTGATCTGCTTATTCTGCAGTAGAGGTATTTCTGACACCCACCGCCATCAATTTGATGTCTCACTCATGCTAACTGACTTATGTAAAATAATATCAGTGATGAGAAAGTGTCTTGGCCACCATTGAGAGTGAGGCTGGATTTACACTTATTCAAAATGGATGAAGGTTTCCCCGCATCCAATTCCCATGACAGAAGACTGTGACCGGCTCTCACATTCCAATCAATGCAAAAGGTTTTCTACAAATTCAACTTATTTTCCAAGCTGTAAAACAGTTTCCACAGGTTTATCTTTTAGTCTACGCTTCATTTGTCTCCGACCTCCTCTGGGAGGATTTAGGGGTTTGTACCAAAGGCGTCCTAAGAAGATAATTTCCTGTTGCCCATAGCGGCCAATTTACAAATGTCATTCTTTGCAGTCCAGAGTTGAAAATGAAAGAAGGATAGGAATAGGTCACTAGGAGTTTAATGATGGGTAACACGGACTTTTCTTATTAGCACAAATGCATTAGGAGGTATTGTTTTTGCAAATCTTGTCTTTGCGACTTTGAGATACCTGCTTGGCAATTTATTACATTGGATTAATAAAAGCTAAGCTTGAATTGACGCTATACAGTGAAACTCTCTGTCACATTTCATGCACTCTTGCCCAGACAGGCCAAATGAAGATATATGGTGAAGGTGGATTAAATGGAGACATGATAGGCAATGAGTAATGGGGAAAGGTAGAAACATTTTAGATTGGACAGGGTATTTTACTATGTCCTTGACTGCTAAAGCTTACACAAAACTCAGCCAAAAGATAATATGTAATTATAGGAATTTATCATTGTGATGTTTACTTAGCTTGAGGACACACAGTCTGATATTCCACCTGGACTCCATGCTGTAAGCAGTCAGGCCTGGATTTATGAAGGGACCTAATATGCCAGGACCTAGGTCAAAAAATTGCAAAGCAGCAAACTTTGCTTTTCTTCTTAAAATGTATGTCAGAGAAGAAAAAAACATGCAGTACATCTTTGCAATACTTACACATTCCTTCCTGTTGTATTCCCTTAAATACCATTCAAGTGAAAAAAGTACCTACTAATCTTCCAGAAATGCACTCAACTCATTATTTTTTTTTAAAACATGCCATTTGCAGATGGAAACTGCATGATTTGGTGTCAACTCTGTCCATTTATCTGTTGTTAAACTACTAAATCTCACCTATTACTCTCTTCTCACCCCCCCCCACCATCTACACAGCATAGAACAGGGGTCTCAAACTGGCGGCCCTCCAGCTGTTGCGGAACTACGAGTCCCATCATACCTCTGCCTGTGGGAGTCATGCTTGTAACTGTCAGCCTTGCAATGCCTCATGGGAATTGTAGTTCTGAAACAGATGGAGGGCCACCAGTTTGAGACCCCTGGCATATAGATTAATTGTTCTGTAGAGCAAGATAGGATCTGGGAGGACTTCTTGAGATAACACAGGAAGTGTGCACAGGGTACGAGACAACTCTGACACAACCAATAGATTTTATTTTATTTTTTGCATTTAATGGCCAGATTTAACAAAATACTTTTAGTAATATATTTACCAGACCAAAATGAAGCAAATATAAATAATACATTTATTGTTAGGGTTTACATACTTTAATCTCATGTTTTTTTGCTTTTGTTTATTTTTCCTTTAGGCTACATTCACACCTGAGCGTAGCGTTTTTCGCGCGTTTTTTACCGCGATTTTACCGCGATTTTTGCGGCGTTTTTTACCGCGATTTTACCGCGATTTTTGTGCAGGCGTTTTTAGATTGAATAGAGATCAATGGAAAACGCCTGTAATCTGCCCAAAAAGAAGCTCATATACTTTTTTGAGCGTTGGGCGTTTTGTATACAGCGTCAAAACGCTCAGATGTGAACAGGGGCCATTGAAATGAATAGGATTTGTCTTGTTGGGCGTTTTGAGAGCTGATCCTAGAGCAGAAAAACGCCCCAAAAACGCCCCAAAACGCCCACATGTGAACGGAGCCTTATTATTTTAGGATGTATGTTTATTTATGTATTATGAGCAGGAATAAAAATAAATTCTAAACAATTGCTACTGCTGTAAAGACTCCTTAGATAGCCCACAGTACTTTGGAAATCCTTTATCATGTATGATGTTTATTTGTAAACAAAGACTGCATAAAAAAAGTGTATAACTTACGAACGTAAAAAATGAAAAATTAAAATGATAACACCATGTAAAAAAATTAAAATTGAGCATCATAACTTCTCTTCCAAAAGCAATTATAACAAGCAATCTTTTCTCAATTTTTTAAGTCATTAACAAGGACAAAATTTAACCTCATACCATCAAACCAAGCCTCACTCAAGCTACCAAACCATTATTATTTAGGTAAAGTGCTCTTTTGTTTTATTAGGAACTCTCATTTGAAGAGGAAGTAAATGTCCATCACTAAATTGTACCTATAGATAAGCCTATAATAAGGCTTACCTATAGGTAGTGTAAATTTCTCTTAAACATGCACCGCTTAGGAGATATTTACTGTACATGCAGTTAGTGACATCACTGGCGCATGCGCTCTGACAGAACGGCCACCCATTCTGTTCCTTCAAAGCCTTGTGCTGTGACCGGCGGCTCCTGCTCGCATGCGCGGGAGTGATGTCATCGCGGCTCTGGCCAGTCACAGAGCCCACAAACCCAGAAGCAAGATGGGTGAAGATGGAAGCGGCCTCCAGCAATGACATTGCATCGCAGGAATGCTTCTTTTACAGGTAAATTTAACACAATGTGCTAGTATGCAATGCATACTAGCACATTATGACATTGCCTTACATACATTGATGGTCACATAGTTAGTCGGGTTGAAAAAAGACACAAGTCCATCTAGTTCAACCTTGCAGATAAGGAAAAAAAAAACATCCAGTGGTTTACAACTGCCTTAAATCTGTCAGTAATAAAAATAAAATTGAACCTAGCTTCCCTTTAACAAAATGCTAACAAGAATGCCTTGCACAATTTTTTAAGTGTCTAACAAGAACCAGATTAACTTTCATCCATTCAAACCAAGCTTCATTCAAGCTGCCAAATCATTCATTTTTAGGCAAAGTGCTCTTTTGTTTTAACAAAGGTGTTGTAAAGTCAGAAGGTTTTTTTATCTTAATGCATTCTATGCATTAAGATAAAAAGCCTTCTGCGTGCAGCAGCCTCTCTCGGACCCCCTCATACTTACCTGAGCCCCTCTCTATCCAGCAATGTCCACGAGTGCTTCAGCCTGCCTGGACTCTCTCTCCTGATTGGCTGAGACACAGCAGTGGTGTTATTGGCTCCCGCTGCTGTCCTGCAAACTCAGTTAGCCAATCAGGAGAGAGAGGGGGTGGGTCTGAACAGCAGCTCTGTGTCTGAAAGGATACACAGAGCTGCAGCTTAGCTCGCCCCCATAGCAAGCTCCTTATTGTGGGGACACTCAACAGGAGGGAGGGGTCAGGAGCTCCAGTCAGGGACCCGAGAAGCGGAGGATCTGGGCTGCTCTGTGCAAAACCAACTGCACAGAGAAGGTAAGTATAACGGGTTTGTTTAATTTTATAGAAAAAAAAACTAGACTTTACAAGCAATCACTTTACGAAATCCCTTAGAAATCTGTCAATAGAATTTAAGGGCTGTGGAATTGACAGCCCAAATATTTTTTTGTTTAAAGGACTTTCAAGACATTTTACTAATTACAGTCATCAAATAAACAGTTATACATGTGCCACTAGGTGATACCATTTAAGCATTTAAATGGGGAGATTTTTTTGGTCAGAGTTTTGAAAAAATAATGTATTCTTTATTTCAAGTTTTGTCAATTCACAAGGTAAGACAAAAAGAAGGGCAACGTCCGCAGTTGAAAATATTTTAAGTTGACGATTTATATTGTTTAACTGTTTGCAAAAAAAGAGTGTATTTACCAATTATCATTTATTACAGAGCAGATCTATGGCACTCAATGTGAAGCAGTTGCTGGGCTTTCTAATAACAAAACCCAGCATTACCAGTATATTTGTTTTTAGCCTGTACCAGAATCTAGAGAGGTGATGTGTACCTGCTAAAGAAAACATCTAACTTGCAACCTTCCCTATTCACCTAATAATAGATTATTATTTCTACTAACCTAAATAAAAAAAAAAATAAAAAAATATTTATATTTTTATATATATATATATATATATATATATATATATATATATATATATATATATACATAAAATTTATTTATTAATTTTAAATAAATAAACAAATAATATAAAAAAAGGCCATACATTCCGTTTAGAAAATGAAAAGGAATAAATGGAAAAATAGTAGAACTGCTTTTTAAAAGGTTCTTCTTTTATAAGACATTTCTAATTTAATTTCTGTAAAAGGTCTAAAGTTACTTTGAAATGCCAGGGAAAGACCTCTGGGACTTCGGTTTTGTACACGATGATGAATTTGTGTTAAACTTGAAGTCCAGTAGTTACATGACTCAAATCCCTGTGACACTAAGAAAAGAAAAATGCAATTGGAACTGTCAAAGTAAAAAAATTAATTAGCAAAAGTTGATGTTCTTTTTACTAAGATACTATGTAATTAGGGCTTCTTGTGTATAAATAAATGACATTAGAAGATATAAAGGAGAACTCACAGAGGCAACCATGTCAAGCTTAATACAAAGGTATAACGCTTAAGTTAACCCAATTTTAAATTAGTAATTTATATTAAGCCTAACGTAAAATTTGTAGGTTTCAAACAATAAGGGCTGCTTATTGCACAGATCAACTTTCTTGATTTTTAGATGCTGTGTTGTGCTACTCGGCTGTACCCAAACTCCACCAAAGTAATCCAATGATAACTGCGTTCCAGTGTAACAACAATAACTTTTACTAAACTACTGTATGTCCAAACTGGGATCCAAGGAACTGGACCATTGCACAACAAAAATAAAGGAATGGGATCTGTAACCATTGAGGGATGATAGCAATAAATAAAATGTAATGTTTTGCAATGCTACTTTACAAAGTCTGATTAAAGAGGAGCTCCAGGTTCCTTCAGAAAAAATGAAAAGTCAGCAGCTACAATTACTGTAGCTGCTGACTTTTAATATAGCTCCGTTTTCCTGTCCAGGCATCCAGCGATGTCCTCACCCAAACTGATTCTACAATCTGCTTCTGGTGCAGGTTTTGGCATCTCTAGTAAGGGAAACAGGAAAGGAAGCCTTCCGACTTCCCAGCCTGTTTCCTACTGCGTGTGTGCTAGTCACGCTGCACCTTGTGAGTGGTCCTGTAGTCCTCTGGGACCTGTAATGGGTCCCAGAAGACTGTGAGGGAAGGAGGGGGCCAAACAATCTAAGCTGGAAGTGGGAACAGGTACCTGTCAAAACCAGGTATCTGCCCCCCCCCCTCCCCAAACAAATTGGCAAATGTGGCAGTGGAGGGGGAAGGGTGCAAACTAGCGGAGCTTCCGCTTTTGGGTGGAGCTCAGCTTTAAGTGCAAAGGCAAACCTTTTTTCAGTTTTCGATAAAGTGGCCAGAAGTTAGAACACCTTTTATTTTTTTTATTGCTGTCCCCATTAGGGAGACTCACCCTCACTATTTAACAACAGATGACGCATTCGGAGAAGATTCCAAAAATAAATAATTTTTTTTATTCATTACATCAGGCTATAAACACAGTCCCGCAGATAAGTTAATGTTTTATAGTCAAAAATGGTCTTAGTCATGACTCACTTTTTGGCTGAAATGCATTAAAGCGGAGTTCCGCCCCCCCCCCCCTCCAAAAATTAAAAGTCAGCAGCTACACATACTGTAGCTGCTGACTTTTAATATTAGGACACTTACCTGTCCTGGAGTCCAGCGATGTCCGCACCGCAGCCGATGTTTCCATCAGCTGTCGGGTGCTGCCGCTGCCATTGCCAGTAAGGGAACCTACTGCACATGCGCGAAACGCGCTGAGCTCAGTAATTGGCCATGAAGCAGAGGGAGAAGTAGGGGGCCAAACAAAAAAACAGGTACCAGCTCCCCCCTCCCCCCTGAAAGGTGGCAATTGTGGCACCAGAGGGGGGGAGGAGACAGATAAGCGGAAGTTCCACTTTTGAGTGGAACTCTGCTTTAGCTTATCTGTAGAACAAATAAAAAAATTCTTTATTTTTGCAACCTCATTGTAAGGCGGACTTCTTTTGATATATTATATGTAAGTCAAACTGACAGAAGCTTTAGTCCTTCACAAGTGTCTTGCGTCTGAACTGATTGGGGTTGAGATTAAGGCAGGCCATAGACGTTTCGAATTTCGTACGATTTATCGTGCGATAAACGCAAGCGGCACTCGTGTACATCATCGAGTGTACCATCAATGTGATCCGAAAATAGTACGACAAAACACTATTTTTTGTGCCTTTTAACCACATCTCTACTGGACACACTCCCTACTGTTCTGTGTTTTGTTAGGCAAAATCATACAACTCCCCCATTAATGATACGAAATTTGGCCGATTTTCGCAAAAAAACCCAACATGTTGGATATGTGAATTTTTGCTGTCGTACGAAAATTGCATGTTTTACATACCACACTAACGATACAAAAATCGTTCGATAACACTGGCATTTACGATTTTCGTACGAAATTCGAAACGTCTATGGCCTGCCTAAGTGCTGTCCTTTGTTTGCATATGTCACTCTCAGTATTGTCCTAATGACTGTTATCACTGAGAGTGAAAATAAAAAGAAAATCCCACATTTTGGGTTGTTACACTAGTTCTGGTGATCCTGGCGACAACTGCTTCCTGTTGTTTCTGTGGGACAGGAAATGAAGGGAAATCACCCCAATGGGACGCAGATGGCAAAAAAAAAAAAAAAAAACACGTGACAGAGGTCTATCCAAAATGAAAAAAAAGGTTTTGACTTTATTTCTACTTTAATATATACCCTACCAATGAACTTCTCCGATTTGGTTTCTTTTATTCTGTTTAATATATAATAGAAATTGATTTGTCATCTAATTTGATTATTGAAAAACAGTACCTGCTTATCCTGCCAAAACATTGTGAGCTTAAAAATCTTCTGTGATCTCTTTCTGTGCTGACTGATATCCGTTACATTGTTCTGAGGGCTACAGAGCCACATCCCTATACGTTATGGAGAATAAGAGAGGAGTGTGGTTCTGTAGACCTGCCTTGGTTCTGTTGTCCTTATAGAGAAGGGTGAGTGAGCGTTGTCATTCTAGGACTGGAAATGTGTTACTAGCAGAATCAGCAGGTGAAAATAAAGAAAAAACTTGAAAAAAGAAAACAAATGCAGTCAGCATATCTAAGCACTAGTAAGATGCAATATGTATTATATGTAGCATTACATGTAGCGAGGTATCATGCATCAGCCAATGATTGATGGTTAACTGCGTAGGGAGCAGTTGTGATGGGTGACATCATCGCGATTTGGGACCTGGTGGTCATTTTGCTGATTGGAAATATTGGTTGGTTTCTATATGCCTGTTTTGCTCTTATAGAAGTGAGTGCTTTACTTTATACTAATACATTTCTTTGGAGAGCGCTACACTGGGAGATGCTTTCTTCATTTTCTTCATATCATTCATGAGAATTTAAGGATACATTTCGGCAGAGAGGGAGTTTTCCAGTAGGAAGAGGTCCATGTTTGATGGTAAGAGGCAGTGTGAACGGGTGTTGGCGATGGCTCTACCTTTCCTCTGACTCACCCCGACTTTATCTTTGCTAAACACATCTTTAACCAAGTCTGGTGCAAATTTAAAAAATTTACTTTTAAAGGACTCTTTATTGTAGTTCTGTATGTGGAAAATTTGGATGTTACAATGTGATTATGCTTTTAGCGCTTCACTTTTAATTTTTTGTTTTATGTATTTTGTTTTTTTTTTCCAGCAATTTCTTGTCAGCAGCTTTTTTTCTTGATTTTTATTGAAACCAAATGCAGCTGAATATTGTTTATTATTGTAAGCTGCAATATGTTATATTCATGTTTTTGGGTTTAGATATGCTTTAAACATCATTTGTGATCATTGAGGGGTACAGGGGTTGCCTTGCAAGGCTTAATACATGAGAATGCTAGGATCCGTTGGTCATACAGGCACATTTCTGAAACCGCTGCACTTTATATTTTTTATTCTTTTCACCAATCTTTTTTGTCAGTTGGTAATGTCGGCAGCTTTAGTTTTGTGGTTAGCGCGGTATTTACACCTTTTATATTTTTGTGACATTTCTGAAACCAATGCATAATCATTCAATTTTCTCTGCTTTTTCTCTGCTAGTTTCCTGGCCAGGGGAGAGTGAATGGACATGTTACCAGCGTCAGACTACCTAAAATTACTGTATTTTTTTATTTTCAGCAGTGACACACTAATATTAAGGCCCCTGTGTGACTGTGCACAGGATATGCTTAAATCATTGCACTGCTTTACAAGAAATGAACCTTTCATCCACTTTGAAATCCAGGATCCAGGGCCTCACGCCCACACCCATTACATAAAAACTGATAAATGTGAAAATATGGTCCTAATAGTCATTATGCAAATATTTGCACATAAAATTTGAAGACACAAGCCACCCACCACTAACGCTCTGTTCTATGGTTTTCCTATGATAAATTGTGTTGTGACATCAGACTAAAGAAAGCAAAAGTAACATATTTCATTAAGTCTTAATAATGAATGGAGGACTAAAGATCTGTCAGCATATCTTTTAAAAGATTAATGCTGAGGAGGACCTTTCTATGCAAGACAACTATTTCTAGAAAGTCACTCAATCATCATCAGTTCGGCTGATGTAAATGGCTCTATTTTCTCTGTATAATAGGTCAGTGCTACACCAATGTGGAAAGAAAGAAATAATAGCAAAGAAATAGGACTTCCTGGTCACCATGGCATGGTCAGAACCCATTTGGCCTTTCATTTACCTACTTTCCTTGCTTCCCACAATTTATTTTTCATATGGGCCATACACACTATAAGATTTTCTGAAGAATTTTTCCTTTAGATTTACCAAAACCATATAATATGAGGTCAAACCTAAACACTTTAAATTTGTATACAATCAGGCAGGCCCTTGCACTACATAGAAAAGGTAAATCTGAAGGAAATCTAACCACACAAGTTGGATAGTGTGTATCCAGCTTTAGTGAGCAAACTATCTCAAGGCCGGAGCCCTGTCACGGGTGGGCATACTTGACCCTATGCAAATCCTGACTTTCTGCTGGAAGAGTGTTAGTGGCAGCTTTCACTTGAATATGCTCCTGAAATTCTCCTAAAATTTGGGCTCCTAAATTTTTGGATAGAATAGAAGATGTTTGAAATATCTGTCAAGTATTTTTCTGCTGTCTGTGTCTCATTGGGGAGCATTTCTTTTACTTCCTGTCTTGGAGACATACCAGTAACTGAGAAAACATCTCTCCAAAATAAGGAGATCCTCTCAGACATTTGTACCTGGAACAAATGTCCCTGCTGGAAAAATTTCCTCTCTATTCCTGTTCTGGTGACAACTCAAAAGTTTTGGCTTTCCTTCATTATGAGTCCTAGAGACCAGAACAAATAGAGAAGGCCTGACTTCCCCAGTGAGGTCCAAACAGCAGTAAAAAACTAAAAGGGGTTTTAACCCAAAAAAAGAAATAAATAACTTTTGGTTTTAGATACATTTTAACTCTCACTGAAACCCCGTGCATGTGGACATTTTTAGTCAATTTCAACCACTTTTGAGCCACTGGGAATCATGAATACAATTGCAATTATTTGTCAGAAACTAAGCAAACTATAATCCAAGAGCTCAATTGACCACTGGAATTAGGAAGTCGAAATTGGGCAGTAAATGTAATTTAAAGCAACTGTTTTTTTTTTTCCTGCCGTGTTAAATTGGGCAAAAGATGATTCCATCTACTTGTGGTCAATAAAAACCCCAGTACTGTAAGTCCAGGTTGGTGTGATGCTGCAACCCTAGGGTTGAATGACAACGACTGGAAAATGAGTGAGTGGATTTTCTGTGCTGGATTGAAGCTGCATTTTTTGTCACGATTTATCCTACCAGTGTAATTCTTACCTGCAGTTGTTCTCCTTAGACCCCTGATTTCATTCACATGTGTTGTTTGGCCTTTGTGCTCACCTATTGAAGTCGCCTGCTATTCTGTGGGTTTATATTTTTTCCCTACCATCACTTCCTGGCCTGCTTTCTGGTTTGCTTCCCTACATAACACATTCTCAGTCAGCCCGCAACAACCTCCTAGTTCTCGGAGAGCCTGTTTGCCTACTATTACGTGTATTCAGTGTCTGACTTCCCGTGTGCCGACCGCAGCTTGGTCTACCATTTCTGCTTGCCTGCCACCTACCCTGACCTTGGCTTGTTTCCTGGATTTCCTTCCATCTCCTGCTGTTAGTAGATAAGGGGTTTCCACATTTTCAGCTATGCGTACCTGGGGGATGCGACCTGGTTCCAGCTTGCTGTAAGTCCATCCTCACCATCAGGGGCCCTGTTGAGGAAGCAGTCTGGGGCTTAGACTCTGTGCCTTGGTGAACCCCGAGTTGGTGATCTACAAGGACTCCTGAACACTGAAACCTACCATTTTTTTATACGTTAGTATTGTTCTTCACTAGCGTTTGGGATCCCGGCACTGGCATCCTAACTGTGGGCAGCTGTGCACTGCACATGCGTGAGCAGCACTGAGCATTGTGAATGGTCCTGCAATCTTCTGGGACTCGTGATGTATCCCAGAAGTCTGTGGGGAGGAAGGGGGAGAGGAGAACTTGTGGGAAAACTAGGTCAAAATTAGGTTCCCGCCCCCAACCGAAAAAAAAAGATGACATGCCAAATGTCCACGAGGGTGGAGTGGAGGAGGACTTAAAGTGTAACTTCCCCTGTTTAGTTTGAGTTCCGCTTTAATCCTTCCCCACTCTATCCAAAATAAAATAAAATGGTTTTGGCTGGACATTTAATTTAAAAAGCCATTTATATAGCGACAATAATTCACACACTGTACATTTACATCAGTCTCTGCCCTCAAGGATCAGCCTAAGGTTCCTATCTCACTTGTAAGCACATTAAGGCCAATATGGAAAGGAGCTCAATTAACCAACCAGTATGTCTTTGGAATGTTGAAGGAAACCCATGCAAGTATAGTGAGAACGTGCATAGTGGTGTCCGGACTGGGATTGCAATGCTGTAGGGCAGAAGAGCCCCAGTCCACAGCCCTGTCCATACATTTTAATCCTAGAACTCCAACCACCTAACACTTGACCCAAACATAAATGTAATCTATTACCTTAAACAAACTACATTTCTTTAAGCGCCAAAGTACATAGTGGACTGTTAGGGATTGGTCTGGTCACATTTTAACAAACTGTTCCTGCAAGAGGTCATTAAAATAAATAAAGCAATGCCCGTATTATTCAACTTCAGCCTACACAGATATTTTTGCAAATATTCAACTAATCATGATTTTTTTTTTAAATAAGGGGCTTTACCTAATGCACATGAGCTGGGGATTAATTTTAAATCAGCCAGACGGTGGCTTCGTGGATATAGCAAAAAAATAGGCCATGCTAGAATGCATAGTACTTTCTAGGAAGCATGTGTGTGGAATACGGGTGATTTCTTCTGGAAGATGCTGAGGAATAGGGAATCACAGAATTCAATTCCAAGTAAGCTCAGTACTCTTGAACATTTTGCTTTTTGATTTTCCATTTGGGTTTGTAGCAGGAAATTAAGCTCACTTCAGGAAATGTCATGCTTCTTTGAGGTCCTAACAGACCAGCCATCGCTGGCTGACTTTCATGCACCTCTTACAATCCTTCAACCTCATTTTGTATTTTGTTATAGGGATGGAGACGCTGGGCAACACCAGCTTGGGTCTCATATAAAGTCCCACCTAGTCCAATATGTTTACGCACACAATGTAGTTACACCTAGAAGAAAACTCTCCCACCAATTATTGGAAACTAGAAAGTAAATAAGTAAATGATATCCTTTATTGTGCAGCATACTATAAAAAAGTAAACCTCCCCCCCTCCACAATGAAAAATGTGAGATAATTTAGGAACATACATTTTTTTTTTTTTTTTTACCCCTGGTTTCTGCAGAGGAGGATGTTGACAAAATCCCTCATAAAATTTAAATCATCATCATTCGCCAGATCTTGTATAAAAATAATTATGATGTCACCCTCAACTAGGTGTCATGGACCTCAAAACTATGTACACAATTAGTGTTATCCTGTGCTTGAGCATACCCTCACATGCTGGCTTTTGGTGACCAGTAAGTGCACTTTTATTTTTTTTGTTCTTAGTATAGCTAAAACATCAGCTTGTATTTTTATATGTATTTATTGATATTAATTTGTTCATCGCAACAGACTCTTTTTGATCCTATGGGCCAGCTCTCTTTATACCATGTCCGATATGCTTGAAAGCATTTTCCATAGTTTTCTAGATATTTTATTTTCATGGGGTAGGTCACCAGGTCTTTGCTCAACCCTTTCCAATTGCTTAGGTTTGGGTTGGCATGCAGAATGATAAAACACATGAGCATAACTAATTTGTACACACACACACTAGGGCAGTGATGGCGAACCTTAGCACCCCAGATGTTTTGGAACTACATTTCCTATGGTGTTCAACTACACTGCAGAGTGCATGAGCATCATGGGAAATGGAGTTCCAAAACATCTGGGGTGCCAGGGTGCCGTCACTGCACTAGGGCCAGTTTATACAGAAGTCAATGGACCTAGCAGCATGCCTTTAGAGTGTGGGAAGGTAAACCAGGATATCTGGAGGAAACTCCAAGATCAGCATGAGAGCCAGTTAACGAGTAATTTTGGAAGGAGATCAGAAATGCCAGGTTATGGATTTTTCTAATGACAAGTTTCCCTAAAGGGAAAGGTAGACCATTTCTTTAAAGTTCATTGTACCTTCCATTTTTATAGATTAGTCAATGTCAGGGAGCAGAATAGGTTACCTTTGTAAAAGTTTCACTGTCTTTTTTTTTTTTTTCCATCACAACCCCAAATCATCACAAACCATGAGCGTTGCCGAGGAAAGATTAGAATAAGGTACCCGCGCTATGGACTATTTAAAAGATCAGATATTATAGGAAGCTGCTGCCTCCACTAAACAGCTACCTGGGTAGATGTTAATATGTGTGTTAGAGAAGATTGGTGGATGTGGCGCTGCTTGTGCTTGGTCTATTACAATACTTAGTGTATATATATATATATATAGTGATAAAGTGATGCGTGCAATGAAATATTTCTAACACAACAATAATAGTGACTCAGTGTAAAAATTGACTGACTATTTGAGGACTGTATAACTACAGTCCTCAAATATAATCAGCACAAAAATCAAGAAATCAAAAAAATCAAAAGTTGAAAAATCAAAAAATGTGCTTTCATAAAATATTCATGCCGGTGTCTTCACTCGTGCTCCCCCATATGTGCCAGACTCACCAGAAGACTCTCCCCACCAAGGGGGTATTCAGCAGTCACAGCACCATAAGCTGTATGTAATCTCCTTGCTGATAAGAGTAAAGTAGATGTGACCGTACTGGAGCTGCTGGAGATCTGGTCTGCTGCTCATATACAGTAGTTCTGATCTTCGGGGATGTGTCATGGAAGAATACTTTGGGGCTGCAAGAGAGTACAAATAAAGAAAATAAAACAGTAAAAAAATGTATTGAAGGGTAACCTTTCTTGTTCCCTGACCTTAACTATCCTATAAAAATGAAAATTACACTTTGGCTTTAAAGTGTCACAATACGATATCCTTTATCTCCTGAGCAAGCTAGCTTTTATGTCCTGAGCAAGCAAGAGATGGTAGATACATTACTACATATAGTAGGACCACAGAGAACATAGACACCCTCTAACAGGGAGTTAAATCACAGCAGCAAAAAAAAAAAAAAAAAATGAGATTTGGAGGAGGCCGAGAGCAATAGAAGAGACTTTTTGAGTTAAAGATTTGTACTTCAATAAAGATTTTTCTTCAAA
This sequence comes from Pelophylax lessonae, assembly GCF_965119305.1. Classification (NCBI taxonomy): domain Eukaryota; kingdom Metazoa; phylum Chordata; class Amphibia; order Anura; family Ranidae; genus Pelophylax; species Pelophylax lessonae. The sequence continues at coordinate 79,396,135 of NC_138779.1, read as the reverse complement.
CCAGGGTTTAGCGTCACTTTAAGCTCTCATTTCAACACCATCAGTGTCCTCTTTTAGCAGCCTCATCGCACTTGTGTTCCCAGTCCAATCAGCCAGGTCAAATATTATGCCTTTTACCCTTATGGTTATTATAGAAATCTATGTTCTCTTTATCCTGTTTGGCAGCACCTTGGCACCTTTGGACATCCCTCCAGGCATCATATGTAAAGCTTTGTCTTATGAACCCAAAGCAGTGCCTTCCTCCATTCCTACAATATCAAAGCATCTTCATCTTCTGCATAACTTGCTCATCTTATATAAATCAGCAGGGTTTTTTGTTGTTTCCATAGCAATTTTACATTCTGAACTGATAAATGATCAAAAACATTGGGTTAAGACACCTAGGGCTGTTCTGAAAATCATTCCAATGCTGAAGGTACTGAGATATTAAACTCTTTCCTTAAAGAGTGCTTATTGGATTCAATGCTGTGAATGTAGATTGTATAGATTCTGTCTGCAGTACATTGACTGGAGGCGCATAAACAGATTGATGGAATCTTTGTTGCTGGAAATTTCAACCTTTCCCGTAGAGATTTCTCCCCTTTTGTTTTATAAAGCATGAAAGTGATACAATTATAAGAAAAAAAGAAAACACGAACATTAGGTGCCATAGACCAACATATCCTATGTAGCTGTGTTGGCCTCTAGTACGAACATCAGGGCTTTTTTTCTCCGAGAATAGGTGCAGGAACTCCCCCTTTCTGGGTCAATTCTTGTCTCTGCCCCCTACCCACCTCCAAGCACCGTTTCTTGATTCAACCGCTCAACCTCTCGGTGCTGCCCCTTTTAGAGAATACAGAGCCAGGTATCATTTTGTGGTGCTAAGTAATTTGTATAGAATGTGGTAATAATAGCAAGGAAAGCAGTAAAATAGATCCCCTGCAACCAACAGCAATAGACCCCCCCTCAGCAACCACAGATCTCCCAGCAGCCAGCATCAATAGACCCCTTCCTCAACAGCAGGTCTTATCCAGCTACAATTGACTCCCCAGCATCATAAGCCCCCCTCCAGAAAACCAGCAACAATTGTCCTCCTCAGAATCAATAAACACCCATGCAAAAACAAATTCCCTCTAGCAACAATAGATCCACCAGCAGCCAGTATCAATAGACCCTCCAGCACACCCCAGCACCCCTTGCCATTAAATACAGTACCATTCAGTACCGAAGGTGCCGGAACTGCGTTCCCCCGCATTCCTGCTGAAAAAAAGCCCTGACGAACATCATCAGAAGTCTCAAACATGGCTGGACTTGAGTTGGGGGCCCCAGTGGACCAGCTTTACATTTGTTTAAAAAATAGATTTATGTATTACCAATATACTGTATAATTCTAGCATAGAAATCTATTGTTAGTTCAGTCCTAGCTAAATACACAAATAATATACATACACAGGAGCAGTTTCTCTGGTGAAAGGATTTCTTATTATTTACATCCAGTTTTGAGACTTACACACAGGAGATTTGATTTTTCCCTGCTGCAGTTAAAGCTGACCTCTACCCAAAAGGGGAAGTTCCGCTTGTCTGCTTCCCCTCCCCCCCCCTCTGCTGCCACATTTGGCACCTTTTGGGGGGATCGGGTACCGGCTTTTGACAGGTGCCCCCTCCCACTTTCGGCTCAGTTGCTGTGGAAAAGTGAGCAGGAAGTTCAGCCTTTCCTCCTCCCCCCCCCCCCCCATCCTGCAGTGGGTCCATTCACAGAGCACATCGTGATTCACACATACGCAGTAGGAAATTTGGCTCTGAAGCCGCAAGGCTTCACTGCTGGTTTCCCTTATGTGAGATAACAGCACCAGCATCTGAGAGCTGATTCAAGAATCGGCTCGGGTGAGGACACTGCTGGATGCTTGGACAGGTAAGTGCACAAACACACACTCAGAAAACCGCTCAGGTGTAAGAAGTCCAACAATCCAATTCGGGTGCACGTCAGACCCACAATCCCGGCAACTATAATCTTTGGAAGTAGAAGACTGCACTCCAACTTGAAAATTGCAAACATTTATTGAAGAATCCAAAAATCCATGATAGAAAAAATAATCAGAGACAGGAGACAGAGCATAGTTGATGCGTTTCACTAAATCAAATTCGCTTAATCATAACTGGACAGGTAAGTGCCTTATTAACAAAAGTCAGCAGCTACAGTATTTTTAGCTGCTGACTTTTAATTTTTGGAGGAGGGGGGGGGGCGAAACAACGCTTTAAGTTACACATGCTGGTCCACTCCCCACTCCCACCCTGTGATTAGAAAGTGGAAAGAGCTCACCCCTGTCACTTTGCCCTCTCCTTCTATTAGCATGCTCTGCAGCATAACGGATCTCACTGTGTTGCTTTTTCCTCTCTCAGTCTGAGCTCTGCAGTGTATGGACTGCAAGAGGCAGATACCAAGTAAAATGCAAGAATTTTTACTGCTTGCATTAAAAAAAAAAAAAAAATGATTCAGTATATGTAAAGAATTTAAACTTTAAAGATAGGCTGTGAAGACAGAAATATGGAAGTTGGTATTGCCATTTGCCAACTTGCTTTTTAAAGTTGAAGGGTGTGAAGTCATAATTGTTTTTGGCTTCCTTACATATAGAGGTTGATTTACTAAATGCAAAGCTGTTCACTTTGCAAGGGAAATCAAACTTGGGGAATTTACCCCAGAGCTTAGTGAGATTGTAATATAAATCTACTTTGCAAAGAATATCCAAATCATGTGCAAAGAAAATATTAAAAAAAATAAAATAAACAAAATGTTGCTTTTCTGAACATGCTGGTAATTGGGCTTTTTTCAGCCTGTAAACACTTCTCTTTTAATACGCCTATGTGTGCAAGGACATAACATAGAGCTTCTTTTACAGGCTGAAAAAACAAAAAACAAAAAACAAACATACACCTTTAAAAGTGTTTTTTTAAAGTGATTATACATTTTTTATTTTTTTTTTAAATAACAAACATGTCACACTTACCTGCTCTGTGCAATGGTTTTGCACAGAGTGGCCCAATCCTCCTCTTTCCAGATTCCCCCGTCAGCTCTTGTGGCTCCTCCTCTTCTCAGTGTGCCACCATAGGAAGCCAAGATGGGACTCAGGTAAGTATTTGGGGAGGGAAGGGGGATGGAGAGAGGAGCTGCACAGAGATAGAAAGCATTAAGGTAATACGCCCTCTACCTTTACAACCACTGTAAGCCCTGTGTGCATGAGCCCTGAAGATGCTGAAGATGAAAGAGGCGTAGAGATATTTGATCCCAAATGAGGGACAGTTGGCATTTATGCATTCAACAATGTGTCTTTTTCTTGTATTCTCTGTATGTATTGTACTACAGTTCTTGTTTGATGCAGCAAAGGTTTCTACTAAGTTCATGTGGCCTGTAGCTGTGTATGTTGTCCGTGGCCCGCTGCTATTGTACAATGTGGTATAAATGACTATAGTTGGGTAACAGCAGCAGATTCTATAAATTCTAGGAAATACTGTAGGTAGATTGTTTCACTCTCGTAACAAGCCCCATTCATTTACACATTGGCATCTAATCAAATGAAGGCAACTATTCTGCTTTCAAATGCGTATTTATGTGAGGCTGTACTTTGGCATCAAACACTGGCATCCTGCTATGCTGATAATTAGCGCCCTTGGCTGTAATATTCGTTAGCGATAAATTTTCTTTTATTTCTTATGTATGTCAGAAGGAGGTCTATTAATGTACACAAGCGGCAAGGGTTGCCATGATGGCATGAGCAATGCCAAGGCAAATCCAGGCTGCTTATATTAAGAGCTCTCTTAGGGGAATGACACAACTCTTCTTCCTGTGTTAAAAATAAACTCATACTCTCACCTGTACGTTGCAATTACACTCGTGGCAACAGATTGTGTGTATTGGGTTGGAAACATGCCTAAAGGAAGTTATGTCTTTTTGTTGTTGTTTTCCAGCCGTATACTATGTTATCAGTAGGACTACATTGGTGCAAATGTTAAAGAACAACTCCAGGCAAATTAAAGTCAAATAACCTAGTGAGCTACTAATGCTTTAAATGGGCAACTGGTCTTTTTTTACAAGGTTGCCTGACTAATAAGTGGTAGGTCTAGGTTCTCTGTTGTGCCAGAGTCAACAGGGGTAAGCAGAACAGGAAGTTTTCAGGTAAGGAACCTGATCTGTTGGTTGGTCAGCATGGGGGTTTATGTTTAGAAATTACAAAATGCAGTCATCTGTTCTGTTGGGTGTGCTGGCTCTGTAAGGTGGCGGAGTTAATACATTGACCATCACAAAGATGTAATGACTTCTTAAATGACACACAAGAGGATCCTTAAAGGTCCAGTCCTCAAGAGGGATGTGTGGGAGCTGGAGAGAGTCCAGAGAAGGGCAACTAAATTAATTAGGGGATTGGAGGACCTTAATTATGAAGAGCGTCTGCAATCGCTTGATTTATTCTCCCTGGAGAAGAGTCGCCTGAGAGGGGACATGATAGCAATTTATAAATATCTCAATGGTGATCTCGGCATAGAAAAAATGCTATTCAATCGGAGGGATTGCATAAGGACTCGAGGGCATACAATGCGATTAGAGGAGAAGCGTTTTAACCTCAGGCAACTTGGGGGGTTCTTTACTGTTAGGGCTACAAGATTGTGGAATTCTCTACCACAAGAGGTGGTTTCTGCGGGAAGTATGGTGGCTTTCAAAAGACTCTTAGACGTACATCTCAAAGATCAGAACATTCAGGGGTATGCGAGATGATTACGGCCACACACCTACACAGGTTGAACTGGATGGACTATTGTCTTTATTCAACCTTCCCTACTATGTAACTATGTAAAAAAAAAAAAAAAACACTGCTCCACCCTAGGAGTATGTCTTATTTTCCAAGAAGCTTGAGATGTGTCTGGGGGTTCCTTGAATGTTGGGCAGCAAGAATAGGTTTTTACTGTACATGTCAAGCGTGAAATATGTTCCTCAGTGGAAAGAAAGTGCAGCCAAAAATTGCGTGACGACCTTTGGAAGGAGCTGCTGTATACATTTAGTGAGGGCAAGGAGACCTTACGGTTGCTTGCTTTGCCATAGCATTACTGTCAACTGTCACACCAGAAAGCTGAAACTTCCCACCTGTACCAATTGTTTGTAAATTCAACTCTGTTGGGTTTACAGCACCAGCACTAGCCACAGCACTGTTGATTTCCATACAGGAGAGGTTATCTCTGGGGCCTTCTAGTTTAGGATAACATAAGTGTAATATGGTACGGATTATTTTAGTGTTACAGATTAGATCGAAGATTAGGTTAGGACAGTATGTAGGTCAGGTGCTTAGTGTAAATGTTAAGTTAATGGTCAGATTAGGGTTCAATAAACAGTAAAGTTGTCGTCAATATTTGCATAACAAAGTACAAAGATTTGGGGGATATCATGTCCTGTAATAAAACCGGAAATGAAGCAAGAACCTGGAGATGCAATCTCTATGGACCTCAATGCAAAAAAGATGTGTGCCGATCCAGGTGAGATCATTAAGTAGATTGGACTCCACACAAGGGTGCTAGCCTCCGTGGGATACATATGTAAAGAAGAAGGGGCTGCACACCAAGACAATGTGAGTCAGTTTATTGCAACATCCCAAAAGTGCAACAACGATCACCACAGGACAGTAACTAATACAGAGGTGGACGCGTTTCACAAGACTCGTAAGCACAGTATAATTGTGTGAAACGCGTCAACCTCTGTATTTGCTATGGTCTTGTGGTGATCATTGTTTCACTTTTGGGATGTTGCAATAAACTGACTCACATTGTCTTGGTGTGTAACCATTTCTTCTTTACATATCTAAAGACCTTAAGCCACATCAGAGGGTAAAATAAGCCATTTTAACCGGCAACCAACCACTATACTAGAGCCTGGAGATTTTCTAAGAATTCATATATAGGCACTCAATAAATCATTTGATGACAGCCACCTTTACCAAGGAACATATTTAAAACAAATAGACTAAAAACTACAGGGAAATATTACTATTCCCATATCTTTCCGCAAATTGCTGTCTCAATATAAAATTTGTGTGGGCAACTGGGCATTTGTAATTGGGTAAGTTTATTTCTTAGCGTCACCATTATTAAACTCTCTACATTATTATTCAACAGTCCTAGAGCAGCAAAAGTGTAGCTTCACCCAGGAGATCTCCTTGCGGTTAAATTAGCTTCTAAATTCATAAGCAGGGGGATGTGCGGCTTACGTCGTAAAAAGAATTAATTCCGCACAGATTTGCTGATATCTCTTGCAACATGGCTGTAGGCAGAATCATTTGCTACCGTACCTTAAAATAATGGAATAAGCTAAAAAAAAAAGACAATCGTTATGACAATGAATGGTTAATCCCTTATGCCGCCCAGGGGAGGTGAATTAATTTCTCCATTTTTTTTTCTTCCATTCCAGAAAAAATGATTGCTAAGTGAAAAAGAAGCTTTTCTCAAATGGCTTTAAAATGTTCATGGGAAATGAATGTATATAGAATATGAATGACAGAAGTGATTTGAATTATAGTAAAACTGTACTCACCCTCTGGCATTGCAGGCTATGTGTTTCCATAAAGAGTACTACATGTGCTTGTGAGTAATATGAAAAAATACACAGATAGCTGTATTTTAAAGTGTATTTCCACTTTGCAGCCAAATTGGAATAACACCCACTTTACATTTGTTACATGTTTCCATTAACATTAGTATGATTTTGGAAAAATATAAAAAAATTACATGTTACCTTTTTACTTGCTGAAAAATCTTAGTAAGCTTTCCTATTTTATGTAATGTTACTGAGGGGCTGGGGAGTTCGGTTTACCATAATTAACCCTGTGTGTACTGTGCTGGCAGATCTTCATTTTCAGTTGTAAACTAGATGTGTAAACAGTTGTGAAGAAGGGTTTACGTTTTGAAGTGGGTGGGCTTGGGTGTTACATTGTATTAAAAAAAAAAAAAAATAATATATATTGTGAGGGATTTAGCTCGGTGGCGGGTGTGGATGACCCCTTGGGGGGGTTCATTACACAGGGAGATAGCCGAGAAGTGGTTGCAAACAACAGTTTGGTTTATTCATGCAATTTTCTTCACACAAGTGCAAGCGTCAAAAACATCAAAATAAAAATAAAACACAAAATAAATCCTTGCTACTGTGGGCGGTTACCTTCTCACATACAGGAACCTACCTACGGAGTCTGTCTCCAACCTACTGTTGGGCAAACTTTGCTGATCCTACAGCAGACACTCAATAGTCCATGTATTTTGTCTTAACACAGCAAATGTTCATTGGACTTTCCTTTCCCTCTTCACATTGAACATGTCCCTTTGCTTTTCTCTTCACATAGAACACATTCCTTTGTTTGTCTCTTCACATAGCAACCATTCCTTTGCTTGTCTCTTCACATAGCAAACAGTTCATTTATTTCTTCCACATAGAAACAATCCCAGACCTCACCTTGAGTAGTCTTCACACTTTTTACCCTCCTCAGCGCACATCACTTCAGGAGGTCTTCTCCCATGCTCACACAGCGTTGGGAGGCACACATCTGACTGTCCTCCTCTACCCACAAGGCGTCAGGAGGCAGCAATCCTTCTCCCAGGCTCACACAGCATTAGGAGGCACACATCTGACTGTCCTCCTCTCCCCAGCTCACACAGCGTCAGGAGGCAGCACTCTGTAGACTTCCTTTGGACAAATTATAGAGGCCTTAATTTCCTCATTCTGAACAGCTGAAGTCTGTTCTACGTCCTTAGACAGTTCTGGCTACCTCTGCAGCTGACTCCCTATAGTAATTGGTGAATTTTCTAAACCAGGTGGAAATGTATCTCCTGTCTGTGACTACATCCACAGATTTACCTGACTTCCTGTCACAATATATATATACCACAATTTGTCCACTAAGTGCTCATTGCAAGCTATTTTGAACAATACAGTCTGCCTACAGAGTCCTGTGTGTATAATCAAGCTCCAAAAAAAACAAACTAGAGAGGTAAGAAAAAGTTTTTAAATTATTTTTATGTATGCTGCGTGAATGGAACACATACCAAACATATAGTGGGGGTTCTCAAATTTGACTGCAAAAGTGAATATACACTTTAATGCCCCTTTCACACATGCAGACCATTCATTTCATCAGTTCAGTCATATTTTTTTCACAGAAAAAAACAGTTTACATCAGTTTTTTTTTTAATCCACGAATAATGCAAAAACGGACCGTTTGTCCATTTACATCCGCTTTTCATCTGTTCCATTTTTGTAATGAAACAAAAATAGGGCTTTGATCCATTTAAAAAAAAAGGATGATGACGGAAGCTGATATAAACTGATGTACATGTATGATCATCCGTTTACATCCGTTTTTCCATAGGAATGCATTGATGTCTGTTTTTCATCCTTCAATGGATGAATGAAAAATGGACTAACAGTCCGCATGTGTGAAAGGGGCCTAAGACTTCCTTCACACTGACAAGAGCAGGTGTAAGGCCCCTTTCACACACACAGACTGTTTGTCTATTTTTCATCCATCCGTTGATGGATAAAAAAAAAAATGGACATCAATCTATCTCTACGGAAAAACAAATGTAAACGGATGATTATCCATTTACATCAGTTTATACCCACATCCGTCATCATCCATTTTTTGCAATGGATCTATGACCTATTTTTCTTTTGTTAACAAAATGGAACAGACAAAAAAACGATGTAAAACGGACAAACCATCCATTTTTGAATTGGTAGTGGATATATATCATATATAAAAAAAAAAAAATGATGAGAAACTAATGAGAAGGTGATGAAAAATTGATGAAAAACAGATGTAAACTTCATCCATTTTTTTCTTTGGAAAAACGTGACTGAACTGATGAAATTAAAAGGGGCCTTAATCTTTGGTGGGTTCCACAAGTGATTACGATCAGTCGTGGCTGCTTAGCCTGTACAAATCAATGACAAGCTGACAATTGTCACATGTAAACACACAACTGAGCGATTGACTGTGATTTTGGACAGATGAGTGGCCCTGGACTCAGACTGCTCACCTGTCCCCCATTCACAAATAACACCTGTGGAACCCACCAGAGATTTACACTCGTTCTAGTCGGTGTACGGCCCAATGCGGCCATTTTTTTAATATGCCAAGCAAACTCACCCATCTATCCATGTCTCTATGCTTTATTTTGTTGAGAAATTACTTTGAAAAGCACCCCGTAGCATATCTAGCCATGGCCATTTTGAGTAAGGGCAGATGATTCATGTAGCATTTACTTCCTGGAATCCATCTGCCCTTAAGCATGCAGGCAGGAGGGTGTGCTGAACTGAGAAAGCCCCATCTCCCTTCCTCCAGATGAATGAAACAAAATGACCAGGCTCCTTGGATGTATGACATAATTTGTCTAGGCCAGAAACCAGGAAGTAACTAAAGAAATGTATTAAAAAAAATGTTTAAACAAGTAAATACAATATACCTTCCTATTTATTTATCAAGGTTAGTAGCATAAGGATTACGTTTTTTTGTTTTTGCTGTTATTACCAAAAAAAAAAAAAACACACATATGCACAAGTTCAAGAAAAGCCAATGTGAGCAATCAACATTCAGAGGTTTGCTGACCCCTTCCTCACCTGTTTTTCCTTGTTTAATTATATTACTTAAGCGCATTTAATTAGTGTTCTTATCATTGTTAGATGAGAAGCTAATCTAGGTTTGATATACGAGTTGGGGTCATGAAATAAAAACCACATTATATTTATTGCTATGGCCATTATGTACTGTGCACTGCAACTGTACTGTAAAGCTTCTTGAAAAAGAAATGTCATTGCAAGGTAAGAATATTTGTTACATTTTCTAGGGGAACAAAGGCATGTAACACTTACAATAGTACAATTCTGATCTGTCCCATGGTTGCTGAGCAGTGCGGTCGGATAATTCACCCCTGCAGCTTTCTGACCATGCTGCTAGTAAGTAGGCGGATACATAATGAGGGCTGAATAACAGGGCTCATCCTTGGCAGCAACAGAACTGAGGTGGTTGCCACCATTAAAGCACACCAGGGTGCATGCAAGTCCATTCATTTATACAAGTAGTTGATTCAAAAAGGTAAGAGATCAGTTAGCACTGCGGGGCTCTGTGATCCATCTGTCATCACAGTGGATCTTTACTATCAGCCGGCAGATCTATCACACAACCCCACATGCTAAACTGATGGCTTACTTGTATAAATGTGCTTTGCTGGGACTGTGTGATTGTTTTGTTGGTGCCATATGTTTGATAGCAGCTGGCAGCTCTATGACACAGCCCTGCAACGCTAATGCAAAATGTATCTATAATAGTAAACAGTGTTGTGCTATATAACTCCCCCATTAAAACTCATAAAACGCATAAATTGGGCTGTAGACAGGGGTGGAGCTAAGAACAGTACTGACAGAATAATAATCTCCTTTTTTTTCTTTTTCTTTTAAATGGGACCAAGTACTGTGCACTGGGTTCCCTGGAAAATGATACTTCTTCTTAAACAATTTCCTTTTTGGGGGGGGGGGGTTGTATACACATTAAAAAAAAAAGTGCAATCCATGCATATTTCTTTTTCTTGATTGGACTGCTTTCACCGCTCGTAGCCAGCATTAGCGTTGTAATTATGCGTTACAGAACCTGTAAAGGGTGAATGCATTAACATCCTGCTTTGCTGTGCATTGAATGTGGGTGAGAGCAGTTGGGATCAAGCATCATACTCATCCATAGGAACCAGTGGGGAGTCAGTAATAAAATCAATAATTCATTACATGAAAATGGCAAATATCAACCACTGGTGCAATATTGGTTGTATTTTAAATACAGTATATGTTACGGAGACCAGCAGTGAATGTTAATTATTTGCAAGAGCATGAGTGAATGCAATCATTGAATGTGTTTACAAATGTGGCGGCTGGAGGTCATCAAATCATTACTGGAAACTCATGGAACAAAAACCTGGACTGCTACTGCCTGCCATCTGCTAAAAGTAATAACTGCCCACCTATTTCTGGCTTTACTACTTTCTAAGTCACTGACCCAGAACGCAAGCAAAAGCAGAATGAGGTCAAAACTCTTGATTTCCATGAGGTCCCTTTCACACAAAGGTTCTGGTCAAGTCCACCTGTCAATTTTTTAATCGGATGGTCCATTCATCCCTATGGACTGGGGGGGTCTAAGTAGACTTGTGTATGTTTACACTCGCCTACCTCCAATCTGAACCGGGCTGCTAAAAAAAAAAAAAAATGGATCCGTTACCCTCCGCCCCACCCAGTTTGAGGGAAGTCCTATTTAGACGGACATCGGAGTGCGTTTACACCGAATCGCCCACAGAGTAGAGTGGGCCTGGTCTGTATTTGCTCTGCATTAACAGAGCAAACACGGACCTGTGATTTGTTCACTCTGTTCTGATCAGCAGGGAATTGGCAGACAGATCCTCTGCTGATTCAAACATGCGAAAGGGCCTAATTGTGCAAGATATGCAACTTATGATAGACCTACAACTAGCATGTTCAGAGTGGGCAATGGCAACCTAAATATTTCTCTCTGTACGGGTTTCCTTTAAATCTGACCCAGCTGCAAAACGTAGAGGGTGGACCCCTATTCACATTCCCTCTGCTCCATGTAAATGAATGACTAATGGAAAAAAAAAGGCAATTTTTTCCATATTGGTTGGGGCGGTGAACAAAGCTAACAATTGACCTGGATAATCATTGACTGATATCGAGAAAACTCCATTTTTCTTTTGGCTTTGACTTTCATGCATGAAGCCCATTGATAATAGACATGTTTATTATAAGGGACACCAGACCATATTGTTCTACCAAGTTCAGCGAGGCATTGCTCGCTAAGTGCAGACAATTGCTGAGCTCCAGGAAAGAATCCAAGTCTGTTACAGTCATAAAAAACAGCTTGATGTCATTGGCAGTAGAGTTTATTTGAATTGTTGAAATGATTATGGCAGCTGTCCTTTATAAATACATACAGTGGGTATTTCAGTTTGATTAGCACCACAAGTATGGCGACAGATGACCAGTCTATTTTACAAAATATTGTTTAAATAATAAAAATAAATATAATTGGCCAAAGCACTTTTCCAAAATTGGTCAGATTGGCCCTCTTACCCCACTTTACCCTTCCTACAGACACACACACGAAGGGAGGTTGCATTTAGCTGCATTAGAAGAGGTTTATACTGTAGAAAATGTCTCAAGACAATATGGGGTTGATTTATTAAAACTGGAGAGTGCCAAATCTGGTGCAGCTCTGCATGGTAGCCAATCCACTTCTAACTTCAGCTTGTTCAATTAAGCTTTGACCATAAAAAAAAAAAACTTGGACGCTTACTGGTTTCTATGCAGAGCTGCACCAGATTTTGAACTCTCCAATCTTAGTAAATCAACCCCACTGTGTCATGAAGATCTTTCTGCCCGACAATCCTCCATTGACATTGATGGTGTCCGCTGATCCCCAGTCATCTCTATGATGAACTGATGTAACTGCAGCTTACACTGTCAATGAAACCGGTCAATGTCACTCCAGATCTATACCTTTGTCAGCTGGTGTGTACAATTGTGTGACACGCAGTTTGCTCTGCATTAACCTCTGATGATGGCTAGGTTCACACTGATATGTTAGGATTTCAATGAGTTTTGTAGTGCGATTTGAAGGATCACAGGCAGTGCGACTTCATTTGTGTTCCTGTCCGATTCCAGCACGCTTGCAATGCGATTTTGATGCAGCTGCAATTTGATATTCATTCTCTCTCTCTCAGAGTCCTTTAACACCCTCTGGAATTGCATTGCATTTGAACACCTTTCCATTTACCTTGCAGTTTCCATTCAACTTTTTAGGGATCAAAATCTCGCTGCATTGCACCAAACAAGCACAGGACCCTTTTTCAAATCACATCGTCTTCGGACCGCATATACACTATATTACCAAAAATATTGGGACGCCTGCCTTTACACGCACATGAACTTTAATAGCACCCCAGTCTTAGTCCGTAGGGTTCAATATTGAGTTGGCCCATTCTTTTCAGCTATAACAGCTTCAACTCTTCTGGGAAGGCTGTCCACAAGGTTTAGGAGTGTGTCTATGGGAATGTTTGACCATTCTTCTAGGAGCACATTTGTGAGGCCAGGCACGGATGTTGAACGAGAAGGCCTGGCTCACAATCTCCCCTCTAATTAATCCCAAAGGTGTTCTATTGGGTTGAGGTCAGGACTCTGTGCAGTCCAGTCAGGCTCCTCTACCCCAAACTCGCTCATCCATGTCTTTATGGACCTTGTTTGTGCACTGGTGGTCATGTTGGAATGGGAAGGGGCCATCCCCAAACTGTTCCCACAAAATTGGGAGCATGAAATTGTCCAAAATGTCCTGGTATGCTGACGCCTTAAGAGTTCTCTTCAATGGAACTAAGGGGTCAGGCCCAAGCCCTGAAAAACAACCCCACAGCATAATTCCCCCTCCACCAAATAATTTGGTCCAGTGCACAAAGCAAGGCCCATAAATACATAGACGAGCGAGTTTGGGGTGAGGGAACTTAACTGGCCTGCACAGAGTCCTGACCTCAAGCCATTAGAACACCTTTGGGATGAATTAGACTAGAAACTGCGAGCCAGGCCTTATCATCCAACATCAGTGCCTGACCTCATAAATGAGCTTCTGGAAGAATGGTCAAACATTCCCATAGACACACTCCTAAAACTTGTGGACAGCCTTCCCAGAAGAGTTGAAGTTGTTATAGCTGCAAAGGGTGGTGGCAACTCAATACTGAATACAGAATACTTTATTTATCCCAAAGGAAAAATTGGGAGGTTGTTGCGACACAGACACATTACAGGCCCCTTTCACACTTGTGCGACCTAAAAGTCGGGCTATTTTGCCTAGACTTGAAGCAATGTCTGTGTAATCTTGAGATCTGTAGACCTCAAAAACGCATCCAAGCTGGACCAAAATAGTGCAGGGACTACTTTAAAGTCGTTGCAACTTGAAGTCTCAAGTTTGTTTGGAGTTTGTCAGTGCGCCTCGTCCTCTACCCCGCTGTCTAACACCGGCCCTGTCTGTGGCGGCGCAGCAGCAATCAGCAGCACTTTTGGGCTGCAGGCAGCTGAACATCCATCGCCACACGGCCGTGATCAGTGAGGGGCCGGCTGAGGGCAGAATCGGGAGAAGAGTTCCAACTGCAGCACCACCTCCTTCTTTACCTCACCCCCCTGACCCGCGCCCGAAAAGACGAGAAGCAGCGGGCGCAGTGTACCCCGCGCTTCCAGACCATGGACTGCTCTAACTTCATCTTCACTCTAACGTGAAGAGCCGAAGAGCTGGAGGACAGGCTGACCGGGGGCACCGAGCTGTGACAGAAGACGAGTGGGAGGCACAGGCTGCTGTGGGAGTCGCTGGAACTGGAAAGTTGAAAGCAGATCAAAGAGACAGACTGGCAGCATGTCATGAAAGGTACCGTTCATCATCATACACACGCAGATCTGCAGACAAACAGAGACTGGGATCATGCAGATAGAGACAGGGCTAGGGGGTCTCTCTCATCTCCCCCCCCCCACCTCTCGGCAAAATGAGGTTTCGCCTAGGGCGTCAAAAATCCTTGCACCGGCCCTGGTTATAAATAAATGTGTTTGAGAAACAATTTTCCAATCTGCCCTTTCAAATTTCTCATCACTGCAGTAGAAAACAAATGTCGAATGTTCTTAAAACTAAAAATGTAAAATGAATTCTACTAGTGTATAATTAGCTTAATCACATGACCATCAGATACTGCAGACAGAACCTGTAAGAGTAGACAAAAACGTTACCTTATCCCACGAAAAAGTGACTTCCGATTTTCTTCCTTTCAGTTCTGTTCCGTTTTTTGGAACGGAACAGAACCCTATTTTTCCTCCGTTCAAAAAACGTAAAGGAAGCAAAATCGGATGTCAGCGGTGTCATCCGCTGACATCCGCAATGCCCATAGACTTACATTATGTCCGTATATCATCCGCAAATGGATGGGATGATATGCGGACATAGGGAGCGGATGACACAAGTGTCATCCGCTCCGTGAAAAAAAAAAAAATGCCGGAGCGGATCGCAATGCGGTCCGCTCTGTGTGAAAGAGCCCTTATGGAAGCTCCTTTAAACTACCCAGGGCCTATTTTTTTTTGCCAAAAGAGACCCTTATTAGCTTTATTACTTTTTTTTTTAAAAGGAAACATAAACAGGCAGTAAAAGAAAAATTGTAATAAAAACTATAGCACCACAGTAAACAAATAACAATAAAATACACAAAGACAAAAAGCACAAGTATATAGAACAGTGTTCCTCAACCTTTTTTCAGTCAAGGCACCCTTTAAAATTATAGAAAATCTCAAGGCACCCTTTAAAATTATGAACAGTCTTGAGGCACCCCATTCTAAAATGTAAAAACTATTCTAATAGTTTTATAAAATGCAGCAACATCTACACACATAGGACACCCAACGTTAGAGGTGATTTATTCTTCCAAAGCAAATACACTTGTGCACACAGGTAACGACTAGTATACCTATGTTTCTCTTCTCCCTCAATTTCCCTCCATCAGTTAGCTAATGTGACCCCCAGTAATGAGGAAGGTTTACAGGACGGTCAAACAAGGTTGCTGTGGAGGCAACAGCCATCCTCCTTATCAACAGATGATTTGATTGGTTGTTAGGATGCCAGTGTCTAGAAAGTCATAATGGTGCATAATGAAAACCTGTGGCTTTGTGTAACTAAAGGGCAGGCTTGATCTACCTGCTGGCTTGTATACAATTTTTGATAAATTTTTAGGCATTTTGTCAAGGCACCCCTGAAGAAACCTAAAGACACCCTGGTTTGAAAAAAAAGGCAGATATAGAACACTGAGACCCTATCACACTTGTGTGCAAAGCACATTAAAACATATGCATAAACACACATTGCTGCAATGCACCTGCTTTATGGGTGGTGTGTTGACATTTATTATGATTGATACCTAATGAGCTGTATAGTAGAGCACAGCGCACTGCAGTGTACCACAATTTGTTTGCCATATGTTGATTTTTTTATAAAGCAAATTCCGTATAAGCAGAGAGTTTCCTTTTTGGTGAATATTTGTGGCAAAATAAATTTCATGGAAATGACTCAGCTTCTCCTTAGTCCAGACAGGTTATTTGGCTGAACTGATAACACAACTATGAGCGCCAATTCCAATCTGCATCCAAATCGCATGTCAGGAGATTGTGACAGGCTCTGTAATGAGCCGGTTCACATATCTCCGGAGCTAATTGCACAGGAGTCCTGTGCATCTACTTGTCAATTTTAGGTCCAAATTCAGCCAAAAATTAGGACTGAAATCAGACCTGAAATGGTGAACGGGACTCACCGTACCCCTGGTGTAAGCCGCTCCGTGCAGTTCAACTTTTGATCGTCCAATATTGTTTTTTTTTACCACCGATACCGCTATTTTGGTCATCGGATATCGGTATCAGCCAATATTGGCCGATATTTTAGGACATTATAAAAAAAATGTATTTCTTTTTTTAATGTCTACAGGTACTGTGGTGGAGGGATCTGGGGTCTAAAAGACCCCAAACCCCTCCTCTGCACTTAAAAGCATTCAAAACGCCAAGTTTGGCTGTTTTGAATGCTGTAAGTTTTTTTAATTCAGCGCCGCCAGTACCCGGACGTGATGTCATAACATCACTTCCTGGTACTCGGCGGCGCCAAATTCAAAGAAATGGAATCCCAATCAGACGGTGGCGGTAGAATGCCCGGGTCTCCCGGTGGCGCAGAAGGCGGGGGGGTATCCCCCCCGCTCCGGATTGACAGCCGAGTGGCTTCTCAGCCGCATCAGTTATAATTACAAGACAGTCGACCGTCAGCTATGGACACCGGTACCAGGGAGATGCCTCTAGCTGCAGGCATCACCCCGGTACAAGCACTTCCCCGAAATATCGGCAAATCAAAAGACCGATTAAGATATATCGGGCAAAGTGCATATCAGCCCTCGATAAATTGGCTTTGCCGATAATCGGTTGATCACTAGTGTGAACCCAGCCTTAAGTACAGGTCCAATTTAAAGGCTCTTTCACATGGTCAGAAATACTTACTGCCCTCTGAAAAGTGATCCGCTGGTATAGCAGCAGCTGCTATAATAAAATGTTTTCAAGTGTTTGGCTCGCAGTTGTGGCATGCTCCCATTGACCTTGGTGGGCAAATCTAAAGCTGGATACACACTATCCAACTTTTATGGTTAGATTTCCTTCAGATTTACCTTTTCTATGTAGTGCAAGGGCCTGCCAGATTGCATACAAATTGAAAGTGTTTAGGTTTGACCTCATATTATATGGTTTTGGTAAGTCTAAAGGAAAAAGTCTTCAGAAAATCTTAGAGTGTGTATGGCCCATAATAGTTGGTGCTGCCTGTCAAACTCTGCAAGCTGAGTTAAAATGGCCTCAGCCACATAGCGAGGCAACACAGTCATGGTATGTATACAGCTCTGTCTAGTTGAAGGGGTGGGAAGTAGAAACTACAGCTCAGCCACCTGTTTTTACCACCCCCTGGCTATCTATGTGAAAAAGCCCACAATGCTTAGAAGCTTTATCATGTAAGATTTACTGTATACTGTTTCAGTCCAATTGGTTGCATTCAACACAGAGATAGAACACAATATTTCTGGTACAATTTCAGCATTAAAACAGCCCCAAGCAATATGCAGAAGCCAAAAAAAAAAAAAACTCTATGTGCTGGAAACCAAGCGTGTACTTGGCCAGATTTTAAAGCCAAACTTTGGAAACCTTCTGCCCTAGGGACTGGCCCATGTGTACCATTGTGATATATACAGTCCTGGCCATGAGCTGTGCCGGCTGGTCAATACCAAGTCCTGACACTTTAAAGTAAACCTACCATGAAAGAAATATGGAAACCTCCATTGCTGTCTTCTTCTGAAAATGTTAATTGCCTGGCTGATTTTGTATTACTTTGAATCAATTGCCCAGGATAAATATCAAGAAAGTCCTAATATGTATAATTTACCCGGTTCATGAAGCATTGCAGTGAGCCTGTCAGCATGACTGCCAGGCAACCAGTATTTTCAAAATGAGAGGTCAACAAAGGAAAAGCCCAGTCTTCTCTGATGACAGACTTCCCTTAACAAGCTCCAGCTTCTTTATTCAACTTCCTGCTCTCCTGGGGAGCTGATCAGCTGTGCCAGAACATGGTGATTGTAGCCTCACTGTCCTGGTTCTCCAGGCTTCAACCGACTGCCAGAAATGGTTCAATATGCCATGTGTGTTGGTTTACTGAGAGTCAGAAAACGTGCTTACTGCGAAGGTAAGGCGCATATCCAAGAGCAAGGGCATTTATCCTGTTTGATGATTGTGGTTTAAAGGACATTACCTTTTTACATTATTTTCCTGAATTGGGTAAATGTTACATTTTACTCCAAAATATTTCAGTTATACTGTTTTGAGCCCCTAAGAAAAGTATTACCTCCAGGAATGGGCTGGAATCTGATGGTGATTGATCACAGCTGGCAATGTGTTGTCTAGGAGGACTGGACGTAGTAAATGTGATATAATGGGAGGTTAAGCCCTTCGCACCACAATGTACAGAAAACACATGTGCGTTGACATACATATTATTATTATTATTATTATTTTTTCTATTGCCTATTACTGGGTTAAATTTTTTTTATTTTTTTTGTAATTATTATGATTAAGATATGGCTATTGTGTTGATGTGAACAGGGTACATAGAAAACCATTATTTTCCCATGCATCTATCAATAAAGATCAAAGCAGCTCAATAGACATGGTAGGAAGGAAGCCTTTGGGCTGGGAATGGCGATTGGTTTTTGGGATTTCACAATCCGATAGTGAACTTTACAAACCTAAAATGTGTTGTAATTCATAAAAACTTCAAGCTGAACTCAAAACGAAAAAAAAAAAATACAGCTGCTTAACTGTCGCTGCTTATTGTCTCCAAATGCTATGTTTTGCAGGAAAGCCAATGACCCGTATCGCATAACTGTACAATGCACTGACATCCAAAGGTGTTTGTGAAAGCATTGGGCTGCTGCCAGTGGATTTTTTTTCAGGCTGGGTTCACACTGCTGTGCGGAGCGACTCACAGCAAAGGTCCGGTGTGTCCGTGTTTTCCATTTCAGAGACTAATCAGGCCTGAATTTTTGGTTGGATTTGGCCTGAAATGGACCAGAAAACGCACAGGACTATTCTGCATATTGCTCCGCAGCCATCCCAGAGCTGTGTGAACTAGCTCCATTGAGAGCCAATCATAGTCTCCTGACATGTGAATTGGATGTGGGGAAAACCACATCCAATTCACACCAGTGTGAACCCCAGCCTAAGGTTTATTCTAATGACTTCCTCTGAAAATGTTACTTACCTTGATGTCATTTTAATGTTCTAGCTTCAATCCTTGAATAGCTCACCTGGAAAAAATGATGCAGATAAGGACTACAGATTTGTCTTGGATTCCCCAGATCTGCATACTTGTGCATTGGTCTCTTAGAAAGTTCTGTGTCAGAGGGTCACCATGACTGAAAGGAAAGTAACATTTTCAGATAGGGGTCATAAATAGAAGCTACCATATTATCCCCATGACAGGTTTACTTTAAAGGAATGAGAAACTTATGATTGCCGTTGCTAATATCCTTGTGTAAATGTTTTCTGATGATCTTTGGTTTTAGGGCCTTGTCACTTTATTCTGCTTTGCTGCAAAAAATAAATATATTGTAGCGGCCCGTTCAAAAAGAAATGCACATTTCTACACTAAAATACCCTTATTCCTTCTTTTTTTTTGCAGTGCACTTCAATGCATGTGCATTACCCTATGCTGTACTTGTGCTTTGGTGTGCCATTCCAAAGGGTGCAAAGTATCATGAGTTTACGGCAACTTCCATTTTCCTACCACATGTATGAACCCGGCTACAGGTAGAGTTGCCACCTCATCCCTTTAAAACAGAACACAAATTAATTACACAGGTTCTGAGGCTAATTTAATGCAGAGAAGGCTCCAAGTGAGTTTAATTACCACCTTAATCAGCCACAGAACCTGTGTAATTAATGTGTTCTGTTTTAAAGGGATGAGGTGGCAACCCTAGCTACAGGGCCACCTTACCAAATGGGCATGGTAGGCAGTTGCCCGGGGGCCCCACCTGCCCAGCGACCCAGCCCCAGCCAAGCATTACCCCCGATTCCCGTGTGCATCCTGCTGCCAAACTTGGCGGGTGGCAAGCGCTTACCGGCCCTACGCTGCTGTCAGGCCACTTGGGCCATGGAGGGGGAGCCCAGAACTGCAGGAATGCCTGTCCACCTCCACGGGAACAGGCACACACAGGACAGGCGAGTCTGACTCTCGTCCGTGTGTGTGTTCACCGGACCCAGCTGCCAAACTTGGAAGCAGTCATTAGCCTGGCACTGCTGTACCAATAAATATCGCCTTATCGATAATTTGCATTTTTAAACCCATGGGGGATTGTGTAGGCAGGGCCCCAGTTCACTGCATTGCCCAGGGCCCTTTAATGCTCTTAAGATGGCACTGCCAGGCTATAATAATTTCTGAGACCCTGTCCTTGGACAAGCATGCAGCAAGTGATGTTAAGAAGTGACAACTCCAGATTTGCAATGTTGTCCCAGGATAATGACTCACTAAAGGTAGCGGGTCAGCATGACAGGCGGGCAATTGTCATTTTTCGAAAAGAAGTCATCAGCAGCTTCTCAATACGGCCCTCATGACAGGTTTATGTAATTTGCACATGAATGTAGCCTATTGTGTGGTATGAGGCAAAGCCGACACACCTGACTTATTACCAGCTGGGACCTTCTGAGTTCGGACCATCTCATTCTCATCCATGTGTGCACACAGGTTTCCATGACAATGCATCAGAATGTTACATTAGTTGCCTTGATCTTCCCAAAAGTGATTTCTCACACTGAAATAAAAATGGACATCTGTTAGATTACATCAATGCTGTTTTTTCATAGAAGAGAAAAAAAAAAATCTCTCCTCTATGCAGGACAGAATGCTTTTAAAGCTCTGTACACAAGTTTGTCTAACCAATGCAGACAACGGTTAAAGCTGAAGTTCAATCTGCATGCAGTTTGCCTTTCTTGTCATCACTGGGTCTTAGTGCTTCTGTATGCAATGCAGGCAGATCATGGGTGGTGAGAGGGGTTGGCAGAGTGCCATTCTTTGCTTCCTAAAAATATCACAGCACTCTACCTTGGTACTTTTCTCGAGTCCTTAGCCATGATACCAGGGCTTTTTTTCTCAGAGAATAGGTGCAGGAACTTCCCCCCTTCTGAGTCACCCCTTGTCTCTGCCCCTACCCACCTGCGAGCACCATCCCTTAGTTCCACCCCCTACCTGCCTCCCAGTACCGCCCCTTTTAGAGAATACAGAACCAAGTATCATTCTGTGGTGCTAAGTCATTTGTATGGAACTACTGTAGTTAATTATAACAAGACAATCAGCAAAATAGATCCCCCTTCAGCCAGCAACAATAGATTCCCAGCAACAGTAGATCCCCCCCCCCTCCACAAGAAAATACCACCCCAGCAACAATAGATCCATTCCAGCAACAGTAGACCACCTGCAGCAACAACAACAGATCTCCCAGCAGCAAGCATTAATTAACCCTCTAGGAGCCAGTAACAATAGACCTCTCTCTCAACAGTACAGTAGATCCCTTCCAGCAACAAGAGACCCCTCTGGAAATATAAGACCCCTCCCAGCAACAATAGATTCTCCACCAGTAACAATAGACCTACCCAGCAACAATAGACCCCCTACAGACAAAAAGATCCCCACCAGTGGCAATAGATCCCCCAGCGGCAATCATCAATAGACCCTACAGCACATCCCTAGCACCCCTTGCCATTACATACATTCAGTGGTAGAGGTGCCGGAACTGCGTTCCCCCACATTCGCCCTGAAAAAAAGCCCTGCCTGATACAAACAGTGGGTTGGCCGTGGGATGAGTTATGCACACATCATCTACATGCCTTGATGTATGGATATTAGTCTGGAGCGGTGGGTGTTCCTAGGTAGGCTGTATTTGCATGATGACTACTCTAGGTATTGGCCATATGTGATGCTGAGGCACAAGGGTTGAAGGAACTGAAATCCAATGAAAGGAAGGGTCAGGCTGGAAAGGAAAATGTTAGATGATAGATGTTCCACAGCTAGGAAATGAGGCACGTGCTGACTTCTTGCAGCTTCTAATGCAAACTGTGGGAAG
This sequence comes from Pelophylax lessonae, assembly GCF_965119305.1. Classification (NCBI taxonomy): domain Eukaryota; kingdom Metazoa; phylum Chordata; class Amphibia; order Anura; family Ranidae; genus Pelophylax; species Pelophylax lessonae. The sequence continues at coordinate 79,373,869 of NC_138779.1, read as the reverse complement.
CTGACAGTGTGCAAGTGAAACCAGAGAAAGCTATGCTGGCAAAGGAGAGGAGCTCGTACTATTGTGCAAGGCTGGAGTTCAGTTTTAGGAAATCAATCATTCACCAGTTTACAGAAAAGCTGTGATTTGTCCATACAGGGGCTAAATATATAGAAAAGAATGTGACTCACCCCTCTCCCCCTTCCACCTCCTGTTTTAGCCTTGGGGATCGGCACCCAGTACAACCAATTAGGGGCAGGTGGAGAGACCTTGACTCTGTGTAAGGTCCAATTAGGATCATCTTGGATCTTACACATGGCTCCTTTTGCTCCTCCCAGCAGTGAAAAGGGAAGTGTGGGAGCAAAGGTAAGGTATGTACAGTATAAGCTCCATCTGTTGATGGGGAAGGTGGCTTTAAAGAGAACCTTTTGCTTTGCCCTGTATGGAAAAACACAGGTTCACCTTAAATGTGCTGTTAGAACTCATTGCAGGAGCAAGGTCAGTTCATGTCTTTCCTACAGGACACTAACTGGAAATTTTCTTGCAGCCCTCATTAGTCCTTGTTTCAATTTTAGACCTGGACTGATAGAAGCTGATTAGTTACATTGGGTAACCTGATTTTATAGCGCACTTCATATATCGGCCCCCTAAATTCTAGCCTTGTATCGGCAGCAAGGGCCATGTCTATAAATCTATATACAGTTCTTCTAATTGAAGATCTTTAATAAAATCATTAAAATAAAATACATAATTTTTTAAACTGTAAATACCTGTGCATTTTCTGTGCATCAAATTAACAATGCCATTTGGAAAAAAAAAAACAAATGCCATGAAACAATTTCCATGTGTCATTGACAGTTGACACTTTTTACTTATTTTGTGAGAAAAAGCGCTAAATAGGTGTGCATATAAAAATTGGTGCGATCTTTTTTTCTTTGTGCGACAATATTTGTTTAATCCTCCTGATTGCGTGGCTCTCTCCTTTTTATCCAAAATATTAGAGGCCCTACATGCTCCGATTACTATGCCCGTGTCATCCTCTTATTACTGAAAGTTGTGTTTGCATGGTGCTGAAAGGATTTCATTTAGCTGACTTACAGTGCTGAGAAATTAAATAGGTGATTAACATGAATCATCATAAATGACTAAAGGCGATACATTTACATGTCTCTGATTGATTAAAAAGCTTCTGTAAAGTTTAAAAGAGCAAGTTGGATGAATGAACTTTTGTTCAATTACAGCCAAGCTTCAAATAATTATCATCTCCTGGGGACAAACACACTACAGTACTCCTTTACTTTTCTGCAGTTACTGCCAGATACTACTCATGGGCTGCATTGCACCTGGCTGATATGTGAGCTGAACACATCTATGGCCATAGTACTGACTGAAACACAGATGACCCTGTGATATTAAAAAGAGCATAGTTGCCAACATTCAAAAAATATTAGAAGGGGCACTTTGAAGGAAACAAAGAGAAAAATGTGGTACTCATGACCACCTACCGCTAGTGGATGTTGTTAAAAAGTGGGCATGGTCATTTAAGTGGGTAGCCTTTTACAGCATATGACTTGTAGTCTAGAACTTTTCACCCTTTGCCATATGTTAGACAAGTAGAGCCTAGGGGTACAAAGAAGAGAAGTGGAAGTAAAATAAACTCCATCACTGGTATCAGCGGCAGTAATGGTACCTCCCAGCACTGGCGGCAGTAATGGTACCTCCCAGCACTGGCGGCAGTAATGGTACCTCCCGGCACTGGCGGCAGTAATGGTACCTCCCGGCACTGGCGGCAGTAATGGTACCTCCCAGCACTGGTGGCAGTAATGGTACCTCCCGGCACTGGTGGCAGTAATGGTACCTCCCGGCACTGGTGGCAGTAATGGTACCTCCCGGCACTGGTGGCAGTAATGGTACCTCCCGGCACTGGTGGCAGTAATGGTACCTCCCGGCACTGGTGGCAGTGGAAGCAAAAATAAACCCCTACATTAGTGGTCAGTGGCAATAATATTAAAGATCCCCTCTTTGATAGTGGTCAGTGGGAGTAATAAAAATCACCCCCGATCTCCCTTTTATTGGTTGTCAGTGGCAGTAACAACCCTTCACCTTGTCCCTTTTAGGTGGTTTTTGGCCATGATAATTAATCCCCCCCCCCCACCTTTTTTATTTGTGGTCAGTGGCCGGAATAATTAACCTCCCCCTCCTTAGTGTTAAGTGGCAGTAACAATGAACTCATCTTCCTCCCACCCCATTTCATTGGTGGTCATTGGCAGTAACCATAAACTTCTCCCTTTTCCTAGATGGTAAGTGGCAGTGATAATTCACCCCCCCCCCCCACACCCCCTTTAATGCTGGGCAGTGGTTTTCTTGATCTGATCACACTCTCCTGTGCCACAGACTCTCTCTTCAGTGTCAGGCGGGGACTATAGTCCTACTGCAGGATCAAGATCACTATGCATGACAGTACTATAGTTCTTCTAGTGGGGAGAGGTCACTTTCAGAATGCAGAGGGTGTTCCTAAAGAGACGGCACACTGCTTAACCAACCTATTTGCTCTGATTTAAAGCAAGCCTTTGCTTTGTCCATTCAGGGAAAAGTGACAGGTTTAGCAGTATTGCAATTGACTGTCAATGCCTTGTGACTCTGTTTGGAGGCAGCCATCTTGGTAGAGGCAGAGCTTTGCTGCCTCATATCAGAACCTCAATCAAGCATCGACCAGTGAGCAGCACAGTGGGCACATCACCAGATCTCACTTCACACCCCCTGAGTTAGCCAACAAGGCAGTCAGAAGCAGCAGTGCCTTAGATCTTACACTGCAGATATACTGTACTTTTATGAGGCTGTAGACATGAGTGTGCCTAGGCACCCCACATACCAGTGCACTGCTAGTCTTCCGTAGGAATTGAAGACAAAATGTTTGTTTTTGAGGCTTAAGCCCCTTACACACGATCAGATTATCGAACGATCTGTCGTCCATTTTTTGTGGCATGCTAGTCTGATGTGGAAAGTGAAGAGGTTTTTTACATACAAATTTTTCCGTACGACAGAATTCTTCTTCAGAAGTGATGTCATGTGTTGGATAGTTTTGTATGTGTTCTTTCGTCTCTGAGCATGCCTAGTCTTGCTCTTTTTTCAGTTGAAAATCGGACGTTGTGTTGACGGACAATAAATATGTTATAGCCTGCACATCAGGATTTTTTCGGACGAAAAGTCTGAGTTGGCTGTCGAAAGCACCATACTAACAATCCGAAAATCGGCAGATCGGTCGTCGGACAAAATTTCCCTTCAGATTTTCTTATCGTGTGTACGGGGCTTTCAAAATGTTATTCACAACATACCAAATCTTCAGTTTTTCTGTCTCACCTTTTCTTTACTACCCTGCCACTCCATGTAGCTGCCTGCTGTCCAACAAGTACCTGGGACTTCAAAAGGGACACCTGCTTACTTTAAAAGGGCCATGCACCTATACAATAAAAATCTATGCATAGTTTTGAAGAGAAAAGGGAAGGGTTTAAACTCCCGCTTAGTCATTTTTTTGCCATCTGTTTACCATTGGGGATATTTCCCTTTACTTCCTGTCCCAGAGATTCAATAAGAGATGAGAGGAAGTCTCCTCTTAGACTATTGTTTCTTTGCCTCTTGTTCTGGAGATGACTCTAAAGCCTCGTACACATGCAACGATTATCGGCCGACCGATCGGCCGTCTTTTGTCCAGTTTTGTTGTGTTGGTTGAAATGTGCTCTAGACTGCACACACATTTTCTCGGCCAACAAAAACCAACTTCAGAAGTGATGTCATGTGCTGGTTAACTTTACGTGTGTTTTTTTTTCTCGGAAAATCGGCCGTTGTGTTGACGGCCAACAAAAATTTTATAGCCTGCACACCAGATTTTGTTTGGCCGAAAAGTCGGAGTCGGTTGTCAAAAGCATCATACTAATGTCTCGTACACACGCATCGATAGTTGGCCGTGAATTTTCGGCCAACGTCCGATCAGCCGATTTTCGGCTTGTTAGTATGATGCTTTCGACAACCGACTCCGACTTTTCGGCCGAACAAAATCTGGTGTGCAGGCTATAAAATTTTTGTTGGCTGTCAACAGAACGGCCGATTTTCCGTCAGTCAGTACAGATTTCGGCAGACAAAAATCAGATGAGCAAGACTGGGCATGCTCAGAGAAAAAAAAAACACACGTAAAGTTAACCAGCACATGACATCACTTCTGAAGTTGGTTTTTGTTGGCCGAGAAAATTCGTGTGCAGTCTAGAGCACATTTCAACCAACACAACAACACTGGACAAAAGACGGCCGATCGGTCGGGCCAATAATCGTTGCGTGTGTATGAGGCATTACAAGCCGAAAATCGGCCGATCGGATGTTGGCCGAAAATTCACGGCCCACTATCGATGCGTGTGTACGAGGCATTAGGCTGGGTTCACACTAATGCGAATTGGATGCAGGTTTCTCCGCATCCAGTTCTCATGACTGGATAGTCAATGTCCCTCAATGGGGCTCCGGGTGGCTGCGGTCCACATTTGGAAAGGGTCCTGTCCTTGGCTCCGAATTAGGTGGGAATTCAGGCAGAAATTCGGACCTGATTCACACCTGAATTGGTGAACAGGGACACACTGGACCCCCCTGCTGTGATCCGCGGCCACAGCATAAGTGAACTCGGCCTAAACGTTTTTTAGATTCATTTTCTTTCTTGGTGACACTGGTCCCCAGTAGAGAGAGGGTAAATCTCCCCCTTGACAGATGGTCTAACCCTTTCCCAATCTATCCACAAAAAAAAAAAATCCTAGAGGTACAATTTAAATTGGCCTGTTGTGTCTTAATGGGGTTTAGCTGTTCCTAAAATGGCTATCGGTGGAGAAAGCATAACGTAAAACATAAATGTCTTGGGCCTACCCTGTCCTCTTTTAATGCCAATCCTTTCTTTGAGCCCCTTTGACCATGAAAAGAAGAGAGCATTCAGACCGATGACTGTAAACAAACCAAGCCATTTCAGGGGTTAAAAAGGACTCCCTTCACCAGGGCTTCTTTCAGGAGAAGAGAATACCTGGACTGTCAAATACTTGAGTTGTGGAGTATTATGCTATAAATCTTTTGATCAAAGCTTGAGTCTATATGTAGAAGGTCTTTTACAACTCACAAAACATGCAGGCTTTTTTTTACAGAGATACACTATTTCTCAAGGAGACTACATCTACCTAATGAGGTTTCTTTTTTTTTTTTACATATAGCCAAAGCCAAAATACTTTATTTTTGCTGCAGGGTGTTGCATTGCTTTTTAGTATAGCCTTTTCCATTGTTGACCAATGCTGGACCCATTGGAAACCATGGATTTCATCCTTTTGCATTGGGCATGAGTTAAGCAATGCAGCCCAGAGCAATTGGGTCTTAAATGACTTTATACAGTATGCTTGGACTTTACAATCAGTCTGCTGCTCTTTCTTTTTTGTTCTTCAGAAACTGAGGAGGTCCCATTTAAGCTTTGGACCCACAGGTTGAACTCCTAGATTCTAGATAATCAATTTACTATAGTAAACCACAGGTGTGCTCCACTACATTTCAATTTAGCTGGCAGCATCTGCGCGGCTCAGAGATTCTGAAAAAAGTGTAGCTTTATTGAGCATTCTCATTTTTTATATTATGCAAACAAGGTGAAAATTATAATTGGAGTGCAATTCCACCCTATTAAATATTCGCTCAGTCTTCTACATCAGATGACGGATAAAGTGTAATAAATCCAGCATCCGGATCTGATTTACTGACTGACTTGTGGTAGCAGGGTGCGGGGCTCCTGTGATTGCAAAGACAATTTTTATAGAGAGATTTGAAACAGATTAGAATTTTGAGTTTATTAATTTGCTTATGAGATCCTCTAAATATACCTAGATATCCTGCTTTGTTGAGTAAAGACTTGCTCATTTGTGCGGAAGATAATACTTTATTTATCGATAATACCTCTGATCCTTTGGGTTTTGTTACGCCATGTTTGCAGCAGATTAAAGGATATCTTGGCTTTATTATTAAAAAAAAATGTTTGTATTTGCCTAAAGAGGATTTCCAGGAAAACAGGAATTCCTTCAGATCCTGTTATGGCTTGTGACAGAGAGACGAAATGGAATATTTTACCTGCTGCAATAAACACAAGGTTTCTCAATGGACTTCAAAGTATCCTTCACACCAGCAAGTTGTGGTGTGACTGTGCCAACCTTCCATTGCATATTTTGCAATGTAATAACCTCCGAAAAAAAAAAAAATGCAAGATGCACTTAATTTTGTGTTTAGGTACATACATTAAAGCCCTTTTGGCTACCTAAACTAACACAGTGCCACAGTGAACAAAAATGCAGTGCACTGTGGTGTGACAGCCTTTAAAGGAAACCCGTCTCAAGAGAAAAATGTGGCCTTCTGAAAATGCTAGATGCCTGGCTGTCTCTAGCTTCAATGCTTTCTCTGAACTGGAGGAGGAAAAAAAAAAACGATCAAATGGAAAAAACTGATTTGCATGCTTGTTCCAGGTGCAGGCTGTTGCAGGATGGGGGTAGGGGTTGTTGTTTAAAATCAGTCTGTGGATGGCCCCCATACACACCATCAAAAGCCGGAAACAACCAACAGTGTATTTCGAGGAGGTAAAACTGAGAATAATGGGAACAATGATACAGGAGAAAATGACCATTCTGATACACAAAAAACGCCTTTAAAACATGGCCTCCTTGGTTAGATTATAATTTACTGCCCAGAGTGGACTCAATTACTCCTATAAGTAGCTAAGCACTCATCTGAGCACATGCTTCCTTGGCCAGACCCTCCTGCAACCTTGTAATTCCACCCTTCTCTATTATCCTTTACCCCCCATCCTTCCCAAACCCTAAACATAGAATCCCCAACTAACCCCCCCCCCCCCCCCGAGACATCCCAACCATCTAACACCTCCCCTCCCATTCAAACTACACCCTCCTATGGATGAGAGTCAGCCTCCCCATACAATACCCTACCATCCCGAAGCTCAAAACCGATCATATAATACCTGAACGCTTTTACACTAGCGCCCTTTGCTATAATTGCTGTATAAGCACATGTACAAACCCCCCTCTTTCACCCCATCCCTTTTTTACCCAATCTCTTGTACTTTCCCCAAATCCCTTCTCCCTCCTCACATCCAAAAAATGTGTTATCTTAATCTTAGCTGGTACATACACCGTATTAAATAATTGCTGTTATTAAACAGCTTTTACTATTTTTAAAGACTATTGTACCAAATTCTAATTCCCAAAACCAATGGTCAGTTTCACTGTTTCTTGGTAAATGTTTATAAAGGGCAATTCAAGGTAACAAAGTAAAGCCAATCAGTGCACTGCAATGTGATTTGAGTATACTATAGCTGTGCCAGAATTAGAAATTTCACTCGACTTACCTTAAGATATAATCCACTTTAGTGACCGCACGCAAAGACCACTTCACAGGGTCAGTAGGAGGGCAAAAGCACACTTCCTGAGGTCTATGCATTGTAACAATTTCTCCCTCTCTGCTTCCTGCTATCGCCTATAGCATTCAGTCTTCCAAGGTAGGACTGAATCTTATTGGTGGCTGCATGAATCATTTTGTACTGGTATCTTTACATCAGGATTTTCTGAGAGGTAACAAGGAGTGTCCCAGCACCACCAGCAGATGTGTTCCAGGATCTCCAGATTATAGACCAGTTAGTAGTGTGCAACATTGCAATGTCTGAAACTATACTACTCACCAGATTAGGAGAGAAAAGACAGGGCACAAATACTCCATAGTGTACTATGTCAATCATTAACTGTCCATCACAGTGTACCACCGCCAACATTGGCACTGACGGTCATTGTCACTATAGTATGCTTGCACCATATCTTTCTGCAAAAGGTACAGGGATTGGACTTCTTCTGAGGACTGGGGGAAAGTCATTTTCTCTGATGAATCCCGTTTCTGATTGTTTGGGGCATCCGGAAAAAACCTTGTCCGGAGAGGAAAAACTGAGTGCTACCATCAGTCCTGTGCCATGCCAACAGTAAAGCATCCTGAGACCATTAATGTGTGGGGTTGCTTCTTAGCCAGGGAAGTGGGCTCACTCACAATTTTGCCTAGAAACACAGCCATGAATAAAAATTGGTACAAAAACATCCTCCGAAAGCAACTTCTCCCAGCCATCCAAGAACAGTTTGGTGAGGAACAATGCCTTTTCCAGCATGATGGAGCACCTTGCCATAGGGAAAAAGTGATCACTTTATTATTGGCTTGGGGAACAAAACATTGAAGTTTTGGGTCTATGGCCAGAAAACTCCCCAGGCCTTAATCCCATTGAGAACTTGTTGTCAATCCTCAAGAGGCGGGTGAACAAAAAATCCCCTACAAATTCTTACAAACTCCAAACATTGATTATGCAAGAATGGACTGCCCATTGATAGACAGCATGCCAGGGTGAATTGCAGAGGTCTTTAAAAGGAAAGGTCAACACTGCAAATAATGACTCTTTGCATAAACCTAATGTTTATTGCTAATAAAAGCTTTTGACACTTTTGAAACGCTTGTAATTAAACTTTAGTATACAATAGTAACATCTGACAAAAAGATCTAAGCACTGAAGCAGCAGACTTTGTGAAAATTAATATTTGTGTCATTCCCAAAAACTTTTGGTCATGGCTGTATAATTAGTACTGGGCTACCCACCCTCTTTTCATTTAATTGTGCATCCATTATCCATGTTAACGGATTTTGGATTGGTAATGGAACACCATATTCTTACAATACCCCTGACCCAATAGCACAATCACTCCTGGTTATTGAGTGCTGTTTTCTGTGACGTGCGTGCACACAGAATTGTTTGCTTGTCACTTTTCAGGTAGCCAGTGTACTTTTCCACATTTTGTTTTCAATTTTGGCTGGAGAGTACTTTTTTAAATACATATTCGGGGTTAAAAAATGATGGCACGGCAAATAGAAATGTGAAAAGGACCTCTAAATTTATTTTCAACTAAACGCAACATTAGTAACTCAATGGGTAGTCACTGAAAATATACTGTTTCCGTTTTTAAGGTCTGTGTATTGAGGCGATGCAATTTGACAAGCAAATTACTGCATTTCATGAGCATTTTATAGTCTTACATCAACATGCAGAAACCTTGTCATTGTCTGATCATATATTATTGTGTGTATGCCATGCGTACACTTAAACATGTCAGTGGTAATGCATGGCTGCACACAGGAGCACATTACTGTGCACGCTCCACACTGACAAGAATAGAAGCATCATGTGACACCCCAGTGACTGGCCTGAGCAATGAAAGTCTTAGCAGCTTATTCAGAAAACAAAACCCTGCACAGTGCTATAGCTCCGCTCAACCAAATAGAATTTTGCACATGCCATCAGAGCAGTGCAAGATATATTCTGATTGGTTGTCGTCATAAAATATGCTTGCTTTTTATGTTAACCTCTGTGTGATCAGTGAAAAAAAAAAAAAAAAAATTATATATAAATTTTTTTTTTTTTTTTTTTTTTTTTTTTCTTGGCAAATGGTAACCTTTTTTAAGCATACTTTCCTCAAATTCTATATGCAGTGTATGTGTTTATGGAATGATTGTATGATATGTACGCTATTTCGCCCATGAGATTAAAAAAAAATGATACTTCTTTTTTGGGATATGACTACCAAATGTTAAGAAGATAGGAAAAAAACTTTAAAATGCATATGTCTTGACTGTATCTCCCTCTATATACTGTATTTCTTTCTCTATATACTGTATCTCCCTCTCTCTCTCTCTCTCTCTCTCTCTCTCTCTCTCTCTCTCTCTCTCTCTCTCTATATATATATATATATATATATATATATATATATATATATATATATATATATATATATATATATATATATATATATATAATTACCCTCTCGACTATCTCCCTCTCTCTCCAGACTGTCTCCCTCTCTCTCTAGACTGTGTCTCCCTCTTTTTATATATATATATATATATATATATATATATATATATATATATATATATATATATATATATATATATATATATAAAATTACTGTATCTCCCTCTCTCTATGTACAGTACATCTATCTCTTTCTCTCTCGGGACCCCTTGGAGCTCTCTCTGTACAATGTGATTCTGGCTCTCCGCCGGTCATGTGTAGTCTCTCTGTAGGCTGCAGCCAATGGTCGGTCATTGTGTGGCCGCTGAAGCTCCTCCCTGAGTGTCGGTCTGGGCCCCACCCCCTCCCTGCTCCTTCCATCCATCACAGCCGTACATGTGCAATCCCTGTGCGCTGCTCGGGGGGGGGGTAATCAGGGCTGGATCAGCCCTGCAGGGGGGATAAAAGCAGTGACCGTGGCTTGGGGCCTGCAACCCGGGGACAGACTTGGTCCGGGGACAGTGTCCTCAGTCCGGGGACTGTCCCCAGAAACCGGGAACATCTGGTCACCCTAGTCTAGACCAAACTTTGCAGCCTCAGTAAGATAACTTCATTTTTCCAATTACAGTGTGGTCTGAGATGCATACAGGTGCATATTCCTAGTTCTCTGCTGCTATGTTAGTTATTATTCCGATGGCACAGAGCATTGTGCTTGAGGGTCCTTTTCCGCCATACTGCACATAAAAAAATCACCGTAACGTATCGAAAATTTATGAGCATTGACATGCATTTTCACATTGTCACGCTATGTTGCATCTTTATGTGCATTGACATGAGTTTTAATATCCTATATTGTGAAGTGACAGGTTCCTGGAAGGGTCAAAATACCAAAAACAATTTACTTTTATATCAGTTACATGCATTTAACATGTGCTGAGTTAAAATGCCGACAGGTTGGCCTTTGTGCAACATGCATGTACACAGTATTGTAGTGTGAATGAGGTGCATAGAAAACAATGTTTTTCTATTTGTCCCTGCAGTAACCTGCAGTGATCTGGTGCAGAAAAATGCACATGGTGTGGACAAGCCATAAAGTAGAATTATAGCCTCCCATTAAAAAAAGATGTGCTTTGCATCTATAAGTGCATCTTTACATAGTTTTCTCTTAGTCCCTTGGCAAAACCCTACAAATCTGTGTTAATCCTGTCGGAAATCCAGCCTGCTCCTAACTTCCTGTAGTAAGCTGACAATGCTGTATTTGCAGAACTAAAATCCCAAGCAGTGTTTTCAGCTCTGCCCAAATTCTCCCGTTCTGGATAATCTTCCGTTCTGGATAATCTATTACCTCCCCCTTTCTTCATCTCCATATCACAAGGGGGTGTTCTTTAGTCCAGCAGGTGAGAACTGGGCAGAACCGTTACTTGAAATCGCAGTGCAGAAGAGTCAGTATTGTCAGCATGTAACCAGATGCAGTTAGCTGGCTGGCCACTGGATGGCTCTGTTTTCATAGTATGGTAAAGGGTAGAGGCATAAGCTAGTGATAGCTACCCTTTTAGCAAAGCCCTTCCTTAAGAGAACTAATGAGTGTAGTGGGTGCCCTAAAAAAGAAAGAATGGCAGTTGGGCCATGGGAGACAAACAATCCATCGGCATGCAGATGGCCCCTTCCTATTCCAACATGACTGCACAACAGTGCACAAAGCAAAGCCCATAAAGACATAGATGAGCGAGTTTGGGGTGGAGGAACCAGCCTGCACAGAGTCCTGACCTCAACCAGATAGAACACTTTTGGGATGAATTGGAGCAGAGACTGTGAGCCAAGCCTTCTCGTCCACATCAGTGCCTGACCTCAAATGTGCTTCTGGAAGAATGGTCAAACATTCCCATAGACACACTCCTAAACCTTGTGGACAGCCTTCCCAGAAGAGTTGAAGCGGTTATAGCTGCAACTCTATATTGAACCTTACCGACTAAGACTGGGATGCCATTAAAGTTCATGTGTGTGTAAAGGCAGGCATCCTAATACTTTTTTGATGATATAGTGTAGTGTTTCTCAACTCCGGTCCTCAGGGCACACTAACAGGCCAGGTTTGCAAGAAAACTCACAGGTGATCACATTTGCTGCTCAGTGATTGCAGAATTCTAGTCTGCATCTCCCCTGGGTAATACTTAAAATCTGGCCTGTTAGTGTGCCCTGAGGACCGGAGTTGAGAAACACTGATAGTGTATGTAGGCGCTTGCTGGACTGGTGCTTTTTTTTATCATTTACCTTTAAGGAAGCAGACATACCCATCGCACGTGTGAAGAGCTGTGTGAATGCTGACTGCATTAGATTTGAATGAACTCATTCAAGGCAATTTTTGACTTTATTACATTTTTACTGATTTCTTATTCGCTCAATCATTGATTTTTCTGTACACCTGGATAAGCTCTATATTCTGAATAAACCCCAAAGTATTATTAGTAACTGTAGTGCTGCTTCATCCCAAACTCTGCTTTAGGGTATCATTATAATCTATTGGATGTCATTGTTGCAGGCTTAATAGGATATGATCATTCATCGTTTGCCATTAATAGGAAAGCTATTCTGAATCTCTACTTGTACAGCAGCACTGTTACTACAATATTATCATTGTTATTATGGTGATTATTTTTTTATTGCTGTTTTCATAATAATAATTCTAATATTACGCAGATTTTTGCTAGTTGCGCTGCAGATTGTGCACCGTTCAGCTATGGCCCTTTATGACAGCTGCGCTGATATCTTGGGTTACACCTGAAAATTTCTGCCAGATATTTGGTTTTCCTCTTGCCTTTAATAGTATTTGTCAGGTTGTTTCCTTTTTATTATTGGTCTAAGGCGTATATATTCTACGTAAGGCTGAGCTGTATGGCTCTCCAGCGACCTAGTTACTGCACAGTGACAGGTTGGTCCTAATCCATCTGTGAACCTTGGCATACTTACAGTATTACAGGGTGAAGCCTCTGCGTCTAGCTGCTAATAGAGCATATAATGGATTTGCTGGGAATAGCCTCTCAGTGGTCAAATACGAACATCTCTTCCTGAGAAAACATATCGCATTGTTTTGTTTTTGTGTATATTTTTTCCACCTTGGACAGCCAAGCAAGAATGCTACTACTCATTTGTCTCAAAAATATGCATTTTTTTTAAATACATGTTATAATTGTATATATATTTTTTTTTTTTTTTTTTTAGAGGAAAGGCAAATAAAATGCCTAGAGTTGCTGCAGTTTTATTATTACAGTAAGCTCCAATTCCATTTCTCACTGGAAAATGGCAGGTCCTATTTGGCATACAGTATAGAAGAGACCTCCTGAGCAAATTATCTTGTTTTAGTGGTATAAGTTTGTAAGAATTTAGAACGGAAAACTTTTTGCTATTTATTAGGTAAATAAATTTATATATATATATATATATATATATATATATATATATAGATAGATAGAGAGAGCATACCGTATTTTTGGGCGTATAAGATGTCCCCCTAATTTTCCAGTTCAAACATAGATTTTTGTCTTCTACTGTATAAGACTACCCCCCTCTTCTGAGGCAACACCATTTCATAACATCAGTTTTTGATTTACTGTAAATAATTTTAAAATGGTTATGACTTACCGGTAATAATTAGCCCGCTGGATGTGTATACTCCGGCTACTTACAGAACGTCCCTGTGCTGTAATACTCTATGTACCATGCTGAGCCAATCGCGGCAAGCGGTTTATTCTATTAATGCTTACAAAGCCTGCTCAGATTGGCAAAGCTTGCATAAACCCGCCTCTCTGACTCAGCCAATCTGAGCAGGCTTTGTAAGCATTAATAGAATACACCGCTTGCCGTGATTGGCTCAGCACGGTACATAGAGTATTACAGCACCGGGGAATTCTGTAAGTAGCCGACGGTTACTGTATACACATCCAGTGGGCTAAAACATTAATAATACAGAAGTTCTGTATGTAGCAGAAGCTACAGTACATATTAGGGCACATCCAGTTGGCAAAATATTATTAATAGGGACATTCTGTAACTAGCTGAAGCTACAGTACCTGGCGTATAAGACGACCCCCGATTTTTGGGGTATCTTTATTATAAAAAGTCGTCTTTTAAGCCGGAAAATGTTGTTTTTGGGGGTCCTTGCTTAACAGGGTAACCGTCAGGCAAATTTAAGTACTCTCTGCCTAACAGGGAGCAGTGATCCATTGATAAGGTCTGCTCAGTGTGATCAGATGCTGCTCATGTTGTCTGCCTGTTTCACACTGGTCCAATAGGAAGGGGCATATTAGACAGTGGGAGGAAACTTGACAAATGGGAGCATGGGTGTAGATACAGCCCTGGCCATTGGCAGTGGAAAGTGCATCAAAGCATGCTGTGTGACTGTATTTATACCATGAGAGCATGTGTGCACGGGGTATTCGGCTGAAGAGCAGGGTCTTGGAGGGGGGGGGGGGGCGTCGCTGCCCCTCCACTGTACAGCCTCAGGGCGTTGACCTGAGGGCCAGAGTTACAGAAGCTGCAACCCAGATGTCCTGCAGAGAGGGGGATGTACCTGGAAGGATCTGTTCCTGGTTACTGTGAGTATAGATGTACATCTAGGTGCTTTTTCGGTTAGGGCCATCTCTTTAAGCTAGTGAAGTCAGTGGACAGGTGCCAGGTAAAGAGGATACTGGTTAGTGTCCTGAAGAGTCAGTGTTCATTGAGTCTGCTGCCAGAGCAAGCAAGGGAATTTATTCCCTCATACAATTTGCAGTATGGTTCAGCAGAGGGTCTGCTATTCAGTTCAACCAAGTGAGGCCAAGTGGGAGTTGTCCTCATCTATGCAAAGTTAAAGTTGGAATATACCACTAATTCCTTCTCCTATCAAAGGTCTACCAATAAATTAAAAAAAAAAATTCCCCTAGGTTGGTCATTGGATAATGATCGGATGAGTGTGTACCTGGACGAGTTGCCATGACCCCTATTTTTTTTTTTAAACGGCGGTCGGTCCACTATGTCATAAAAGTGGTTCCAGTGGCAAATTCACCACAGGATCACTTTTATGGGCAGTGGGAGAGGTGCCCCTCCCGTCGCTTAATGGAGCCGTTGGTAGCGGGGAAAACGATCCGGTCCGATGGAGTCCTAGGCAAGAAGTCAAGTGAGGACAAGATGGCCCCCACTCAACTCTATGGCCTTGGAGGACCAGACTGACATCCTATGTCACTTCCTCCCAACAGTCTAAACCACTTCCCGACCATCCTACCCCCCCCCCCTATTTACTGCGGCGGTGCGGCCCTCCTGCGTGAACTGACGTAGACCTTTTGTCGGTTCAATGGCCCATGGAGGAGACCAGGGATTATGTCTGCTTCTCCCAGTCAGAGAATGGAAAAGAGCTTAGTTTACCCTCTGATCCCATGGAGAGAGCAGCAGATCATTCTCTAATGATGGACAACAATGTGATGAATGCTGAGTGAATGGAAAGGTGTAATATTACAGGTATGTACAGGTGAGTGAATGGTCAAAGAAATTTTATGGTGGCCCTCCTACAGCTTGGGCTGGCGAAGCTTCTCCACTTGGGACAGAATTTTTCTTCAACAATATCCATCAATAAATCTATGAAGATAAATTAATTCCACTTTTTTCAGACTGCTAGAACATTTACTTTTGTAGTGGACAGATTACACCAGTGAAAGCCGAACATCTGACATACAACATGTGTAATGTACTTTGTGTATCTGTGAGACTGGTGCCAAACTGTCTGAGTCGGCACTGATCTGGACTGGGACTGAGGTTTGTCTAGGTGACTAGTTTGTAATTAGATTACTGTTTAATTAGATTACTGTTTGTTAGCTGTTCATTACATGTTCTAAAAATTAGATTGCTGTTTTACACTTTGCACTGTTTAGGATAATGTGATCAAGCTCTTATCTGATTTTGTGTGGTGTATATATATTCTGTGTTAATCTAGTTCTTGGGTACAATTCTCAGCTATAATACCTGGGTCCTGGTTCCAGAGTGGAAGAAGTTTTATCTTGGCGAAGGCACCCATGCTGGTTGCCAGGCAGTCCATCACTCTAAATATCTGGTGAATAAAAAAAAAAAGTATTTACTGCTCCCAGTCCAAGCCATCACTCCCCTTTTGTGGGTGTAATGACACCGAGATTCATCCAAACGAATTCTATGAGCCCAGGTTGTCATTCAGTTCTTCCTTTTTGAGTTTCTCGTTCATCTTCTTTGAGTTCTTCGTTGATTTTTTTAGTTCAATTAAGATTGTTGGGGCAAAGCTAGGGAAATTATTGGGTTAAGTATTCTATTTGGGGCTAGGCTGGTTGTTGTATTTTGGTAATCTTGTATTCAAGAACTATAGGCAAAACTTTTTTTTTTCTCATTTTGGATAGAGTAAGGGAGGGTTGTAACCCGTGTAAGATATAACAGTTTAAAAAAGGATTCCAAGAATGCGGAAGAGGTTTGGGTTTGCGGCTACCATGAATACGTTTGTAGGTTCACCTGCAGAAATATGGAACAAAAGCCAAAACTTTGAAAGAATAGATAATCCGAACCCCCTTTCCTATAAAAGGGTGGGCTCCCAGCAGCCATATTGTTGGTGTATGTTGAAGAGGTTATAGAAATCTGATAATTCTGTCTGTTTTTAGAGATTTTTTTGCCATTGGTACATGTCCCTTATGTCAGTGCACAGTGCCTTATGCCTATTTTTTGACAATGGCTTGCTTTTTAGCCCTACAAATGGGCAGAAATAGAAAACAAACTGTGCCCCTCTTTGCTGCAATTGGCTTCATTTCCAAGTTTGCAAACTTCAAGGAATATTTGTAAACTGAACCCAGGCTGATTTTACTTAACCCTAACCATGGCATGACCATTATAAAGGTAAGGGTTACCCATATTAGCTTCATTATTGGTAAGGAGCATTCACATTTAATCAATCTCCCTTTTTTATTTTGTATTTTCCTATTTTTTTCCATTCTAATCTGCAGCAACAAACAAAAATCAGTTTTCACAAGTCTAAGCTGCTGAATTCCACATTCAAATTGGTTGCTTTGGTTTATATTGTTCTTTGGACCTTTGTTTGCATTGCCCATTTTGTCTTATAGCAGAACACTTGCGTGCTTTGTCCATTTGTTTTACAACCCGGCAACCCCCAGAGTTTTCACTGAAATCATCCACAAAGAGGTTTATCTAAGGGCAAAATGAAATAAAAATAGGAACGTCATTTAATAGGCTTATTCTGTAAGTACTTATGCTCTGTGTTTTTCAGGAATAGTAGCAAGAGGGATTTTCCCACATTAACCTCTTTTTTTAAGTATGTTCAGCACTGCCACTTATCAAATCCCCCGGCATCTGAAAGAAGGCAATGGACTTAAGTGATGTCCCTTGCATAGTTCAAGGCTTCATTCATTATACTCATTACTCAGTCATCTACAGGAACGTTAGGAATGTAATACACTGCGTTTCGATGCAATCCTCTGAACTATCTAGGGAAAACATAATGATTTTCATAAACTTTATGTAATATGTTCAAGATTAAAAAAATACCCTTTTCAATATATGCATTCCTTTTAAGACATGTAATGTTGAATATTTCAATATGTATTTCAGCTAGCTGGTGGGACAGGTTTTTAAGTAATTGGTTTGCTACTTTGATGTGAGTACTGACTCTAAATAGCAGAAGCTCAGATGGCTTACATGCACAGAGGAAGAGCACCCCCTCCTCTCCTCCTAGTAGGGACAGTGGCATCTACATCTTTAGGATACAGAAGCAGACAAGAACAAAGGTAGTGCTGGGCTTTCCTTTTCCAAATCCAAACATGACCTGAAGTTTGTATGAAAAAGTAGGGGGAAATTCTGTGTGGACAAAATAAATATCCAATCCACAGCCCTATCCCCAAATTGAACTGAAAGGAAGGAAACCCCCGCCTTTTCTCCACTTGGAGAACAAGACAGGAGAGAGAGGGGAGATTTTAAGGTGCCTTAAATAAATAATAATTATATCATCCATAAATCTAAAAAACAAATAATTTATTATTAGATCAAATATTAAAATCATAAGAAAAATTACAATAACATAATTCTCTACATATATAATGTATCCGACTCAGTGGGATCAAATGAATACGATGTGGGTAATTGAGGATCAACGCGTTTCGCCCTGTTCAAGGGCTTCTTCAGGATCCAGATATGAATAAAATAAATGATCTGCAGTTACTGTAAAGGGAGGAGCATACAGAAGTTCCTTGTATTAAATATTTATCTTAAAAATTAGGATTTTATCAAAATAATTTATTTCTATATGTGCGTGGTGGGTTTGCTTGGACACCTTGTACAGCCCTGCTCCCTGGGCCCCCATCCCCCCAAAGTGCTCTTGGCTTCCCTTCCTTTTCCGAATTGCCACAGTGAGTGATCGGTAATGATCACTCATTGTGTTTTTTCATAGCTGAAGCATAGCAAACTGTGTTTAACCTGCTGCAGTTTGACTGAACATGAAGCCGCATCTGCACCGGGCACTTCCCATTAATTTGCTACCCAGCACAGCTGAAGCTACAGAGACGGGGACTAGAAAATCTCTAAAACCATACAAAAGAAACACAGGGTGCACTGACTTTCCTAAGACAAATAATTTATTTAAGTAAAAATGGTAAGTACTCGCAAAGTTCATTCATGTGAAAAAGCTCATCACAAATTCCAGCAATTGAATCCATATTCATCAACTCATGTGACAGAAATGAAGGTCGAATGGGCTAACGCATTTCGAGGGTTTACCTCTTCTTCAGAGGCCCCTGGTGTCAAGGTCTTACCTTGCCCTCCTGTTGGCAGCTTTCTTGGACATGTGCAGACTGCTGCTTCTTATAAACTGATTGCATCATCACTTGCCTGCTTCCTGGGTGTCGCATAGTGATGATGCTGCACATCTGACTATATCCATAACCTGATGGGTTGCAGTCCTTGTCCTTGCGGTTGTGCTCCAAGGTGCATCTCTGCTAGCAGTCTTCTGTTCTCAGTGTTCCTCTGTGTATGGCCGGTTGTTCTCACGCACCTCATTCAAAGACCCAACTTTTTTTTTTTTCTTTAATTTTCATCTCAGGGATGGAGACGCACAGCCTTACCCAGCCTGTGTCTCATTCAAAGTCCCAAAACTCGCCCATACGTAACACACTCTCTGTGTATGACATGGCTTGGCTGACGACTCTCCTGGCAGAGGACCCCGCATCAGCAGACGACCCGGCATCGGCAGATTATTGTTTGCTCCAATAAACTGCTTTATTTTACCTGCATCCCCGTGTGGTCTGGTTTTCAGGCACCTTATCACCTGGCTTTTTAAAATGAATGAATTCTGTGAGTATAATACTTACCACTTTTTGCTCAAATTATTTGTCTTAGGATTATTCACTAGGTCAGTGCGCCCTGTGTTTCTTTTGTAATGGTTTCAGTGTACCAGACTCCCCAAGTCTTAAGGGGCAGCAAGACCGCATTTATCCATATATAACATAAATGGAGATTGAGCTTACTCATCTGGAGTGGGCACTTTTTAAAGCGCAGGAGATTTTGTGTTTGTGACTGATTTACTAGGAAATATCTCTGTTCCTAGTCCCTTTTTCTGTCTCAAAAATTAGACCTCAGAGGTCTGTTTAGACCCCTGATATTTCACCAAAGTCACCCCACCGGGGATTCTACTGACATGTTTTGATACATTTTAAAATGTTTGCTTACATTTATGTATGAGGCTTTGTGTCAGTGTGTATGTATGTGTATATATGTATATATATGTGTATGTATATATATATATATATATATATATATATATATATATATATATATATATATATATATATATATATATATATATATATAATATATTCTAAATACACACATGCATTTGAGCTTTGGGGTGCACACCCTAATGCAGTAGGCTGCACACGCCTATGTTTATATCCCGGATCCAGTTCCTGAATGAAGACCGGGAAATTTTCTTTAGGAATCTCAACTTTTAGCCCTAAATGAAGTATATCAAAACACTTTTAATAACCACGTTTGAATATATACTGTATGTTCAATATATGATAGTCTAGTGACTTTAGCGTGTGAAAGGAACATACAGACTCTCCTGAGAAAATGATTAATTAAGTTTCCATTTGGAATATCTTGAGCATCCTGCATCTCTCTCCAGAGTATATTATAGGCTAACCATAAATAGTTAAGTTCCTGTGGCAACTCGTTCATTCTTGTGGGCCTTACCTTTGGGAAAGAGGCTACAACGTAAAACTAATCTATTTTTTCTTTCATTGCCTTTCGTAGGATGGTAATCCTCTGGCTAGATAGAGCGGAGACCTGGTCTAGGGATTATTACACGTGACAGATTTAGAAATCCACTTCAATGTGCTGCTGTATGTTGGTCTGTTTGGTTTTAGCAAGTGGGAGGTTTCAAGCACTGTACTGAATGCAGCCACTTTCTGCCGAAGGGACCCATGTTTTTGGTTTAGTGGGAAAACCCCCAGAATTTCCTAGGATTACAATTTTCTAACTTTATACTTTGATTTCCTTGACTTTCTGAAGATTGCAGGTGATGCCTGGGATTTACAAATGAACGCTGAACTTTTATCGGATAATAATACTCGGTTGCTGCATGTTTGCCAACTGAATTTGTATTCTTTTAACTTTAGCTAGGCAGGAGTGTCCATATATTCCTCTAAATGTATCCTGTTAGAATATGAAGTACACAGTTAGTCAGATGTTCCTGAAGCCGTCCAGGTCTTCCCGTAGACTGGTTGCTTGGTGGATTTTTCTTTGTGGCACTCGGGATATTTTGGCTGCCTACTCCAATGGAGTTCTTTACTATTCTGTCTTTGCAAGTTAGCCAGAAGACTCTATTCTAGGTTCACTTAAATATTCACACCTAAAACAATGGAGAGCTCCAAACCACATTGGCTGCAAAAGAAGTCTGGGATCTCTTGGCTTGCAGAGGAGTTTTTATGGATTGGGGGGAGCATTGTAGCATCACCAAACATGAAAATCGGCCAGATTGGTAAGAAGAAAAACTATCCAATAAAAGAAGTCAAATTATTTTATTACATTTTTTATTTCTCCTTTCACAATATTAGTATATTTATTTTTGTTTTTATTGTGCTAAAAAGAAATTGCTGGCATTTTTTTTTTATGATGGTGTACTTATACAGAGTGAGAAAGTAGTCTCAGAATTGGGCATATAGACGCTTGCAGCAGGTTAAATTAAAACCTGTTCAAATTAGAATAAAGATCGGACAGTGAGGAAATTATCCTGATCCATCCACTGCAATCCTTTCTTCTTCTTCTTCTGTTGTATTTTAATTCTTAAGTCGCTGACCAATTTCAAGGCTTTTCAATCCCACATCTGTTCTGAAGAGAAGTAAAAGGTTCATTCTTGAGTCATGGCAGAGATGAGTAGGCGTCACAAGTCAACTGTAGGTAGGAAAATGTGCGCATATGCTTCATCCTTCATATATTTGGGATTAGAACCTATGTCAGGTTAGTGTGCTTGATGTTGTGTGTTTTTTGTTTTATATTTTTTATGTTTTTCCTTTTTATGTCTTGTTTCTATAAATGTTAAATGCGTACAGTATGTAAAAAAAAAAAAAAAAAATAGGGAAGAAGAATCTGTACAGTTTTCCCCTGGGAATGCATAAACCCTGACTTGCACAAATATGGGAATGCTAAAAACTGAACTCTGGCAGATATAAAACAGGGATGCAGATTATTTGTAAGTTGTATGTTGTATTTGTAAGTGCAATTAGTATAAATAGCTTAATATACCTAGATATCTGCCTTTCTATATAAAAATCTTAGAAGGTCAGTACTGGGAGTCTAGCAGGCTTTGATACAGATGGTAGCAGTAAGAGCAGAAATTGTATGCTTACCAAAGTGTAATGTTTCGGTTTTCATAGCTATTGTTTGTTTGGTATACTGTTTCACATGCCTCCTGAAAGACGAAATAAAAATGTATAAATGAGAGGCGGCCTCACTTCAGTGACCAATCGGGAGGCAGGGGATATGTTTTTGTCCACCATTTTTGACCATGTTGTGTCGTTATAATAGTGGAAGCCAAGGATCTGGATGTGAAACTTGGCAGGTAAAACCATTCCCATAAATTAATTCTGATCATGTATATTGCCGTTACAGGAGGTCACTTTTAAAATATTTTTGTTCTTTTCATTACAATATTTATCCTATGCCTGTTGGCAGGGGTCCTATGATGTGCTGTGCTCTGTACTCATGCTTTGTCACACTTCCATCTAGAAAAGTGAACTACAAGTGCATTTCAGCAAATTGGAACTGGTAAAGGGGTAGATGACCAGGTGGATAGCATTTACAGGACCAGGTCAGCAATTGGTTTTTGGGTTATTAAAAGTAACTGGAACATCTTATTAAAATCTATGCAAACATAGGGAGAACCTACACACGCATCCCGTTGAGAAAATGTATCTCAACGCCCCAACAATGCAAAATAAGATTGCTAGCTCACATAGTATAGAGTAGGAGCTGGATGTTTCTGTCTGTGTCCCATTGGTGAGATTTTTTCATCACGTCCTGTCCTACAGACACAACAGAATGTGTGAGGAGTTCTCTCCAAAGTGAGGGTAAATGCTCCTATAGACAGCTGTCACCAAAAGAAGTATCCCTATTTAAAGGTCTCCCCTCCTCTTCTGGTAATGACCATAACATTTTGGATTTTCCATCTTGGCATTGACAGTCTTCTCAGTCTGGACATATAACAATCCTGTGAGAGCATCTAAAACTTGGAAAAAAAAAAGTTTTGGCTATCTACATTTTTCAATACATTTAGAATAATATGAAATAAACTTTAGTCTAGTTATGGTTCCTCTACTTGGGAGATCTTTAATGTCTTCGTTATGTGAAATGATCACCTCACTGACAACTGCCTCATTGAACCCGTGGTATTCATGTACTGCAAATTAGCCATCACAGGGTTTGATCTTGGGCTTAACAACGCCTCAAATTTCACATGTCATTAAGCACTTAGTAAATTTGTAATGATGGACTGTAGCTTCCTGTGGTCATAACTAACTAGCCTAGATCTATATTTTTAGCAGCAAAGCATCTCTGCAAATTATTTTAATGTGTTGGAATTCTTTGTATGGATGTTGTACATGTTAAATATTTCTGTGCTTTGAAGATTTTGTTTGATTTGATGCAAGCAATGGAAGAATAACGAATCTGTTTCCCAGCATGCATTCATAGGACTCGATTCCGTCCTCGTACAGTGTGTTATAATCATTTAAAGTGACATTCTCATCTATGGTTGTAGCATCAGTGACAGTATTGCCTAAACCTCATAACCGAAACCTGCAATCCCAGAAAATAGCCTTAAAATAATCATGTGAGCAGATGAGACCAGATGATATTGGTGTAATCCGCCTGGGCATTTGTCATTTTCAGCTTTTATTTGTCCATGCCTTAAGGCAGGAAAATTGTTCAATGACAATGCAAATGTTTTCTAGTTTAGATGGCCTTTGGAAGGACTTTATTGGAAAATACCCAATCTGGATAATCATTTTATTGGAGTTTGTGTGATTCTATCTTGGGGATTATTTTGTTGTAATACAAAGTACCGTAAGCTTAGCTGTGTTAAAATATGAATGGACCACTTACTGGCTGCAGGTAGAGCTGTTGGCAGTGTTAGAGCTACAAGCCTTGCCTAGGGGGGTCTCCAATTTTATGCTGTTTCCTCTGTCTGTCACTCTATGTTACCATATTCTAGCCACATCTTTCATGCATTGTTAAAGTTCAGTGTCAAAGGGTATAATCACTTATGGTTCCCATAGCTTTCCCTACAGAGTTGACATAGTTGCCATTTTCATGAAATATAGTTTTAAGCAAACTTTGCTTCTGGGCAGGAATGCTTTATTATGTTGCTGGAAAAAGGACAATGATGTATTGCAACTGATGTGCTAAAATTAATTTCAACAGTTAGTGACAATTTGTGTATTTTAAAAGGAAACGACAAACAGATTCCAAGCAGTTTTATTAATTTGTAATTTTAAACCCCTGCTTACACTTCCATTTGGGAAGGAGAGGTGATAAAATTTGCAATTTTACTGCTCCCCCCCCAACCGCTCCCTCCTAAACTGCAAAGGCAGTAAAAATGATCCCCCTCTTGTGATCGTTACCCAGTACCACCCACCAAACTCAACCCATTAAACTGAAGGAATATGGGGGGGGGGATTAAGGGTTAAAACAGGCATTTCTCTTAGGGGTTAAAGACTTGTCTACCAAGCACATTTTGAGAAGCTTGGCATTCTGGACGAGCTCTAGGGTTATGATTGGGGTATAACTTTTTTTTTTTTTAATAGTTTTAGATAAAGAAGAGTTAATACTCCTTTTGGTTATTTGTCTCTGTCTTACTGGGGATATTTCCCTTTACTTCCTGTCCTAGAGATACTATAGAAAATAATAGGAAATTTCCCCAAAGTAAAGGGGAATTCCCATCTTAGACAGCTGTCAATGGGACATGTCTCCCCTTTGGATGACTGACCCCTACTTCTTGCTGTGACAACTCTAACATTTTGGAATATTTTCTTTGTTCGTGACAATGGACATCACAGAGGGGTGAGTTTCCCCAATGGGGTCATAGCAAGAATAATTTAACAGAGGGTCTGACCCTTCCTCACTTTATCCAAAACCAAAAAAAAAAAAGTGTAACCTTTACATATAATAATTTTTGGTTTGTATCATTTTATGCGCGTATGCTATATATATTTTAGCTTGCTACTTCCTTTTTTTTTTTTAACAAAGTAAACTTGTAACACTGGGTGAATCATGGCATTGGTTTTACAAAGGAATCGGCATTTTCCATTAAAGTTTTTTTTATTGAATTTTAAAAGGAGTACAAACCGTACAAGTATAACAAAACACAAGTCAACATAGCAAACATATCAAAGTGTCAAGTTGCAACTTGGACATTGGCATCTGTTAGGGTTACAAGTGATATACATACAGATGAAAATTAGCTATACTTACCCCAAGATCGCTAAGACAGAGAAACAGGCAAGCATCGCAGCTCCATCCAGAGAGGAATTGGGTTGAGATGGTTTGTGTGGCCCTCTGGATAGGGAAGGGAGGGAGCAGATTCGGAAGAGAGGTGAAGAGGTAGGAGAAAGGGGAGATAATGATGACGGGGGGGGGGGGGGATTGGAGGAGACACGGAGAGGGGAAGGTGAGGAAGAAGGGTAAGAAGAGGAAGGGAGAATAAGGGGAGGGGAAGCAGGGGGAGGGGGAGGAAGGAATAGGAGGATGGAGGAAAGAGGAGGAGAGTGGGACAGAGGGGGGGGGGGGAGGGAAGGAAGAAGGGGAGGGAAGGGGGAAAAGGAGGAGAGGACAAAGCGGTTCAGAGGGGAGAATAGGGAGAAAGGGGGGGGGAGGGGGGAGGGGGAGGGAGAAGCAGAGAAGGAGTAGGATAGCAGGGGAGAAGAAGAGAGGAAGAAGTTAAGAGAATGAGACTGAGGAGTGTGAGGGAGGAAGAGAGGGAAGGTAGAAGGAGGGGAAGAGCAATGTTGCCATTTCAAAAGATGTAAACCTTGTGATTACACATCATAAAAGGGAATACCAGGGCACTACTTCCCTAATGAGCCATATCCAATAATAAGTGAAAGGGATCTTAAGTATGCATGTGACAAGGAATTAGCATTTTCCAAAACATGGAGGAGAACAGTAGCTTTTTTTTTTTTTTTTTTTTTTTTTTTTTGTCTATTGCTACTGCAACATTGCGCAGAGTTATACAAGGAAGGGGAATGAATGACATGATTTGGTCTTCAGCTAATATAGTCTCTGGTATTTTTCAGCAAAAGGTTAGTTAAGGTTAGCCTGATAAAACGGTTAAAAATGGAAGCCTACAGCTTCTTCTGTTGCCTGAAAATCATAATTATAAATCATATCTGTTGTCAATAGGGCATGTTTACCCTACTAAATAAGAACGTTGGGTGTGAATTTTCAATAACTAGCTTTAGTTAGACTCCCCCTCCCCCCATTGTAATGAACAAAATGCAAACTTTCTTATAGGCCATATTGACAACTGAAAAATGGCTGAAATAAAAACTGTATAGCTTCTGGCTATTTAAAAAGAGGAGAAAATATATGGGTGCTAATAACCATATATTTGGCATGATATGTGTTGTGGTGTGCATCATTGAAGAAAAGGGCATGTCTGATTTTTGATCTGTGTTGGAGCATTGGCATCCCATTCAAATGAGGAGACAGCATGAACACATAATGCACATTAATGCATCACAACAGAGTGGAAAGATCTAAATGGGCCCTTATTGCTCTACAGTTCATTCAATTTTTTTTTCTTTGCATTTCTCTTTATTGTCCAAGACATTTTTTTTGGAAAGATATAGTCATAAAAAAATCATCTTTACTCTAGCAGAAACCTGACATTTTTAGCCATTATTAGCTTTGCTGACAGTCTTGCTTTCTGCTTTGATAAGTTGAATCTGAAAATACACAAGAAGTATTTTTCTAAGTTTGCAGTGGCACAGAAATATGAAAGCACAAACCCTTGGTGTAAGGAATAATTGCATCTGTGTACTGATCCATCATATCAACAGTTCAATACTGTATATGGAAAAACAAAACAACTGAGGAAAATTATATCCTGGTACCTTGGAGATTAAATCTAAAGAGCAGACGGAAATGAGAAATGTCTCCAAATATTTTGGAAGTGCCCGGGATGTGCTGAATTACATTTCAATTTGCACAGCCAAAAACAGACTGTCAGCAGAAAACGAGACGCAGATTGATATTGATACAGAAATCTGTGCTAGGGTTAGCAGACAGCCATCATGGTGCTAGATAGAAGTTCATTTGTAAGTAGGTAAAAGATCTACAACCCAACAATTAGGGAGCCCACTACTAGTATATGTAAACCCAACCAATAAAATCGCACATTTATTTAATTATGTTAAATACATGTAAAAATTTCAAAGTTTTTTTCATTATTTTTAAACCTGTTAATCCTGCCATGAGGGTTCTTGTTTAGACACTTCCTCTTATGGAGTGGCCATTGTGTTCCTGCTTTGTCAGCCTGTCACTCGGTCTTCTGATGGGCTCTACAAGTGGCTGTTTCAATGCACAATGCTGGTATAGTCCAAAGTTGTCACCATCAGGAAACCCTTCCTAAGGCCCCTTTCACACAGGCGGACCGTTCAGATCCGCCTGTCCGTTTTTTTGGCGGATCTGAACGGTCCCCCCATGCATCTCTATGGGGGATCGGATGTCAGCGGAGATATGTCCGCTGACATCCGATCTGTCAAATCTGGACGGATGGAAGCCCTATTTTCCATCCGTCCAGCGAATCGGATGAGAATGGACCGACGGTCTGTTACCATCCGATTTCCCCCATAGAGATGCATGGGGTACTGACAGCTGTGTCTCCGCACACAGCGCGGAGAACAGCTGTCATCCTCCTGCTCAGCGGGGGATCGGCGGCTCGATCCCCAGCTGAGAAAAACGTAATCCGTCCGACGGATGGATAGTGTGAAAGGGGCCTAAGAGGTACCATGTAGCCATCACTAGAGTCCTTGGAAACAGAAGTTGGCTGCAAAGAACCTATATGAGATAGCAGCCTTGAGATGCAAACAAGGTAAGTAAATACCCAATCCATTTAGATATCATCTTCCTATAATCTACTGTACAGCAGTGTTCAAGACCCAAATTGGGAGGGCCAGTCAGCTGTGCTACATAAAGTACATAGAATATGCAAAATGGAACATGCTTTGCTGGTTTTTTTTGCCTTCCTCTGAATCAAATGTGGATATAGGATTGTGTATATGGGATTGTGTGTGTCTGAATCAAATGTGTATATGGGATTGCGATATGTGTGTGAATGTATGGTGTGTGTGTGTATATATTTTTTTTAACTAGATGGGCTTGTGTTTTTGTTTTTTTGTTTTTTTGCAAAATGACTAACTATATGACAGTTCCAAGGCATAAACAAAGTGATGTGCCTTCTGTCCTATTGCCTCAGTTCACCCCAATGTGCTGTGTTGGTGTACGTTGAAAAAAGTTGTGCAGTGTAGCATATTGCAAAACGCTATAACAGTGCAGAACCTACTGTTGTGCATGAGTTGAAAGAACTTTCAGGGTAAATAAGTTAGTAAACTTAATAAAAGACCAAAACAAACGCTGTGATGCTTGCAAGGCGTTTTACAGCATGTTTACATTGACATGAACGGAGGCATTTGGGGTGCTGTAAAGCCAGCCAAACGACAAATATCTAGTCAATTCAACGCAAACGTGACCATGTGAAAACAATGGGCGCTGCAATGCACACTGTTTTCACAGGTGTTTTGTGAGGGTTCAAAAACACTCAATCAACGCCTACTTTTGTGGATAGTGTCGCTTTGGCCCAATTCGTGTTCACTAGTTTAAATTGGCCCTTATAACTTTATATATGTCTATTATGTAGTCCCCTTTTCTAATACAATTATTCTAAAATATTGCACCACCTAAAACAAATCCCCCTCTACTGTTTCATGGGGGATGTGTTCTGGAGCTCACATTTTTGAAGTTTAGCCTTGTTTAATTCCATTTTCTATTTCCAGAGCATCACTTTCAAAATGCGTAATTTCAAATCGAAATCGATAAAACTTTTATTTCATGATAGTACATTATTCCCCAAGAACCTGGTACCCATCTGTGTTACAGCTTCAATAGACACCGGTTCAAGCACCACTTCTCTTCTAGTGCTTCTGAAAAGGTTTTATTGTTCAACTATTTTTATTCAAGGTCAGAGATTTGTGGCACCGAGATCCGACCAGGTTTTGTAGCTTGATGACTTTAAAAGATGCCTTGCTATAGTGTCCTTTTGTAGCACAGAGAGTGGTACGAAATACAAGGATGGCATGAATCGTAATCATTCACAGCAGCCAGCCACATTTCTATGTAACTGAAGTCATATCCATGACTCAAGAAAAAGGTGATATTCAAAGCCCAACATGAAAATGAAAAAGTTAAATGCCTCATATGTCTAGGGGATTGCAGAAGAGGCTCTATCATATACTGATTTCTTAATCCAGACAGCTCCCAGAGCTCTTCTCCTCTGCCCAAAGCTCGGTTCTGGGGGTCAAGGCTTGGCATCATACCATATACTGCAAGGACATTAACCCTGTATTTTACATTTTAAGAGGCTAGAGCATGACTGGAGCCAGATTAGCTGCTTGGAACCTGTTACAGCGTTGGAGGGAGGGGTAAGGTAGGTGTTTTTTCCTTTATCCTGGACTGAAAAAGCATCTATCCCTTGCAGTATGATGAGTGGAATTGGGGGAGAGCCGGTCAACTGTAAAGGTGGATTTTATATTTTTCCTGGAGTCTGGCTATAATAATAAAATACAAGTACAGTGATTTTATTGATCTAAACAGGTCATAGAAGACAGGGTATTGTTAGTTCATATCATTAGTTTCTCCCTTTTCCCTGGAACTTTGTGTCGGCTTTGTTGTCATTGGGCAGAGGAGATGATGCCGATTTTATTCTCTACTTAGCTTAGGAAGCTAACCTTATGATACAGGATGATCAAAAGTGTTGTTTTTTTTTTACCTCAGCAGAGAGACAACCACTTTCATACAGAGAGCAAGGTAACTAAATGTGCAGCATGCTGTCATGGGATCAGCTTTTCTGCTCACTTTAACACTTAACCTGCCATAAAGGTCATTGTTCAAGTATCTTCTATTAGAGGGTGACAACACTCTGCCCCTGTCTCCCAGTTCTTTTACTGAGTTTTCACCCTGTCTCAAAGGCTTTTTTTGGAGATTACAAATAATCTTTTCAACACACATTAAGCAGGCATGGTCCACTGTTGTCACCATTGGGTAACCTGTATTGAGAAATGAAAAGCAACATCTAGAATTTTCAGCATTCATACCAAAAGGAGTTGAATACATGTTTCCCCCATCCTTTGCTGTGGACCTTCCTCTGGCCCATATGTTACTGCTATTTTCTGTACAGTATTGGGCGCTGGAGGATGAAACCACAATGTTCAGTGGGGGACCTTTTTAGGGATCAAACATTTCAGTAGTGTTGACTGCTAGAGATTTTCTTTTCAATCGTTTTTTTTTTTTTTAATGGAGTTTTGCCTGCTAAAGATTTTGATGAAGGCTGTAGCATTTCAACGATGCAAGGACAGGAGATGCGGGCTGCTTGAAAGAGTGGTATAACACTTTGTTTGCAGGGAACTGTGTTTGAACCTAATTTTTGTAAGCATACCTTTGCATTTGGGCCCTCTTCCTAGGTCTAGAGTAAGTGTACACTAGGCACATACGTAGGGACCATATTTACCTGTGCAGGATGCAAAGGTGTTCTGTGCAGACGGTCTCTTCAAATTCATGACAGTCGGCTGGCTGCATGGACCTGCACAGTTCTACACCCGCACCCCAAAATTTACATCCATGTGGGTCTTTTGCATGGATCAGGATGTAGACCGGCTGCGCCAAAAGCAAAGTGTTTGGAGGACAGGTCACACAGTGTGATGGAAGCCTGCTGGAGAGAGCAAAAATGTAAGTATTACAGCTTATTCTTCTACCTTTAGACTTAAACATTTAAACACAGCATAGGGAGCCTTACTTCAAGGCTATATATATATATATATATATATATATATATATAATAATTTTTTTTTGGTCAACGACTGCGTGGCTTGAGTGGGAGTCAAGGCACCTCTCCCATGTACCTATTGGCCCATTATTGTAATGGGTGGCCTTTACTGGTCAATAAGAAGAGTGCCAACTGTTCAATAAGCAGAAAACCAAAGTATCCTAGAGCCTACAAGTCAACAAAGGTAGCTCTCCTATTTCTATCTTGGTCCTTAAAGGCTTTTCAAATCCTTTTAACAAAGCACAAATTATCTCTGTACTAAAAGCAACATCTTATCAGTGGGTGTGAAGTGTGGATTGATAGAAGACATTAGTAGCATTTCTGTACCCAAGAGATACCATTTTCCTAGAAATGCATGGCACTAAAGGGAAAGTCTGTGACTTCAAGTATAAAATATGTGCACTCTGATGACACTTCCTTCATAATCAAACTCTGCTTATATAAATTAATTTGAAGACATGCACCATTTATTTTTATGATGTATTGTTTAACAGGGACATACAGTTTTTGTAGTGTGTATTGTTTTGGTGGACGTAAGTAGCTGAAGTGAAAATAAAATCTTGTTTTGCAATTATTTTTTTTTTTTTTTTTTTTAAATGGAGTGCACAGAGCATTTGCATCCATGTGTTGGGCGATATAGCCCAGTGCATTGTCCATTGATGGGCTTTGATGAATAAGTCCAAAAGAGGTATTTCCTCTCACACCACAGGGTGTGAAGGGAAATCTCCACAGTGGTACACAGACCCACGTTTTTCCTGACATGGATTTTAATCATTCCCTAAACTATGCAAAACCTAAAAAAAAAAAAAGTTTGGTCTTTCGATATACTTTGCAGCACTGAAAATTCAACTTTTTTTTTTTTTTTTTATTTAGAAAGTTTTTTTTTTTTTTTGAAGTGTTAAAGCAGAAGCTGATTAGATCAAACAAAATATAATCCAGAGTAGTCCACTTTCCCCAATCTCCCCCAAGCAGTGTAGACTTGGATACTTTATGTCTTGTTCAGACCACAGCGCAAGTGTTAATGTGCGCCTAACACACCACACACGCTGACATTTGATTTTACCTTTTTGTTTTTGACCTCTGTGGCAACACGTTTTTTTCTTTTTTGCCATTTTGTCTGGAACTGGCTTCATTGAAAAAAAAAATAATAATTTTAGTTCATGGTATTTTTATGGTGCCAACATATTCTCTAACATTTTTATATATTATGAATTCACAGCAGTTCCTGAGCTCAAGGAGCTTGCGATCTAAGGTACTACTTTGCCTGACCTGACATTTCTCTTTCCTCCTGAGATCCATTGGCTGGAGCTGTTTGTAGCTGTCAGACTAGCTAAAACATTCTGACTCTGCCATAATCAGTGGATTCTTCCAACAACCTCCTTCCTTCGATTATCGTCTGTTCTGGCTATTTTAAGTAGATTTTGTTGGGAGATGAGCTGTTTTTTATACGAAAGCAAGAGTCAACAACTAGGTCAGCTTGTAATCATGAGATTGAACTAATCTGATGTTGAATAGATTAATACTTCTCCTGGAAATGTGAAAATTACCTGTTCTTGTGTTTTTTGTTTTCTTTCGCTCTTTTTGCTTATGTACAAGTTTGAGTTTATGAAGAGTGCAGTATCTAGAGATTTTTTTTATTAATTTCAGTGTCACTGCTGGAACAGTAGACTGATGAAATTGATTGCGTTTGCGTACGAAAGCAATGCTGATAATTAGATTTACTAGAATAGTAGTTCTGAACACTGTAGATAGAAAAAGAACATATTCAAAAGCGTTTGAGTTTCTTATTCTTTCATTTGCACATGTGAACAAATTTTATCTAAAAAAAAAAATAAAAACAAAAAAAAATGTAAATCTTCCTTCATCTTATCAAAGTAAATTAAAAATAAGTGAAACAAAAAGAGAGAATAAAAAAAAAGTACTATTTGCAAGCTGCACTCTGGCTCTTCAATGCTTGGATTCAAAAAAGAATGACTGGTTGCCACTGGTAATTGCACTTTGCACTTATTTAATGAATAAGCTAATTTGAGTCCAAAAACAATGCCATACTAAGGTTGGGGTAACTTTTCTCGTTCGGAAAAAAAAGTGCACCTTTCCTAGAAGGCTATGTAAATCATTGGGGGGGGGGGGGGGAGCAGCACCAATCTAAGTGCAGCAAGGATGTAAAAGACAATTTATTGTATAAAAACACTCACATAAAGTACTGTGATTCAGGCATGGAGGGCATGGGGCACGCTGTGGTGTAGAAGTCCTGGCGGCAAACAGATGTCCTGTGTCTCCCAGCGCTCTCCCCGTTTCGGTGGAGTCCGGGCAGCTTCACAGTCCGACTGCATCACAGTACTTCATGTGAGTGTTTTTATACAATAAATTTGTTTTTATATCCTTGCTGCACTGAGATTGCCGCCCCCCCCCCGTCTACTTTACACAAAGCTGCTTCACACTCTGCGAGTTGGCTTAAGACTTTCTCTATGCACCCAGTGCAATCCTGCACCAGCATCATCAACTTTACTTCTTTGACCTTCATACTGCATTTGAACTTTATTTTATAATTGTCTCACTGACTTTTACTTATATTTATAGTTCCCCCTTTTATGTATCAGCTGGTTATCCCCATAACGCTCATCATCCTCCTCTCTATCACATATGGAAATCATTATCTTCTGTATGTACATTTGCAATAGAATTTTTTTTTTTTCTTTCAAAATGTTAAATATATTCTGTAATTTTGTTGGATCCTATCACTTAGTACCCAGTGCTAGTGGCCATCATCCCGATAGATGGATACAAAAAGGGGTACCCCCAATGATTTGGGACTTTGCATGCCACTAAAACAACACTGAACAAAAAATACAACTGTGTATAAATAATTTGACCATTTTATTACATAGCATAGCAATTTTATTACACCAACAGTGGATCATTGTGGCGCCCACCTTCTTGCCAATTATCGGCCATTGCCTTTACTATTTCTCTTCTCAGTTAACTATGTCCTAGTGGGACCAGACACTTCTTTCTCGGTTAACACCGGTTTTAATTGACAGCCAAGTTACCCTTACAAAAAAGACCTCTCTTGGTATACATTGTGTATAGAACTCTGGTTGACCCCTGAAGAAGGGTTTCCATACCCGAAACGCGTAGGATCCTGTCCGGTTCTCTCCACTAATGGTGCCTAGGAGTCTTCTGTTTGGATACTGGTCTGTCCTTGCATGCAGGTTTTAAATTTCACATGTATCTAGTTATGTGCTAGATATAGAATTGTCTGTTTACAACATTTTGGTTTTCTATGTAATAAAATTGTCAAATTATTTATACACAGTTGTATTTTTTGTTCAGTGTTTTAGTGGCATGCAAAGTCCCAAATCATTGGGGGTACCCCTTTTTGTGTTAAATATATTCTGTAGGTTCACAACTTTTTTTGACTGATAAAAAGAAAACTTAATTTAATTATCTTGCACCCTGAGCATTAGCTATCATCTTTGTGCATAAATGTGTTTTCTTTTGATATCTAATTCTGGAAGAATAATCTCAGTGTCTCTCTCTATTCAGAACTAGTGACTATTACAGCATGCATCATGCAGAAAAGCCAAAAGTACAGGGAGCTTTGAATCCCTGGATGAATTTTGTAACAGGCACAGGTTGTTCACCTTTGTGTGTGCCTAGCCTCCAAAGGAGGCATTTAAATCTGATCAGAGCATTTTTTAACATTCATCTATTCACGTATTGGAATATCTCTTGAATAATGTCTCAAATGACCAATAATGTAAATGAAATAGTTCAGTCTCCAAAAAATATATGCAGGTTTGATTTGCATCGTCTGCTTGTGTGTGTTTTTACCAAGGAGTTTATCGTTTTATTGGAAGGTTTAAAGATTTGAACATGGGTACAATAAAGTTAAACAAGTAGACAAAAATGAATTAATTAAAACCCTGCATCATCTGCAGTGGATCCAGAGGAAGGTATAACAAGAAATCTTCATAAAGCAAAATCGAATTTACCCCAAGTGGGGAAAACGTTCTTCCTTTGCCCTAAGGCAACCAATACTCCCTGAATGAACAATCTATAGTATTATTACTTTATATACTGTACATAACTACATATACAATTCTTCTGCCAGACCTTGTTGATGTAATACCTTTAAGAATATAGAGTACATTTTTGCAACGCACAGCAGATGGACTGAGAAGCTTTTTATTGAAGTTTGATTTTTCTACGCGAGTCCACTCTTTGGGATAAAAAGTGCTTCAGTATGACAAAATCTGGGGTGAAAACCAGTGATATACTATGGGAAAAGCAGGCAATGGACAGGAGCTTTCACTCAAATTTAACGCACCTTGTGTGAAGCAGGAGCCTAGATCCAACTTCCTTGTAGACTGGTTTCTCCTTTTAAAGAAAAAACTCTCCTGAGGAAAACATGGAGACTTCCAAAGTCTAGTTGCCTGGCTTTCATGCTGAATTAATACTTACTGGCCTGCAGCAAACAGATCATGGGTTCTGGATTTCCTGATCTGCATCCTTGGTCAGCAACACAACGTATTGATGCCAGTTGCTCAGCATAGCAGCCAAGCAAAAACCATTTTGGGGTGAACCTGTTGCCTGCCTGTTGTATTGGCATTCAGTTATTTGCATATTAAAGCGTATCTAAACCCAAAAACAAAATATATTACAGCTTAGGAGCCTCTTTTAAGTTGGCTGCATTTGTCCTTTTTTCAGGCTTTTTCCCCTTTTCACCTAGTAAATCCTGTGTTGTCACCCTACATTGCTCCTCTCATTTGGACTGCAAACAAGTTGTCCTGTTTATTTCTATTACACTGGGGGAGGGGTCAGGGACATTTCTGTAGTTGACAAAAAGTTTGAAAGGCAGATAACATGGTTTGGGCTTTTAGTTTCTCTTTCAGGAAGTAACAGACACTGCATTTCTGGTTAAAAAATATATTTTTTAACAGAAAAAGTTTTTATTTATTTGCAAAACAAGGGACATACAGAACAAGGTACATCCAACCAAAACAAAACCAAACTTTGGGGTTATCAAGTCAAAAGGTATTTAGAACAACAGTACTTAGCAAGTCACAAAAGAGTAAGGGGGGGGGAGGCAATGAAGGGGTGTCACTCAAAAATTACAAAAAAAAAGACAAATGAGTAGAAGTGGGCGGGGGGGGGGGGATTTCTGGTAACATTAGCAGGTATTTTCTGCACTTGAGAAAAATGTTCTTAGTTTGAAAAATGAAAACAAATGCAGCCACCACATCCAAGGACTAGCAAGCCACAATAATTGCATTTCTGTTTTGGGTTTAGTTACACTTTCCACATGATGTAAATGAGCACTTTGACATCTATAGCAGCAATTACCGTGCAGCAATCAATACTCGAGGTCCTTGTAAAAGAAAGTCAGCATCTACCAATACTATAGCTGCTGGCTTTTAATAAACACTTATCAGCCTATGGAGTCCAGCTTTGTCCTCCCACCAATCGATTCTTCATCAGGCTTCAGCTTTCCTATGACTGTGGGACTTGGCTGTGACTTCCTGATGCCTCACAGCCATCTGGTCTTCCTCTTCTCATGTCCCCTACCGGTGCTTCTGGGCCCTCCCCCTTGCTCAGTGCCCCCAGAGCAAGCCGCTCAGAAGCAGGTCTCTCTGTGGTGCCATCTGGCAAAAGGGGAATCTGTTTGGTCCACGGATGTTGGTACTTGGGGAACCGACACTGGACACTTACCCCGTTCAGGCTGGATTATCTAGTAACACGTATATGTGTATATGACTCAATACCAACCATTAATTTTCCCATCTGAGTTATAAGAACCATGAGGTTGGATGAGTAGCACAACACCATAACAGGTGACTCGTTATGATACTTCATACTCTCTTTCTCAATGGAGGACAGGGACATTTCCGTAGTTTTGTTGCTATTTCCAATCACTGAATACAACTGCTTTATGATACAGCAGCCTCTACTATATAGTGACCCCGACACCTGCCCAAGGATATATGCTTCACACTGCCTTTGACCTATATGGAATGCTGGTCTTTTTGGTCTCTTTGGCCCTGAGGAAGCCCCAGTGCGAAACACGTCGGCTTACCGGGGACTGCTAGACTGCACTTCTATTGTGACCATGGTCACCAACGTGGTACTTTTGTATCAGCACTCCTGCATGGAGCATTTCTCTATCTATGTTTTATTATGTATATGTGTAGTTTTTACAACGTGATTTAATAAATGTCTTTTTATGAATTATTGTGCCTTATTTATAGACATCCCTTCCAATTTGGCCTATATATAATGTCCTGCTTTCTCTTTAAACTTCACTTTTGTGCTATATTTGGGATGATGGCCATTTAAACACGGTATTTTTTGTCTTAACTGCTGGGAGTGGGGAGCAGGGAGAACTGAGCTTTTGAGAGCACTACCAAGACCAAATGTTTTGAACTTTTAGATTAAATTTACTCCATAGCACCTTCAGTTACAGAGGTTAGGGAGTACAAGGTCAGTGACTGCTTGTGTTAAAGCTCATTTACTGCTGGTTAAGAATATGTAAATACTTGAATAAGCATAGCCTTGGCCATTGCCAACAGTTTACATTAACAAGGAAAAAGAAGCCCCTGCATTACTTGTAGGAAGTGCTTACTACATGTTGTTACAATATAGGCAGTGGCCATCTCTGTTGCTTCTCACAGTATGTTTTGTTCGCTGCTGCACTACTAGTCTACTGGCCAGAGCAATTGGGGTGCTCTACCAGCCTGGTGGATGGGGGAAAAGAGATGACACAGACTAGTTGTTGCACACAATACAAGGATTACCCATCCAAAAACAAATTGGCACATCTAACAGAAACTATTTTGTTTATCCTTCGGCATGTTCATCCTGTTTATCATTGAAAAATAGCATTTCGGGTTTCTGTAACCTGAGCTTGTGTATATGACCTGGTTTTTCTCCGGAATAGAGCTGCTGAGATTATTTTTGTGTTGGTGATGTTGGCCTCTGATGTCATCTGTCATGTCCCATGTCTTCTGAAGGTCTTTAGGCTTCCTGACATGATGCCTTTTATACTCCGTGCCCTTGTTTATCTTTCAGAATAGGTATCTGCGACTTATACTGTAAGGTGATTATATTGTTGAAGTC
Organism: Pelophylax lessonae; assembly: GCF_965119305.1. Taxonomy (NCBI): domain Eukaryota; kingdom Metazoa; phylum Chordata; class Amphibia; order Anura; family Ranidae; genus Pelophylax; species Pelophylax lessonae. The sequence goes on along the minus strand of NC_138779.1, from coordinate 79,336,247 downwards.
AGCTACAACAAGCTGCCTGCTCTGTCAAACACTGCCAAAACCAAATGATGCCTGAGACCGCAAGCACAGCAAGCAAAGCAGGCGAGTAACCTGCCAGAATATGGGGCTTTGTAAATAGGTCGCTTCTAAAGGGAGATGGATGAATTAAATATTTTATACTTTTTATTTCTATCATATTCTATTATAAATGCTGAAATCCCTTTGACGGATACAGAATGTTGCTGCAATTGGACTCTGATTAAGAATGGGTTCGTGTAAGTGCCGAATTTGTTCTCATAAAGCTTACTTTTATGAGAACTTCGGGAGGTGCTGGTGATTTTTGTTCATGGATAACTCATACAGATGAGGACTGTGCACTCCATGCTCCATGAGGACTGGCATTTCTATGATGGGTAAGCTGCCTATTTCCATAATTCTTTTACTAGAGCATTGCTGCAAATCTTTGCCACTAGAACCAAAAACATTTATGCTTTACTGCAGCCTGCTGGGATTCATTAATTCTAGGTACTATATAACTGTATAGAAGCCAGTTAAGCTTCCAGGGTTCTAGCCAAGCTTCTGCCAAATTTTTCATAGGCTTCAATAAATGATGGGATTGTGTCAACTGGCTTTTGTTTGCATCAGAACTGTTTTCCTCCTTTACAAGTCAATGGGATTGTAAAAGCAGCTTGAAACAGGTATGCAGCAGGTCAAAATCAAATATGAAAAAAATCTGTACATTTTCTTAGAAGCATCTCCAATTGATCACAAATGCAAGCGAAATGTGCCTTTAAGCAAACTGCATTTGCCTGTTGACACAAGCTCTATATTTGTTCTGACAACCGTTCTCTAACGTCAATGGGGACAAGTTCATGGGTTAGGGGGGCAAGGTCCACAGTGAAAATATAAGGAATAAAACCACTATGCAAATAATAGCAACCTTGTTGATATAGATATGTTTTCCAAATTATCTCAGTTAAGACAAGCCTACGAATAATAGATCAGCCTGTTGTTGTTCAGTCTTTAAGTCGTGTCCGACTCTTCATAACCTCATAGCAATAGCACAACAATAGCGCGTGCCAGGTTTTTCTTTCCTCCACTGCCTCCCGGAGCTTGCTTAACTTCGTGTTAGTTGTTTCGATGATGCTGTCTGTCCATCTTGATTTCTGTCATCCTCTTCTCCTTTTTCCTTCCATGTTTTCCAGCATCAGGGTCTTCTCCAATGAGTCTTTGAGTACTTTGTATTAGGTGGCCAAAGTATTAGATTTTCAGCTTCAGGATCTGTCCTTCCAGTGTATATTTAGGGTTCATTTCGTTCAGGATTGACTGGTTTGATCTTCTTCTATAGGGGACCTTGTGTGGGCTTGATCCCAAGCTGGGCTGTGTGCATCCATTGACAATGCAGCATGGCACAGCCCTACCCCCCTGCTCCCTCGTCACTGGATTTGACTAACAGCCATTGGCTCCTGCTGCTCTCAACCAAGGCCTTGAATGTAGGAAGAGTGAGCAGTGATGCCTGCGGGGGCAGTGCTGGATCAAGCGTTGTGTCCAGTAAGTGATTTTTTTGGTGGGGGGACAAATGGTGGAAGATTTCTTAGCTTAATACATAGAATGAATTAGGGTAGAAAAACCATCTGCCTTTAGACCCACTTTAAGTATCAGTAAGTGCTTGAAGCACCACAGCACTATGCACTGCCCGAGTGACATCAGGACACTGGTGTGATCTCAAGACAAGCAATGCAGGGAATGGGTGATCAGAGTAGGAAGGAAAGGTTATATCAGGACTCTTAACCTATCTACTAAAAAGTGTTATGTCGCTGTCTCAAAAAAGCCTTGCTCGAAGAAAAACCTGCTGTGGTTTCCTACACTTACCATATGCCTTGGATTTGGTCTCAGATTTTCATCTGAAAGGGCTTCGGGAACTGACATTCGGGGCCAGACACCTGCTTTGCCTGAACTCTGATCCTTCCAACCAGCAGATGTAGAAACCTTGGCAAATGTTAGCATTGAAATGGTTTTGCCATCTCACCAGATCAGTAATGGGTTGTTGTTGAATCAACGATGATTGTCTGTAGCAATTCTGAATGTATGTGCAGATTATGCTGGCCATACACTAGCTGAAAAATCGCTCGCACTCGTTTTAGAATAATGAACACTTGGTCGTGAGACCAAATGATTTTGTCATCATGTAATGACTGAATTTTGATCGATAAATCGTTCAATGAACATAAATGAATCAGTTTTTCGTTCTTTTTGTCACATATGCTTAGTGCAAACAGTTCAGGTGAGAAACACATTAACCGTTCAATTTATTGTTCGTTCGGTGGAGTTTTCCAAACTGTTGCTTCGATTTTTCAGCTCTAAAAAGTTAAAAAAACGATTTTCTATTTGTGCCCATTAACTGGATGAAAAAACAAATGAACAGACCAAATGACAGATTTACAAATTATTTTTTGACTAGTTGTATGGCCAGCATTAGAGTGCTCTAAGCTTATCATACAGGGTTTAATGCTCATCAGAGACGCTGTCTGCATGGGGCAGTTTTTTGCATGCTTGTTTGGGTTTCCAATTCGTGTTCAGATTTCTTCCAAAATTCTGAATTTACACTGGCAGGTAATAAGCTTTTGACCAAACTAGTTTTTGTGTATGTGAGTGTGTAACAATAGAATGGAAAGCAGGGATTTATGTGTTTGTGTTCTGCTATACCAATAAAATGTAATAAAACGGCTTAATTTTATCTAACTGTGCATTAAGTGTGCATGAAAATGGCAGCCAGTGGAATGACCATAGACAATTTCTTATCGATGTCCAATAATTTTCACAAATAGAATTTACAAGTTAGGACAAAAAACAGAAATCGATTTCCTGGGAGTCACATGATTGGAAGAAAGTCCTTTTATATAAATGTTCTCTGCAGTCAATTGGGCAGTCTTCTGGTGTGTTGGGTGATATTTGTGCACATCTCATCTGATATTTTAATGGAGATCTAATTATTCCTACCATTGGATGACATGACATTTAGGGGGGAGCTTTACTAAAACTGGTGCTTACAGAATCTGGTGCAGCTGTGCAAGTAAGAATTCAGCTTCTAACTTTAGCAATTGAGCTTTGGCAATAAAACCTGGAAGCTAATTGGTTACTATGCACAACTGCACCAGACTCTGTGTGCACTAGCTTTAGCAAATCCCCTCCACAGCCACTGTGTATCATAAACATATGACAACAAAATACTTCTTTCTTAGCTTTTTTTCATCATTGTTTACATCTCAGTACTGCTGATCTCCTGCAGCCTTTTAAAAGCCACATCCTGTCAACATGCGGTAATGTTCATTAATGTTTACTATTATGTATATACTAATTGGGTATCTGCTGTACTATTTTTGTCACAGATGGTAGTAGAGAATTACTCCTGAAGAAGTGGTAGTTACTGCGAAACATGTAGAGGATTTGCTATACATCAAGAATTAATTACATCCTACCTCCTCAGGGTTCGTCTGAGGATACTTTTTATTATTAGCATCACCATCATAACATAAATGTTATTGCAAGCATTGTTTTATGTCTTTCGATGTGTGTCCTTTTTTAACCAATTTTTGTATAAATGAAATGTAAACATTTTTACACAATTTGTGTTACTTTTCGGGTGCCACGATAGTCCATTTTCCTTATGCTAGGGGTCTAGTGGGGGTATCCCCTGGCTATACCAATACCTACAGGCAGTAGTTAGGGTGGTTTTCCTGACTTTGACAACCGTTGACTATGTCTGCATAAGGTGTTTTAAAAACAGCATTTGCAGTCTCCATCGAAAAGCCTGGATGACAATACAGAAAAACAACTGGGAGTCAAGGATAGTTTTGTCACCCTGTAACAGGAAGTGCCTGTACAAAGACCTTCATGGCAGGATCACCGGGTATTATTTTAAAGTAAGCTGCAGATCCAAAAATATTGAAAAAACAGTGCAGTGACTCGGATCATTTCTCAAATTAACAGTGAGGGACAGGAGCAAGGGTCTTATGTGACCACTGTTTGGCCTTAACATGTTAAAGTATAACTAAATGTAGTGCCACCCCCAAAAGAGCAGCAAAGTAATTTTGGGTTCTTTGTTCTGTTCCCTCGATTTCAATAATAGCCTACCCCCTCCCCCCGGCACACCTGGTTAAGTGAAGAAACCTCTGTAGCCCCAGGTACATACTCGTGTACAAAATACCCCTCACCTGGCTGTAGGTCACCAAAGTAAAGGCACACACACCAGAATAGTGATAAACCAACTTCTGTATTGAAACCACTTTAATAAAGAGGGTTTGGAATAACATAGGTTCACTCAGGCATGTTTAACTTACAACAAACTATACTAAAGGGAGATTCTGCCCAAGTAAAGGATAATTGGCTTCTAGTCTTTAGCTAGGGTGAATAAACAAATGAGATTAGGCAAAGAGAATACACCAAAATAAACACCATACAATGTGTAGTAAACTACGCTGGATTAGAATGCACTCTGTGGAAAGGAAGGTTCTTCTTCAAAGCAAGTAAACGGGTATGGACTTAAAGGGCAGTAAGAGTTAGGGGCAGCCTCCAGTCCTGAATCTTCAACCGGTTATGTCATTTGAGATTTTTTTTTTACCATTGACGCGCTTTAAGGTAATCTAAAGGCCTGTGGGCAATGATTGAGTAACTATGTGGCTGGCGGTATGAATCCTAACAACTCTGATGGTTGCAGTAGATGGGGTCAATGATAATGGCCGCAGAAGTCTCTCACCACTTCCAGCGATACACCAACACAGTTTTGGGGACCAGATGTTTCTTTAGTCTCGACCACCTGTGGCCACCCCAGCAACTAGCTTGGTGGGTCTCTATCTTTAATAGCAGGTCTTCCTCAGGCTCATACATTACAGTCCAGTGCTCCAGTCTCCCCCCTTCTCAGGATGGCACTCTTCCTCTCACCCCCTGGGAAGAAGCATGTCTCTCTCTTGTCCCATTGCCTCATGGCTTCTCTCCATGGGAAACTCTGCTCCTCTTTCCCTCGGCATGCTGGGGGCTCGTTTCTCCTCTGGGCTTGGAAATGCGACTGCCGGTCTTCAGGACAATATGTCCCATGTTGCACCAAGCCTAGCTGCCCATTGGTCCCTAGCTGCAGCCAACTGGGAAAGGAGGAATCAGAGGCAGGCAGCTGTCTGTGAAAGCTCCACTCTCCTTGCTGCCAGCAGTGTGGGGGGGGGGGGGGCAAAGCTCAATCCTCGCTGCTAACAATGGCGGCTGGCTGAGCAGGAGGGGGAGGTTTGGCACCCGCTACACAAAGGAAAAGCTTTGTTTTTTTTTTTTTCTAGTTTTGTACAGAGTGGAGGAGGATTAGAACACCTATTAGATTTTTATTGCTGTCTGTGATTCACCCTCTCTATTTGTCCTGTTTACCATTATCATTGAAAGTAAACCCAAATTTTGGGTTTTCCCCAGAAAAGTAATCTTCCAATGAGAACATTAGTTCTGGTGATCAGGGGGGCAAGAGACTCCCTTAATTTGCAAGGATTTCCTCACTTCCTGTTTGGCTATGGGACAGGAAGTGAAGGTAAATCTCCCCAATTAGGCACAGATAGCAAAATATGCAGAAATCAAACAAACCCTCCCTTACACTATGCAAAAAGGAAAAAAAAAAGTTTTGCCTATAGTTCTACTTTAAAACTAATACTAGATTTTAGTAATGCTTTAGGTTTTCTTTCCCTGTGGCATTATTATGCTTTTCTTTTTGTAATATTTCTGTGTTGCCCTTGAAACGGTAGTTTTTTTGTATTCTACAAAATAATTGAAATGTTATTGTATAAATTTGGCATGACAAATGATAAGCTTTGTACTCCCCGCTAGTTCTCTGCACATCAATATCATGCTGCATGCTAATAAACTTTGCAGACATAAATTTACAAAGCAAAAACAAGCTGTAAAAATGTGGAGCATATGTTACCTGGCAAAGCATTTTCACTCAATTGGTTTGACTTTTTTCCCTTTTTTTTATTGTTCTTCCTACTATTAAGCAGCTTTTGAATGGCTTATGAAACAACAACCGTAATCTAAGGATTAATGTGGAGTTTAGTAAAACAATTGGGGATATTTTTCATCTTACAGTATACAAAATTAAAACAATAAATGCACATCTATACCAGCCACAAGCAGTAACTTCTATAAAAAAAAACCCTTGTTAATACACAGAAACCTGAGGCTATTAACTGACCATTTTAGAGCAAGGCTGAAAATCGCAGCCAAAATGAGAAAAGGCCATATAAATTAAAGAGGTCACTGTTTTATAAAAAAGAAGCTGAAATTTTAAAAATGCAGCAAATTCACATGCTATATATACCTATGATATGGCAGACAGCAAGCAGTCCAGTGCTTAAAACTCAACTCCAGCCAAAATGTGTAGAAAAAAAAAATATATATATGTGTGTGTGTGTTTATATATATATATATATATATGTATGTATGTATGTATGTATGTATGTATGTATGTATATATATGTATGTATGTATATATATATATATATATATATATATATATATATCATATTATATTATTATTATTATTTTTTTTTTTTTTACTGTTGCTTGACTGTGGGGAGAACAAATACTTGGTCAAGATTTTAATGATGTGTATGACAAGGTTGTAGAGATTTCACGTACCTTCCTGTCCATGACATGGATAGCAAGCCCCAGGCACGGCTAATAAATGAAGACCAATCCTTTTAACAGAGAAATGTTTTATTAAATAATGCACAGGGTGAATACAAAATCAGTCAATAGTACACAATCCAAATGCATCATGTGTAGCCCAGAAGTAAAAACGATCAGAAGACTGCTCCCACATAACACCAACAATAGGTAAGGGGGAGTATACATACAGTTTCCCACAAAGTTTACTAATGCTTACCCAGCAACCCTGACATAACACAACACCCAAACTACCCCCTCATCAATTAGATGCACCAGGATAACACTCCACTCAAGGCTGTAGGTAAAGAGGAGGGGGATGAGATGAAGGGGTTTTCTTTGTTTTTTATTGATTGAGCCAGATGGACTTGTCTTTTTTTCAACCTGGCTAACTATGTAATGATATGATCAACATGTATAAATACATAAGGGGTCCATATAGTGAGCTTGGTATTGAGTTATTCACTTTAAGGTCAACACAGAGGACAAGGGGGCACTCTTTATGACTAAAGGAAAACCTATTTTGTCTCCAAATACGGAAAGGTTTCTTCACCATAAGAGATGTGGAATAGACTCCCTCCAGAGGGGGTTCTGGCCAGCTCAGTAGATTGCTTTAAAAAAAAGGCCTGGATTCTTTCCTAGGTGTAGAAAATATAACTGGGTACTAATATTTATAGGTTAAGATGATCCAAAGAATATCCGATTGCCTCTCAGGGATCAGGAAGGAATTTTTTCCCCCTGCTGTACCAAATTGGATCATGCTTTGCTGGGGTTTTTTTGCCTTCCTCTGGATCAACTGTGGTTATAGTATTGTATATATGGGATTGTATGGTTGTGTTTTTTCCTTGTTTTTTATTGGTTGAGCCAGATGGACCTGTGTCTTTTTTCAACCTCACTAACTATGTAACAAAAATGGAGGGAATCGAGAGAAAAGTTTGTCAGGGAGAGAGCTGCATGAGCCGCATCCCAAGTCATATCAAATTACTCATCGGCAAGCTCCTATGAACCATACAAAACCATAGAATCAAAATACCAGCAACCCAAGAGCTTCTTCGTTATGGAACTTTATTTGAGCACTTACAGCAATTGCAACATCATTAAAATGCTAATGTGTTTCAGCTGAAGCCTTACTTCTAGCATACAAGAATAATAATAAAATCAAAGTTGTATAGTAATACACACCTTTTGACAATTAAGGGGCGGTACAATCCTAATTAAAAACTCATTGAGTCAATGAACACATGACTAAGGAACGAGAGAGATGATTGATACACGCTATGAAAGCTGGGAACATTAACCATGCACATACTGGATAAACACAAATATTTTTCATAAAAAGAATAATATCTATTCTGTTGTTCACTCCAAATGGAGGTCTTGTGTTGAGTGTATGTATCCACCACACCTCACGCTGGAGCAAAGTGCCACCCCCTCTGGTGGGTCTTTTGATCTGTACAAGACCAAAAAAAAAAGTTAGGATTCTCTCTAGGCACCATTTTAAAATGCTTAGACACATTGGATGTATCATTGAAGTGCTCTGATAGCCTAACTCGCAAGTTACAAATGGTGCAACCGCTATTCTGTATTTGATAACTGCTACCCTCTATCATGTAAGCAACCATTTTAAAATTGTAATTGATGTATCATATTTATCAGCATATAACACTCACTTTTTATCCCTGAAAACAGAGTGAAAGTAATAGGTGCAAGTTATACGCTGATATATGCCTCAGAGGTGAAGGGGGTGGTGAGTGCCGCCGGATTACAGAAATCGAGGATCTTCCATTTACTTGTCTGCTGCTGTTCTATAAAGTCCCGTCTCCTATGATAGACTACACACTGGTCCAATGCAGGGACACCAGTTCTCAAAAGGGATATCAGAGAACAAGAGAGAGTGCAGAGAAGGGCAACAAAACTGATTGGAGGCATTGAGGAGCTCAGCTTTGAGGAAAGATTAGAGGAATTCATTTTATTCTCTTTTAAAAAGAGGAGATAAGGGGGATGTGATCAACATGTATAAATACATAAGGGGTCCTTTATAGAGAAATTGTGGCTTGAGTTATTCACTTTAAGCTCATCATAGAGCAGGCACTCTTTACGTCTAGAGGAAAAGAGATTTTGTCTCCAAATACGGAAAGGTTTCTTCACAGTAAGAGCTCTGAAAATGTGGAATAGACTCCCTCCAGAGGTGGTTCTGGCCAGCTCAGTAGATTGCTTTAAAAAAGGCAAGGTGTCAGGTCACCTGTGGCCAGGTGACAACTGCACCCTGTTGGAGACAGAGGTGCACCACAAGGTAGTGAACCCAATAGCTGACTGCTGCGGATGGACGGGAAACGTGAGCCCAAGATTCCCCAGGGCATGGAGTCTAAGGCCCAGCAGATGTTCACCAGAACCTCTAATGGTGAGGATGGACTTTGCTGCAGCTTGACCCAGGTCGCGGCCCCTGGGGTCCCCCAGGTCACGTTCCGTAGGGAGAGAGGGGAAGCAGCCACTCAGGACACAAGGGATAGTGATGGGTAAGCTGAGGTCAGGGCAATCAGGCAGACAAGGGTAACCAAGGGACAGGCCAAAGGTCAGGGTCACAGGCAAACGGGAGTAGTCAGAGACGAGCCAAAAATCGGTACACAGCAAGGTAGACGTAGCACACAGCTGACAGGAACACAAGCTAACAAAGTTGAACAGCAAAGCAGACCTGCAGTGTACTGGTTAATATAGACTTCCTGAAATGGCCTGGGGTGGAGCCATACAGGGAGGAGAGACGATAAAAGGCAGCCAGAAAGAGAGTCATGCCTCTAATGGAGACATGGAGGAGAAGGTAAGCTGCCAGACACTATTGCATGCCCATGATATATGGACTCTTTCCTAGGTGTACAAAATATAGCTGGGTACTAATATTTATAGGTAAAGATGATCCAGGGAATATCCGATTGCCTCTCGGATCAGGAAGAAATGTTTTTCCCCCTGCTATACCAAATTGGATCATGCTTTGCTGGGGTTTTTCGCCTTCCTCTGGATCAACTGTGGTTATAGTATTGTATATATGGGATTGTGTGGTTGTGTTTTCCTTGTTTTTTATTGGTTGAGCCAGATGGACTTGTGTCTTTTTTTCAACTTGACTAACTATGTAACTATATCATAGTACCCTGTCCAGGAGGCGGGACTTCATATAACTGCGGCAGCCGAGTAAACTGGAGATTCCCGCTCTGTTTATTCTGGTGGCACTAATCTCCTGAGGCTGCAGATGGGCACTGATCAGGCTGCAATGGTGAGGCTGCAGATGGGCACCAATCAGTCTGCAATGGTGAGGCTGCAGAGGGGAACTTATCAGGTTACAATTGATGGGCAATGGTGAGGCTGCAGAGGGGCACTGATCAGGCTGCAATGGTGATGCTGCAGTGGGGACTGATCAGGCTACATTGATGGGCAATGGTGAAGATGCAGATGGGCACTGATCAGGCTGCAGAGGGGCACTAATCAAGCTGCATTGATGGGCAATGGTGAAGATGCAGATGGGCACTGATCAGGCTGCAATGGTGAGGCTGCAGAGGGGCACTGATCAAGCTTCATTGATGGGCACTGGTGAGGCTGCATTGATAGGCACTTACCTGTCAAGGTCTTACCTTGCCATCCTGTTGGCAGCCATCTCGGACATGTGCAGACTGCTGCTTCTTATAAACTCTGATTCCCCATCATCATCACTTACCTGCTGCCTGGGTGTCGCACAGTGATGATGCTGCACATCTTACTATATCTATCACCTGATGGGTTGCAGTCCTTGCCATTGCATTTGTGCTCCAAGGTTCATCTCTGCTAGCAGTCTTCTGTTCTCCGTGTTCCTCTGTGTATGGCCTGGCTTGGCTGACAACTCTCCTGTCTCTCGACCTCCTCATAGGTTAAATTTTTACAATATTAAAACCGCATTTGCCACATCTAGTAGTTTGTATATCTTCCATAATTCCCAGCAACACCATTTGCAGGTCAAGCTGCAGAGAGTCACAAAGATTATTCAGCATATCAACCACGGTCTCCGAGTCAGAGCGGATAGCTGGGCATTGACATACTATACGTTGAAGCCCAAGCTTAGTTTGATTTATTTATTTTTTTAGAACAGATCAGCACAAGGGAAGACATTTACATTTTATTGAAAAGTGTCTTTTGTATTGGCTTTCCAAGCTTAAATATCCTGTCCTCTCCCCTCTCCCCCCCCCCCCCAACACACACCTGCAGCAGTAATCTTTTGGTGCTGCAGGGTTTAATACAGCCCCTGGACTTGTTTGTGACACTCCTCAACATCAACAGTGCTGACTATGCCCTCCCCTTCTGCCCCTCCTCCATTCATAGAGGCTGTACTATAGCCTCAATAATTGAAAAGCACTGTATGAATGGAGGATGTGGACCTTTCTTTAATCACCCCTGCCCCCCCCCCCACCTTTTCCCTATTTACAGAGCATTTTCAATTTATGGCAGTTATAGTACGAATTTTGGGGGGGCAGAAAGGGTAGTCATAGTTGCCACAGTCCAGAGATTGATTACAGCTGTGGGTGTTTTGCGGGATTTCCACTAGGACAGCCAGCACCAGCACAAGGAACACTTCTCATTAAATGTAAATACCGTCCCTGTGCTGATTTAAAAAAACATAAAATAACAAAATGTAAGCTTTGAAGGAATAATGTCACCATACCTATGCAGAAGCTGCAAGAGAGCACAGGAGTTGGGGATCCCCTTTCTAGAGAACTGTATGGGCAAGGTTACAATGCTAAATTTTGTGACTGATAGAGGCATGTAGAATCCCCCATGGCTCCTTTGTGTATTTGGAGCAGCCTTGCCATGTATGTCATGCCCCATCATGGTCTATTCAGTGCCTTCTATCTACAGGTTCATACAAATAATACAAATTTGGCAGAGGTTCTAGCCCTTCCCTGTTATACCAAAAATGTGTTTTATTGTGATCTGTGTCACTTATCACTTGTTGCCCAAACTCTTTTATGGCATCTCACTGTCATTGATTCTCCTGAAAGGTGTTTAAACTCCAACTCAGACCAAAGTATTGCTCTAAAACAATGGAACCTAAAATTTTCTGCATCTATTGTCTGAACGGGACATATGCTGGCTGGCTAAGGCTATTGCCTCTTTATTGTAACTGCCCTAATTTGGCTCTGAACAGAACAATTTTCTCTCATTCCAGCCTCCCACACTGTAAAACTAATGAAGTATAATTTCTTGCTTGCTTAGGTGTTAACAAAGTTCTAGTAAATCTTTGTATAGTTTGACATGGTAAAAGAGAAGCGAGAATCAGTCTTTTGAGACGAACGCTATTCTTTCAACAGCTGGCTTGGGGAAAGATCCCAGAATAGGATTTTAATAACCTTCTGCTGTTTTACCTTATTATTTCTTCTTAATGCCTCATAACTCTTAACTTGTTTCAACTCCTGAAAGCGTTGCAGATGCTACCTGTCTACCTAGCTTATCTGGCGTGGATCGAGAAACCAGCCATATGGTGTCTCCTCCATTGTGAGTTGTATGCTGTAGATGAAAGGAAAGGATGCCAGTTTCGATGTGTTGTGTACCATGTCAATGTCTCTAATAGCATTGGACTAGGAACCCATAATTATCCTGCATATTATGTTCATAGAACATTGGAAAGGTTCAGGGAGCCTAGTTAATAATCATTTGGACACATTCCCCCATCTTCTGCGGTATCTGTCTTATGGAATCATGCTAGAAGTTTGAAAATTTCAGTATAAGTATGCCCCATCCCAAATGTCTAGTTTAAAATTCAATGGTCCTTCTATGTAATGTATGTTTTAACTTTTACACTCTTTATATTTATATATGTCATTTGGGAGATATAGAGCTGTGTGATATCCCTGCAACATTAGGCCTCATGCATAAGGCTGTAATACTGCTTAAAAGTCACTTTTTAAAACAAATAATAATTGCACTTATATTTATAGGAAGAAATGTGCATATTTATTTATTTTGTAAATCGGCCTGCAAAGCATTGCAATGGCCACCAGTGAATGGTGGGTGCAATGCCAGGCTCCTGCAGACTCTTCCCCCAGCACTATGTAAGTACCACGTTACAGACTTTCAGTTGGAGAGCAGGAGGAAGCGTCAATGGACTATGAGTATGGTGATCCCCACACTTGTGTTCTATTGAGAATTATGGCAGACAGGACTTGTAGCTTATTCATTCACAGATCTCGCAAATTTCAAAAGCGGTTTTGGGGGGGTTCTATTTGTAACATTTTGCATCCTATATATGGGTGTAACACAAAACCTAATGCAATAGCACATGAACATGGCAAGGTGGATATCACCAGCTTGAAAGCGGAGTTAGTTAAAGGAAGACTCAAAACATTTTAAAAAAGCTGTCTTGTAATATGTAATATGTAATATGTAATATATATATATATATATATATATATATATATATATATATATATATATATATTATTTATTTATTTATTTATTGCAATCTGCAGCCATTGTAATTTGTCTAAAAAGAGAAAAATTTTAAATGTATTATGGCAACCTGGAGGTAAGCTGTATACCATTTGTCACCAAAATGCCCCCAGGAATGTCATTGCCTGCTTTTGTGATGGGCTAATTGATTTTCTGAGAAGTGAGAACTAAGATACAAGTGCTAAGATACAAGTTACACGTAAAGTTTTAGGCATCCCTTGCAATAGGAATTGTACTTTTTGTTGAGGTACTAAGGCTTGTCTACGAAAGGCGTACAGACCATATAGCTTTTCTGAATAGAGCATAGCGATTCGCTCAGGTGGTTAAAATGAATACAGACTCTGCCACTTCAGAAATCCGTCTGGAATGGGAATAGTGAACCAAACCGCTATTTCTTCAGAAAAATATAGGAATCTGCAACAACGTTTTTTTAAATCCTTTAAATATACAGAGATCACCAAAAGGATTTTTTTTCTACAGCAAAAAACACACTTAAAATGGACTTTTTAGTTTGCCCTGCATTGACCAAATAAATGATCGCTGTAAGGCATACTAAAGTGACCCTGGGTACTATACTGTATATCTATTTCTGAGACACACTCTCCCTGTGTCAGAACCATGTAGCACTTTCTATATATATATATATATATAATATATAATATATAATATATATATTTTTTTTTTCATTACATTTTACATCTCTGTATTCTTCTGAGCTGCCTTTTTCTTTTTTTGTATTAATGGAGTTGATGTATGCTTGATGTGCAAATTGGACTGATGTGTTACTGGACGCCCACTTCCCTTTAATGTAGCTTGGAGCAGCTGCATATTTCAGTAAAATGATTTGTTTTAGTACTTGTTTAGTACTTGGTACTTCTCATCATATGGAAAGTGCATTACCCAGACAACTCCTATTTATTTCTGTAGCTGTCTTTTACATCACTAAACTACACTCCATTTTTAAGAATAATTAAAAAGAATAGTGTTTCTGTATTATTTTTCCTGTTTTTAATGTGTACAGCCCAATGTATAAAACGCTGGTGGGCTAAAAAACATATTTGAGATTTTCCACTGGGATTCCAAGCAATGGGAATGTTGGCTTTTAAAGTAAAAGTTATAAAAATGATACAAAATTGAGTTTAAAAAACATATAATAAAAACATTTGATAATGAGTAAAAATTGCAAGTCCAATGCTATCTGAAGTCTGCATTAAAACTGTCTGCAGCTCCATTAAAACAACCATGAATTGGGACTTGGGCATGACTCCTGGTTGCTAGTGAAATAGTTTACTGAACAAGTAGCTAGTGCTTCCCATTATGAATGCATTTGAGCAGGTTAAAATTGCTAGAAAAGCTACAGTTCATTTACTTTGATCTGAGTTGTGTGCATGCTCTAGGCTTGTCATTCTCATTCTTGCTTCACAATGTGGAGACTCCCAAGGACCAGGTGTGGTGGTGCTAATACTATAAGATTTGACTTTGTATGTTTCTCAAATGGTGACACTTTATTAGGTATTTTTAGACTACTCTTGCTGCAGATGTGCTAAAGATAAATGAGACATTTGTTATCCAAAGTGGTGAGGATAAAGTGTGCCAAAAAATGTTTTGCTTTTAAAGTTTTTTTGTTTTAATTAGTACAAATGTCAATCCTACGCAATTCAGTGGTCAAAGGTCTCTCCCTATATCAGGGCCATAACCACATGTTAAGAAGGTGCACTGTTTGGGTCATGAAGCACTCACTGACTCTTTTTTTCCTCAGTCATAAAAAAAAGTTTGAATCCTGTTCCTTTGGTGTTCTTCACATAACTAGTTGGACAGTCACTGAAAATGGAACAGACAGTCCAGGGCAGTGATGGCGAACCTTGGCACCCCAGATGTTTTGGAACTATATCTCTCACGATTCTCATGCACTTTGCAGTGTAGGTGAGAAACATGGGAAATGTAGTTCCAAAACATTTGGGGTGCCAAGGTTTGCCATCATGGGTCTAGGGGTTTGTCTTTTTTGAGATATTTTTCTGATAAAGCTTTTAACAGGAGAGGGATTAGGGCATGGGATACTCCAAAATGGTTAGTACTTTGCAATTAGAGGACAGTTTACTCCTTAAGCAACTGGGAATATCGGATAGCGTTAGGCCTAACAGCTGGGGACTAATCAGCAAGTCTCTTTGGCATCTGGTTACCCTGCACCACTGCACAGTTATTGGTACCCTGTGCAATGTCAGGAACACTGCACAGTCGAGGAGGGCATTCTTCTCTAGGCTCACAGTCTGGGACACTGCTGATTCATGGAATGGCCTGTATCTGAAACCCTATGAGAACTGTGTATGTCCAAGCTACCTCTGGCACCTATATCCCAAAAGCACACAGTCACAAGGAATCAATACGGGATCATTATTTACAAGTCCCCAGATCAGCTGCCATCTTCCAGCTTCCTCCAGCCACAATCCAGTGAGTGACCTATTCCTTCTCTAGAATAGTTCCCTTTGATGAAGTCTTGCAGTCAGTTCCATATCACTTCCAGGTCCCACCTCTGCCACCTTTCCTTCTCGACTGATTCCCGAAATGGCAGAGTCTGCTTTCTTTTTAAACCAACTCACAGAATAGCACAACTGTCCACAGGCTGCCTCAAGGGCAAAAGCCCCCTGAAGCTTGGAACTCTCCTTGCTGGGGAAAACGGTCTCTCCAGGGCTTTTAACTTTTTATCTAATCTATATGTGGAATTCTCACACCCTAAGCTCTAGAAACTTCTTCTCTAGAGGCAGGAGGGAAGCAATCAAACTCAGTCGGTAAAACCCTGAACAGACTAGACCAAATGTCTGCTACCCTTATTACAGAAGGAGCCAAAAACTAAATTTACCCAGCAGCCAAACTAGGCGGGCTCTATAAAATCAATAGTTTTTTTTAAATGCTTCTGAATAGGACAGTCTCTTCAAAAGCTGCTCCATGCAACTTGCCAAACAGAGACCTCAGCAGGGTGAGGCTTAGAACCAGAAAATGCACTTCCATGTATTATTGTAGGCTTCTATTTAGGGCTTATTAGGAAAGGATACTAATAACAAAAAGAATGGACCGCTACAGAGGAGGAAAGCTTGAATAAATCCTAGATACTGTGAGGTCATATGGATGTTTAACTGGAGTGTAAATGTAATATATTCTGATCTATTTTGATCTTGAATTTCCCAGTACAGATACTTAAAAAGGACCTCCTATATTAGAGAAAAGACTAGCAGATTAAGATTCTGGAAATATACTTGTTTTAATATATCTGAAGTCTTTTGTGTTTCATAGAAATTAATTCCATGTGGTACACAGGGCACTTTCACCATAATTCAAAAGAGAATGTAGAGGATATCTGGGGCTTTTTTGACATATTGAACTAATTTATTTCCCCATCCTTGTCCTGTACATTTTATAAGATTAATGTTTTTGACTTTTGCCTTCCCAATGGCATGCCATATAAACCACATGGCAGGAGACAGAACGTTGCAAGGTTATAAAGGAGCATTGATGTTGTGTCAGTACAGTTCTACATTTATCTTACTAAGATTACTGCATGTGGTTCTCTAGCTGCTAAGAATTAGAATGCAGAGTACATTTCCTGGGACTTTGTGCTAGAATTGGACCTCCGTCCGGTAGTAGAGGAGAGGATGCAACAGATGCAATAGAAACAGGACCAGGGGGAGCAGGGGTTCCATTCTGTAAACCACTGCGAATACTGGCAGAAATTTTCTAGCAATTTTAACCAGCTTTCAATCCCAAAAGATTATTACTTGGATAAAGGCAAACTGCCCTTATTCCTGCCACATAGTATAAATATTAAATATAAAACTGTATAAATTGCTGATGACTGCTGTCCAAAACCACTTGAAAAGTCTAAAAGACTGGGGTCAGCGTTAGTTCAGCAGTATCACATTGGTAACATACTGTTTGGTATCATGAACTAGTGTGTGTGTGTGTGTGTGTGTGTGTGTGTGTGTGTGTGTGTGTGTGTGTATTTGTGCCCTTTCAGGAAATAAGAAGAACCCACTAGTTTCTCTGAAAAACATTAAACCACAAAAATACCTTTTTATTATTCTATATCTAAAGGAAAAGTATGGAAATTAAGAAAAAAAACTTCATACTTCCCTCTATGCTGCAGCATCTGTGTGATGCTGCACCTGTTCTGCACTGGCTTTAAGCAATGGCTCAGTTCTCAGTCTGCTTGGAGTGGAGAGCAGTGACTGTCAGTCGCCACCCTTCACTCTGCACCTCCAGCGCTCACTGGAATGTGGGCTGGAAAGCGGGCAGGCACATCTTAGACACGTGATGAGAGGCGGAAACAACTGTCAGACAGCCCAACAATATGGACAGGATCGTTCCAGAGCCTGGAGCGGCTCCTTAATTTTTGCTGACATGCAGTGCATTCCTGTTACTCCGTAGAGATGTATGGTCAAAAAAAGCTTCGGCCATTATCTTTTGATAAAACTCAGATCGATTTGATTGATCATTTGACAGAATATTTTAAATATATAAAAAATTGAAATGGCATGGACAAAGATGATGGGACCCTTTGACCTAATATTTTGCTGACTAACCTTTAGAGGAAATTACTGCAGATAGGTGATTTCTGTAGCTTTGAATTAGACTTCTTCACCTGTCGACAGATAGCTTGACAATTCTTCTTGAAAAAACTGCTCCATCTGTCTTGAATTTAAACTGAGCCCTCTCCAGACTTGGCTCTTTCCATATGTTTAGTGGGATTTAGATCAGGGCTCATAGAAGGCCCTTCCGAATAGTCCAATGTTTGGTTCTTAGCCATACTTGCATGGTTTTAGATGTGTTTTGGGTCACCATCATATTGGAGGACACATGACCTGTGACTGAGGCAGAGCTTTCAGATACTGGGCAGTGTGTTTCTAATCAGGACATCTCAATAGATTTAGGATTTCATTGTGTGTTGCACAGGTTCTAGGCACCACCCCATGCCAGATGCAACAAAGCAGGCTCAAAACATAACTGAGCCACCTCTGTTACACAGTAGATATGGTGTTCTTTTCTATGAAAACTTAATTTTTTTCATCGGAGTACACAGAGCTGATGTGACCTTCCAAAAACCTCAGTTTTGCCTTCTGTCCAAGAGGCATTCTCAGGGAAGCATTTTGGTTTGTCAACATGCATTTTAGCAAATTCCAGCTCAGCTTTCTCATGTTTTCCTTTCAACTGTGGAACTCCCATGGGTCCTATGTTTTTATGCTTGCAGAAATTTGAGTTCTAATTGTAGCACAGTAATGCCAAATACACCACTAGTAGTAGATGGTCCTCGACAAACACATCTTAAAACAGAAACTGTAGATTTGTTTCATTGTGTCCTTAAAAATATACATAAGAAATGCTTCTGCTATGCACCAGTGGCCCTTTCTGATTTGTGACTTGGTGTTTTCTGCAGTGCGCCGTCATTAGGAATATCTTTAATTTTTAATGAATTTATACCTTTTTTTTCAATATTTCAAATTATGATCTGAGCCCCATTGGGGCTGAAACATTTATTATATTCTACCTTTCTGCTTAGAGACATTTCGAGAAGCGTCTCTACCTTTTCCTTTACAGCCACACCGCATTGGCTCTAATACATGAAGTTCTAAGCCAAGTGCTCAACTGTTTACCAAGCTGTGAATCCTCTGCAACCCACTGAGGAATTGGCATGAAAAAATAACAGTGTTTTCATACATTTACACATGGAGATTAGCTATGTCCTGGGCATAAATTTGCATCTAGTTGATTTTTGTTTTCACTATTTACCTAAATATTGTATACATTGGTTAACACCAAATATTTTATGTATTATGCACGAACACTACTATGGCCTGAGCAGGGTAATAATGGTTCTAAAAAGATATTTTGAAAGCTCAGTTCTTGCTATAACAAAAAAACAAATCTGTTCCTTTGTGCTCTCCAATGCTTGATTTGTTGAGATGACTCCTGAACATATTCCTTATTAGCCTTTGTGCCACTTTGACACTTGTACTCCTTACATTCTGACATTTTTTTAAAGTGTAAAATAAAATTTTGTTTGTTTTTTGATAAAGTAGGCAAGGGTTAGATCCCTGTGAGGTTGTTTTTTTTTGCTGTCCAGATGTCCTTGGGGAAATTTCCCTTTACTCCCTGTGCCAGAGACACAACAGGAAGTTGGAAGAAGTCTCCCAAATTGAGAACTACCTATTTAGACCGTTGTCCTGAGGTTAATCCCTCACTTCTTGTTCTAGTGGCGACTCTAAATTCAGAGCCAGTACAAACAGAGGTGAATCTCCCCATTGGAGACACAGGCAGCAATAAAAACTCAACAAATAGTCTGGCTCATGCCCTTTTCTATTCAAAACGAAATAAAGGTTATGCCTACATATACTGTACTTTTTAGGTTTCTGTTTGATATAAATGTGCTTACTGCGATCCAAGTATACAACTAATTCTATCAGACATGGACAAACAGTGACATTGGAGTTTGTGCAGAACTGTAAGGGCCAGGTGGAGGCTAGGAGAGCACTTGTAGCCTTACAATGACTCAGACTTGCTTGTTGCCTTTGCTTCTCGGAGCTGTATAGTAAATTTTTGTTTTTCTTTCCTTGCAGTGGAAAGATGTATGAGTTCTATGCAAGCCGGGACCCAAATGATCAAACTACGAGGTAGTTCCAAAGGTCTAGTTCGCTTTTACTACCTAGATGAGCACAAGTCCTGTATACGGTGGAGACCATCAAGGAAGAATGAAAAAGCAAAAAGTAAGTCTTAAGTCCCCATCTTCCCATAATTGTTTAGTACTTAAACCAGTCCTTCTAGTTTATCTTTTGAAATTAAATGAAGTCAATGAAACTACATCTCTGACATAACCAATAGATAATGTTACAGGCAGCACTAGATGCATTACCCATTTTGGGCAGCCATTCTCAAACTTTTAACATGAGAGAACCATTGAAATAACTTTCTGATCTTTAATTATTGCTATATCTACAACTTATGGAGCCTTATTGTGATGGCCAGTGGCAAGAATGCTCCTCACATTAGAGGTCAATGGGAAGACTAACCCCTTATTAATAGCTAAAAAAATCATTGTCTTTAGTGGTTGCTTATTTGAGAGCAGAAATTGCACATTTCTCAAGAAACCCCTTAGCAACATCTGGAGGAAACTTAGGGTTCCACAGAACCTTACTTGAGAATGGCAGCATTTGAGGTTCCTTGAGCACCGCTAAACTGTCCTTGGCTCTGGAGTATAAAGGAACTCTAAGCAAATTAGTACTTGTACTTATATGATTAAAATGCATAAAGTTTACGGTTTGATCTGCAAAATGATTTGTTACAATGGCTAACCTCTGTATGTGTTGTGCTAAAACACCTAGAAAGTGTATAACATGCCTATCTACCTATAGCTTTATTAACTTGATCTCAGCCTCACATGAACTGATTTTTTTTAAAAACGAAATGGCCAAATGTGTCTATGGCCACCTTGGATGCTTATGGCCCAAGCCAAACTTCACACCTTCACAGCAAAGTTATAAAAAATGTCTTAACGTGTAATCATTGCTTGACTGCACCTTCCACCTTCCGTCATGTGAATAATTTTCAACACATACTGTACATAAGGTTTGTCAGCAAAGTATTTGTCACACAGCCTAACTTGAGTTTGGTTTTGAATTTTTATTTCAGTATCCGTAGTATATACATTTGTGTAGAATGTATTTGCAATATATTTTTATGGAGAGCCTGGCATTGCAGACTAATGAAAAATGGCAATGGCAGACCATAAAGACAGTTTAATAGATTTTATGATATTAATGCTACTCTGGGGTAGCTGGTTTATAAGAGAACCTAGTACATCCCTAACCTCTTTAACAAGTTGATATACAGCTGCTCGCTGGCCCTGACCTTGTCTTCTAAAATGGTTTCTTCAGTTATCAATGTCAGTTCTGGCATTTGCTTATAATATAGAAGAGAGGAGATCACTGTTAGATATTTTTTTGTCAAGTTAGTCATTACATTACTGTGGACATGTGTTCTTCTTCCCCGCTGGCTTCCTCCCAGGGGTTTGTGTTATCTTTGAGTGTAATGCATCTCCTGGTACTCTTTTGTTCCTGCTTTGTCATAGTCGAGCTGCACTGTGTACAGCTAGATTGTCTTTGTTAGCTCTGACAGCCTTGTACACAGGAGGATAAAGGGTTGCGGCTCATCAAGGGGGGTGTCTGTGCAGAAAAGCCAGATTGTTGTTTTAAAGGAACAGGGTTCCCAAGGTATGGTTAACAATCTGTTGCAGTGGCTCCTACACGAACACTGGATTGTCACAAGAAATTAGCTAATTGGAATTCTCTAATGCCTTTTTAGTCTTAACTTTGCATAGGCTTAAATAGTTCTAGAGTATCCTATACAACTAATACAGAGTCCGGCAGCATAGGGGGTCTACTACACAGGGAAGTCATTGTACCTCAGTAAACAAAAAAATATTTTACTCTTAGTGAAATAAATGTTTTAGCAGGATGCAGCACAAAACTGGTCTGAATAGAAGACCTGAATCCCAAACAAAAAGGTGTGCAATCCCTTAAAGGTGCCAACTCAATAACCAAATTTGTATGAATAAAGTGAAAAATAATAAAATTTGCTAAACCCACAAAGTGTATGAAAGTGAATAAATAAAAGTTTATAAAGTTCATAATAAATGTTGCAACCTTGAAATTGTGCCTTCCAGTGCCTCTCTGTCGCTCACCACTGAATGTCTAAGGCTGGCCATACATGTTCAACTTTTGTTGTACAATTTTCTGTTAGATTTACCACAAACCACATAATATGAGGTCAAAGCTAAACAGCACTTTTCACTTGTATCCAATTAGGCAGGCCTTTGTACTACATAGTTGAAGGTAAATTTCAAGAAATTTGTACAGAAAATTGTAAGAAAATTGTATCATGTATGGCCAGCCTTAGCGTCTTACTAGATGTTAATGATCTCTAGATTATAAGAGATGTGCAGTGCCTGAATCAATAAGCCTTTTGGCTAGGATCAAGTGTATTATCTGTTCTTATCCAGTGTCCAGTGGGGTGCTATGCCACTATTCTGGTCTTTTTGGCAGGAATGGCTGACTGTATAGTGTCCCCGCTTGTATGATGGGGTCTCCAAAGGCTAGTATCAGCTGGATCAGAAACCAGGGCACCCATGGGAGTAATTCCGTTGAGAAGGCTGGAGGGGTCCAGTTCCTACTAATTTCAATGAGTCGACCTTGTCTGGCCATTGACTGGGGGGCAGTGAATATGTGATGTCTGTGCCCCCTGGAAGTTAGTCATCCCAGGGGTGCACTTAGTAACACTAAGGTTTTTGAAACCCCACGGTGTGAAAATGGCCATGTCACTTTGTTTTGCCTGCACAGCACCTCTATGGGCTAGGGGTTTTGGCAAAGTGCGGGGCAATTTCTGTTACCTCATGGCCTAGCACGTACACAACACTGGCAAGATTTTATTTAAAGGGGGTCCCCTGGGCCTTTTGGTGGAACCAGTTGAGCCTTGCCCCTGTCAGGCGCCTTGCATTCTTTATTATTTTGTTTTTGAGCAACCCCGCAGATTCAAAAAAAGAGAAATTTGTCAATGCAGCAGAAATGGATGTCATTACAGCAACTCCTCCAGTCTGCTCAGCGCTCGGAAAAGGGGTCACTGGTGATCTCCGAGAACAATTTTCGTAGTTGCAACATTTTATAATTGTACCTCAGTACTGCTTTGTTAGGCAACATAGTAGACCATATGGTGATCTGTTACAAAAAAAAAAAACAGTTATTAGATACCATCAAGAATAGTATTACATTTAAAAAGAAAATGCATTCAAATAAACACTTTGGTCCCAAGGCACAAAAAAAGCAAGACGGTATACCTTATTTATGGAAAGGGTTTGGAGCAATCGATTTTATTCCATGTGTCCCTGTAGCCAACTGTGTGTTCAGAGCTGGGTTTTACCACAAACAAACACACCCTAAAATATAGACCTTTTGGTTTTATCTCCTGTAAAGCTAGGAGTGAGCATCCAATTGTTTTCACTTCCTTAGAAAAAACATAAGACATAAACATAAGGGAAAATGTTGAGGTATCCAAAAAAGGGCCTCTAATAACCCTCCCACTCACTCAGAATAAAGTGGGGCTCTATAGCCAAACCACAAGCATATCCAAACATCAGGCAGGTAGAGATGCCCTAAGGATCATATGGATGAGCCACTGGGGATTGGTTACTTAACAAAAATTGTAGAAATAGAACAAAGTGAAGTATCACAAATTCTATTGTACAAAAAAATCAATGAGTGTCTCTCCTCCTGTCAGAAGGATCGGGAGTCTTAGGGTGGCTGCCTGAGTATCCAGAAGGGAGAGCTGAGCTGCAGAGAGGATCCGGTGTGCCGAGGACCAGTGGAGAAAGAGGGGTTCAGTTCCAGGAAAGCCTTCCATGGTCGTGAGTACTGTGAACTGCTCCTGGGGTCTGCCTAGTGTAGAGTGTACTACTCCGGTGAAGGTCCCAGCAATCCTAGTGCCTGCAAGTGTAAAGGGGGTTGCCTAGTGAAAGGACCCTGGAAGTGTAGAGGGGCTGCCAGCGGTTGGGCCCTGGAGAGTTAAGTGTGCAGTGTTAAGAGTTGCAGCAGTACAAGCAGTTACAAGGAGCTACCTCAGTCAGTGAAGGGCTGGAGGGAGTCATACACATTACTTTTTGAGCTTTTACAGAATGTGTCAAGAGTCAAGGATCATTACAGTCCTGGATCTTCTGAGTTAACCAAGGAGCTAAAATCCAAGTTTCAGCAGAACGGTATTTAAAGCGCCAGGAAGCATTGGTCGGCATTCAGCTGGCGTCAGGACAGCGCTAATAGGCATTTTTCTACAAAGTGTCCCAGTTTAACCTAGTTGAGCCAGAGGAGTATCCCACTCATTCCCTTCTCCCATCCCCATTATCAAATAAACAACACAAACCAAAGATGCTGGAATGGTCATTGTCTCCGTTCTCACACTTGGGTTTTCAACTTAAATGTGTTGGAAGTGTTTCCGGTAACAATGGCAGACCTACCTCAGGCCCAATGCCTGGAAATATTGCTACACCCGTAATGCTGCCACAGATGATTGCTGCGCTCCGCCAGTACAGGCGCATATCCGCCTCAATGCAGGATCCCGTGACAGCCTCCCATGTGAGACGGTAGTGTGGCGTGTGACTGGTGGCGGTCAGCGCACACCTACATGACTGGTGGTAAACTGGCCCAATAATTTCTGCCCTGTACCTGTTACTATCTCAGAAGGTTGTGCCATATAGCCTATTGATATTGTTTATATGCTCCATAAGGTTATTGGGATGAGCGTGTTATTTGTTTGATGTGAGTGGGGTGTACGGCGCACCTGTTTGCACAGTGAAGACGTTGCCTTTTGTTATTGGCGATGGTGGGTGGTTCCTGTTTTTCTATTGTATTTTTACTCATTGATTTCTTGTACAATAAAAAATTGTGATACTTCACTTCTATTTCTATAATTTGTTTTAAGTAACCAATCCCCGGTGGCTCATCCATATGGTCCTTAGGGCAGTCTCTCTATCTGCCTTATGTTTGGAAATGTTTTTTTACTTCCTTGCAACAAAATAAGAAGTGGGGATTGGTAATTTTTTTCAAGAGTTTTTCAACCAAGCTTATAGAGGGACCCAAATTGCCTAAAGGTATGACAAAAAACTGAATAAGTATTTTAAAAATCTGTATAGTGTTTTAATATCTACTGGGGCCCCCTTAAATGCTTAGGGTATTTTCTAGAAAATATGAACTTAGCCTTTAAATCAGTCAGGATCTACTGAATTTCACAGTATTGGCAGCCCAATATTAGGAGCTTGCTGACAAAAGCGAGCACAGTTTTGACCTCAAGGTGGTACTACTTCCATATTGCCACATAGCTTTCCATCTGGTCCTTGCCAGAAGGGCTGAGAGAGAAGAGGCAGAAGAGTGACAACTTAAAATCCCTGGACTACTGGAGTGGTTGCAAGGGTGCTGACAGCTTGGCAACCCCAGACGTAAGTTCAGTTTGGACTAGTGGGTGAACTAACCCTTTAAACCTGAATTTGTTAATACACAGATAAGGTACTGGTTTACATGCAATTAGAGATCGGCCGATACGCACTTTCCCCGATATATCGGAATTGGCCCCTGAGGTTACCGATATTACCGATATTTCGGGAAAGTGCATGTACTGGAGTGATGCCGGCAGCTAGTGTCATCACCCCAGTACCGGCGTCCATAGCCGACGGTCGGCTGTCTTATAATGACAACCGATGCAGCTGAGAAGCCGCTTGGCTGTCATTACAAGGATCGGGAGGAGATGCCCCCTCCGCCGCCTTCCGCGGCTTGCCCAAATCTCCCGTCCCTCCGGGAGACCCGGGCCACCATCCTGCACGCCCGCCGAAGAGAACACCCGATCAAAGCCTCATTAGGCTCTGATCTGGTCTCCATGTAAAAACCTGGACGTGATGTCATGACATCACTTCCGGGTACTCGGCGCCAAATTCAAAACAGCCAAACTTGCCGTTTTGAATGCTTTTAAATGCAGAGGATGGGTTTGGGGTCTTATAGACCCCCAGATCCCTCCGAAAGAGTACCTGTAAAAAAAATAAATAAATAAATTAAAAAAAATGTTAATGTACGAAAATATCAGCCAATATCGGCCGATACCGAAATGCGATGACCAAAATATCGGTATCGGCAATAAAAAAACAATATCAGTCGATCACTAATTGCAATAGGATTTGTATTTCTCTTCATCCAACTCTGAGATTTACACAGCTCTGCCACGCAGCACAGCCCTGTATGGAGCAGCAGGAGACCTAATTTTCTCTGCTGCTGTAAAAGTAACACTTAAAGTTCCTGTCCTTCACCTAATCTGTGTGTGGAAAGTGAAGAAAAAGCAACAGACTGATCAGCTTGTTTCACTCAATATGTTCTCTCCAACTATCAGAATCTTCCTGGTTAGCGCATGAGCATTGCAACTCAACGGATTGGCTCTGTGTGCTGTTTCTCCCTCTGCCAGTCCCAGCTCAGCTGTACAGAAAATTGCACGAGGCTGAATCCAAAATCCAATTCAGGCACTTACACTCCATGTATTGAAAAACACATGTATGTATGTATGTGTATTTATATGTAGCACCCTCCTAGATAGGTGCTACGTAGGGAGAGTAGGTTTGGCTCTGCCTGCCTATCAGGACAGCAGCAGGCAAAATAAAGCTGCACTTCTGCTTATCAGGGGAGCATGATCACTAGTTAGGCCTGTTCAGTGTGTCTGATGTGTGATTCATCTGGGCTGAGGGAGTGTCCCCACTGTGCCCTATAGGGAGGCCTGTTGGACAGTGGCAAAATCCCAGCTAGTGACACACAGGCTTTTTTGGTTGCCTCGGTGGGCTGGCACAGACAAGTGGTGCATCCTGGTATATGCTATAAAAGCCAAGGATACATGTGGCAGAGTTTCTTTGGGCAGAAAGCCAAATCCCTAGAAGGAGGGTGATGGCTGTCTCTTCTTCTGAAGCTGTGGAAGGTGGTCACAGGTATTCGGCTTAGTGAACCATAAAGTGTGGCCAAACCCAGAGGTCCAGTGGAAGCTGACTAGTGGAGTTAGAGGCAACTGTGGTTCTGGAAAAACCGTGTCCGTGAGTACAGAACAACTTGCCCAGGGGTCTGCCCAGGAAGGGGACCGCTCCAGTGGCTAGAGTCAGCGGACGGGTGTCGGCACATAGGCAGTGAGAGTAAAGGGGGTGCCAAGTTAGAACCCTGAAGTCCAAGCAGGAACCTCTAAAGTATCTTCACTTCAGTGGCAAGGTGAAGCAGCGGTCTTGCGCATTCTACAGTTAGCTGTCCTCAAGAATAGTTAATAGTTGGGAGTATCCCACTCATCCCTTCTCCTATCCAAGTTCCAAATAAAAACACAAAAACAACATCCCCTGGATTGATTATTGACTGAACCAGGGACTTTCATTGCTGTTTATCTGCTGTCAGTTGCTACAGGTAACCTAGGGGAATCCAGAAAGTGTAATTCTCAGCAGTCCTCTAGGGGGCTGTGCTACATGTATATAAGCATTTATTAATGTTTTTGATTCAAAGTTGCATTATCGTGTATCTCCTACTTTATCCGCCTTTAATCTTTAGCTTTAAAAGTTACATGAGGTGTTGAGTAGGTAAAAGCCTAGAGGTAGTTTAGTAGTCATGGACATTTTTCATTCGTTATCAATGTTGTACTTAAAACTGACATACCACTCCTGATTTGCACAAACATCAGAGTTGGCCATGATTGGGTCACACATCTGTCATCAATCCTTATTCAGTTACACTACAGAGGCTTTCTTTGCATCCTCAGTACAGTGCAGCCAAGGAAGTAATCCTGATTTATGGATTTGTGTGATTCATCTGATTATTGCTAGCAACAGTACTTACGGAGTATGGTCAAAACCAAGTAGCCTAGCTAGCATATGCAGGAGTATTTTACCCATCTAAGAACTAAATATAATGAAGCCGATGGGTATAGGTGGTGTACTGGCAGAAAAGTGGCATGGTAAAGGAGCAGAAGAAAGAACTCCATCTCTGGGCCTGAAATAAGCATAGGTTTTTTGAGAGTTACCGAGAATTTGTCCTTTATTAATTGTTTTTGCTATTTTGTTTAACACTTAGGCGTCTATTTATCAAAGATTCACTGTGCGAGTGGCTAATACAGCTGTTGCAAATAATCCATGTAATTGTGGATTTTTTTTTCAGCTCCATCTAGTGGCCATGATATAGTATTTTCCTGATTTTGTATTTTCTTTATTGTGGTATTTCAGGAAAAATACTGCATTATGGCCACTAGATGGAGCTGATGATCATAAGAAATACACATATTAGACACATTACAGTAATTATATGCAAAAAACAGCGCTTGCAAAATAATCAATGGTGTAACTCTCAAAAAATAAATATATAACCAATGTAATAGCAATAAATATGTAAACATAAGGCAATAAAGTGCAATCGTGCTGGAATCATAATTAGTGCAAAAAAAATGTTTTTGTGCAAATACTAAAGTGCTAGAAATTCAGTATCTTGTGCAAATGCTGTAGAAAAAAGTCCAATAGAAATGTGCAAAATATATGATAGAAAGTGCTAGAAAGTGGTCCAATATGATGTGCAAAAGGTGCTTGAAGTGCTGCTATTATATAGGATGCTGTAGTGCTCCAAACGGTGCAAAAGTGTCCCGAATCCCTTTGGGACCCCACTCACCAGAAACGATGGACCTTCATAGAAGGTTGAATGAGTCTTATTGAAAATCCACAGAATAGGACTCATCCAAATGAACCCCTGTAAGATCCTGTATTTTGCCTTCCTCTGGGCGGCTCAAAGGAAAGAAATGACCGACATAGTGAAGTCCGCATATAAATGTTTATTATCCAATTAGTAGAATACTTACAGAATAAAAGTAGTTGGCACGCATATAGGAAAGAAAATGCAGTCCCATGGAGCGATCTCACAATATCTAAATACTTCCGGGAACGCCGCCGGCATGTGTTCCACGGAATCCAGGAAGTGACGTCGTTGGTTTGCCGTGACCGGAAGTGCTTTGACGCGTTTCCCCTTCCTACCAAGGCGTTATCAAAAACATTTTTGATGCAGCTTTGATAACATCTTGCTATGCCACTGTTAGTCTGTGTCCTCCACCACTATTCACCGCTCCTGATGTCATGGTTCCAGCAGCCGGACACCCTGAAGATCCCCACCAGGCACACCTGTCTGATTTCTGTGAATGAAAGTGAAGCATCATGGGATAATTGACGTACATATCCCAGAAGGCGTCATAGGCTCATAGCATATATTTCCTAGACAATAATTGTGGCAAGGGCTGCTTTTATGGGCTGAGGGGCATCCAAGGAGTGAAGTTTCAGTATAAGCGTGACACCCAGTTAATAAGTCTTCAATTAGCAAAGATAGCATCCATATTTATCTGTTTCCTTCAAGACTGAACAGCAGATGATGCAAAACCAGGTTGCCATGTTGAGCTTGAACATGTGTAAACAATAGAGACCCCAGATGGCTGCACTCCAACTGATCCACTTTATTGATATGATAAAATTCCAAAAGGCAGAATCGCATGCAGTGGGGAACCAAGAGCACGGTTGACCTGTTTCGTGCAATAGGACTTATTCATAAAGCACAAAAAGTGTCAACCTTGCTCTTTTTCCCCCAGTACATATGATTCTGCTTGTTGGAGTGCAGCCATCCAGGATCTCTATTGTTTATTGTGTGCAAGCTGGTTGAGCACCCTCTCGGCAGGTGTGTGGGGTGTGGATAGCCAGCCATGGACTTACCTGGAGCAGTGGTTCTTCAGTGTTCTTGAACATTTGTACTTTGGTGTCTGTGCTCAGTTAGTGAATTTGGCCAGTGCGCTCACTGGGTTAATTGTCCCAACAGAGTAGTTGGTGCTTAAACATAACAAACAACATTATAACTTGTCCTTTGGACTTCGTAGAATGACTCCCTGCATATGTGCTCCAAATGATCATTACACTTTCTCTACAAGACAAGGCCATCATTTAATTTCTATTCTGTACCGTAAAAATGTATATGGTTATTTTACGGTTAGCCATTACGTACATAGATGCAAAAATGACCTTAATTTAAATTGATATTGCTGGTTATCCAAACATTATCATATCCTTGAAGTGCTGTCATGAGAAGAATTATTACTTAATGGCTCTCAGCCTGAATTGTACAGACTGGATAGTGTCTGCACTCACAGAAACTTCATGGAGGCTAATGAGAAATTAATATTCTCCTCACAAATGGGCACTGTAACAATGTAATGGAGTCATTTAGATCCAAATAGGGGTTTCTACTAGCTGGATGCCAGAAGAGAACATTCGGTGATTGATAGAGGCAGCATTCTACTTTTGTTTCTGCTACTCTGTATATTAAATTTGTGTTCTACCATCTTGGATCACAGGGGAAATTATATCCTGTATACTATTCTTCTTCTTTTTTTTTTTTTGTTCAAGTCTTAGGTTTCCCCTGAATTGTCCTTTTATTATTTGATAAGTGAGATGATCCACGGGGTAGTTACATTTCTTGGACAGCTATTAAATTATTGCTAAGATCTCATAATACTGATTTTCTAGGTCATTGGCGGTCATGGATCCTATAAAGATAAGAGCACTGAGGGCGAGGTATATCAAGAAGTAAGGCCTACATCCCAATATTATAGAATATTAGAAAAGGACCCACTAGGTGGGACTTTATTGGCCTAACTGTAGTGTAATATCAAAATGAAGACGTATATTATAAAAGGCACCCTGGGGGCCTTTTTGCCTTTTTTGCCATGGTTCATCCATCACAGTAGTCTAGTGATCCATACAGATCCACAGATACTTGCAGAGTTGTATAAAGCAGTGGTCCTCAACTCCGGTCCTCAGGGCCCACTAACAGGCCAGATTTTAAGTATTACCTTAGGGAGATGCAGACTAGAGTAATGCAATCACTGAGCAGCAACTTATATCACCTGGGATGTATTTCAGCTATCTTGTAAACCTGGCCTGTTAGTGGGCCCTGAGGACCACTGGTATAAAGTACTCGAAACCCATACTTGAGTAAAAGTACAAGTGCTCCATCAAAAAGTGACTTGAGTAGAAGTACTAAAGTATTCAACATTTTATGTACTTAAGTATTGCAAGTAGTTTTTTTTAAAAATGTTGCTACTCAAGTACTGAAAGTAAAAGTACCAGTAGTTTTGAAAAAAAATTGCTACTCAAGTACTGAAAGTAAAAGTACAAGTACTGTGTTATGTAGTTATTAAAGAAAGAAGTCAAAAGTTTGAACATCATATTGTTTTTTATTATTTCAAATGCAGCTTTTATTTATACATACAGTAGCATTTATTTTCGTATGCGCTGATAATACACATGTTTTGAGCTTCATGAAACCTGCCATCTACTGTTCTGGCAGTGGTAATTTTTATAATAGTAACGAGTAACTATGCAGCACAAAAAAAAAATATCGGAGTAGAAGTATTGAAATCATTGAAAAAATGCAGTGAAGTAAAAGTGGAAGTAAGAGAAAAAAATTATACTCTAGGAAAGTACAGATACCGCCTTTCAGTACTTAAGTACAGTAGTGAAGTAGTTCTACTTAGTTACTATACATCTCTGGATACTTGTTTATATCATGTTGAATTTCTATACACTAGCCACTATTGTTGTGTTTTCTTTTTAATTCATTGCAAATACATTTTATATGATTCTATATACTTTGTTGATATTCTATTTCATCATTTTGATGGTACAATACAGTTAGGCCAGTAAAGTCCCATCTAGGGGATCCTTTTCCAATTTTCATGGATTCTATAAATGTCTTGCAGAAATCAGTTGGTTTTGGGTTCAGAACCTTTTCAACTTCTGAACCACTTGCACTGCTGCTAGACAAAGTGCCCCATCAGGGCCATTGCTGGGTTTGGTAGTTTTAGAACTACAGACAGTATGGATGGAAGGGGGGATTGGGGTCTTTTTAATCAGAGATTATAATGGCACCTGCCCCCATATGCAAACAATGGAGGGAATTCCAGCAAGGGCATAGGCCTGTCCCTATGGAAGGGTCAAGACTACGTCCCTACAAGAAGAAAAGGGGGTTTGAATGTGCCTCTACAAACAGTCAAAGTATGCACATGTTCTTGTAACATAGCAACGGTACACAACTGTTATTTTTTTTTAAAAATTCATAAATCTTTATTAATACATAATAAAAACAAAAAGTATATCACTCTAATAGATAGAACATTCAATACATGGTGTCAGGATTAGTATAAATACAGATAGAAAATGCTGGAGCTACGCGTTTCGCATTATGCGCTTCCTCAGGGTCCAGCAAAGGAAAGTATGTAAACAGAGATTCAATCTTTAATAATCTAAAGGTACATAAAACAGTTATTAGATTTGTGAATATACACATATGTCTCATAACATTTTTATTATTCTCAGTTTGTTATTTGCAGCTATCAATTGTATGTTACTTATACTCATATCTTAACCTTGAACACATCAGTTTTACTCTAATTATTTAACAATTATATAAGTAGATCAAAAGATAGATTTTCCATAAATATAGCTGGTTAATTTATTAGTTCCTATATTATAGATTCCTTTAGATAAAAAGGAGGGAGAGAAAAACCATTTCTGTTTAACAAATTCTTTTATGCTTTGCTTGTCAGAAGGACAAGAAAACTAAATCCCACACACTGAACAGAAGGGGTAGAAAGGGGTGGGAAAGAGGAAAAAGAGAAAAGGGATAAATATGAGAGAACAATGATCGAAAAGAGGGGGGGGGAAGGGGGGAAAATACTGTGGAGTGTGAATTACCACGTAGCCCACAGGGGGGGCAGTGATAAGGATAGGCTAGTTCACCCGAGTATAGTGGCTCAGGGGACAGTCCATCCATAGAGAAGGCATGGAGGAGACCAGAGAAGATAAATGGCATATATGAAGAGGTATATTCACTTTATTATAAACTAAAAAAAATTGACATACTAAGGCATTAAATTGTCTTACCCCAATTTAGACGTCACAGTGAATAGAGTTGAATATACTTGTTTAATTTAAAATCATGTTGTATGAAAGGGGGAGCCAGAAGCCCCTAAAATCAGCAGGAAGAAAAAAATGAATTTATATGTATGTATGGTTACTCCTTATTAGATTATTTTAATAAGGGTGATAGTGATTTGTAAGAATAGGTACTTACCAGGGACTCATTCTCTAAAATTTATGTGTTAGGTGGTGTAAGCGTCAAGCAAAACGTGTATCTATTTAAGTAAAGAGGGGGTTAGACATTGGAATCCCCTACAAAGGTGTGCACCAATATTAAGTGAGAGCGGGTTAAATAGAAAGTCCCCTTTGAAACTTGGGGATTAGTGTGGTGCTGGAAGTATAAAAACTAAGTATGAAAGAGTCACTGGATGCTTTAGACAAATTGGATCCAGCCCCGAATCTGAAAAGATATATAAAGATAATGGACCGTTGGTAAATTGCTGAGCCTGACAAAGAGGAAAAGTGAGGAGCTGAGTCTATAAATAGAACACTTACCATCTGAAGCAATTCAGAAAACCCACGGGGAGTATGACACTCAGCCTAGGCAGCCTGTAAGTGTGAGCTCACTAAGCTGTCCGGTATATATACTAACCACTTTGTATCTGGTCTCCTCCTCCTCCCGGTCTCACGCCCCCCACATCCGCCCGCCATAGCGTCCACGTGTAGACGCCGCGGGAGGATGTTCCCGCATATCGGAAGTGAGCATCACTTCCGGTTCCGGGACCGGAAGTGACGATCTGCCATAACGTAATCCACCAATCGGACAAATAAAAGCCAATAGAAGCTGATTAACACTATCAAAGATGGCAACATTATACGTGCATAGAAAGTAGGAAAACATCCCAACCTTCAATATAGCATGTATGGAAAATCTCTGAATATAACTATTGATTACACCCGGACCCTGCCCACCCTCGACCTCGGTAGGAACAACACAACAATCAGTACAAACTTTTAAAAAAAAGTCTAAACGTTTCCCGAGTCAAACCAATCCTAAAGTTGATCTTTTTATCCATATGGTAACAAAGGATATTAAACAAATGAACATACGAAAAAACTCTAATAACTTGTCCGAAACTGAATACCAGGCTCTACGTAACTTACAAGAACGCAAAGATATTGTGATTAAGTCTGCGGACAAAGGCGGAAATGTTGTCATTCTAAATCAAGTACAATACACAGAAATGTGCAACAATATTCTTGATAATAGAGCCTGGTATTCAAGAGTAAGCAGTTTACAGTTACTTAAAAATCAAAGAGAATTTCTAAAACTCCTAGATCAATACCATCAGTGGGGAATTATAACCAAGGATTTGATGGAATTTTTGATTATTAAAGAACCCACAACGCCCACATTTTATGCACTTCCAAAAATGCATAAAAATCATACCAATCCCCCCGGCCGTCCCATAGTCTCGGGCATCAATAGTCTTACACAGAATGCTAGTTCATATGTAGATGCATACCTACGCCCACATGTAGAGTCGCTACCCTCGTATCTAAAAGATACTATGCATATGCTACTAACGATTGAAAATATACAGATCGAAGAGGAGACCTATCTGGTATCTATAGATGTTGAGTCCCTATACTCAAATATTCCACACTCTCGAGGTGTGGAAGTTATTGAATCCTTTTTGGATGAGAGAGGACTTGACCATAGAAGGTTAAATAAGTTTGTTTCTGACTTATTATTTTTTATCTTGACACATAACGTGTTTGTGTTTGATGGTTCCCACTACCTCCAGGTACAGGGGGTGGCGATGGGGACTAAATGTGCCCCATCTTATGCCAACCTGTACCTGGGGGGGTGGGAACGATGGCTCTTTGCCCAGGAATCTATATCAGTATATCTGGCATATATAGAGATCTGGAAAAGATATATCGACGATATATTCATCCTATGGTCGGGTCCTCTCGACACCCTAAAGGAATTCATAGACATCCTAAATGTAAATGACTTCAACTTGCATTTCACCTATGTCTTTGATAGATCTAGGATTCCTTTTTTAGATCTCGAGATCTATAGAAACATGGATAATACACTTTCAACCACACTCTATAGAAAACCAACTGCAACAAATGCGTTACTACATGCAGATAGTAGTCACCCAAGACATGTAATTCAAGGAATACCAATAGGACAGTATTATAGGATTCGTAGAAACTGTTCGGAAGAGACTGAATTTGAAAAAGAAGCTTTAGAATTACAAAAAAGATTCCTACAGAGGGGATATAGTAGGAAAAGCACTAAAAAAGCATACAAAAAAGCAAAAGACAGCCCTAGAGACCTTCTCCTTTTTCAAGGAGAATGTCAAAACTCTCAAAACTCAACTAAAATGATCACGAGATATTGTTCTCAATCCAACCAACTAAAAAGTATTATAGCCAAACATTGGCATCTCCTGGCAGAGGATAAAATCCTCAGTAACTTTGTGGATACTAGACCGAGTGTGATTTTTAGGAGAAATAAATCTATTCGAGATATGGTGACTGCCAGCCACTATCAGAGAGAAAAAAGGGCAGACCCCTGTATCAAACTACCCCAAGGCACTTTCCCTTGTGGACTATGTGGTTATTGTAAATTTATTGCTAGTAAGCCTCAACAAACGTTGCCAAATGGACGCCCATTTGTTCTCAAACATTTTGTGACATGCCAAACTATAGGTATTGTCTATATTTGGAAATGTGAATGTCCCGCTTTTTATGTGGGCAAAACCAAACGACATTTCTGGGAGAGAATCAAGGACCATGTATCATATATAAGGGGTGGAGACTTAGAAAGTCCCATAGCAAGACACATAGCTCAAACGCATAGATACAAATGTCCAAAATTCAAATTTTTCGCCCTAGATAGGATCCATCCTGGACCCAGAGGGGGACCTTTTGACAACTTAATTCTACAAAGGGAAGCACGTTGGATTTTCTCTTTAAATGCCTGCACCCTCCCAGGACTGAATGAACATCTGAACTTTGCCCCATTTTTGGCAGACTAATACCCTCTTAGACTCTCCAATATGAGATTGAAGAGACTAACCCATTTGTATTTACTGTTTTATATAACTTTTAAGTTAAACAAAAATAATTTTTAAAAGAAAAAAATATCCTTTTTTTTTTTTTTCCCCCCCTTATCCTTTCCCCCCCCCCCCCCTTTGTTTCCATTACTGTGGGTCTGTTTACCGCGTGGTCCATTGTCCTACATATCGGCTGCCAAATTATATATTCCCTTTTTTTTTTTTTTTTTTTTTTTTTTCTTTCTTTTTCTTACAAATCGTAATTATTCACTGCTCCACATGACCAGACCATATAAGCAGATTTGCTAAATGTCATTTCTAAGTAAAACTGTTTTGCTGGTACGTTTATGGATAATCTCTCCTCTTATATGGTTTAAATGCAGGTTTGAATTGATTCAAATAGGGAATAAATAGTTATATTCAGAGATTTTCCATACATGCTATATTGAAGGTTGGGATGTTTTCCTACTTTCTATGCACGTATAATGTTGCCATCTTTGATAGTGTTAATCAGCTTCTATTGGCTTTTATTTGTCCGATTGGTGGATTACGTTATGGCAGATCGTCACTTCCGGTCCCGGAACCGGAAGTGATGCTCACTTCCGATATGCGGGAACATCCTCCCGCGGCGTCTACACGTGGACGCTATGGCGGGCGGATGTGGGGGGCGTGAGACCGGGAGGAGGAGGAGACCAGATACAAAGTGGTTAGTATATATACCGGACAGCTTAGTGAGCTCACACTTACAGGCTGCCTAGGCTGAGTGTCATACTCCCCGTGGGTTTTCTGAATTGCTTCAGATGGTAAGTGTTCTATTTATAGACTCAGCTCCTCACTTTTCCTCTTTGTCAGGCTCAGCAATTTACCAACGGTCCATTATCTTTATATATCTTTTCAGATTCGGGGCTGGATCCAATTTGTCTAAAGCATCCAGTGACTCTTTCATACTTAGTTTTTATACTTCCAGCACCACACTAATCCCCAAGTTTCAAAGGGGACTTTCTATTTAACCCGCTCTCACTTAATATTGGTGCACACCTTTGTAGGGGATTCCAATGTCTAACCCCCTCTTTACTTAAATAGATACACGTTTTGCTTGACGCTTACACCACCTAACACATAAATTTTAGAGAATGAGTCCCTGGTAAGTACCTATTCTTACAAATCACTATCACCCTTATTAAAATAATCTAATAAGGAGTAACCATACATACATATAAATTCATTTTTTTCTTCCTGCTGATTTTAGGGGCTTCTGGCTCCCCCTTTCATACAACATGATTTTAAATTAAACAAGTATATTCAACTCTATTCACTGTGACGTCTAAATTGGGGTAAGACAATTTAATGCCTTAGTATGTCAATTTTTTTTAGTTTATAATAAAGTGAATATACCTCTTCATATATGCCATTTATCTTCTCTGGTCTCCTCCATGCCTTCTCTATGGATGGACTGTCCCCTGAGCCACTATACTCGGGTGAACTAGCCTATCCTTATCACTGCCCCCCCTGTGGGCTACGTGGTAATTCACACTCCACAGTATTTTCCCCCCTTCCCCCCCCCCTCTTTTCGATCATTGTTCTCTCATATTTATCCCTTTTCTCTTTTTCCTCTTTCCCACCCCTTTCTACCCCTTCTGTTCAGTGTGTGGGATTTAGTTTTCTTGTCCTTCTGACAAGCAAAGCATAAAAGAATTTGTTAAACAGAAATGGTTTTTCTCTCCCTCCTTTTTATCTAAAGGAATCTATAATATAGGAACTAATATATTAACCAGCTATATTTATGGAAAATCTATCTTTTGATCTACTTATATAATTGTTAAATAATTAGAGTAAAACTGATGTGTTCAAGGTTAAGATATGAGTATAAGTAACATACAATTGATAGCTGCAAATAACAAACTGAGAATAATAAAAATGTTATGAGACATATGTGTATATTCACAAATCTAATAACTGTTTTATGTACCTTTAGATTATTAAAGATTGAATCTCTGTTTACATACTTTCCTTTGCTGGACCCTGAGGAAGCGCATAATGCGAAACGCGTAGCTCCAGCATTTTCTATCTGTATTTATACTAATCCTGACACCATGTATTGAATGTTCTATCTATTAGAGTGATATACTTTTTGTTTTTATTATGTATTAATAAAGATTTATGAATTTTTTAAAAAAAATAACAGTTGTGTACCGTTGCTATGTTACAAGAACATGTGCATACTTTGACTGTTTGTAGAGGCACATTCAAACCCCCTTTTCTTCTTGTAGGGACGTAGTCTTGACCCTTCCATAGGGACAGGCCTATGCCCTTGCTGGAATTCCCTCCGTAGTTTTAGAACTAGGAGATCCACCTTGGAATGTTATTGATCCTCGCTCACCCCAAGCTCAGTTTTGATGGGCTTCAGTGTGCAAATAGTTTTCTTCTGGGATTGTTCATTGCAGGTGTAGTTTACCTGCATTTGACCTGCTCCAGACAGTTTTTTCCATGTCGTCACTCTGTGCAAACAGTCACACTTCTACCTCTATGGGAACAACATTGACTTGATATGTTTGTGCAGCTTGTGATTTATGCATGTTACGGTAAACGTAGCTGTGGTTAATCGCATTACACTAGAATTGATCTGTAACATAAGACAAATTCCCTTTAGGTAACAATTGGGTTGGGTAACAATTGGGTAAGGTTTTCCTATCTGTCCAATTTCCTTTTCCCTAAGAACAGACATTCGATTGGTGCACAATAGCCAGATTAAGAATAACTGTGGTAACTTTACCTGGTCAATAATCAGCCCCTAGCTGAGAAACTTAGTTTTTTTTATTTTATTATATTTACACATCAAGTCTGTTTTTAATTGCTCATGTCTACT
The DNA here is from genome assembly GCF_965119305.1 of Pelophylax lessonae. NCBI lineage: Eukaryota > Metazoa > Chordata > Amphibia > Anura > Ranidae > Pelophylax > Pelophylax lessonae. The sequence goes on along the minus strand of NC_138779.1, from coordinate 79,297,642 downwards.
TAAACGTTATATTTGTCTTTGCTTTTCCCCATAGTCTCGATTGATTCCATTCAGGAGGTGTGTGAAGGGAAACAGTCTGAGATTTTCCAGAGATATTCTGATGGAACTTTTGACCCAAATTGCTGCTTCAGTATCTACTATGGGGATCACATGGAGTCTCTGGATCTGGTGTCCTCGAGTGGCGAAGAAGCGCGGACGTGGATAACGGGTCTCAAGTACTTAATGGCAGGGATTAGTGATGAAGACAGTCTTTCTAAACGTCAAAGGACTCGTGACCAATATCCTTTTGTGCATAAGAATATTAAGGGGCATGCTTGTTGGGTGTGAAATGTGATGTGGATAGGTGTGTAAAGTTGGCTGAACATATAATACTGTTTATTAACTAGGGGTCTCTTTTACACACTTCTCAAATGTTTAAAGCCTCCAGTAGCTGACCATTGATTTGCTGGTAAGTTGAAGTTATCGGTTTTATATTGGTTACCTTGGCTAACTCAAACTTTGCCGATTCTCTTTTCACAAATGTTATGTATACCATAAATCTGAGAGATAACATTGGTAAAGCTCAATGGAAGTGTGACAACTTGTTTGTTTTCTCTTCAAGGTCCTCAAAGTACTGTATACCTAAAGGCAAAGCTTTTAGTTTTGATTAGCACGGAGAGGGATTAGAACACCTATTCAGTTTTTCTAGTAATCTGGTCCACCCCACACTAGGGAGATTAACTTTATTAATTTGTCCTGTTTACCATTATCATTGAAAGTGAAAGAAAATCCCAAAGTTTGGGTGGTTCATCGAAAAGTAATAGAGGGGAAATCTTCCAATGGGGACACCAGTTCTAATGACTTGGGGGCCCCAAGATATTCCCTTAATTTTGCAGGGATTTCCTCTCACTTCCTTTTTTGGCTATGGGACAAGAAGTGAAGGGAAATCTCCCCAATGGGACACAGATGGCAAAAAAAAGAAAAACACCATGAACTGGGGTTATAACCCTCCCTTACTCTATCCAAATAAATGCCTATACTTCTTTAAAAGCGAAAATGGATTTTAAATACCGTATATACTCGAGTATAAGCCGAGTTTTTCCGCATGTTTTTTCGTGCTGAAAATGCCCCCCCCCCCCCCGGCTTATACTCGAGTCACTGGCTTCAGTGTCTTTTTAAAAATGGCGCCGCTCGACGTGTCTTTCCGAGCATCGGCGGCGCATTTGCGGTGACGTATTGGCACCGGGTGGCACAATTTTTAAATCGAAGACGCCTCACCGACAGGTAAGTGAGACTCCTCCACAGCCCCTGCATTTCCTCATGCAGTGCTGCGGGCATGGCACAGGACATTCTCATGCACCATGTCACAGCACTGCATCTCTTGTGCCATGCCTGTACCTACTGTGCCATGCCTGTACCTACTGTGCCATGCCTATACCATCACCTGTGCCATGCCTATACCATCTCCTGTACCATAACCTGTGGCATGCATGTACTATGACCTGTGCCATGCCTGTACTATGACCTGTGCCATGCCCTTACCAGGACCTGAGCAATGCCTGTACTATGACCTGCGCCATCTCCTGTACCATGCCCACAGCCCCTGTTTTGTGTCTCGTGGTGGTCCAGTTGCGTCCAGTAGCTGCTGCATTTCCCACCCTAGGCTTATACTCGAGTCAATAAGTTTTCCCACTTTTTTGTGGTAAAACTAGGGGTCTCGGCTTATATTCGGGTTGACTTATACTCGAGTATATACTGTAATATTTTTCCAGTAAATACCTACATATACCTTTATTTCCTAGTAGAAATGCACTTTCTACCTTACCAAACCAGTTGTCAATCCTGGTATAAATGTCCCCATACAGACTTGTTGAGGAAGAGAAGGGGGTCTTTGTTTGACCAGGTCTGTTAGCTTACAAAGTGAATTGAGAAGTGTGGTCATGTTGCTAAATGCCTCATTATAGTATACATTTAGGGTAAGGGTTAAAGGTAACGTATAGCCTTTTTAAAAGAAATGTCAAAGATTTGCATTAATCTCTGCATATTTAATGTAGTCTCTTCTTTTCAACGCAATACAGTGGTTGTGCTTTTCCAAAAAAAAAAATCCTTATACGTTGTTAAAACCATAAAAAATGTATACATGCTCTTTTTATACTAGCATTGCTTTTTGAAAAGTAATCCATTTTCAGATTGCTGTTCAGAGATCATTTGACAGGCAGTGAATAGGCGTTGTATCCCTTAAGCCCCACACTAGTGTGCCACAACTGCAATCATTGCATGTGTCTGCAGGGCATTTGCTGGGGGTCCCCTTTCAGTTGATTGGGTTGTGTTCAGCTGGTGGTACTGCTTTCAGAGCATGACGCGGGGAACATTGTTGCCTTGTTACAATGCAAAGCATTGTGGCCGTGGCATATGTACTCCCTCTCCACTGTCTTTGTAGCAATAAAAGGGATCTATTAGGGGACTGTAAGACTCGGCTCAGCCCTACATTTTAACCACCATCCAAGCACCATTGTAAACAAGGCCTTAAGAAGGCAAATGGATGCAAATAACGGACACATACTGATGCTGCTAAATTTGGTCTAATCTTCAATGATGTGCTCATGAAGGGGTAGGCTAAACACTGGAATATTAACATGTGCTCACTAAAAATGCACTATGCTTTGCCTTTAAGGGTGTCTTCATAAAAAATTCCCAAAAAGTAATTACCTGTAATGGCTAAACGAGATGACCAATTTAAATCTCATACCAGTGAGCAATTTAACCACTTGTGATAATCACGTCACTTACAGCATGTTGTTTTCAATGAGTTGCAAATTAAGTTATTGCCAGTAAGTGGTAAGATGACTCTGTAAGATTACATTAAAATTGCCGGTGTAGTTTAACTATCATTCTAATTTGATATTTTAGGAACTGCAAGCCTAATTAAAAAAAAAAAAAAACCCTTTCCAAAGAAAACATGGAGGCTATAGCAAACTTGACATTCTCCCAATGCTGGTTGCCTGGCTGTCATGCTGATGCCCTGGCTTGGATACTTTGAGCGGTCGATACAAAGCAGCAATTATGCTCTGATGTTGCTGATCTGCATATCAGAAAAGTCAGAGTATATGTCAGCCAAAGCAAACACCATCAGAAAAGGTTAAGGCTTAACTCCAGGCTCTGACCCCCTCTACCCCAAAGGTCTGCCAAGTAGCATGTTATGCTACTTTGTTTTTGTACTCCCATTTTCTTGAAATGTTCAGGCCGGTGACAGTTTTATGGGGACATCTTCCTCTTAGTCTATTTTTCTATGGTACAGTCCTCAATGATACAGACAGCAGTGCTGATACCAGTGCCACTTTCTGTATTGTTATACAATGAGTGCAGGGTGCCATGGTAGTAACGAATGTTTGGTATTACTCCAGTGCCACAAAAATGTTTTTTGCCGCACTGGAGTAACATCCGTCATTCGCTACAGCCAAAATACTCAGGTACGGTCTCCCAGGTAGTTCAATGACATACACCCAAATTACCACCAATTGACCTGAAGATGTGGGAGACAAAATCCCCTAATATGGATTGGCTGTATTCGTATACACTGCTCAAAAATGGGACATTTTTTAGTCAGAGTATAGCATCAAGTCAATTAAACTCCTGGGATATTGATTGTCAGTTAAATAGCAGAGGGGCTGTTAATCAGTTTTAGCTGGTTTGGGGTTAATTAAATTAACAGGTGCACTAGATGGGCAACAATGAGACAACCCCCAAAACAGAAATTATTTTATAGATGGAGGCCACTGAAATCTTTTTTCCCTATTCATTTTTTCTGACTGTTTCACTAGCTTTGCATTTGGCTAGGGTCGGTGTCACTAATGGTAGCATGAGGCGATACCTGCTCCCTGTAGAGGTTGCACAGGCAGTCCAACTCCTCCTGGATGGCACATCAATACGTGCCATTGTCTCAAGAGCATGGAGGAGATTCCAGGAGACAGACAGTTACTCTAGGAGAGCTGAACAGAGCGGTAGAAGGTCCTTAACCCATCAGCAGGACCAGTACATGCTCCTTTGTGCAAGGGGGAACAGGATGAGCACTGCCAAAGCCCTAAAAAATTACCTCTAGCAGACCACTCGTGTGGATGTCTCTGACAAAACAATCAGAAACAGACTTCATGAGGGTGGCCTGAGGGCCCAACATCCTCTAGTGGGCCCTGTGCTCACTGCCTGTCACCATGGAGTTTGATTGGCATTTGCCATTGAACACCAGAATTAGCAGGTCCACCACTGGTGCCCTGTGGCATTTCACAGATGAGTGCAGGTTCACCCTGAGCACATGTGACAGACATGAAAGGGTCGGGAGAAGCAGTGGAGAATGTTATGCTGCCTGTAAATTCTTTCAGCATGACCGGTTTAGTGGTGGGCCTTTGATGGTCTAGGGAGGCATATGGAGGGATGCACAGACCTCTACAGGCATATCGGGATGAAATCCTTGGACCCATTGTCAGACCCTACACTGGTGCAGTGAGTCCTGGGTTCCTCCTGCTGCACGACAATGCCCAGCCTCTTGGTGAGAGTATGCAGTCCCCACTCTCATCTGGCCTAAATCCAATGGAACACCTTTGGGACATTATGTTTCGGTTCCCCCAACCCCACCAGGTTGCACCTCAGTCTGTTCAGGAGTTTAGTGATGCCCTGGTCAAGATCTGGGAGGAAATGCCCAAGGACACCATCAGTCATCTCATTAGGAGCATTCCCTGACATTGTCAGGCATGCATACAAGCACGTGGGAGCCATATAAACTACTGAGTACCATTTTGAGTTGCTTCAATGAAATTTCAGCAAAATGGACTAGCCTGGGGCATCGTTTTTTCACTTTTATTTCTCTATCGCTCATTGACAGACGTAGTCTTCTTGATTCTCAAGAGCTGGGTTATGTTGTCTCCGCAGGAGTAGGACTAGGCAGAAAGACAAAACGTTCTGGCTCCACCCTAGGGGCAGTCCCTGAGGGTATATCCTCCCTCTCTCTGCTACAGGGAATCAGTTTTTTTCTGTCTAGTCAGGAGTAAGGACCTAAGCTCCTTGCTGGGATCTTTTTGGTCCTGGCAAGATTTTTTCTTTAGAAGAAATATTTTTTAGGTAGTTTTTTCTCCAGTGTTTTTCCTGTGAGATCTTCAAGCAAAAAACGCCGGACTGGGCGACACTAGTGGTCACCCCAGCCGGCCTACGAGCGCGCGCAGACCATTGCATTGCGCTTGGTCGGCCGCGACACATTCAAGTAAGTATGCGGGGCCGGGCGACGGGCTGGATGTTGAGATCCAGTGGTCACCCTGGTTTCTGCCTACGAGCGCGTGCAGACCAGAGCTCCGCGCTGGGTCGGCCGCGACGGAGTCCCAGTGGAGGGACTGACCTTGCGAGTTAAAAGTCTCGCTTGGACGCCAGGAACCAGAGAGTCGAGGCGTCCGGAGTGGTCCACAAACCCCCACCCCGGTGGAGAGGGTATTGTGAAGAGAGGGTGCCTGTCGGTTCGGTATGGTGAGTAAACGTTCCCTTTTTTCTTTCCTCGTTATGAGGCAGTATGAATTATGGGCCCCTTCATACATGGTCAGTATATATCTGACACTAAAAGTCCCCCTTGTAAATACAGTATGTGTTTGTGGGAAGTGGACTTGGTTTGAGAGCTAACACTCTACCCAGCAGACTGTAGTATTACAGCAGACATAGGAGGTATAATCCTACCTTATTTGTAGTGTATCTCCTGTAGATCTATCAATCGCCACTCAGCAGAGATGCAGGTGGATGTGCTGGGAAAAACGATTTCGGCGGTCTGCCGCCATTTTGCCGTAGACCAGGTACATGCATGTCCTCAGGTCACGCCGGCCGCCATGTTTTTGGAGTCTAATGTCTCCTATATGGGGGCGGCCATGTTTCATGAGCCCAGCTACCTCGTGGAGAGCTGGGAACGCCGGAAGGCGTACACAGGGGGCGGAGCCACGTCCTTCTACCCGGGAAAAAGCAACAGCTCCTTCCAGTCTGTAAAGACAGACGCTGACTGCAGTTGGTTGGAAACTTCACTGCATCGGTTGGTGAGCCTTGGGGGTCCCTCTCTCTCTCTGTGGGATCGAGAAGCAGGTACTCTGAGGGGCGCTATTGCGCTAGGGGGAGACACATTAAAAAAAAAAAAAAAAAAAAAAATTAAAAAAAAAAAAAAAAGAGGTATTTTTTATTAAAAAAAAAAGTTTTTTTGTGTTTTCTGGCAAAGGTGTCCTGAATTAACATGGACCCTGCCACTCATGTATCTCCTCCGGATCCCCTCGAGGGGTCTGCGGGATCCTCCAGCACCCCACTGACGATTAAATCATTGTCCGCTATTATGGAAGCTTATGTCCCGGGTGGAAGTGGCTTGTCAGGGACAGGGCGCAAGTAAGCGACCCCCGCCTAACCCCTTATTATCTGAAACCTCGGATTCAGACTCTGAGCCTATTTCTGCAGTTGCAGGTACTTCATCTGGTATTGGTGTCTCGTGTACTGTCTTTTCAGACAGTGAGGAGGATGTTTCGGCATCAGCCATAGCCAGAGAGGAAGCGTTGGTAAACGCACTCATGGTATCTGTTCAAGAGACCTTAAGATTACAGGGTATTCCGTCAGAAATAGCTGAAACTGAAATCCCTTTTGGGACTAAAAACGCATCTAGTGGCGAAGGTTTTTCCATTGCCTAAATGTTTTGGCAATCCAATCAAAGAAGAATGGAGTCTGCCAAAACGCATTTCTACTATTTCTAAACGCATTAACAGGCGTTATCCGTTTGAGGAAACCCTCATTAAGAAATGGACAGAACCACCTGTGGTGGATTCACCAATTGCTAGATTGAATAAAGCCACGGTTATTCCTCTAGAAGACGCTCCGTCTTTTAAAGATCCAGTGGATCGCAAGATAGAAGCTATGTCTCGCACCATGTTTACCTTGATTGGATCAGCTTTCAGACCAATAATTGCTATTGGTCTGGTTTCGCAGGCTGTAACTGTATGGACCAAGTGGTTACGCCGGGACCTAGAAGAGGTCCCTCAGGCGGTATCAGATTTGTTGGAACAGATGATACAGGGGTTACAGTTTGTGTGTGATGCGGCGTTAGACGCCACTTCATTATTGGCGCGAGCATCTGTCTCAGCGGTGGTTCTCAAGCGTACACTGTGGCTAAAAGGTTGGTTAGCCGACCAAGGTTCCAAAAAAGCATTGGCTAATTTCCCCTTTTTAGGAGAGCGTCTATTTGGAGCCAACTTAGATGAGATCATTAAGGATCTCACGGGTGGAAAGAGCACCTTTTTACCGCAAAATTTTAAAGGTAAAGGAACTCGTCAAAGACGAGGGCCTTCTTTTTCTGCTCACAAGAGGTTTTTTTCGTCCCGCGGGTGAAAAAATTAAGTCCTCCAAAGCTCCTGCAGGAGGCGTCAGCGGTCGTTGGTCGGGCAAGCAAAAGCCCGCCCCCTCTAGACCTGAAGATAAACCGTCCAAAGCCTGAAGGTGCGCCCCCCACCCATAACTGGGGTGGGGGGACGTCTTCGCCGGTTCCCGGATCCATGGCTTTCCAGAATCCCGGACAGATGGGTTTGCGAAGTCATAAGGTCAGGGTACAAGATCGAGTTTCGATCTCTCCCACCGGCGCGATTCTTCCCTTCCAATAGCCGACTATCCCCGGATCGTTTAGACGATCTGTGGAGAGCAGTCACAGATTTACTACAACAAGGAGTGGTAGTCCACGTTCCTTGGACAGAACGCTTTCAGGGGTTTTTATTCAAACCTATTTACAATACCCAGGAAAGAGCCTTTCTGCATCCAGGGGATGTCCTAGCGTCCATAGACATCTAGGACGCATATCTTCACATTCCCATTTTCGCAGGACATCAGCGGTTTCTACGTTTTTCCGTAGAAGAGAACCACTATCAGTTTGTGGCGTTACCTTTCGGTCTCGCCACGGCTCCGCGGGTCTTCACGAAGGTGTTGGCCCCAATTTTGGCACTTCTGCGCCAAAGAGGCATATCGATTCTAGGTTACCTAGACGATCTTCTGCTTCATGCAGAGTCTCCTCAGCCCTTGCTACAAAACATAGAAATTACTATGATTTCTTTACAGGAATTCGGGTGGCTGGTGAACCAGCAAAAGTCATTTCTGGTTCCCACCCAGAGGCTCGAATATCTGGGTCTAATTCTAGACACAGTCAGGACAAGAGTTTTTCTTCCGGTAGGGAAACTCCGAAAGATTCAATCAGCAGTCCACCAACAGCTGGTCTTCCCTTCGGACTTGCATGAGGGGTCTGGGGTTGATGGTGGCTTCCTTCGAAGCAGTCCCATTTGCCCAGTCCCATACCCGAATTCTTCAGCAAGAGATTCCTCTCAGATGGAATCGGAATCCGGAATCCCTGGACAATCAGATCCGATTGAGCAAACAGACCAGAGAGTCTCTGGTCTGGTGGCTTCGGTCTCCGATGCTCAGCCAGGGAAAGTCATTTCTGCCAATATATTGGACGACAGTGACCACGGATGCCAGTCTATCCGGATGGGGAGGAATTCTCGGTCAGTTATCTGTCCAGGGACTTTGGTCCCCGGAAGAATCCAGGTTACCGATAAATGTATTGGAACTGAGAGCGATCAGACTTTGTCTGATTCACTGGACCGAGCAGCTCCAGGGCAGCCCGGTTCGGATCCAGTCGGACAACGCCACGGCCGTGGCTTATGTCAATCACCAGGGGGGCACCAAGAGTGTCCGAGCGGCCAAAGAAGTGGCTTGCATTCTTCGCTGGGCGGAACGATTTGTTCCAGCAATCTCTGCGGTGTTCATTCCGGGGGTGGAGAATTGGCAGGCAGATTATCTCAGCCGTCAGACTCTGGATCAGGGGGAATGGTCCCTCCATCCAGACGTTTTCCACCAGTTGTGCCTACGATGGGGCACCCCGGATATGGATCTGTTGGCATCTCGATTCAACAGGAAAGTTCAGAGATTCGTGGCTCGCTCCCGCGATCCTCTAGCAGAAACCGCAGACGCACTGATCGCCCCGTGGGGGCAATACCAGCTAATGTATGCCTTCCCTCCTCTTGGGTTACTGCCAAGACTTCTTCGCAAGATAGAGGAGGAAGGAATTCCAATAATCCTGGCAGCTCCGGACTGGCCTCGTCGAGCTTGTTACGCCGACTTGGTCAGACTGATGGCGGACGTCCCGTGGAGACTTCCTCTCAGGGAGGATCTACTGTCTCAGGGACCGATCTTCCATCCTGCTTTACGATCGCTGGTTTTAAACGGCCTGGTTATTGAGACCCAGGTGCTGAAGGACAAGGGATTGTCAGCTTCAGTTATTCCTACTCTAGTTAAAACAAGGAAAGCGACTTCCAGAAAGATTATCATCGTACATGGAAGTCTTATATTGTGTGATGTGAATCCCTTGGGTTCCATCTACATCTTTATTCGGTAGTCCGAATATTGGCTTTCTGCAACAGGGAGTTGAGCAGAAGCTGGCCTTGAGTGTTATCAAGGGTCTGGTTTCAGCATTTGCTATCTTCTTTCAGAAGCTTTTGACTACTCATTCCTTGGTGCGGAATTTCATCCAGGGGGTGCGACACCTGGCTCTGCCAGTGCATGCGCCGTTACCATCCTGGGATCTTAATTTGGTGCTGTCGGTTCTTCAGACACCTCCCTTTGAAAATATCAGGGAGATTCCCTTGCTTACTTTATCCCAGAAGGTGGTCTTCTTGGTGGCTATCACTTCTGCACGCAGGGTGTCAGAACTGGCTGCATTATCCTGTTGTTCCCCAGATCTGGTGGTTCATAGGGATAAGGTTGTTCTTCATCCGAATCCATCCTTCCTTCTAAGGTGGTTTCAAAGTTTCATTGAATAAGGACAGTGTATTGTCCTTCCTATGTCCTTAGCCCAATCATCCTCGAGAATTTGCATGGCATTCCATGGATGTAGTTCGGGCGATCAGGATATACTTGAATACTACGGATTCAATTTGTAAGACGGATTCACTGTTTGTGATCACGGATGGCCCTAAGAAGGGGTTGCCTGTTCTGCTGCGACCATCTTTAGATGGATCAGACAGATGGTGGTATAGGCTTATTTTATCTAAGGGTCGGGATCCCCCGTTCCCTGTTAAGGCGTATTCTACTCGGGCGCTGAGTTTCCTGGACCTTCCGCCATCAGGCGTAGGTGGTTCAGGTTTTCAAGGCGACTGTTTTAGTAGTCGGTTCATACCTTTACAATATTGTATAAGGTTTATGTGATGGCATCGTCAGATGCCTCTTCTGGCCGCAAGGTTCCTGCAGGCCACTGTTTGAGGAGACTGTTGGTCTACCTCGAGGATTTGTGGGGTAGGTCTCATCTGTTTTTTCGATGAGTCCTTTGATACTTCTGGTTGGCTCCGGTTGGGCCTTCTAGATTGGATTTTGATTCTGTCAATCCCACCCCTCATTTTGTGGCACTGCTTCTGGATGTCCCAGCTCTTGAGAATCAAGAAGACTACGTCTGTCAATGAGCGATAGAGAAAAATGGATTTTTGTAAGATCTTACCGTAAAATCCTTTTCTCTTAAGCTCATTGACAGACGTAGTACCCGCCCCTCTATCATTGAGTTGGGTTGGGTTAAATTCTCTGTTACTGCTTTAGAACAGAACTGATTCCCTGTAGCAGAGAGAGGGAGGATATACCCTCAGGGACTGCCCCTAGGGTGGAGCCAGAACGTTTTGTCTTTCTGCCTAGTCCTACTCCTGCGGAGACAACATAACCCAGCTCTTGAGAATCAAGAAGACTACGTCTGTCAATGAGCTTAAGAGAAAAGGATTTTACGGTAAGATCTTACAAAAATCCATTTTTTCGGGGTGCTTTTGAATTCAGCCCTTTGTAGGGTGATCATTTTCATTTCCATCAAACGATGTGGCATCCTTTCGTTCCTTACACATCATCCAGTCCATATAAGTATAGATATCCAGCATGATATGTTTCCCCATTGAGATCTGATGTGTTTTCAAAGTGTTCCTTTAATTTTTTTGAGCAGTGTAATAAAGCACCAATAATGTCTGGAATGGAATGTTCCTGTTTATGACTGTTCACTTGGGGAACACCTATATTTGCACAAACATGGAATTTGGCCTAGTACAACCAGGAGTTGAGCAGCCCAAGGAACCTCCTAAGGTCCCATCTGCTGCTCATCAGTAAGCCCCAGTAAGGGAACTCTGCTTATTTCAATAGTCACAAGCAAGTGTACAACATCGAGTTGTCACCTACCATCTGTAGCCCACTTTTATTTTTATAGTTTCTCAATGTTCCTTTTAAATCATATGGAAAACATTTTTTTTTTCCGGTTTGTGTGGTCACATATGTGCATATCCACATTTCAAGAGTGTGGGTGTTGGGCTGCAAAGATTGAAGCAAAAAAGCCTATGGGGGGGAAATTTTGTATACTTGCCTTACCCCAACTTCAGCCTGTGGTGTCTAGACAAGGAGGACATCACTATCTTTCCTATAGATATCCTGGGCATTGCTGTGTACCCCAAATTTTTTTGAGAAGACATTTTTGCACTCTGCTGGATCATTATTCTGCAAGGTTTCAGGTACTCAGCCAATGCCCAGGATTTCACCAGAAGTGTGGTGATGTCCCCTCCTGCAGTACGGAAACTTGGGAAAAGTTAAGTATAGGTACTAATTTTTTTTCCTTCCAGGCTTGACATATTTTCACTGTGTATTATCTAGAGTGGTGGCCATAAGAATAGTAGTCTTTGCTTTGTAGTACAGGGCCTGCTTGAATTAGATTGTCATAGTTCTTTGAAGGAAATTAATCATTGGAGAAATGTATTAGATAAAAGTGCTAATCTCTGCTTTTGAAAATGCTTGTTGTCGGACTACCATGCTAATAATAATATAATAATACTTTGGTTTTAATGCTTACATCTAGTCACTGACCCGGAAAAAGTATAAATATAAGAAAAGGTAACCCCTCTTCGCAGTGGTGGCTGGTGCTCAAAATTTTTGGGGGGGCGCAAAAAGAAAAATGTAATAGGTATTGCTTCGCGTCAAAAAACGCAGTAAAAAATTGCGTGACTTTGAAGTCATGGTACAGGCATGGCACAGGTGATGGTATAGGCATGGCATAGGTGATGGTACAGGCATGGCACAGGTGATGGTATAGGCATGGCACAGATATGGTATAGGCATGTCACAGGTCATGGTACAGGAGATGGTATATGCCCCCTTTCAATGCAGAGACCAGTGTACATGCCCCCTTCAATGCAGAGTTCAGCGTGCGTGCCCCCTTCAATGCAATGAACATTGTGCTATGCCCCCTTCAATGCAATGAACACTGTGCTATGCCCCCTTCAATGCAATAAACACTGTGCTGTGCCCCCACAATGCAGAGTTCAGCGTGCATGCCCCCTTCAATGCAACTGTGCTGTGCCCCCTTCAATGCAATGAACAATGTGCTGTGCCCCCTTCAATGCAATGAACAATGTGCTGTGCACCCTTCAATGCAATAAACACTGTGCTGTGCCCCCTTCAATGCAATAAACACTGTGCTGTGCCCCCTTCAATGCAATAAACACTGTGCTGTGCCCCCTTCAATGCAATGAACACTGTGCTATGCCCCCTTCAATGCAATGAACACTGTGCTGTGCCCCAACTATGCAGAGTTCAGCGTGCATGCCCCTTCAATGCAATAAACACTGTGCTGTGCCCCCTTCAATGCAATAAACACTGTGCTGTGCCCCCTTCAATGCAATAAACACTGTTCTGTGCCCCCTTCAATGCAATGAACACTGTGCTATGCCCTCTTCAATGCAATGAACACTGTGCTGTGCCCCAACAATGCAGAGTTCAGCGTGCATGCCCCCTTCAATGCAATAAACACTGTGCTGTGCCCCCTTCAATGCAATAAACACTGTGCTGTGCCCCCTTCAATGCAATAAACACTGTGCTGTGCCCCCTTCAATGCAATAAACACTGTGCTGTGCCCCCTTCAATGCAATAAACACTGTGCTGTGCCCCCTTCAATGCAATAAACACTGTGCTGTGCCCCCTTCAATGCAATGAACACTGTGCTGTGCCCCCTTTCAATGCAATAAACACTGTGCTGTGCCCCCTTCAATGCAATAAACACTGTGCTGTGCCCCCTTCAATGCAATAAACACTGTGCCCCCCTCAGTGCAATGAACTCTGTGCTGTGCCCCAACAATGCAGAGTTCAGTTACAAGAACTTCTAAAGCGCAGGCAGAAGAAAAACTAGCTCAGTCTATGAAAAAGGGGGATAAGACATTCTTCAGATATATAAATGAAAAAAGGAAATTAAAACAAGGAATAACTAAATTAAAAACAAAGGACGGAAGGTATGTAGAAGAGAATAAAGGGCTAGCTGACTGCCTTAATGAATACTTCTGTTCAGTTTTTACAGAAGAAAAAGGAGAAGGACCTCCACTTGAAAGGATGACTAATGAATCATTTGATGCATGTGTCTTTACAGAGGAAGACATTCTAAGATTGCTGTCTAAAGTGAAGACAAATAAGTCACAGGGTCCTGATGGGATACACCCAAGATTATTAAAAGAGCTTAGTGGTGAGCTGGCAAAACCATTAACAGATCTATTTAACCAATCATTAGTAACAGGAGTCGTCCCGGAAGATTGGAAATTGGCAAATATCGTGCCCATTCACAAGAAAGGTAGTAGGGAGGAATCGAGCAACTATAGACCAGTGAGTGTGACATCAATAGTAGGCAAATTAATGGAAACCCTATTAAAGGATAGGGTTGTGGAACATCTTAAATCCCATGGATTGCAAGATGAAAAACAACATGGGTTTACTTCAGGGAGATCATGTCAAACAAATCTTATAGATTTTTTTGACTGGGTGACTAAAATAATAGACGGTGGAGGTGCAGTAGACATTGCATATCTAGATTTTAGTAAGGCTTTTGACACTGTCCCACATAGAAGACTTATCAATAAACTGCAGTCATTGAGCATGGACTCCCATATTGTTGAGTGGATTAGGCAGTGGCTGAGTGACAGACAACAGAGGGTTGTAGTCAATGGAGAACATTCAGAACAAGGTCATGTTACCAGTGGGGTACCTCAGGGATCTGTACTGGGACCAATTTTGTTTAATATCTTCATAAGTGATATTGCAAAAGGCCTCGATGGTAAGGTTTGTCTTTTTGCTGATGACACAAAGATATGTAACAGGGTTGATGTTCCTGGAGGGAAACGCCAAATGGAAAAGGATTTAGGAAAACTAGAAGAATGGTCAGAACTCTGGCAACTGAAATTTAATGTGGATAAGTGCAAGATAATGCACCTGGGGCGTAAAAACCCAAGGGCAGAATATAGAATATTTGACACAGTCCTGACCTCAGTATCTGAGGAAAGGGATTTAGGAGTAATTATTTCAGAAGACTTAAAGGTGGGAAGACAATGTAATAGAGCAGCACGAAATGCCAGCAGAATGCTTGGATGTATAGGGAGAGGTATAAGCAGTAGAAAGAGAGAAGTGCTTATGCCGATGTACAGAACACTGGTGAGACCTCACTTGGAGTATTGTGCGCAGTACTGGAGGCCATATCTCCAGAAGGATATAGATACTCTAGAGAGAGTTCAGAGAAGAGCTACTAAACTAGTACATGGATTGCAGGAAAAAACTTACCAGGAAAGGATAAAGGACCTTAACATGTATAGCTTGGAAGAAAGAAGAGACAGAGGGGATATGATAGAAACATTTAAATACATAAAGGGAATCAACTCGGTAAAGGAGAGCATATTTAAAAGAAGAAAAACTACCACAAGAGGACACAGTTTTAAATTAGAGGGGCAAAGGTTTAAAAGTAATATGAGGAAGTATTACTTTACTGAGAGAGTAGTGGATGCATGGAATAACCTTCCTGCAGAAGTGGTAGCTGCAAATACAGTGAAGGAGTTTAAGCATGCATGGGATAGGCATAAGGCTATCCTTCATATAAGATAGGGCCAGGGACTATTCATAGGATTCAGATATATTGGGCAGACTAGATGGGCCAAATGGTTCTTATCTGCCGACACATTCTATGTTTCTATGTTTCTATGTTTCAGCGTGCATGCCCCCTTCAATGCAACTGTGCTGTGCCCCCTTCAATGCAATGAACACTGTGCTGTGCCCCCACAATGCAGAGTTCAGCGTGCATGCCCCCTTCAATGCAACTGTGCTGTGCCCCCTTCAATGCAATAAACACTGTGCAGAGTTCAGCGTGCGTGCCCCCTTCAATGCAACTGTTCCGTGCCCCCATCAATGCAGAGTTCAGCATGCGAGCCCCTTTCAATGCAGAGCGCCACAGCATTGTCCCCAATCACTGCAGAGCGCCACAGCATTGTCCCCAATCACTGCAGAGCGCCACAGCATTGTCCCCAATCACTGCAGAGCGCCACAGCATTGTACCCCAATGATTGCAGAGCGCTACAGCATTGTCCCCCAATGATTGCAGAGCGCCACAGCATTGTCCCCAATCACTGCAGAGCGCCACAGCATTGTCCCCCAATGATTGCAGAGCACCACAGCATTGTCCCCCCAATGATTGCAGAGCGCCACAGCATTGTCCCCCAATGATTGCAGAGCACCACAGCTTTGTCCCCCAATGATTGCAGAGCGCCACAGCTTTGTCCCCCAATGATTGCAGAGCGCCACAGCTTTGTCCCCCAATGATTGCAGAGCGCCAGAGCTTTGTCCCCCAATGATTGCAGAGCGCCACAGCTTTGTCCCCCAATGATTGCAGAGCGCCACAGCATTGCCCCCCAATGATTGCAGAGTGCCAGCATTGCCCCCCAATGATTGCAGAGTGCCAGCATTGCCCCCCAATGATTGCAGAGTGCCAGCATTGCCCCCCAATGATTGCAGAGTGCCAGCATTGTCCCCCAATGATTGCAGAGCGCCACAGCATTGTCCCCCAATCGATGCAGAGACCAGCGTGCGTGCTCCATTCAAACTTACCTGGCGGCGGCACGGCTCAGCTTCTTCCTCCTCTTCTGCGGTGGGTCCTCCTCCCTCGTCTCGGCGGCGGGAACCGGCGGGCGGCCTCTCCTTTTCTCTGAGCGGCAGTGATGGTGAGTGACTGACGCACGCGCCAGCACCGCCCCCATTGCGACATCAGCGATATCCTGGATGATGATTGGTCCAGGCTGTAGACTGGACCAATCACAGCCAGGATACCAGAAAGTGGGGGTGTCCAACCACAAAGACTTGCACCCAGGATACCCCCCTACCCCCCAGAAGGCAGCCAATCGGCGCCTCTTCTGGGACGTAACCCCACCCCCCCCTAGCCATCAGTTCCTTGGGTTCAGGCCGGCGAACCCAATTTTTTTTTTTTATACAACTTTATTTGTTCGTTTTTGTTTTTTTTTTTTTTTCTTTTTTTTTTTTTTCTTTTTTTTTTTTTTCTTTTTTTTAGGGGTAGGGGGGCGGCGCCCTGGCGCCCCCTATGCATGGGCCGCCACTGCCTCTTCGACTTCTTCTATTTGCTGTATGCATGTTTAGGATCGGTAACTCAGAAATATTGAATCCAGGCACTTCCAGGCAGTTGGCATTTTTTAAAAGCAGTCAGCAATGGCAACATTTATGTTATCCTAGGTGTATTATCCTACCTATCCCAGGTGTACTTTAAAGGGTCAGTGAACCCTGGTGGACTGAGTCAGAGCCTGGCTCCTTATATGCAAACTCCCAACAGTAAAATCTCCTTGCATAATTTCTTATTGTAGTCTGTCAGATTTATGTGTTCCCACCCACCTTTGTGTCCCCCCGCTCCTCCTATTTTATTCTCTATAATGTAAAATAAATTAAAAATCTAACGGGCAGAATGGGACCTGCTCATAATAGGCACAATAGGGGCACAGAACCAGGAGATCTTACAAAGAGTTCCTAGAGATATAAGGTTGTATAACCCTCCAGCAAATACCTGAAACTGAAATAATCTATTTCAAGAGGGTTCCTAAAATGTGAGTTTGTATTTAGTGATAATTTAATTATTGTGAGCAGTCAAAAGGTCACTTGCTTAATTAATCTTTTCTATTAATGATCAAGCTGGCCTGGTGGACGATCACTATACAAAGTGGTAAGAATGCTTTGTTCTAAAGCACAACCTGTCTTGGTCTGCCCTTTGCCGTCTAGGAGACAAAGATCGGCTGGGACGTTGTACATGAACTCTTTGCAATGAGAAAATGATGAATTCTCCCTGGGATTAATTGGGTCACAAGGGCATAAAACTGCAAGCCATGAAAAGTTTAACATTTCCAGGTGTTACCTCGGCTGTTAGTAACACTTAATTATAAAGATGAAAACTTCTACATTTTGTATTTTTAAAAGGCTACAAGCTTGACATTTTTATAAATGGTACATAATGTATGAAGCATTCATCTGAATAAGTGAAGAGTCTTGTGTAATAAAATCCTTACTTCATAAATTATTACATTAAAACATGATTTTTTTTTTCTCTCTATTTCCCATGGTCTATTGTTGCTTGTGCAAAACATATTGATGAACCGCAGTCCCTTAACAACCTGGCTGCTGCCAGAAAATTTCTAGAGTAAAATATTTGATAACCTCTCAAAGCTTTGCCTGCCAGGGTTTTTGCTGCGATATAATGTTTTCTTCCAAAACAAATTTAGTGCTATCAATTTAGGGTTGAATTCAAAGCCTAGAAAAAAATAAAGGAAAAAATGAGTAGGAAAATGGTATACTTATACCAAAAAAGTAAAATACATCCTATATACGTACTCTAAATTGGAGCCTACAACTTGTAAATCTATTGAATGATAGATTGGAGCCTACAACTTGTAAATCTATTGAATGAAAGCTGTTTTTTATCTGAGCCATAGGAACAGACCATTGGGCACCATAGCAAAAATGTGATGCCCTCAGCAACCTTTCTCTGTGGCATCATTCTTCAGAGTATGGACTCTTGTACATGGGCACCCTGATCCATTGCAACAAAAATTCTAGCATATTTCCACCACCATGTCCAGATGATGCGTACACCCACCCATAGACCTGAATGGCTGTGCATGGCTGTACTCAAGTATACGCCATTAATTGCGTAATCACATGTATAGTGTATGGACTGTTTACAAGAATAGATCATTTTCTGTTCTTCTAACACACCCATACATTAAAGTGTTTACACATGTATCAGCATATACTGGTAACCAAATACAGCCACACTGTCTATGAATGGCTGTACACAGCACATGGGCTGTTCAGGTGAATGCAGCAGAATTTGTTGCACAGGTTCAGGGTGAAAGTTTCACTGAACTCAACATAAAGCATGTCTAAATCAAGGGAAAGTAGCAGAAGAGCTGTCAGCACAGTACACTACTAGGAACTGGTGCTGTGACTAGCAGTAATAGGTTAGTGGTATCAGTGTCCTCCCACCAGTCCTAGCAATACAGTAACAGGGGTCCCGCTGTTCAGATCTCAGCTTACCTCTGGATCTGGCTGGAGCAACTCTGGTCCTCAAAACATGGCAGCAGGCTTGTAGCAAGTGGTCGTCCACACGGGAGCAGCTATGTGCACACCTCAGTCTCTGCTCGGCAAAGTGGACATCCCTCAGTATTCAGCCTGTGGAAATACATCTCTTTCTCTTTATATCTTGGCATGCATTGGGAATTGTAGTCCAATAGTTCATTAACTGCTATAGTAAAGTTTATTTCCCGAACTTCATCTCCCATGATTCAATGCTGCCAGCCATCGAGTCTCAAGTTCTGCTAGTCTGCTCTCCCTGCTGGATGAAAGCAAGGTAGTGTTAAGTCCATTAGGAGACACAGAGAGCACCGCAGGACAGAAATCACACTCTGTCTCTAGCAAAGCACCTGGCTACACATGTAAAGAAAAATAAAAAAGGCTTGGAGAAATAGTCCTAAATTTCTAATTATTTAAAATATCCATTTAAATTAAAAAAAATGGAAAAGCCTTTTGATTTCTTTGTTCTGTGAATGGTGGCTTGAAAGGTAGATCCTTATTTGTAGGAAAGGCCGAATGTAATCTTTTTCCTAAAATTTTCACTCTTCATGTATTCCTAGGAAAGTTTGCCTGATACGTTTGCCATTTCAGTAAAAGCGTTACCAATATTGAACTTCTGTACTTGGTAATTTCTGACTCGCACCGATGTTTCCTACCTTAACTCCTGCTAAATATGGTTGAAGCAAACCTTTGATGAAGCTGACAAAAATGGAGATGGGAGCCTGAGTATTAATGAGGTTTTACAACTAATGCACAAACTGAATGTGAACCTTCCACGGCAGAAAGTGAAGCAAATGTTTAAGGTAAGAGAATGCGGGTTATGGCGTCCTGAACTTCTATTTCTGTGTTCTGTAAACAAATATCTTGGCTCAATAACATACAGAACAAATGTAGTCACTGTACATCCTAAATCTAATGTAAGCTTTAATATTGTAATTTAATTTTTAATGTTTTAACCCTGCATCTTTTATTAAAATACATGATGATCCCCCCATGATTTGTTACTCTTTTTTATATAGGCTTTTGATGGAGACTACAAGTGGCCATTTCAGCACACATTGCACAAGCATGGTGCACACTTGTCCCCATCATAAAACCCGCCCTGAGAAATGCCATAAGCTCAATGGAATCTCCGTGGCATGTTTTTGAACAGCAGCAGAGACCTAGACGGGGGTCATACCCTACCCCACTCCACCCAAAACAAAATGGTTGAGGCTGATTTAAAAGAATTAACGACGATTCATTGTAAATATCCGATCACGTCATAAGCCAACTCCTATTTATTTCTGCACATGATTTGGTATTCAAAGTGAACACAGTTACAATTTACTAAGTGAAGGGACTCTTCTCCTTTTAGTAAATCGATCTCATTCATTTAGGCGGTGTTGCTGTTTAAGCCTTTTACTGACAGAGCCTTTTTATGTTTTGTGCGCCCATGCTAAAATACACATTTTGCACATGAACATGCATGGAAAACCCTGAAACATTGTATATTTTCTGAAAGTAGAGACCCTGTAGAATAAAATGATGGTAGTTTTTTTTTTTTTTTTATGTTGCATGATATTTTTTTATCAATATTTTCATTAAAAAAATAAACCTATTTTCACAAATCCAATGAAATCCTTTTGTAAAATATAAAAGATGAAGTTGTGTTGAGCAAAAAGATACAAGATATGTCAAGCCTTAAAAACCCTGCAAAGCAGGGAAAAGCTGCAGTACCCAAAACTCTCCCTAGGTGATGCTTTAAAAGCTTTTATAGCTTATCAGTTTACAGTTAACCATAAATGATGGTCCTAGAATTATTGCTGTCACGCTGACGTGTAGCGATATGTAGTATTGTGATGTAATTGTCATTTCTATATGCATGTGCATCCTATATGCGTGTACGTGGGTTTTGGGGGCTTTTTAAATGGTTTTTGTGGTGTACTTTAATTTACTTTTTAAAATTGTATTTGAACTTTTTTTTTTTTTTCATATTAACTTTGCTATCCCTATGTAATAGTATAGTGCAGGTGACAATTTCTCTTTAAATGATTAAGTTCGCCTTTCCTAAATTGTTAGATGTTACACTGGAGTTCAGGGTGTAACATAATAATGGTGCAGCAGCCCCAAACTACCCCCCCCCCCCTTCCCCATTGTGATAGTGGTCTGGGGATCTTCACCCCGCACCCACCATCAGAATTAACAAACATGTGGCTGGGTGGGCAAAGTAATTTATTCACAGAGTTCTGTAAATGGGGGAACTACAACTACCATCATCCATTGCGACTAATGGCTTTTAGTTCTCAATAAACTACCAGGCAGCTAATGGGCACCTTCAGTAGTTCATTGATCCTTCCTCTCTTTCAGTAACTGCCTGCCCATACGAGTTACGGGCAGACAGCTGAACTGACAGTCTGCACAGGAGCCTGAGCATGCACCTATGATCTGCTGAAATGCTTTACAATTTTCCAATTAAAAAAATAATTAAAGCACACTTTTTTTTTTTTTTGTTTTACTTGCAAAAAGATGTACATTTATTATTTTTTTTTTTACAAAGGTGAACCTATCTTTTAAAGTAACATCAGGTGTCTCTCTGACCCCTAATGTAACCTCTGCACTCTGTTGAAGCTGAAGCTGTTGAAGCTGCTCGAGCATGTTGTTGAAAGCCCTGAACTCAGAAGTGCTCAGAGCAGACTGCTCATGGGTTCATATAATCTTAGGGAGTTCATAACACAGATGTTGACTGATCTCCCACTGCTCTACATCCTAAAACCCGCAATACCTGTCTCAGACACCCAGGAGGGGGGAACACATTTACAAGCATGTAGAGGTAATGGTAGAATCACTTCTACTTAGCAGCTGAGTTATAACATTTAAACAATCTTCTGGTTGCTGTAGCAGCAGCAAAAAAGGTTAAACTGTATCTAAAGCCAAAGTCTTCCTTTATGTTATGGATAGCATGTGAAATGGTTAGGCTTTCACTACTGTCTATGTCCGTGCTGGGGCAACTTCCCTTGACTTCTCTGTTTGACTTGGTGACCATTGTCATCAGCACCAAAACTGAGAGGATATCCAGATTTTGAGTTTTCACCATAACAGGAAGTTGAGAAGTTTCGGTGACAACTGTGAGAGGCTTTTTCTCATGTTTTATAAAGATTCTTCTCACATCCTGTAATATCTAAGGGACAGTAAGTAAATAGGAATCCCCCATATACAGTAGGTCACAAAAGAGGACACACACAGGAAGTAAAAAGAAAAGGTTAGACAGTAAGTGCACCCATGCTTACCCAATGCCTTCTATTCTTTGTGTCATTGACCCGGTCTAGAATGCAGATCAGGAGTTCTGACTTTACTCCAGCTTGGGTCATTCTGATGTATTGAAATTATTGGGTCAGTATAACACCCATCTATTTTTCTATTCTACAGTATAACACCCTGCCCCTGGCAACTAGTATTTCTAGAAGGAAGATGGCAACTTGTGTTTAATGTTGAAAATGTTTGAACTCTGTCTGCTTCACCTGTGCAAGAATGTTTTCCCTTTCCTTGCAGAGAAATTTTTCTCTTGTCTAGGTGCAGCTGTTGTGTTCTAGATTGTTAAATGATATATAAATCCTAGAAGGGTTTAGAGAACAGATCTGTGTCGGAAAACCTGTACATTGCGAGCAGAAGCCAAATCTTTTGGCAGCCCTCGCAGCTTGCTTCCATGTGATTGACACACTTGCTGGTGTCTGATCTTTGTTGCTTCTCAGATAAAGAGGATCAGGAGATGCACTGCTGGAGTCTACGTTTTATAGTCCTCAATGAGAAATACATGGATTGTCTGGTAAAAAATAACGAGATAAGGGAATGTTGGCGCATGTGAATCATATCGGTGACCTGTAGAGGAATATTCTTTATGTATGTGGATAGATATATATATATATTATAATAATAATTATGAGAGATATATATATTTATTATCTTCATGGTTACTGACAGAGCCTAGGGGGTGCTGCCAGTGTTCAGGAACTTTATCTACATTCCTGACTTGCATTGCCATCAAAGTAGTAGAATAAAGCATTCTTACCTTCTATATTCTTTTAAAATGAGGAAAAAAAAAGACTTAAAAGCTGACTTACACTCAGAACCTGCATTTATTAAATTTTCTTCTCATCCATAGTGTCAATCAGGGTAACAATAGAAAAAGTGTTTTTTTTTTTTTTTCTGTATGTGTAAAAATCAAAGATCTGTTCCCACCCCATTCTATTTCCACCCCATCCCCTGTTACTTGAACTGAACAATGCCTACCTGTTATGTGGTCTCTGTCAAAGGGTCTTAGGTGTAAGGTAGGTTCTACCTGAAAGTGATCGGTCAGCCTCTCCCTATTAATAGACTAATCGGACTTGCATGTCTGATTATCCTTTTTATATATATTTTTTTCTTTTTTCACCGCTAGAACTGATCATGTAAGACTAGTTGAACCTTTTTAGTAAAGACAGTAGTGATTTTTTTAAAAACCATATTTGCTGCTGTAATACCTTGTTCTAGCAGCATGTTAGAGAGTCAGCCCACTGCTCAATACAATGCAGCAGACCTGGTGTCCAGTGGTCCAACACACCCCCTGCCCAGTGTTCCAGTCAGTCACCAGTGCTAGTCAGGGAGCATGAATCCTGCTGATTGGAACACTAGGCAGGGAAGGTGTTGGACTGCTGATGACCCAGGCCACTGCGCTCTGTGTTTAGTTGTCCAGTTCTCTAGTATGCTGCTAGCGCAAGGTATTTTAATTCTTGCTGCAGCCAATAATATTGCTTAAATTTGGAGAAGTCACAATTACTACTGTATTATAGTAATAACTGACCAAGCTTCAATTGGGCTTTAAAGGCAGAATCTCCCACTTAGCATTTCATTTGAAAGCAAGAGCTATGGTTTATTTCAATATCCACAAATTCATCCTGCTAAGAGTTTGCAATATTTATTTTTTTCATTAACGTCTATATACACTGCTCAAAAAGAGTATAGCATCAAGTCAATTAAACTCCTGGGATATTGATCTGGTCAGTTAAGTAGCAGAGGGGGTTGTTAATCAGTTTCAGCTGCTTTTGGTGTTAATGAAATGAACAACAGGTCCACTAGCTGGGCAACAATGAGACGACCCCCAAACAGGAATGGGTTTACAGGTGGAGGCCACTGAAATGTTTTTTCCCTACTTATTTTTCTGACTGTTTTTCACTGACCAAACAATCAGAAACAGACTTCATGGGGGTGACCTGAGGGCCCAACGTTCTCCAGTGGGTCCTGTGCTCACTGCCCGGCACCTTGGAGCTCGATTGGTATTTTCCATTAATAGAATTGGCAGGTCCGCCACTGGTGCCCTGTGCTTTTCACAGATGAGAGCAGGTTTACCCTGCGCACATGGGACAGACGTGAAAGGGTCTGAAGAAGCCGTGGAGAACAATATTCTGCCTGTCACATCATTCAGCATGACTAGTTTAGTGGTGGGTCAGTGAGGGTCTGGGGAGGCATATCCATGGAGGGACGCACAGACCTCTACAGGTTAGACAATGGCAACCTGATTGCAATTCGGTATCGGAGGAAATCCTTGGACCCATTGTCAGGCTCTAGGCTGGTGCAATGGGTCCTGGGTTCCTCCTGGTGCACGACAATGCCAGGCCTCATGAGGCAAGAGTATGCAACCAGGTCCTTGACGATGAAGGAATGGATACCATTGAATGGCCCCCATGTTCGCCTGACCTAAATCCAGTAGAACACCCCAGGGACATTGTTTCGGTTCATCTGACGCCACCAGCTTGCACCTCAGTCTGCTCAGAAGTTCAGTGGTGTGTGTATGTGTGTGTATGTGTGTGTATTTATTTTTATTCAAACAATATGTGTCTAATTACAAACCTTCCCATTAAAACTACAACAGCTCAAGTAGAATACAATAATTTATTTTACCCATCTAAACAGCCATAGTACGGGCTTGGTCAGTATTCAGAGGCTAAGTCCTGTAGATGCTAAATATCACTGCTCTGTAAAACAGCGCCACTAGTATAAAGCTTCATTTACAAATGTGTGGCCACAAGTTCGTGCCTTATGCCCCATACATACGTGCAGATTATCTGCAGACTTTTGTCTGCAGACTTACCTTTTCTATGTAGTGCAAGGGCCTGCCGGATTGCATACAAATTGAAAGTGTTTAGGTTTGACCTCATATTATATGGTTTTGGTAAGTCTGCAGACAAAAGTCTGCAGATAATCTGCACGTGTGTATGGGGCATTAGGGTCCGGTGTATGTCTGTTCACTGGTTCAGGTGCAATTCAGATCAAAAATTTTCGCCGGAATTCACACCTGAATGGGACTCAAACACACACAGGACCCTTTTGCAATCTGCTCTATGGCTGCCACAGACCTGTATGTACTGGCTCCATTGAGAGGCGCTCACACTCGCATGTAATGCAAATTGGATACAGGGAAATGTGCATCCAATTCGCACATATGTGAACCCAGCCCTGTAGTCCTTTTAATAACCGATCCACCCATGGTGCCTATATACAGACCTGTCACTGAGTGTTAGGATTGGCTGTTGCTTCTGGTTGACATTACGAATAGACTGACCCCAGAAAGAACACACCTGGCATTTCTATCATCAGTTTAGTAATGTTTAAAATCTAACAACCAAAAAGTAACTATTTTAAACCTGTTGCTCAGACTTTGAACACCCCTCATGTTATTATTTTGTTGCCCTTATAGGATTTAGGTTTTATTAATGACACACAACTGATAAAGCTGTTGGACATTCCTGTGTCATGTCTATATTGGAGCTCTGCATTTGATATTCAGTAGTACTTGTTCACAAAACCCTGTTCATGTATTAAATGCATTAAGGGAAAAATCCCAAGTTTGTTTGTGATTTTGGAGCAATAATTACATTTAGTACATTTTCAAAATGTTGTATTGAAGAACTTCTGTGCTCTGGGTATTGCTTTGCTATGTGTCTGTCCATGGTGCTGAAATATGAATTCTCATTCAAATACACTGCCACAATAAAGGCTGCTCACCAATTATTGCATTTGCTCCTCTGGACGGAAACCTCTTTCAGGAATTCTAGTTGCAGGCAGGCTGTTTCAGGACTCCTCTCCCTGTGCTGGTCCTACCTGTTCCCTTTTTAAAAGAAAACGCCAGTTTTTTCTTTTTTTCCTATTTTCATCATACTGATCTGAATAGCTGAATGCTCTGTGGCCTCCTTTCAGCAGTTTCCCTTGATCAGAGATACCAGACGACATTGTCAGTTTTGGCAGGGTCTTAGGGCAGGGATGTGGCACTGCTGGAACACAGGAGGAGGGGGTGGGCTTCTGATGCGCCAGTTCTGAGTTCGCCCAAAGGCAGGCAAACACCAGAAAAAAAATCTCCAATAAATAAAAAAGAACATTGGCGGCCCAGCAAATTTTTCTTTTCATCGTCAGCAGGACAAGAGTACCGGTATGAAGGAGTAGGTTGGTAAGCAATCGTGGTCCAGAATAAAAAAAAAAAAAAGAAAGAGTGGTGCTTTTTTTTTTTATTTAGCGGCTAATCATGAAAGGTATAGACTGAATTTTCCACAGTCCCACATCACAAAGATTTTTTTTGTTTGTGCTTACCGTTCAAGAAATCTATTGAAGGCTCAGGCCTTGATGTCCCTCTTAGGAGAAAGAGTATATCAAAATGTCATCATACTGGTGTCAGTGGAGGGGGAGGGGCAGGGACAGGAGTTCTATTCAACCATCTTTATGGTTGAGGAACACTCTGAAAAATGATGTTTGATACTCATTCTAAAGTGTCAAGTCCATAGCTTACAAAGGGTTCTCTATGGATTTCACCTTCTCTGCAAGACAGATCCTTTCTCCAGGATGGTAAATGGATGGTATCTATGTACTTGGGAAGTACCTACTTACCTGGCCCCACACATCCAGCCTCCCAGAACTTCCTATGCCTGGCTGTGATATGAAAGAAGGAAACAAGATACTTTCAATTCAAGGCTCTCCTTTTTAGGGTAATGGCCAAAGCATTAACACCAATGTCTCTGCAAAGATTACAGTGAGTCAACAATCAAGACCTGTCAATGGCAACTTTCTATTTCTCAGAATTTTGCCTTGATCATCAACTGGGAAAAGTCAAACCTTAATCCTTACCCAAGTGATCATGTTCCTAGGTTACAGTGTGGATTCAAGGCAGAAAAAATTTTCTGCCACCGGAGAAGATCCTAAAGCTCTCATCAACAGCATCTAGAAAACAATCTTACAACCTGGTCTGCCATGTCATTAGTGGGCCTCATGTCAATACCAGCATTCCAGTAAACGCAGTCCCACCTCTATTGCCTGTGGTGTTGGAGAGAAGCCTCAGATCACAAGTGTAAATTCAGACTAGATTTATATCTGATTTGATCAAACTGAGTTGATGGGTCAAGGTGGAAAATTATGGATCATGTTGCATTGATCAGCAGCAGTAAGATGCCTTCTTTGTGAATTTGAGAGTATTTTGATCAGTCAGATTATGAGATTACAAGGTAAAACAGAGATGGGATCAATAATTTACAATCCTATTTTCCAACTATCAAATAAGATTGACTTCTCAGTTATATATCGGGCTCCTTTTACAGGGTTTTTTTTAAAAACAGGCAGTTGATCTGTAAATAAAGGTATTGGGTGCCGACACATGATGCCAATAAGCCAAGAAAGATCCTGCCACATCCCTAAAGCCTACAAAGTCCCAGGTTGGGTGTTTTCTCACGATACACAGTCCCCTGTGGGGCTCATTCAGGGTCTGATGTATTGGAACACCAATACCATTTTATTTTTCTTTTCAGGCAGTTGATCTGTGTTTTTTACCACCTCCCACCTTCAAGCCGAAATGGTGCTGCTTGGAACAGTAATGGCTGTGATGCTTTGCATTGTGGCGCAGACATTTTAACCCTACAATGCAGAGTTTGAAAAGCAGTGTTTGTCAAACTCCCCTATGTAAGTGAATATGACTGTGCCACGGCCATGAGCCAAAATCTTGGCTTTCGTTTGCAGCACTGCCCTGCAATGTAAAATTGTCTTCTGCCAATAAAAAAAAATGGGCATCAGCCTTGTTTTCTGAATGCCTGCTAACTTCCTTTCATTGCCCCCTGAAAAGCAATTCACTGCAGATCATTTTTCAGCAAGGTGGCAAATGGTGCCGCTAGAGTTAAAGGAGCCTCATGGGAGCTCTGACCATTGTCCTGATCATAATGTAGATTCTTTTTAAGTGATTAATATCATTCATTCAAGGTTAAATTGCAACATTTTCTTCATTGTTTAACCTTCAGCTATTATGGAACTTAAAAATGTGGTTTTTATTTACAATATTGATGAATATAGTTGCTTAGTTAGAAAATAACACTGCATGTTGTAATGTTAAAATAATATTTTAAAAACACCACATATATTTGACATTAGAAAATACGTTCGTCGTTCTACCCATGGAAGCATGGTTATTACAATGCTTGTCAAAGCAGATGTCTTGCTCTGTGCTTTCCCTTGACCTAATTGCTTAGTGTAGTTAAATTTAATTTGTATGTTGGCAGTAAATATCAATAGACATTGCCTTTAGCCCAAAATGAACAATACAATTGTTTGCTTTAGAAAACAAACCTGCTAAAGTGAATTTATAATGTTTTTAGATGTACAAGAGATCCTAACATATAGTAATCATTTTATTTAAAATGATTCTGTATGTAGTTTTATATTATACAGTATATGTACTGTTCATGCAGGCAGCTGTATTTTTCCATTCATATGTCACGTCTGCTTCTTGCTTTGTAGTGCTACACTTAATTATTCCTTCTCACAATGCAAGTTCGTGGATCAGCTGAATCCTCCCAAAAAAAAAATGTACTCCATGTGTGGCTGAGACCTTATCAGAGCAGTTGTTAGGCACTGTTGTTGAGTAATAATAGCAGCTTACAAATCTGGAACCAGAACTGGCCAAATTTTGATCCATGCATGGCAGCTCCAGTTCTATCGATCGACTCCTCACAAACGAGACGGTTGGAAAATTTTAGTTAGATCAGTGCTGCAGCAAGTAGGCTGCAGCACTGATCAGTGTAATCTGACAACGGGGAGGGGGTTGAGTCTCCCTGCTGTCAGAATACAATGACACAGCAGGGAGTATTTCTGCATCCACACCTGCTTGCTGAATGAAAAAACTGACCCATGCATGGGCAGCTTTACTCTACAAATTACTCCCTGTAGTGTCTTCTTTAATACTTAAAGTGTTAGTGTTAGGACCACCCTCCCCTCCAGTCCCCACTGTACTTATCTCTTGTGATGCTGAGCTGTCAGTGCCCACGCAGCTGGTCTAGCGGTCCCTGGATTTGAAATGCCTCCTCTTCTTCTCTGTGCAGCGCTTTTAGGATGGAGCAGAGCAATTCTCATTGGTCAGCGTCTGCACAGTGAATCGTTGTGGTCCATCCTGGAAACATTGCACAGACAAAGAGAAGTGGGAATTTCAAATGCCAGGACTGCTGGACCTGCTGACAAAGGTAAGTACAGCAGGGCCATGGGGTGGGTAGGGTGTAGGATAATTACATAGGTTGAAAAAAGGCCATCTGGCTCAACCAAAAAAAAAAACAGTATTGAAAACCCCACCATACAATCTCATAAACACAATCCTAAACCCATAGTTGATCTAGAGGAAGGCGAAAAACCCCAGCAAAGCATGATCCAATTTGCTACAGCAGGGTAAAAAATTCCTTCCTGATCCCCCGAGAGACAATCGGATATTCCCTGGATCAACTTTTCCTATAAATATTAGTACCCATTTATATTCTGTACACCCAGGAAAGAATCCAGGCCTTTTTTTAAAGCAATCCAGATTGCTAGCCAGAACCACCTCTGGAGGGAGTCTATTCCACATTTCATAGCTCTAAAGGTGAAGAAACCTTTCCATATCTGGAGACTAAATCGGTTTTCCTCTAGTCGTAAAGAGTGACCCCTTGTCCTCTGTGGTGACCTTAACCAGTTGTGGACCATAAGGATTTGCCCCCTTAAATACTAGGCCATTTTTTGCGATTTGGCACTACGTTACTTTAACCACTTACCGCCCGCCCGCCGTCATATGACGGCGGGACGGTGCGGCTATTATCCTGGGCGGACGTCATATGACGTCCGCCCATTCAAGCACGGCAGGCGCGCGATCGCGGGCGCGCCGCCGTGCACTGCCGGTGTCGGTGTGTCCCCGGGACACAGCCGGTCACCGGCAGGGGGGAAACAGCCAATAGGCATGGCTGTTTCCCACGTGATCGGCTGTGTTCCAATGACACAGCCGATCACAATGGAGGCGGCCGGGAGATGACCGCGCATGCGCGATCGGGAGCGCGCAGCGCGGTCATGTCGGTGGCACTGTGTTCCGTAGGAACACAGCTGTCACCGGCGGTAGTAAACAGTCACTGACAGTGACTGTTTACTATGTGATCGGCTGTGAATCCATTCACAGCCGATCACAAAATGTAAACACAGAGCAGTAACTCACTGTTACTAGCTCTTCTCTCCTCATACAGTTTCCAGTATGAGGGGAGAAGAGCTAGAAATAGTGAGTTACTGCTCTGTACACATGTACAAAGTAAAATCACACTAAAATCACAGTAATAAAGGTCCCCCCACACAGTCCTCAGCCCCCCCCAATGTCACCTGTCACCCAACAGTCACCTCATCAGTGCCCAGAAATTGACACCCATAACGTTCACATGTGAGCGCAGCGATCGCGGGCAAAATCACCGCGATTCTGCCCGCGATCCGGAAATCATTGCAAATTGCGGGACGCCTGTGCGTTGCCCGTGATTTGCAATAGCACCCCAAACGCTGTGCGATGTTGCCGCCATTTCCGCCTGCCGAATCGCAGTAACATCGCGCAAACATCGCATGACGCCCAAAAAAGTACAAGAGTTTCTTTGGGGCGTCATGCGTTGTTTGCGTGATGTTACCGCGATTCGGCAGGCGGAAATCGCAGCAACATCGCACAGCGGGCAACGCACAGGCGTCCCGCCATTTGCAATGATTTCTGGATCACGGGCAGAATCGCAGTGATTCTGCCCGTGATCGCTACGCTCACATGTGAATGTAGCCTAAAGTTCACCGGTCACCAGAGACTGCCATCAGTACCGCCGTGCACCATCGCCCGTCACCTGTCACCCATCAGTGACCATCGCCCCGTCACCTGTCACCCCATCAATCACCGTCACCTGTCACCCCATCAGTCATCGTCATCTGTCACCCCATCAGTCATCGTAACCTGTCACCCCATCAGTCATCGTCACCTGTCACCCCATCAGTCACCGTCATCTGTCACCCTATCAATCATCGTCACTTGACACCCCATCAGTGATCGTCACTTGTCACCCCATCAATCATCGTCACATGTCACCCGGTCAGTGATTGTCATCTGTCACCTCATCAATCATCGTCACCTGTCACCTCATCAATCATCATCACCTGTCACCCCATCAGTCATCATCACCTGTCACCCCATCCGTCATCGTCACCTGTCACCCCATCAGTCATCGTCACCTGTCACCCCATCAGTCATCGTCACCTGTTTGCCATATACATGCAATCACTTACTGACCGCCTAACGACTATATGCGTCGGCCATTAAAAGCTAAATACTGGGGTTATGGCAGAAGATAGCCCCCATAACCCCGGTATTTTTTGAAACGGCGGGCGGTCGGCTTTCAGATAAGGGTGGTCCCAGTGGCGGATTCGCCGCGGAATTACCCTTACGGTGCAGGGGAAGAGGTGCCCCCCCCCCTCCTGCCGCGTCCCAGACGTTTTCCCAGCTTACCGGACCCGCCGGCAGCGGGGAAAACTATCCGGTCCCGGATCCTCAGAGACAGGAAGTCGAGTGAGGGCAAGATGGCCCTCACTCAACTCTATGGTCTTGGAGGACCGGAGCTACGTCAAAAGACGTTGCCTAGCAACCGGTTTAAAGGGCCGCTTTTTTTTTTTGCTTTTTTTTTTTTTCCTCTTTCAACAATTTTTTTTTTTTTTTTTCTTTTTTAGTGTAGTTGTGAGGTGTGAGGTCTTTTTGACCCCAGATCTCACAATAAAGAGGACCTGTCATGCCTATTTCTATTACAAGGGATGTTTACATTCCTTGTAATAGGAATAAAAATTATCAAAACATTTTTTTTTTTAAACTGTGTAAAAATAAAAAAATAATAAATAAAATAAATAGGAAAAAAAAAAAAAAAAAAAAATTAAAGCGCCCTGTCCCCGTTAGCTCGCGCGCAGAAGCAAACGCATACGCAAGTCCCGCCCACATATGTAAACGGTGTTCAAACCATACATGTGAGGTATCGCCGCGATCGTTAGAGCGAGAGCAATAATTTAAGCCCTAGACCTCTTCTGTAACTCTAAGCTAGTAACCTGCAGAAATTTTTAAAATGTTGCCTATGGGGATTTTTAAGTACCAATGTTTGGCGCCATTCTGTGAGCATGCGCAATTTTGAAGCATGACATGTTGGGTATCTAATTACTCGGCGTAACATTATCGTTCACATTATGGAAAAAAAATTTGCTAAATTTACTGGTTTCTTATTTTTTAGATCAAAAAAGTGATTTTTTTTCCAAAAAATCGCATTTGGAAGACTGCTGCGCAAATATGGTGTGATAAAAAATATTGCAACAATCTCCATTTTATTCTCTAGGGTCTCTGCTAAAAAAAAATATATAATGTTTGGGGGTTCCAAGTAGTTTTCTAGCAAAAAAATGATTTTAGCTTGTAAACACCAAGTGTCAAAAATAGGCCCAGTCTTAAAGTGGATAAATGGACAACTTTGTGTAAAGCGCTACTTGGATGTTAGGCCTATGTATGTGGCCAGGCTGTGAAAAAGTGTTACACATGTGGTATCGCCATACTCAGGAGGAATAGCAGAATGTATTTTGGGGTGCAATTTTTGCTATGTACATGCTATGTGTTAGAAATATTGCATAAATGGACAGCTTTGTGTAAAAAAAAATGTGTTTTCATTTTCTTTCCACATTTTCCAAAAACTTGTGGAAAAAAATGACATATTCAAAAGACTCATTATGCCTCAAAAATTATACGTTGGGGTGTTTGCTTTCCAAAATGGGGTCGTTTTATAGGGGTTTCCATTGTCCTGGTGCTCCAGGGCCTTCAAAAGTACGATAGGTTGTCAGGAAATTATATGTGAAATTTGTGCTCCTAGAATGCCGGACGGTGCTGGTTGGATGTTAGGCCTCTGTATGTGGCCAGGCTGTGAAAAAGTCTCACACATGTGGTATCGCCATACTCAGAAGGAGTAGTAGAATGTGTTTTGGGGTGTAGTTGCAAGTATACATGTGCTGTGTGAGAGAAATAACCTGTTAATACGGCAATTTGTAAAAAAAAATAAAAAAAAAAAAAAAATCTTCATTTTGCAAAGCATTGTGGGAAAAAATGACAACTTCAAAAAACTCACCATGCCCCTTATTAAATACCTTGGAATGTCTACTTTCCAAAAAGGGGTCATTTGGGGGGTATTTGTACTTTCCTGACTTTTTAGTGTCTCAAGAAATGAGATAGGCCTTCAGTACATCAGGTGTGATCAAGTGTGATCAATTTTCAATGATTCGCACAATAGCTTGTGGACTCTATAACTTTCACAAAGACCAAATAATATACACTTACTTGGGTTATTTTTACCAAAGATAAGTAGCAGTATAAATTTTGGCCAAAATTTGTGAAGAAAAATTACTAATTTGCAAAATTTTATGACAGAAACAAAGAAAAATGCGTTTTTTCACAATATTTTCAGTCTTTTTTTATTTATAGCACAAAAAATAAAAAACCCAGTAGTGATTAAATACCATCAAAAGAAAGCTCTATTTGTGTGAAAAAAAGGACACAATTTTTGAATGGGTACAGTGTTGCATGACTGAGTAATTCTTAGTCAAAGTGTGAGAGCGCTGAAAGCTGAAAATCGGTCTGGGCAGGAAGGGGGTGAAAGTGCACTGTAGGTAAGTGGTTAACGGTAGATTGCACGTCGTGCGACACTGTACTGAAACACAAATTGACATCCTTTTTTTCCAAAAATAGAGCTTTCTTTTGGTGGTATTTGATCACCTGTGCGATTTTTGGGCTATAAAGAGAAAAAGAGCGACAATTCTGAAAAAAAAAAAAGAAAAAAAATTTCACATTCTGCTATAACATTCCCTAAGAAAAAAAATGAAAAATCAAAAATTTTCATCCTTTTGGGCCAATTTGTATTCTGCTACAAATTTTTGGTAAAAAAATTGCAATAAGTGTACTTTGGTTTGCGCAAAAGTTATCAGTCTACAAACTAGGGGAAAGATTTGTAATTTTTATTTATTGTTTACTAGTAATGGCGGCGATCTGTGATTCTTAGTGAGACTGCGACATTGCAGCGGACAGATGGGACCCATAACTGACATGTTTGACACTTTTGGGGGGACCAGTGACATTACTACAGTAATCTGTGCTAAAAATATGCACTACTACTGTAATAATGACACAGGGAGGGAAGGGGTTAACCTAGGGGTGATCAGAGGGTTAATTGTGAGCCTAGGGTAGTGTTTTCTAACTGTATGGGGGATGGATTTGTGGAATCCTATATAGGAGGATCACAGGCGCTCTGTGATCATTTCAGGGAGAAGAATGGTCAGCTGTGACTAGGCCCGAGGATCGGCATCCCCGCTGCCTAGTGGTGGTGGGAGTGCGCAAACCACTGGCGCGCGCTCATTCCCCAGTACCACTCCAGCAAACCAACATACCCCTACGTTGATTTGCGCAGCCGAGCCAGCCTGCTGCAGTAAAACTGCAGCGGCCAGTCAGCAAGTAGTTAAAGTGAATAACTCAAAACCAAGTAAACTATATGGACCCCTTATGTATTTATACATGGTGATCATATCCCCCCTTAATCTCCTTCTCAAGAGAGAATAAATTGAGTGATGTTCACCTCTGCATTTTTTTTTTCTGTAAAGGTGAACGAACACTTTAAAGGCTAACTCTACCACTTGCAAAAAAAATTAAATAAATAATAAATGCACCCATTTTGCAATGAAAAAGAGGAGCATTCATTAACTTTTGAAAATGAGCCTGAAAAGCATTGCAAGCAGGATCATTGGGTTGTAAGTTGCAATGCACAGGCTCCTGCAGAAGCTTCCTCCAGTTCTTTGTCTGTACTGGGGAGTGAGTGTCAGTGGAATAGGAGTGCGCTAATACCTGCAACTTGTGTTCCATTGTGAACTACAAGTATATTTGCAATGGTGGAGGATGTGATTTGTAGCTCGTTCATTCACCTATTACCACAGAGGCACACAAAATTCTAAATTGATATCTGCTGCAAGGGGTTGCCTTGAATTCTGGGTGGCTGCCACAGCTTTCTGCAGTCTCCATAGCGCATAGATTTGGAAAAATTAGAATCTGTTAAAGTAGACATCTAGGATGTAACTAAATACTTGTGCTTAAAACTGTGATAATATCAGACTCTAACACAAAGGGTCAGTCCACCCAAAAATGAAAGTCCGACAGCTTCTTTGATCTTTTTTGGAACCCAGTGGTGAAATGTTGACCGACCTTAGTGCTGACTTTTTTTTTTTTTTTTTTTACATCAGGCTTTCCTTATGTATGATGCAGCAATAAGTTTTGGGTGGGTCTTCCAGGATTCACAAATTACTGACAGATGGGAGGGAAGTGGACTGGCACAGTAATAGAAACTGAAGCATTGGGTGAATGAACTGTCCTCTTGCATCTCAAAGCCTAATTTTTTCGTTTTAAATATGGTGTACCTTTGCGACAGAAGATTGGAGATTACTAAATGCATAGGCGTGTGCAGGGGGTGTGCCAGGCTTGGCACACACTAATCACCCCAATACATTAGCATTGTCATTTTGTGTGCCTGCAGGGAGATGGGAAATATCTCCCTCTGGATAGTTCTGCCAATAATGAAGTGCTACTATACTTATCTTTCACTGTACTGATTCTGCCATAAGAGTGTGTCTGTGTGTGCGTGCGTGCGTGTATGTATGTGTGTGTATGTGTATATATATATTTACAAAGTATCTCACAAAAGTGAGTACACCCTTCAGAGATTTCTTTGCCATCAGGTGTCATGTTGAACTTACAGTGACCAGTATGAGAGAGTGAGAGCGATAACACCAAATTTAACACACCTGCTCCCCATTCACACCTGAGACCTTGTAACACTAACGAGTCACATGACACCGGGGAGAGAAAATGGCTAATTGGGCCTAATTTGGACATTTTCACTTAGAGGTGTACTCACTTTTGTTGCCAGCAGTTTAGACATTAATGGCTGTGGGTTGAGTTATTTTGAGGGGACAGCAAATTTACACTGTTATACAAGCTGTACACTCACTACTTTACATTGTAGCAAAGTGTCATTTCTTCAGTGTTGTCACATGAAAAGATATAATAAAATATTTACAAAAATGTGAGGGGTGTACTCCTGTGAGATAATGTATGTGTATGTATGTATGTATGTATATATGTGTATGTGTATATATATATATATATATATATATATATATTACACACACACACTGTGTGTGTGTGTGTGTGTGTGTGTGTGTATATATATATATATATATATATATATATATATATATATATATATACACACACACACACAGTGGTGTATTTAGGTTTTGTGCTGCCCTAGGCCTGACTAAACGTTGCCGCCGGTACCCGGGTCCCGTGAGAACGGGTTGGGGGGGGGGGGTTTGTGGACGGGTCGGATCTGGACGGATGGAAACCCTATTTTCCATCCGTCCAGTGGATCGGATCGGATGAGAACGGACAGACGGTCCGTTCCCATCCGATTTCCCCCATAGAGATGCATGGGGAACTGACAGCTGTGTCTCCGCATACAGCGCGGAGAACAGCTGTCATTCTCCTGCTCAGCGGGGGATCGGCGGCTCGATCCCCCGCTGAGAAAAACGGAATCCGTCTGACGGACGGATAGTGTGAAAGGGGCCTAATAATTTCACAGCATGTAAAATAAAATTCACCAAAAAAGAACTGGCTCTTTTAACTGGAATTTCAGTAGCACAGGGATGGTGATGACCTCCCACTATAACACACTGCCAAGTGCCAATACAATGTGATTACTCAAAATAACGATCTGATAAGATGCATAAATATGAGATAAATAAATAAAATTACATCCATAAGAGTCCATAAAGTCCATTAATAAAGTGCATAGAGCATTTCAAGGTGCATTCATGAGGAGTCCAAAGTGCAATCATGCATGATCAATGGTGTGAATTATAGGACCACCCTTGCTTGCCACCACCTTCAGTGCCTGGACAGGTGGTGGCAAGCAAGGGTGGTCCTATAATTCACACCATTGATCATGCATGATTGCACTTTGGACTCCTCATGAATGCACCTTGAAATGCTCTATGCACTTTATTAATGGACTTTATGGATTCTTATGGATGTGATTTTATGTGATTTTAATAATCTCATATTTGTGTATTTTATCAGATCCAGTTATTTTAAGTAATGTGGAGCCTGTGGCGGTGGGAGGCAGCATGGGACAGGTCAGGGAGGACGGGGGCTTTTTTGTGCGGGGGGGCTGCAAAAAATCCCTAGAACAGCCATAGGCCTGGGCCTTGTTGGCCTAGGCCAAGATACAGGCAGCGTAGTAATTAGAGCATATTTTGCAG
Organism: Pelophylax lessonae; assembly: GCF_965119305.1. NCBI lineage: Eukaryota > Metazoa > Chordata > Amphibia > Anura > Ranidae > Pelophylax > Pelophylax lessonae. Next base: position 79,260,511 of record NC_138779.1, on the reverse strand, counting down.
TACATTTTTTTTTTTTTTTAGATTTCATTTTTTTTTTAATTTTTTTTTACAGTACATGAACCCTAACAGAATGTAAACTGTTTAATGATTTTTCATTGATTTCAGCATGCATGAAACACTTGATGAAATCACAATGCAACGTCATTAAACAGTTCACATTCTGTTAAAATGTACTGCAGTCAGTGCACAGCTGCAGCACAGTTACATTTAAGTTAATTTTACAGTACCTGCTCGCTGCTCCTGCTGTCCTTGCCTGGGGGTTCCCGGGTTCTCCTCTGCTCCGTGCTCTGAGACTGCTCTCTATCCCCTGCTGTCTCTCTCTCTCTCTCCTCGTCCTCTCGTCCAAAACTGTGCAGGGCAGCCCAGGGCAGGGATGTGCAGGGATGGCGCCGCACGGAGGAGGGTGGGCGGAGAATTAGGCTCCGCCCCACCACCTAAATTAGGTGAAGTTAGGGCCGCAGCATCTATGGGGACCGTGACACTGTCCCTCCCCCTGGCAAAGTACGTCGCCGCGACGCCGCCCCTTCAGCAGCTGCAGTGTAAGACAAGCCGCAAGTCTGTTTACTTCAAGCCGCCGGCCGCCTGGGACTGCTTGTGTGCGGCGGGCGGCGGCCGCGGAAGGATACAGAACGTTGCCGCCGGTACCCGGGTCCCGTGAGAACGGGTTGGGGGGGGGGGTTTTGTGGACGGGTCGGATCTGGACGGATGGAAACCCTATTTTCCATCCGTCCAGTGGATCGGATCGGATGAGAACGGACAGACGGTCCGTTCCCATCCGATTTCCCCCATAGAGATGCATGGGGAACTGACAGCTGTGTCTCCGCATACAGCGCGGAGAACAGCTGTCATTCTCCTGCTCAGCGGGGGATCGGCGGCTCGATCCCCCGCTGAGAAAAACGGAATCCGTCTGACGGATGGATAGTGTGAAAGGGGCCTAATAATTTCACAGCATGTAAAATAAAATTCACCAAAAAAGAACTGGAAGGATACAGAACGTTGCCGCCGGTACCCGGGTCCCGTGAGAACGGGTTGGGGGGGGGGTTTTGTGCAGGGGGGGGCGGCTTTTTTGCTGCCCCCCCGCAAAGTGCCGCCCTAGGCCTGGGCCTTGTCGGCCTAGGCCTAGATACAGCGCTGCACACACACACGCATGTTTGTTTGAGCATTGGGGTGCACACCCTAATGCAATAGGTTGCGCACACCAATGACTACATTTTTATTGTTTCAGGTAAGGGAAAGGGTCAAATGTTGAGGAATTGGTTTCTTTTCACACTTTTGACACACTCGTAGTTGTGCTGTGTTAAGGCAGCCCATTCAAATATATTTAAGGAGAAATAAAGGTCCACAGTGAAAAATTCAGAGAGGATCATCCGGTCAAATATGAACTGCTTTATTAAAGTATATTTGGTAAAAATAAAACATGACAATTTGTGAAAACCTTCGACCTAACATAAATTTAAAATTACAATGTTGTCAAAACCAGACAAAGTAGCTGCAGACAAACACCCACACAAACCACACATCCACCAAAAACATACAATCTGATGGTTTAATCAAAGAGGCACTAGTGCAAGTGGCTGAAGATGGAGTATAATGTGATTTTAACCACAGTTGGCCAGTCTATGACTTCAAAGGTAGTACAGGGCCAGATGTGATGTTGGATATTTAATGGGGTGGCTAGATAGCTGTGTAAAGCTGGACTGTGAGCAGGTAGATGGGTGCAGATAGGAGTGGTGTGCGTGCAGTATCTTGCTAGGAGGCCTGCTACATGTGGGTGAGTCGTGGCCTATGGACAGTATACGCAACGTAAGTCAGTACGATCTCACCACTCTCCAGCTGCGCCAAAGGCTCCTAATGCCTCATGGATAGAATTCACATAGAGTTAGTCCACCAGAGCACTCTTCATTCATGCCGCCCCGGGTGTGAAGTGTCAGTCCACAGATAGATGATGTGGGTGTGGGAGTCTGCAGGGTTTGGTCTAGGAATGGACGTCCCAAGGGTAATGACGCCGTGCTGACATGTTTTGCTCAGAAACACTTCTTCAGAGCAAGGAGGGGTTCAGCTGAGGTGCCTTAAATAGGATAATTGGTAGTTGCACCATTAGATTTTCAACAGTAGGGGCCCTTAGCGTGCACTCATCCATCCAGCAATTCATTCCAACATATAGGAAAAGGGGAACCCTGAGTGCAACATTAAACAGCATATTTCCAATTAAATTCAATTAAATAGGCTTTCCAGCCCCGCAAAATGAATCACAAAAGGTGTGTAGTGCTTAGCCCTGCAAGGGCCACTGGAGATGATGGGTTCTCTATTCTGCCACAACTCTTTAAGCTGATTGGTCCCCACTTGCTATAGATGGAAGGGTGCTCACACCTGGGTAAGTGTTAGTATGCTACTACTCTATAATAACGCACAGAAAACAGGCCACAAGTAAACAGACAGTAGATAAAATAAGTATATTGCGGTAAAGCAAGTCAAACACAATATGTAAACCAGTATGCAGACAACTATACACGTTTAAAGATGCTGGACTAAATAGAGTGAAGACTTACCTATAATATTGCAATTGACAAGGCTAAACAGATTTTAACTGTTATAAATTGTTAAAAAAAAACGGTATGAACTAACCGCAAAAATGTGTCTGAGTGCACTCTAGGAAAACAACCCTTCAGTGGGTGGGTGTACTTGATGCTGACAAGAGTTGCCCCTGGGATTGGCTACAAAGAACCTGGTGCCTATTTGTCAGTATTAAGCCGGCTATCGCTGGTGCCCTCTCTGTAAGGTAGTTATGTGAAGCTGTACCTTTTAAAGTGTTCACAGTGGGTTGCTGATGGGCTACTAAATAAGAAGCAGTCTCTTTTGGTATAGTGTGGGCAATGAGTGGTTAAGCACAGTTGTGTTGTTCATGTTCACCACTCCTGGTAGGCAATAGATCTGCTCCAGTGCTGCGCCCTGATAGTGTAGTATAGGGGTCATGTGTTGCCTTCTTCCCACATGGCAGTGCTGTGATTATCTGATCATGAACCTGGCAATGTCACACGTGGGTCCTCAGCCCCGTGTAAGCTCTAAAGCTTATGAAACATATTACAAACTGGTCTCCTTTAGACCTACCAACAATTGTGTAGTAAAGGAACCTGCTTTATTAGAAACAAATGAATTGCATAGTTTAGGTTGGTCCTCATATTATTTCAATTTAGTAGATTGAACTGAGATTAAAGAGTTAGATTGTTAGCATGTATGGCGACCCCAAGTCAGATATTGGCGCTTTCACAGGTTGTTATGCTTTTTGATAGCAGGATAATGATAGGAATGTTATGCTAGAGAGGGGGACCCAATAAAGGCTATTCTTACAATTCCTAACTTTTGTGAAGAGGGCATTTCTAGGCTTCCACCTGAAAGTGTTCTAGGCAATCATTCAGTTTTATACTTAAAAAAAAAAAAAAAATATTGAGCAATAAGGACTGCTATTAAAAGAAGCTGCATCACTGAAGAGCATAACTTTCTCGTAGTGATAATAGATCCATTAGGCAGAATATGTAAGCTGCACACATCTTCTGAAGCCTTATTATCATTCCCATACATATTCAGTGCCTCCATATGCGTTACATATACATCCCATAGAGCCCTGATACACTAGTCTGTCCTTTTTTATGCCTGTTGCATATGCACCATCTCTGCGAAAAATTAGACAAGCTTCTATTAAGATTTTTATGCCCAGTGACATATCTCTGTGAGTACACCTTGAAATCATAACGGTTTCCTGCAAGGACCCTTGCTGTTTGTCTGTAGAAGCCGCATGATGTTTCTCCGTGCTGAAAATGTGAATTTGTTAACAGGAATTCATGGAATGTAAATCACATGAATGCTTAGAATATTTAGAATATCCTTGGAATAATCATGCACTTTAATCTCCATAAAATAAGATTGAATATGTAAGGAAGTTACTGCATTACCAGCAATAACCAGATCGCTGATAAACCTACTGCAGTTATTTATGGGTATATACAAACCCGATTCCAAAAAAGTTGGGACACTGTACAAATTATGAATAAAAACAGAATGCAATGATGTGGAAGTTTCAAATTTCAATATTTTATTCAGAATACAACATAGATGACATATCAAATGTTTAAACTGAGAAAATGTATCATTTTAAGGGAAAAATAATATAATGATTTTAAATTTTATGGCATCAACACATCTCAAAAAAGTTGGGACAAGGCCATGTTTACCACTGTGTGGCATCCCCTCTTCTTTTTATAACTGTCTGTCTGCAAATGTCTGGGGAGTGAGGAAACGAGTTGCTCAAGATTAGTAATCGGAATGTTGTCCCATTCTTGTCTAATACAGGTTTTTAGTTGCTCAACTGTCTTAGGTCTTCTTTGTTGCATCTTCCTCTTTATGATGCGCCAAATTTTTCTATGGGTGAAAGATCTGGACTGCAGGCTGGCCATTTCAGTGCCCGGATCCTTCTTCTACGCAGCCATGATGTTGTAATTGATGCAGTATGTGGTCTGGCATTGTCATGTTGGAAAATGCAAAGTCTTCCTGCAAAAGACAACATCTGGATGGGAGCATATGTTGTTCTAGAACTTGGATATACCTTTCAGCATTGATGGTGCCTTTCCAGATATGTAAGCTGCCCATGCCCCGTGCACTCATGCAACCCCATAAAATCAGAGATGCAGGCTTCTGAACTGAGCGCTGAGAACAACTTGGGTTGTCCTTGTCCTCTTTAGTCTGGATGACATGGCGTCCCAATTTTCCACAAAGAACTTCAAATTTTGATTCATCTGACTACAGAACAGTTTTCCACTTTGCCACAGTCCATTTTGAATTAGCCTTGGCCCAGAGAAAACGCCTGCGCTTCTGGATCTTGTTTAGATTTGGCTTCTATTTTGGCCTATGGAGTTTTAGACCGCAACGGCGAATGGCACGGTGGATTGTGTCCACCGACAATGTTTTCTGGAAGTATTCCTAAGCCCATGTTGTAATTTCTATTACAGTAGCATTCTTGTATGTGATGCAGTGCTGTGTATGGTCCACTATTTGCTCTGTTCACACCTATGTGTTTTTTTGTGGGGCTTTAAACAAATGCCCTGCTTTCTGGATCTTCCAGCATAACTCTCCTTCCATACGGATGAACTGTGACTCAAATTCTCATTTGCGTCACTACACTACAACTGCATGGAAAATGCAGAGGTGTGAATGTAGCTGTAATGTTTTTAAAAGCATAGCCATGGCTGACCAGCAAGTAGTAATCCTCCAAAGTGTAAATTCACCTTTTTTTTTTTTTTTTTTTTTTTTTTTATACTAAAAAAATTAAAAGGAGGGCTAACTCCAAATATTCTGGCAACACTTCTAGCCACCATTGCCCACAGTGGCTGTCATGCCCCATCCTGTCGGTTAAGTGGTGAATACATCATTAATTGCAATGCACAACCCCAGAGTGAGTATCCATCATAAAGCTCCCAATGGCAAGCACTCACTGGTCAGCACAGCAACATGCCTATGCTTACCAATGGGAAGTGCATCTGAAATGGAGTGCATTCTGTTCCAGTAAAGTGTTCATTGATCAGTGCGGTCACTTGGTTGCATAGCGCTTGCCATTGTGAGTATTGTGATGGATACTCATTCCAGGGTTGAGTATTGTAGGGTACAAAGCACTACAACTTTATGGCCAACTGGACATGGAGGGGTGGCTATTATATTTGGAGGTAATTCACCTTTTCATTTTAATAAAATAGAAACCTATTCCTTAAAGCGTATCTATAGTCAAAATGTAAAATTAAAAATGATATATTTATTTGTGCATTGTATTTCAGTTATTTTCTAGCCTACTCCTATTGATCTGAATAATCTTGAAACTTGTAGACTTAAGCCTCGTACACACGCGTCGAAAATCGGCAGGGAATTTTCATCCGACGACCGATCTGCCGATTTTCGGCTTGTTAGCTTGATGCTTCCGACAACCGACTCCGACTTTTCGGCCGAAAAAAAATCTGGTGTGCAGGCTATAAAATTTTTGTCCGCCGTCAAAACACGGCCGATTTTCGTGCAGTCAGTACAGATTTTGACAGGGAAAAATCTAATGAGCAAGTCTGGGCATGCTCAGAGAAGAAAGAACACAAAGAAAGCAAACCAACACATGACATCACTTCTGAAGTAGAATTTTTGTTGGGCGAGAAAATTCGTGTGCAGTCTAGGCACATTCCAACCAACAGACACCACTCTGGACAAAAGACGGACGATCGGTCGGCCGATAATCGTTGCATGTGTACTAGGCTTTACTTTGTGAAACTCCCACATATATAGTTCCTTGAATTCCAGCTGTAGGCAAAACAAAACCTAACTATGCTTAAATCTACTCTTACCCCTTCTAAGCCTATTCTATCTACCCTGTAAAAGAAAGATGCCTTTACTTTTCTGAAGTTGCTTAGGTCTTGTCACATGATTGGGTCCCAGCGCCGGATTCAGTGTAGAGGAGGGACAGCTGATGACAAATGCCCCACAGTAAGCCTATAGGTGACGTCACCGCACAGGCTCTGCAGCCGTAGTCAGCTAAGCAGGAACACAGATCTCTATCATGTCCCAGTCAAAACATCCCCCATACAGTTAATAAGCAAGCATTCCCAGGAAACACATTTGAATGCTTTGATCGCCCCTGATGTTAACCCCTTCCATGCCAGTGTCGTCAGTACAGTGACCCTGCGTTTTTTTTATCACTAATCACTGTATTGGTGTCACTGATCCCCAAAATGTGTCACTTAGTGTCGGATTTGTCCTCTGCAATATCGCAGTCACGCTAAAAATCACTGATCGCCGCCATTTCTATAAAAAAAATTCTATAAATCTATCCCATAGTTTGTAGACGATGAACTTTTGCGCAAACCAATCAATATAAGTTTTTTGCGATGTTTTTGGTAAAAAAAAATATATATATACATATTGGCCTAAATTGATAAAGAAATTTTGATTTTTTTTTTTCCATTTTTATATTGGATAGGTTTTATAGCAGAAAGTAAAATAATTTTCTTTTTTCAAATTTTTTTTTTTTTTTTTTTTTTTTGTTAATAGATCAAATACCAATCTAAGATAGCTCTATTTGTGGGGAAAAAAGGACATAAAATTTATTTAGGTAAAGAGTCGCACAACTGTGCAATTATACGTCAAAGTAATACAGTGCAGTATCGCAAAAAATGGCCTGGTCATAAAGGGGGGCAAACCTCTGAAGTGGGTAAAGATTCTGCAGTAAGGAAAACCAGCATCTCATATCTGACAGCTGCCCCTAGGTGCTAGTAAGAAGCTAGTATTTTCTGGATCCCAGCCGTTGGCTTTCTGAACAGATGCAGACAGTGTGTGAGAATGAAAACCTCTCTAACTCTTCCTTTCTGTGAATACTGGAGGTGCTGGAAAGAGATTTCCAATGCTCTCAATATACAAAGGCAGCAAGCAACTGAGACAAGATTTATTTTTCAAGTTTCCCTACACTAGGAATTGAGGATGAAGTGGCTTTTTCATGTTTGTATACTCCTTTACTGTCTGAGGGCAAAGCAAAGGCTAGAAGATAGACGTCACTGGAAACTAGACACCCAATTTTAGTGTCGTAAGCCTACCTGCTGGATACAGGGTGATATTTATACATCAAATGCTTCACGTTGCAGATTGATAATGCTGAAACCTCAAGTAGCTATACTTGGGTACTAATTAATTTGTTTAATAAAAAATGTACTGGTGGTATCCCAATGGGGCGTCTAGGTGATGAGTGGGCTGCTCCGGATAACCAGAGAACTGGAACAGTGACCTTGGACTGTAGAAATGATGTTTGAGTGAGAAAATGGAAGCGCTGCACCAAGGTTTAAAGTCCAACATTTAGGTTTTGTTCCAAACGTACAAAAAAGGAAAGGTAGAGGTGGTAAGGACCCACCTCAGAAAGGCTGCATACATAAGGGCTCACATAGGTTACCGTGCAAAGCTCAATTTTATTGGTGGTGGTAGAATATACAAGAATATTAAAATTCCATAGAAAAAACACTAAGATATACAGTGCAAAATGTTGACCTGGAGAACCCAGGTGGGTATCAATATATATCAATTATTGATACCCACCTGGGTTCTCCAGGTCAACATTTTGCACTGTATATCTTAGTGTTTTTTCTATGGAATTTTAATATTCTTGTATATTCTACCACCACCAATAAAATTGAGCTTTGCACGGTAACCTATGTGAGCCCTTATGTATGCAGCCTTTCTGAGGTGGGTCCTTACCACCTCTACCTTTCCTTTTTTGTATATTGGTCTCTTTGGTTGCTGAGGGTTCCCGGCTGTTAATTAGTCGTTAGGTACTGTAGAATGACTCCCCGTGCACAGGGCTGGCACTGAGGAGTACTTTTTCTCTACCATTTTATTTTTTTTACTTTGTTCCAAACATATAGCAGGTGCTACAGCCAACACGTTTCAGGGACCACACATTATCCCCTTCACCAAGGGTAAAACCTAACGTGAAAAAATAAAATCATTAAACTAAACTAGAGCATAGAACAGAAATGGCTCTCAAAATAGTAATCAGTACATTTCAGAGAATAACAGAATTAATGTACCAAAGCCATATGTACTGTATACAGCACACCATCACATTTATGTGCTGAAACTTCAAAGTGGAAAAAAATATATTTAATTTAAAATGTTTTCCTTATAGGTAAAGTTAAAACAATGTTTCGCAACATTTTTTTTCAGTCAAGTCACCCTTTAAAATTCTGCACAATGTCGAGGCACCCCATTCTAAAATGGTAAAAACAAATTGAATAGTTTTACATAATACAGCAACATCCACACATGTAGGGCACCTAACATTAAAGGTGTTTTATTCTTCCAAAGCAAAACATGCCTTTGCACACAGGTACTGACTAGTATTCCAATGTTTGAAAATGTAGTGGTGTGGTGCTGCGCTATTAGAATAAGAAAAAAAAAAAAAAGATACAGAATGTGTACTACTGGTTCTAAATAGATCAACGGCATTCAGTGATATAAATGCAACGAACAAATGGGGAAACAAGTACAATAATATCCAAATAATAGAAATACTGTTGTATCTGCCTGATGTGCTCAAATGAACAATAGAGTAAATGGTGAAAAAATAAACCATAAAGTGAGCAAAGTCCTTTTCCAAAATGTCTAGAATATACAATCAGTTTTGTCCCTTCACCGTGTGATTTGAATGATCACTAGACAGTGAACAAACCACAACAAATCTTCAGTGTTATGACACCTCTGTGCTCACAGGTCGCTCACCTTAGTGCTGTAAGGTAACAGCAAGGTAGGTTTGTGTGTCTTTAAGATGTGGCTCCTAGTGTCTCCACTCTCATCTGGGAGTCTTTGCTCTCTTTAACTGGCTCCTGAACCAGATAGGTCTCCTCTGTGGTCCTCCCGGGGTTCCTACTCAAAACACTCTGTAATATGTGCGGGTACAAAAAGGGGTCACCACAGTGGGATATAGATTTTCACAATGTAATGTATTTTCACAACATGCATAATCCACGAGCATCGAGCTCGTCAAACCTCATTTCCGGTATGCCTCTGCCCTATGCGTTGCGTCACAAACACGTGACTTCATCAGGGGATCAACATTCCAATGTTTCTCTTCCTTGCTCAGCTATTGTGACCCCAGTGCTGACAGAAAGAGACGGGTGTGGGGCAAATAAGGATGCTATGCAGGCGCCTGGCATCCTGCTTAACAACTAATGTAATTGGTTTTTAGGAGGCCAGCAAATAGAAGGTTGTAATGGTACACAATGAAAACCTGTGGCTCTCTGTAACTAAATTTCTGGGCAATTTTTAGGTTAGAGTTAGAAAATATACTGATTACTATTTTGATAATTCTCTTTCTATTCTATGCACTGTTTTAGTTTTAATGATTTTAAGATTTTAAATGTTCACATTTTTTGACCTGATAAAGGGGATAATGTATGGTCTCCAAAACAAGTTGGACATAGCACCTGCTATATGTTTGGAATGAAACCTCATTTTGGGGTGGCCCTTCAATTTTCAGACTTACAAATCATATTTAGACATCAGGCTGTCCTGGGCACACCTGATTCATGACACCGTTTTGGGCTTGCACATCATTGCACACTTATCTGCCAAAGCACTTGTGAAGTCTGCATCTGCAGTCATCCCTTGCATATTACGCAGTCTCTGCCATCTTGATTGGCTGAACTGAGATGGCATAACTCTAGCACAAGAATTAGTTTATCCTGGCTCCCAAGGTAAACTGATATGGTATGGAACTGCGCATTCATGGCTCCTTTTATAAGGTGAAAAAAAATTGCTAACAGGTAAAGCAAAAGCTTTCATGGCAGAAGAAACATACACAATCACTACTGCAATAAAACATAACCTTCTAGCATTTTCTTTTTTAAGACCTTAGCTCTACTATAACACTAAAGACCACAGAATAAGAGAGAAAATGAATGGTTTCATTTTTAATGAACCATAGAAAGTCTTATGAGTTCACTCAACAGCCTCTGCACACTTTACCGTTCTCTTGCTAAATTTAGCCACACATGTCCAGGGGTGGCCAGAAAGGGAATGTAGAGAAAAATGATCACAACAATATTAAGGCTTGGTACTGCTCCCTGTAACCCTGCTGGTCCATGAGAGCCATTAAGATAAATACAGCCCTGGTGGAATACTGATCCTTCATTCATAGTATTTCTTAGCTTTCTTGGTCCTTTCACCATACAAAATAAGGTTTAATTTTAAAGCATTTTTATTTTTTACTGCCTTTGGAAAGACATGCAATAATAACTGCTTACAGTATAGGCTTATTTAAAGGACGCCAGTCCTTAGAGCAGGTACTTCTGGATGGTTACTTATATTCTTGGATCATCTTGCTGGCACATTTTAAGGCCACTGAAAAGCTCTCTGGGTAATTGACCATAGAGAAAGTTAGGCTACAGGTGACTAAGTAAAAGTCAGAGAACACGCAGAGGAGAGTTTCCTGCTCAAAAAAGGTAATGTCTGATAACTCTGCTCTTAGGCAGGACTTTTACTTTTGAAGTTTACCATCCCTGAACAGGTCATTTAGAGAATATATGGTGACCCTTTAAATATTAGCTTAAGGACAAGACCAAAAAAATATTTTTTTTTAAAAGTTAAAGACCATTGCATACAAATGTGTTGTCTCATGTTTAAAAACAAGTTTACAGAGCTCAGTAGCTGAAGTCCAGTGGGATTGCAAGGAATCCCCGAGTGAACTGGGAGAGAACAATCTGGGATGGATGCAGAGTTAGTCAGGAGGACTGTGGTGGAAAAGGGCAGGAGAAGGGGGCAACTGCAGCCAGGTGGGTTGGCAATGCCTAAAGAGGTGGTACTGGGATCAGTAGCCACAGGAATAGGACAGCTAAGCACTAAGACCTCTTTTCTGCTACACAACCAAAGAGGTCCACGGCACCTGCCTGCAAAGGGCAATTGCTCTGGATCTGACTGAGTCTGTGTTGGATCATCTTTTCAGTGCGGCTGGTCCTGGGTGTTGTAGTTCCACAAGCAAGAATTGTGGTGGAGGAGAAGTAGATCTGCAAGCAATTTTTTGCAGGAGGCAAAGGAGTGTATATACTGGATGTATTTAGTTGTCCTTGAAGAGTTGACCACATTAACCACTTGCCGACTGCCGCACGACTATTTACGTCGGCAGTCAGCCCCTCACAGGCAGAGTGACGTAGATCTACGTCGCTAGCCTGTGAGGGTCTAGGGAGCGAGCGAGCGCGCGCCCCCGCATGGTCACGGACCCCCCCCCCCCCGCACGTGTGACCGGCGGACCCGATGATCGTCGCTGCAGAGGGAGAAAGTCAGGCGGCTGATGTAAACAAGCCACCTGTCATTCTCCCCTGTGTAGAAACAGTGATCATACGGTTCTACTATGTAGGACCGTTGATCACTGTTCCTACAGCTCAAGCCACAGCCAATCACAGTTAGAATCACGCCCCTAGGGACACACATAATAACCCCTCCCTCTCAAAAAAAGTTAACCCCTTCACTGCCAGTGTAATTTTACAGTAACAGTGCATATGTATAGCACTGATTACTGTAGAAATGTCACTGGTAACCCCAAAAGTGTCAAAAATGTCAGTCAAGGGTCCGATCTGTCCACCGCAATGTTGCAGTACCGCAAAAAAAATCGCAGATCGCCGCCATTACGCATTAAAAAAAAAACAACAAAAATGACAAAAATCTTTCCCTTTGTTAGTAAACGCGATAACTTTTGCGCAAACCAATCAAAATACGCTTTTTGCAATTTTTTTTTTTTTTTTTACCAAACATATGTAGCATAAAACAAATTGGCCGAAAATGTTAAAAAATTTTGATTTTTACATTTTTTTTTTTTTTGGCGAATTTTATATAAAAAAATGTGAAAAATATTGCTATTTTTGCTAAATTTACGCTCTTTTTTGTTTATAGCGCATGATCAAAAAATCGCACAGGTGATCAAATACCACCAAAAGAAAGCTCTGTTTGTGGGAAAAAAGGATGTCAAATTCCTTTAGGTACAGCATCGCACGACCGCGCAATTGTCCGTTAGTCACGCAGTGCCAAATCGCAAAATAGGCCCTGGTCAGGAAGGGGGTAAAATCTTCCGGGGCTTAAGTGGTTAAGTGGGCATCCCATAATACCCTCAACCTTATCCATGTTCAATAGCCCTAATAGAATACAAAAGCAAAGCTGCAAGGACTGTGTTTTTTACTACAGTGTGCTTGGAAAATGCATGTGCCTGGCCGTGCAGGGTGGGAGATAACCATATTAACCAGCGGCTACTCTAGGGGTAGCACTATATAGGTAAATATGCTATGCATGCTTGCAAATTTTGGCAATAGCTCACCACCACCCCACCCTACAGATTTAAGTTTTGCTTTAAATGTTTACAAAGTGCTTATATTAATAGAAAATTTAAATAAATGGTCTAAGAAATATTAGATTAACGGAAAATGAATTAAAATGATCCCCAAACAATTATTATTTCCATTTACTGAGACTTTGCTAGTTGTCTGGTAGAAACTGCACAGATAAAAACTAGTGCAATTATTTTGGTTTTAATGAATATTCATATTTCCAGTAATTACAATTGTTTTGCTATTGTCAAAGAGATTGCAGGTTGGCATCTCACTATTTCCAGCATCAAAGTCCATAGCATGGAAACATACCAGTCTTATATGCAATGTTATCTTCATATCAAAAAATGTAGCTCTATGCACTATAAATATGTCTGCAGTATTTGCTGTTTCTGTTACTTGAGATTTGTTTAAAGAAGAGATGTTGACATATCATTCCAACATCCTATTTAAAGCCGAAAACCTTGACAAGCCTGAGAATATTAAAACAAATTTGTCATTTAAACTAATGTTGTTGAGGAAAATGAACATCAGATGTTTCTGCACAAAGATACACTGCCATACTCTCCAGGGCTTCCAATGAATACGCATATAACGGTATAAGTAGTCTTAAAGGGTAACTGCACCTTCCCAATAAAACTGTTTCTATGTTGGACATTATTCTCTGTGGGTGGGGCTGACATGTGCACTACAGGAGGGGTGGGGCTGACATGTGCACTACAGGAGGGGTGTGGCTGACATATGTGCACTACAGGAGCGTCAGCCAGAGTCCAGCAGAGTAAAAGTTGCACCTAAGATTTAAATATTTAAAGTAGTTGTAAACCGCAGATATGAAATGGGAACAAAGCATATCCCTCTATAGTGTGTACTTGTCTCCATTAAGAGCACCAAGTGTCACACCTGTCTGCTGCTTCATTCCTTTGATATCAGCATGAGTCGCTTCTGACAAGTTTTCCTGACACCAAGTAAAAAACGGTGACAGGGAGGGACTTTCAGCAGATTGAAAGCCCCCACTCTATTCCTATGAGCTGTGTGGAGGGGGTGTGTCCCTTCCCTCCAATCAGCTCTCAGAGCTCTCCTCACTGAGCTCTGCAGAGTGCAACTCTGACAGGCTTTATAAATTCTGTCGCATGTACTAGAAATGATATTGATGGATTGACTAGCAGAGAAAATCGCATTTACTGCTTGATAAGTAGTCAATGTGGGGGGTACTGAACGGCCTGAAGGCCGAGGATGTGTGCAAACACTGGAGTGTAGGCTCAAGGGGCATGACAAGTTTCCATATACAGGGAAGGACCCCAGCATTTACAATTTTATATGCAATAACATTGGTACAGTACAAATGTGTGACAGAAGATCATAAAAAAAAAAAAAAAAAAAAAAAGGCAAAGAAAATGAGTAAAAGGGAGGTCACACCAGACATACTCGAAACTACAGTCATCTACAGCTCACATTAGATATTTTAACCTTCCTGATGTGAAGCCCTCTAGAAAGGGTCTATAACTAATTATTTCATTCAAACCTGGGGGTTTGGTAGCTCCCGATTTATGTATCCAGCGGGTTTCTTTCTGAAGTAAACACTTGTTCCAGTCTCCTACTCTGGGGTCCAGAGGATGCGAATCCAGGCACCAGAAGAGGAGAGGAGGAACATCATATTGATGTACTTTGGCAATGTGCCTCCCTTGGGATTGGCAAGTAACATGGTGTAGAATTTTCACATTATTGCCATTTGGAAGAATGTGATCTTGTAAAACCACACCACGGGCACAAACCACATTCCCAAGTACCCCAAAGCGGGTTGTGGGAGACAGATGTTTATTGGAAACTGCTGGAAACCAATTTGTCCCTGATAGAGGGTGCTCTCCTATATATAACCAGGAGGAACGGAGGAATGATTTGCGCAATTCTAGAGTCAGCCTGTAGCAGGTGCCAATATTTGGAAATTTGTCTCTTGACAAGTTGGTGTTGAGAATTAAATGTTGTGATGATTCTCAGAGGTTGCTGCTGATCATCAGTTTTTTCGAGTCCTGCTTTTAAATAGTAGTTGTGTGCGTGATTGAGAAAAAAGCCTTATTAAAAGCTTTTTGTAGGCAAGATTTTGAGTATCCTCTCTCTGAGGCGATTTCTGAGGTCATCAGCAGCCCTTTTGAACTTATTATCACTACAATTGTGTGGAAGTCTAAGATATTGAGAGTAAGGAATCGAACATAGAAGGGGTTGAGGATGAAAACTGTCTGCTCAGAGTATGGTATTGCCCGCAGAGGGCTTCCGCAAGAGGTCACTCACAAGAAGGGCTCCAGGTGAAACTTCAACTGTTACATCCAGAAATGTGTTTTTCGATTTATCAAAAGCCATGGTGAAGCTAAGATTGTAATTGTTGGAATTCATAGTGGAGAGGCATTGAAAATCACATTTCTGAATGTAACAGTTGTAGTTGCACCTGGAGGCCTCCTTGTGAGTGAACTCTTCCTCTAATATAAATTGGTTTCCAGCACTTCACAATCGACATCTGCTCCCACACCCTGCTTTGGGGTACTTGGGCATGTGGGTATGTGCCAATGGTGTCGTTTTATAAGATCATCTAAATCCCACATTCTTCCCAATGACCATTAGGCGAAAAATTTGACACCATGTTACTTGCCAATCCCAAGGGGTGGTCTACAATGTTGACTGCCTGTGTAGAGCCTTTTATGTAGGGAAGACGAAAAGAGAATATGGCGGAGGATAAAAGAACATGTGACTGCTGCAAATTCAGGGGACATATACCCACTTTTGATCATTAGTTTGAGACCAGGAGCGATCACAGACGGCTAAAGCCTCATACACACGATGAGGATATTGGACAAATGATCGTCCTTTTGTTTGCATGCTAGTCTCATGTCGAAAATTAAGAGGTTACTAATATTACAAAAATTCTCGTATGACCGAATAAAACTTCGGAAGTGATGATGTATTCTTTTGTTTCCAAGCATGCGTGGTCATGGTCCCTCGATTTTTTATTTTTTTCGGAACAAAACTGTACTGATTAAATCAAAGTTGTTAATTCTTGTATTGTACGAGAAAACATTTCGTGCTTGTCCCTTCGTATATTTTCACATGGACTGTCGTGATCGGTTCTCGAAAGCTGTGCGCTAACCATCAGATTATCATACGATCGCTTTGAAAGCGTACATTTTTCATCCGATTTTTCTCTCATCGTGCGCTCTAGGCTTTAGTCTCAGTCCTGGAAGTGTGCAAACGAGTGCACTTCTAGCACAAACACAGGAACATATAATTGCGTCACCCAGGATTCAAGCTCACTTCCTGGGGGCTGCATGTATATGTTAAGAGGTCATATAGGGTGTGGAATTCAGTAGTCATAGTTGTATGAAAAACATCTGCTATAAGTAATGTCTGTCGTGTCCTGGAATAGCCACATACTGGCCTGCATGTCCCCCATGTATAGAGCCATGTGGTGGGTCAGCACCGTCTCTTTCCTGCCTGACATAAGTTGGCCTGCTTAGAATCACTGAGGTGCTATGGGCACAGGATCTTCCCTTGAGTGCCACAACAGAAGCAGCCCTTGAGGTTAGGACAAGAAAAAGTTATCAAAACTGAAACCTTTTGACTAGTTTACTGAAACATGGTTTACTTATATACATTTCAGTCATCCCAATATTTCATATTTGAGAGCAAATTCCTTAGCGGAAAAGAAATGGAGACCAACACTGATGAGAACTGAATCAAGGAGCAGGCAATATCTATAGGGGTTTCCTTAAGAATTATGAGTAGTCCTTTTAGCAGCAGACACATGGCAAGCCTGCCCAGAAGGGCATCAGCTCTCTAGGCTGGCATTTCCTCCTCTAGGACAAGAACCCCTCTGCTCTGTCTGAGTATTTATGCTCCCTCCCAGTCACCATCTGGACACCTCTCTCCAGGGATTGGCCAGGGCTGCATACATTTTCAGCTGTTGATTTGACACTTCCCATCCTACTATCTTTCAGAATCTTTCCAGACAAACAGGAGGAAGCAGTCAAACCACTGACCCCTCCCAACCAGAGCATGTGCGATCTTTATAAGTGGCTTTTTATATAGCTTAAGAATAGGCTTACTCCAAGAGCTTCATAGATACTTGATACTTTTACAGCCTAATTTACATAATAACATAAACATTAAAAAGTGGTTGATTTGACACCTTTTTAGTCGTTTAAAAAAAAAAAAAAGCTGGAATTCTTGTTAAAACAGGATTTTATTAAAGGTAATCTATTTGGCGTTTTATATATGTTAAGGAATACAAATTTTAAAAGGTACAAAAAATGTTTTTAGTTGGGAAATTTAAATATTGCATATGAATATTTAATGTTCCTTCTGCAGCTAGTAGGTGGTGTCACTAAATCATTGCTCTACCTCTTTTGATTAATTTTATAACTTAAATCACTTAAACTTTTTCACTTTCAGTGAAAACCCTGTAATTGGACCTGCTATTCAGCACTTACAGCTGATCAAGTTGGAGGAGGAACAACCCTCACTTGATTGCATTGCTCAATATAAAGTATTAATTACACAGAAGCAGTCAATATGTGAGCAGCAGGTGCTGTACCTTCTTATCAGTTTGTTGCTATATTTTCCTATCAGTCGGTTGCTGCTCCTGCCATGAAGTCAGCAGACTGGGAGAGGAGACATGCAAACCACTGTATTCTTCAGCAGTATGCGGTATGTGGTGTTATCTACCTGGCTGTGCTCTGTGGCAGAGCTGTAAAAATCTCAAGAATTGATGTCAGGAAAACAAATCTCTTGGCAGGCAGTTAAGCTGATATATAGGCATTGTGTATTTAGTGATTACCTTGAAGTTTAATTTTTAACCACTCATACATAGGTATCTGTGTATTTAGTGACTGGCCTGGAGTTCAGCTTTAAGCTTGAGCAAACTTCTGCCACGTAAAGAGAAACTCCAGCTAAACATTTTTGGCACTTTAGTTCTCTCCATCCAGGACATAACAAAATAACAGAAGTTCTATCACTTATACAAAAAAGTAATTATTTAAACCCTCAACGATGGTTCAGTGCCAGATGTGGTTATAAGTTTAGGGTTCAGGATTACAATCTCGCCTATATACAGAGGGGGAAATAATTATTTGATTTTGTAAGTTTGCAAGTTTTCCCACTTACAAAGAAATGAAGGGTCTATAATTGTGATACCTGATAAAAATGTTAGATTGAATTGCAGTTAAGTAAGTAAAATACATGACTTGGTACTTGGTGGAGAAACCCTTGTTGGCAAGCACAGAGGGTAAGACGTTTCTTGTAGTTGGTTACAAGGTTTGCACACATCTCAGGAGGGATTTTGGTCATCTTCTTTACAGATCTTCTCTAAATCCTTAGGGTTTCTAGGGTGTCATTTGGCAACTCGAAGTTTCAGCTCCCTCCATGAGTTTTCTATAGGATTAAGGTCTGGAGGCTGGCTAGGCCACTCCATGATCTTAAAGTGCTTCTTTTTGAGCCACTCCTTTGTTGCCTTGGTGGTATGTTTTTGGTCATTGTAATGCTAGAAGACCCATCCACATCCCATCTTCGGTGTTTTGGCTAAGGGAAGAAGGTTCTTATCCAAAATTGTACAATGGCCCGTTCATTGGCTCCTTACAATGGAAAAGTCGCCTTGTCCCTTTAGCAGAGAAACTGCCCCAAAGCATAATGTTTCCAGCTCTGTGCTTGAATGTAGGGATTGTGTTCTTAGGGTCATAGTCAGCATTTTTCTTCCTCTAAACACGGTGAGTCGAGATGGATCGAATAATAATTTTCCCCACTGTATACATGCAAAAAAGGAGAGAATTTTTTATTCTATAAACTATTGATCACTGCCTGTCTACACCAATCAGCTAAAAGTCCCTTTTAAATATTAGGGGCTATTAAAATGAATAATAAGCAGTTATCTTTGTTGGCAATAATTCAAGCTCAGAAATGCTTAGAAGACCCATGGCATCAAAGTTCCTTCAGGTACTCAATCTTAAGCCCCTTTTTTTCGTAATTTAAGGTAGAACTAAAGGCAAAACTTTTTTTTTTTTTTTTACATTTTGGACAGTGTAAAGGAGGGTTATAACCCCATCTGCCCCCCATTGAGATATTCATTCACTCTGTGCCTCCTAGCCAAAACAGGAAGTAAATGAAAACCCCTCCAAACCGATTGTCACCAGGGTTACCAGAACCCCTATCCCCTATTGAACATTTTCTCTCTATTCCTGTTTTGGTGACAACCCAAAATGTGTGATTTTCTGTCACTTTCACTCTCAGTAGTAACCGCAAACAGGATAAATAGAGGGTGATTCGCCCTAACGGGGGCACAGACCGCTAGAAAACCCTGACAGGAGTTCTAGTCCATCTCCACTTTGTCCAAAATTAAAAAAATAATTCTTTGAATACAGGTGTAACATGCAACATGTTACAGAGGGGAACTTATTCTTTAAGCATAGAAAAATTGTATTTTTATATTCAGTAGCCTTTTATATTTACCAAAGGACATTGAATAGCTTTTGATCTTACTTATTTTGTATAATTCCAGAAAATGTTTCAAAGACCCTCGTAACTTCGAAATGAGCCAAGTTCAATTATTGTCAACACCTAAATTTGAGTACACGTCTCTTCCTTGTCCAGGTCTGTCTTCACATTGCAAGTGAACTGTGACCCAGCTCCTGCCAACAGCGCTCCTGTATTTCTTGTAATGGTCTGGCAGCATGCAGTGTGCTGGATAATTTGGCTTGTACATCCAAGACTTGGCATTGTCCCTTTACTAAATGAAAAGACCTAGCAACACATCCTCAGGAAAGCTTAGGGCATTTATAAGGGAGCCGTTTTCAAAATTCTGCTTCATTGTATGAAATTATTGGTTTCAAAAGTAATTTCATGGTAAAATATAATCTCTCTCTGGTTTTCTTTGATAGATATGTGAATGCAGTCAGATTAAAGTATGCACGTTAACATCTTAAAAACATGTTTCTATGTACAGTATTGTTTGTACATGTATAAGGAAGAGAAATGTCAGATTCTAAAGTTTACGCCCACACACATGCCTGAATCAGCTGAATGACTGAGGAACACCCCCCTCTCCTAGTACTGTAAAAAGCAGTGGCAGCTGGTGAATTTTTTTTATGGGGGGCACAAACCCCACCAGGTCCTTACCTGCAAATGGGAGCCTCCAGCTTGGGCTGTCACAGTTCCCCTGATACCCGGCAGCTTCATTGTTCCAAATCTTCTGCCTCCTGATTGGATGCCGGAAACCGGAAGTGAGGCAATGGCAAATTTTGATTCCCTAAAAGCAAACGTGGGAGGGTTCGGGGTGCAGAGGACAACTTCAAACGAGCCACATAGAGCCTCAGGCTCCAATCTTGTGCTTGTTACAAATTGACAGAGCTAATAGACCGCTATTAGTCCGCGCCCCGCACAGTGGAAAAATTTATTTTAAAATAAATTTGTTTAATATATTTAATGAAAAAGAAAGATCTGGTATTGTACATTAAAGGAAAAGGGGGGGGGAAGAAAAAAAAGAAACATTGCTTGACCTAAGTACTCAATGGCGACCCTTCATATGTTTTACAATATGCCCTCATAACCTTCACCTTTTGGGGAGGCTAGGGACTACATAAAAATATATTTCTACATTACATTTACGATCAATGCTAACCTTTCTAATGATTTAAAGTAAAACCAAGCTGAAATAAATTATAATATGACTAAAGTTGTTTAAATTTAAGATGTTAAAAAATGTTGGTCATATCATTTTTTTAAAAATAAATCGTTCTATGAACTCTGAGGGGGTGGCGCTGAACTTTAGGGGGATTACGCCCCTTATGGACTGGCCGCTGCTGGTAGAAAGGCCATTTTCTAGATAAATTGAGAAGTGCAGAACTAATGCTGGGCTTTCTTCTTCAACATTGTGCATTACAGTCTTAATCTATATATATCCTGTGTTAGTATGCTTTTTGAAAAATGAGGTATGCATACAAATAATTCTATAAAATATCAGTGCAAAAATATATAGTTATATGTTTAATATGGTTGAAAAAAGACACAAGTCCATCCAGTTCCACCAATATAGGCAAAAAAACACTCACATAGAAAACCTCCATGTATACAATCATGAACCAACAGTTAATCCAGAGGAAGGCAACAAAAAACCCAATAAAGTATGAACCAATTTTTTCCAGCAGGGGAAAAAATTCCTTCCTGATCCTTCAACAGGCTATCGGATATTTTCTGGATCAACTTTACTTATAAATATTAATATCCAGTTATATATGCATTTAGGAAAAAATCCAGGCCTTTTTTTAAAACTTGAGGGAGTCTAGTCCACATTTTCACAGCTCTTTCTGTGAAGAAGCCTTTTTGTGTTTGGAGATTCAATTTATTTTCCTCCAGACGTAAAGCGTGCCCCCTTGTCCACTGGGATGATCTTAAAGTGAATAACTCTACACCAAGTTCACTATATGGACCCCTTATGTATTTATACATATTGATCATATCCCCCCTTAATCTCCTCTTCTCAAGAGAGAATAAACTCAGTTCCTCTAATCTTTCCTCATAGTGGAGCTCCTCCATACCTCTTATCAGTTTGGTTGCCCTTCTCTGCACTTTCTCCAGTTCCCCAATATTTTTGTGAACTGGTACCCCAAACCGAAGTGCATATTCCAGATGAGGTCTGTGAATGATTTGTACAGGGGATGTACAAAATGATATCTCTCTGCAGTCCATACCTCTCAATACAAGAAAGGCTTATGCTCGCTTTAGAAACTGCTACTTGGCAATACATGCTACTATTAGGCTTATGATCTACCAAAATCCCCAGATCCTTCTCCACTATGGATTCCCCCAGTTGTACTCCCCCTAGTATGTATGATGCATGTATATTCTTAATCCCCAAGTGCATAACTTTACATTTATCAACAATAAACTGCATTTGCCACATAGTTCAAAAAACTTAGAAAAGATGAAATTGACCAAAAATCACTAGTACTCTTTAAATTTTAATGAGCATCATCTGCCAGAGTTGTAAAAAAATGTTTTATTTAACTTTTGTTTTAGATTGAACATTACATTGCATGCTTTTTAATATCCATTTTAGCTTTGAAGAAGACTATTTATTAGCAAGTGTGACTATTCTGAAGGTGTGGAATAATGTTATGTTTACTGCTAGGTAGAATGAAATACGGATTCTAATCACTTTGCTAATAACATGACCTGAGGGTGATCCAAAATATCTGTACTTGATACATTTACATCCGTATAGCAAGGGAAGACGATCCAGAAATAGCAATAATGATAATCTGATCATCTGTAGAGAATAAACTGTTCCAGTATGTTTTTATACCTATATTTAGAATGGAAAAAAAAGGAAATATGGTGATTATTTTTCTTTAGAAGGAGTTTGTTTGCTACCCGCTTGCCAAGTTGTCCCTTACTAATTACTTTGTTTAGACTCAATAACATATGTCACTACTTGGGTATGATTATCAATGTTTGGCGAAAGCAATGTTGTATTTTTAAGTTAAAATGTCTTAAAGTGAATGTGAAGGCAAAAAAATTATATATATTATAATATTTTTTTTCTTGGACATCTCTGCAATAAATGCACACTTTCCCATGTTTTATCTCTTTAAAACCTAAGTTCAATTAAAAAAAAAAGTAGCACAAGGGATCATACTTGCTATCAATGCAAAGTGTTCTTTGAGCTGCTGGCTCCAGCATTAGTTGATGGTTTCCTCCTCCAATACCCCCCGCCACTGTATTATTCCAGTGCTGTGGGGATTAATAGAGCTGACAGACCTGTGTTATGCACTCCTCAAGAGTGCTGACTATGCCCGTTCTTTCCATCCACCTCCTCCATTCATAGAGGCTGTACTACAGCCTCTAAGAATGTTAATCTATGAACGAAAGATGGGCAGATGAATAAAAGGTCCAACTCCTCCGTTTGTCATTTTTTCATTCATTAAAGCTTCCATGAATGAAAAGGGTGGGCAGAAAGAGCGAGCACAGCAGGGCATGCTTGATAAGTGCATATGACAAGTTCCTTGGCTCTGTTAACCCCCACCGAAAGGTTATGGGTGGGGGGTCAAAGGAGGAAGTAGAAGCCAGCAGCACAAGAGACACAG
The DNA here is from genome assembly GCF_965119305.1 of Pelophylax lessonae. NCBI lineage: Eukaryota > Metazoa > Chordata > Amphibia > Anura > Ranidae > Pelophylax > Pelophylax lessonae. The sequence continues at coordinate 79,237,512 of NC_138779.1, read as the reverse complement.
ATTGCATTGCGGGTACATGATGTCCTTTTCTTAAAATTACATTTCGGCTTTAAACATACTGCTGGTACCAACAAAATAACTGTTGATGTGCCAGCAATAGAGCGTGCTCCTCATTTCCTCTTCACTTGACGTGTTCATTGTTTTGGGTTTAGATACATTTTAAGGAAACCTTCCTTTTCTTCATAAGAACCTGTTCTTTGAGAAAGCGAAAACCAGGGTACACAATTCAAACTCTCATGATGCCATAGGAGACCCCCTTAACATTTTCCTGTAGAGCTGGACTCCCAGTATAATGCAGTCAAGTGGTTTTGCATGGACACCTTGGGGCTTAGACATGGAAAATATTCTAACAGGAAAATTTTCTTCTTGACCAGAACAATGAGAATCCACATTGCCTTGTAGAAATATCTACTTAAAAATGATTGGTTGTTATGTGAAATTATTTTTGTTAGCACACTTTTCATATACGCCCCAAATGTGTAAAGAAGAATTGATCATTTGCATAGTTTCAATTATCTTCATGGTTTTTTTAAAGCCAAAGGGGAACTAACGCTTTAAGCACTCCTCCCCCCCCCTTGCATGCCACATTTGGCATGTGATTTTTTTGGGGGGAGAGAGGGTACTTAGTTTTGACGGTTACCCGCTCCCACTTCCGCACGGGCCACCTAGGCGACTGGAGTTTAAGTTCTCCTCTCCCCCTCCCTCCTTGCAATCTTCTGGGACAGGTCCCAGAAGATTGCCCGGCCACTGAGGAGATGCAGTGTGCACGCGGCTGTGAAGCCGCAAGCTGTCACAGCCAGGTGCCCACACTTGTGATGCTGGAGCTGGGGAGAGGCGAGAGAGAGAAGCTAGGCTTTCGGGTGGCCGCATTGCTGGATCGTGGGACAGGTGAGTGTGTGTTTATTAAAAGTCAGCAGCTACACTTCTTGTAGCTACTGTCTTTTAATATGCTTTAAAACGAGTGGAACTCCACTTTAAATTTGTTTGACCTTCAGCCTAAATGTATAGCCAAAACTTTAGATTTGGTCACAGCAATGAGATACGAGAGCTCCTGACAAGTTGCCAATATTTTAATGTCCCTTTTGGGGAATTTCACAATTTCTGTTTGTGCTGATAATCATTGTCACTGGTACAGAAAGCCATGAGTAGCCTAAATTTTTTAAAGTTATAACCAGAATAAGAAGTGAAGGTAAATATTCCAATGGGGGCACTTGTTCTGGGGACAACGGTCTGTGAGGGAAATTCACTTCTCTAATTTAAGATTTCTTCTAGCTTCCTGTTGCATCTCCAGAACAGCAGTTAAAGGGAATCTCCCCAATGGGACACAAGCATCTAAAAATTAATGGGCAGGGCTTTTAACCCTTCCCTACTGTATCCAAAACTAAAATGAACACATAACTGTACACTTTTATGTTCTAGTATCTGCTTTTATAGGGGCATAATATAGTGGTTATGTAGATATTTTCTATAATTTTTATAATTGGGCTTAAATATTTAAGTATTGTTTTAGGTAAATATTGAATTTTCACGTGGCTTAATTGCTGAAGCTGAGTTGTAAATACAAGCAAATGAGTCAGAGCAGTGACTTGTCCCTTATCAGTAGGCTATAGATTTGAGGTTTGAATTCGAGACAGTGGGGGAGATTTACTAAAACTGGGAGAGTGCAAAATCTGATGCAGCTCTGCATAGAAACCAATCGGCTTCCAGGTTTTATTGGCAAAGCTTAACTGAAAAAGCTGAAGTTAGAAGCCAATTGGCTACCATGCTATGGCTGCACCAGATTCTGAGTGTTCCAGTTTTAGTAAATCTCTCCCAGTGTGCCTGAAAGGGAAATACTTGTTATTTGCTCTCTTTAGACCCAGAGTACTTTGGGAATATTTGATCATGTATTAACCCTTTTTCTGACAGGTCCATAGCCAAACAGACTTGACAGTGGGGCTTTTAAACCCATTCCTTGTGACTGTAGCCACCAGGAGTATGTATATATCTGACAAGCTGACTTCTGGCTGTAAAAAGGAAGTGGTTCGGTGCCTCCTCAGCCACTGGATTGCTTTCAAACCCCTGGTGCCCCACCATGTATCCCAGGCTCCGTTTGCTCATTTGCAGGCACAGGATCAGCATGAGAGGTGCTGCTGAGTAGAGGGGAGGGAGCTGAGCAAACACAGGCGTCTGCTCTCCTCCCCACACGCCGGGGGGCGCCTATGCATGAAAACATCATTGCAGTACACATGATACATATCACCACATGCTGGAGTGAGAGCAATATTTCTAGCAACAAACCTCTTCTGTAACACTAAACTGATGACCTGTGGGGCTTTTAAAGCATTGTTTATGGAAAATATAGGGTAGAGAAGTTTGTCACCATTTTACGCACGCATGCAAATTTAACATTTAACATGTTGGGTATCTATTTACTTGGTGCAACCTCATCTTTTATATTTTACGAGAATTTAGGTATTTTATAGCATTTGTGTACCCTAAAATGAACCTGAGTGTATCTTTTAATTACATTTTCTTTACGGTAATATGTCACATAAAAAAAATTGGGAACTAACACTATTTTATTGTCTAGGGTATCTGCTTTCAGAAAATATATAATGTTTTGTGGGTTTATGCAATCTTCAAGCCTAAAATGATTTTTGCATTTATACACGGGTGTTTTCTGAACACAGTAGACCTGGGTTTTAAGATTATAAGTTGGTCCATCTTGCTTGGGACCAAGAGAATGTGGTGCAGCTGCATCACTTACTACTGATCTCCGCTTCACTTACTACTAACCACAGAACTCTGCATCACTACATCACTACTAACCTTTGTACTCTGCATCACTTACTACTAAACTCTGAACTGTGTCACAGAGTATGGATTTTAGGGGACAGTAATAAATGGTGCAGAGTTTGGGGGTCAGAAGTAAATTTCGCAGAATTCAGAGATAAGTAGTGATACAGTTGCGGTAGTTTTACCGCTGTTCTCCATCTCCTTGAACTCATCACAACACTCCCAGTACTGCATCTCTGGTTCTCCTCTTCCTCTTCCCTGGTCCAGAAGGCAGGGCTAAATTTCTGCCAATCAGAGTGTGATTGGTCCTGTGCTTGCCTTCAGCATCTGCCCCCCCCCAGCCTAAATGAACACTTAGATCTTAAACCTACTGCAGCTACTAGTGACAAGTCCAGCTGCAGTGAAGACACATAAAGGGGAAATAAAGGAAATTCCCCACAGCTATTGTGCAGTGTGTGAGGGCACACATGGCACCAATGGAGGGCATGCCACTTTTGTACAATATAGATTGTGTCTATGTATTGCTGTATATATATATGCGTGTGATATTTCTCCATTTCACTTTTAGGAAGCAGATACAGATGACAACCAAGGAACCCTTGGATTTGATGAGTTCTGTGCATTCTATAAGATGATGTCCACGAGGAGGGATCTGTACCTGCTGATGTTAACGTACAGTAACCACAAGGATCATCTGGATTCTGATGATCTGAAGCGCTTCCTAGAAACTGAACAAAAGGTAAAACACTATAGATTTAGAACACCTGTATTTTTATGTACATGGTCATTGCTAAAACTTTAAAGCAGATCACACATGTTACGATCTGTGCAATATTTGTTAGGTTTGGCAACAACTGTTAACGTGTAAGTTCTTCCCAAATTTGTTTTTATCAAGTAAGTTAGGCTGTCATTGGATGTTATTAAATCGAAGGAGCTTGTACACTCAGATTTTAATGTGTGTGGCCAGATTTATAGACCAAGGCACTCCATAGCATAATCCAAAATAAAATGATGATACGTGTAGCATGCTGATAGAGATTATGGATATGGTTCCTGAACACTACCATTCATAGGTAATTGTATTAGGTCCCTCTAAAAAAAGCACTTCCTAACTTTTATAGATGAAACCACTGTAATTGTAAGGATATGTTAGTCGTATTAGAAAAATGAATATCAATTTTCCTAACAGGAAGGCATATGTTTTTATCAACATAAAAAATGGAATTCTATTGTGGGACATAATAACATGGATTCTATTACAGAGACTGTTAGATTTTTGTTGGAGGATTGTAATTGCCTTTTTCCTTTCTCTCTGTAATTCGCCATGACGAACGTTCTCAACACAGCCTGTCTTATTGAAGTTGACATTTCATGTTGAGAAATTGAAACCTTATTATTTTTTCTATAGATGGAATGCTTATTACAAAAAAAAGTCTCTTGTTACTGTAATATTTGTGTGGACAATTAAAAAAAAAAAAAAAAAAAACGATTTAAGCAATTTTTAAAGTTAATTAGGTTGCTTCAAAAACAATTAGGCATATACTATATAGTTCTATAAATTCCCTTTTAGCCATTTGCTACCCCAGTCCCCCATCCTGGTCTATTGGGCATAGGCCTTGCTGCAGTTGAAATTCTTCTACTGATTTTTAAGTGAGAGGTTCTTTACTTTAATTAAATGTTGTTATTTTTTATTTTTATAGCAAATACTGTGCTCCCTACTAATCTGCAGTCGCTAGCAAACTGTACAAAGGCTCACCAAAAGTTAAACATTATTATTATGAACCTCATCTCCATAGCATACTTGGTTTATTAAAAATGTATGCTTGCTGACTCGAAGAAATAAAGTGTATTTACAGCCAAAACAGGCAACAGAGGAAAAAAATGACAGGGGTTCTAACCCCTTGCTATTCTATCCAAACATTTTTAAAAAGTGTCCGCAAGGCATATACTTGTATCCCCACATCAGGAGACACAGAGCATACCATCAATTATACAACAGGCTGCTTATAATTTGACTTGGGACAGAGCAGGGTGAGCCCCTTACAGAAGGCAAGGAAAAGAGGATTCTGGAAATATAAAATGTGAAGGTTGTTTTTAATAGCATTAAACCTATTCTAGTAAAAAAAAAAGAGGTAAGGGAACTTCAGTCCACTAAGAAAATCTACACATCAATTATTAATTGCAAAGCTTGTTGGAAAAAAAGGGTGGCGTTCCTCACCACCTACACCATGCACTAGGAAGATATTACAGAAAGACTGAGTGGCACCTGATAATTCACACAATAAAAATCTCTGGGAAACGATGTTTTCAAAAATGAGAGTATATTACAAACTAGATCTGCTGGAGTTCGCTTTGGGTAAAGTTGTACAGTGCATACATCTTTTTAAAACAGACTTTCTTTATACTACAGATGGGGTCAATTTATTCACTGCCCCCTTTCCTCCCATGTCAAAAGCTGCAACAAATAAAAGTAAAAAAATTAAAAACTTTTAAGGAGAAAATGCTAAATAATTTAATTAGGTTTCCATTATCTTATGCAAGTGTTGGTGTCATGCTTGTTCCAACGAGATTCTGTGGAATGCAGAGTAGCCCACGTCTTGCTAAAACACAGATCAGGCGCATGTTCTTATGAGACTTGGGCTACCCAGCATTCCCTGGGATCTTACCCAAAGGAGCATGACATCACTTTTGCCTGGGCACCAAGGGATGCATTTTTCCTACATCTTGTCATGGGAGGACATGGCAAAAAAGTGAATAAGCAGACCTTGTGTTTTATGCTGCACGGTTCTCTTAAAGCCATGACATGGGATACAGCCGAAAGGCCCATGGCCTCTTGACTTTCTTCCAGTCATGTTTGTAATGTATTGCCCTAGTCTGTCCCATAGATAAAAATCACCCTTGCAGTCCAGGTGTCTGTATGCCACTTTTATTAACCACATATATATATATATATATATATATATATATATATATATACTTGATGATGGGTATATTCAGGGGACTTTTTGAACTGGGTATATTGAAGGTAAATTCAGGGGACTTTTTGAACTTTGAAGAGGTTCAGTATTTTGTAGATACATTAAAGCTCACTGATTTGATTTTACGTATTTCCTGAAATGTTCTCAACATAACAAACATTTTATACATTTATATACAAGAGATTTAATATCTTATTTTGAAACCAAGATAAAGCAAAAGTATTTTGGAAAAAAAAAAAGAAAAAGTAATCAGACCCATTCAAAAAAGGATTACAATACATTTTTGGAAAAGGAACCGCGTGATTTGATGGGCTGAATTTCACACATGCTTTTCAATCTGGAATGGCAGCACTAAAGAATTCCCAGAATTCAACTGGAAGGGAGAAATTCATTCATCATTAGGGAAATCTATTGAAAAACAAGGACAGGAACCAAGCAGGATGACACTGTAGATGATTGGGTTTGAGATTTGGGAGATGGCTACAGACAACACTCCCTTAATCAAAGTAATTGAAGCATGTCAATCTTTGCATAACGATGTTGCAGAAGGGAATCATTAAACTTTTTTTTTAAGCAGATCTGGCTGCTGTTTAATTGTAGAATATTACACTTCAAGTTGGTTATTGATTATACTATAAATTTTAATGAATATTTATATGAAAATCGGGGATATTTTAGGATAAGGTTAGATTATTATTTTTTATTTTTTTTTGCTTAAACTGGTGATGAAATTTTAGATTTTCATTATTTTGATCACTGATAAAATATGGTTTCAGCTTTGGGTAACCATTGATGAGTTAAATTAGAACCCTGTGCAATTTTTTTTTTTTTAAAGTGGTGTGGAAGTGGGTTAGGTCTGGTGTGGGGTTGTTTTTCATGTTGGGGAAAATGCTAGATTTGTCCTGAAGCCCAGGTGCGGTTCTGAAAAGCTGGGAACAAACCTCTATGATAATTAAGTGCAAACTATGCACTAGAAGCTGCCAGATGTGCAGAATTATTTGCACATATAATAAAAGCATTGGCTAAAGTCAGTGTTCAGGTTTGTTAAATTATAAACCAGTACACCAAAATTACATAGAAAACTCACAAACAATTGTGTAGTAATTAAAAAGGTTTTCCCTTAATATTTGATGCAGACCCTTTACAGACATGCTGGCCAGGAAGTTGAGGGCAATAAGCAAAGCCTCCTTTTCCCCTGTCAATAAATCCTTGTCCTAATGCTGAGAGACATGGGTTTCTTCCCCACCTCTGTGTTTTCCAAAGGAGGTGGGGGTAATAGAAAGGGAGTTATGGTAGCATGGTGACTAGATAACTAATCCCTCCCTATCTGTACACACTGCCAATTGACAGATCACCAGCTGCAATCATTTAAATTTGCTGTTTGGAATCCTGGGGGGATGTCATTGAGCGATTTGGTCAGTGATGTCACCCAAAATTACCCTGTGGTAAAACAGCAGCCATGGATCTGGTTGTACCAGATGAGACAGGAAGTGAAGAAAAATCTCCCTAATATATCAACAATAAAAACACAACCCGTTTTACCGAAAAGGTTTATTGTGGTTTGTGGCCCAATTGGCGAGACTACTTATAGTTTTGTATTCTTGTGACGAAACGGGAAGTCAGGGGAATTCTTCCCATTCAGCGGCCCATAGTAAAACTTGGAGGAGATTATAATCTTTTTCAATTGAAAAATAAAAGACCTTTGTTGAAGGTCTTAAAAAAAATCGTCCTTTGACTCTGTTTGTCTTGCAGGGGAAAAAAGGCAGGGATGGGGGTGTCATTAAGGGGTAAAGGATTGCAGTTTGTGGCAAAAAGTAGACATTGTATACATAGTCATTTGATTAAATACACTATTTGCACATCAAGGTTTGAGCTAAGCTCAGGATACATTAGGAAGTCACATTCAGCACCCCCTGTTGGCAGTCTCTAATGGGAACTTAGAACTAAAATATTTTTATGGGTGCTGCAACCTGCCTAGATTCACCACTATCTGATCAATCAATTATGTGTGGAATGATCTTGTAGCAGAGGCAATAGGGTTTCATAAGTTTTATAAGTTGTACAGAGTTCAGCTTTAAGACATTACAAGCACATTAAAGGATTGGTCTGCCCGAAACTGACATTTTAAGTATAGGTGGAACTTGGTGAGTTGAGTCAATATCTGGCTTCTTGTATGTCTTGGGTACTCCCAACAGTGAGATCTCCCTTCCATAATTCAGTATTCTCTTCCTGTCCAACTGGGAGTTTTGCATGTTTAACGCCTCTGTGTCCTCCATAATATAAAATAAGAAAACCAACAAGGAAAGTAGGACATTCTCATGATGGACACAGCAGAACTGCATATATAGGAAGCTAAGCCCAGATATCTCACCTGTAGAGTCCTTGAAGGATGTAAGAAATTATCCAGTGATTTAACTTTCCATCTACCAAAAGCTGAAATCTAAGTTTAGGATGGGCAGACCTCTACTAATACATGGAATCTTTAAAAATGTCCCTACATACCCACCACTGTCTGACCAGAGTGGCCAGTAAAGAGGTCTATGTTATGGAAGCGATAAATATTGGGGTCCTTTTTTAACCACTTAAGCCCTGGAAGATTTTACCCCCTTCCTGACCAGGGGGTATTTTGCGATTCGGCACTGCGTGACTTTAACGGACAATTGCGCGGTCGTGCGACACTGCACCTAAACTAATTTGACGTCCTTTTTTTCCCACAAATAGCGCTTTCTTTTGGTGGTATTTGATCACCTGTGCGATTTTTTTTTTTTTTTTTGATCATGCGCTATAATCAAAAAAAGAGCGACAATTTTGCAAAAATAACAATATTTTTCACATTTTTTTATATGAAATGCCCCCCAAAAAAATTTAAAAATCACATTTTTTTTTAAATTTTTGGCCAATTTGTTTTCTGCTACCTATGTTTGGTAAAAAAAAAATCACAATAAGCGTATTTTGATTGGTTTGCGCAAAAGTTATTGCGTTTACTAACTAAGGGAAAGATTTTTGTCATTTTTTTGTTGTTTTTTTTTTTTTTAACGAGTAATGGAGGCGATCTGCTATTTTTTTTTTTTTTTTTGCGGGACTGCGACATTGCGGCGGACAGATCGGACCCTTGACTGACATTTTTGACACTTTTGGGGGTACCAGTGACATTACTACAGTAATCAGTGCTATACATATGCACTGTTACTGTAAAAATGACACTGGCAGGGAAGGGGTTAACTTTATTGGAGCGGGAGGGGTTAAGTGTGTCCCTAGGGGCATGCTTCTAACTGTGCAGGGATGTGGCTGTGTGTGTAACAGCACAGATCAACAGTCCTACATAGCAGGACCGTTAGATCAGTGCTTTTACACAGGGAAGAATGACAGGCGGCTTTGTTTACATTCGCCACCTGCCTTTCTCCCTTCACAGCGGACGATCGCGAGTGACCGGCGGACATCGGGTCCGCCGGTCACACGCACGGAGGTGTCCGTGAACGAGCCGAGGTGGGAGCGCGCCTCCGGCGGCGCGCGCTCGCCCGCTATTGGCTCCCAGACTAGTGACGTACCGGTACATCACTTTGCCTGGCCGGGGCTGACCGCCGCAGTATATGTACTTGCGGCGGTCGGCAACCGGTTAAATCAAAGCTTTGTAAGTAATCTTGCTAAAAAAAAAAAAAAGCATAACATCTAAACATTGAATCCATGTTATTTCTGTAATCCTTTTATCTTTCAGTATACATTCTGTTATTTTCTCTGAGTCTCAGCGCAGTTTAAAAGGTCAGGCAATTTTGGCTCCCATATATTTCAAACTAAACAGGATAAGTGAATCTCTTAATCCCCCAGTACAATACAAGACCCCATGTGACAATCCCACTGGAGTGCTGTCTAAACTGATACCCCACAGGCTTAATACCTTTAAAACAATATGACCTCCAAACTCCGAATTGGGTTCAGCACTTCATCAGCCCCTATGAGCATTTATCAATAAGCTGTAACGTCTGATGTCTGCTATTGAACTTGACATTGAGTGACGGTCCCGGGGATCTTATTGGGCGATTAGCAGCCCTCCAGCATTAGGTTAGAAAATTGGATTGCTGCATCTGATAAAGGGTGATGGTACAGGCTTGTAAAATCAGATTATCCAGTTTGGATTTATCTCTTTCCTTTATTTGTACCGCAGATGACGAATGTAACTAAAGAATACTGCCTGGACATAGTTGCTAAATTCGAACCTTGCCCGGATAACAAAAAAGAAGGCGTCCTGGGGATTGATGGTATGTAAATAAATATAGTAACCTGTAATACCATTTACACTGTACATGAAACTGGTTCTCTGTGCCTGCTGTATTGAAGAGTACAAGGGACAAATGATACTTTACTTTTTCTATTGTTTTTAAATTAATCTACTACCATAAAAAAAAAAATGTAAAAAGAAAATAGACGCAGTGCAGCTGTCTACAACAATTCATCACAGGTAGGCGATAAGTGAAGCAGATGCTCATGGCATAAGGCTCAATTCACAAAGCTTTAACACAAGGATAAGATGGTTATTTTCAAACATGTTAATGTAATTTTCAAATCTCATTGGACGCAGCTATAAATAAATATCCTTTTTTTTTTTTTTCTACGGATCTTTATCCTGGTGAGTTAGGCTTTGAGTATTGAGAATATAGATTTATTCTGAAAAATAGTGCTTTGTCAGAAAATCTATATTCACTTATGCTGGCCATAAATGTAAAGGTTGTTTCAGCAATTTAAAGCCCAGTTTGTGGGATCATAGGGAGGATCAAATTCATGAGTAGTAGATTGCTCAGTAAGGCAAACACTTTAGATTGTATCCTTTATTTCATAGTAAAATTTGCAATATTTATCAATATTCCTTAAATATATAAAAAAGACCAGCACACAACAGCATGGAGAACAGTAGGAGGCACACTGGGGACTTGAATATGTTCTTAAGATGCAAAATGTTGTTTAAGCTTACATAGAGGACTTATGTTCATGGCAGACACACACTCAAAGTACTGTGCAAAAGTTTTAGGCAGGCGTGAAGAAATCCTGTAAAGTAAGAATGCTTTCAAAAATCTATATTTTAATTGTTTACTTTATCAATTTACAAAATGCAGAGTGAACAGAAGAAAAATCCAAATCAATGTTTTGATTTGACTACCCTTTGGCTTCAAACCAGCATCAATTCTTACACTTTGTACACTTGCACAAAATCAGGGATTTTGTAGGATTATAGTCAAGTGTATAATTAACTAATTTTACCAAACATGTGCTAATGATCATCAATTTCATATGTAGGTTGAAACAGACATTAACTGAAACAGAAACCGCTGTGTAGGATGCTTAAAACTGGGTGAGGAACAGCCAAACTCTGCTACTAAGGTGAGGTTATGGAAGATAGTTTCATGTCACAGGTCAAGACTGAGCACAGCAACAAGACAGAAGGTAGTCATACCACATCAGCAAGGTCTCTCCCAGGCAAAGATTTCAAAACCAACTGGAGTTTTGAGATGTGCTGTTTAAACTATTTTGAAGAAGCAGTGCTGTGGACCGTAGGAAGATGTCCATCAGTGTCATTAGTACAGAACTGGAGGAAACCAGTTACACCTATCTACTGTCTGAAGAAGTCTGGCCAGAAGTGGTCTTCATGGAAGAATTGTCCAAAAAGCCATACCTTTGACATAGAAACCAGGCTAAGTGACTCAACTATGCTTGAAAACATAAGAGCTGGGGGTGCAGAACAATGGCAGCAGTCCTCTGGACAAATGAAACTTTGAAACATCTGGCTGTAGCAGGAGGGAGTTTGTTGAATGGCTGGAGAGCGGTACTATAATAGGTGTCTGTAGACAGCATAGTGGAGGTACCTTGCAAGTTTGGGGCTGCATTTCTGCAAATGGAGTTGGAGATCTGGTCAGGATTAATGGTGTCCTCAATGCTGAGAAATACAGATTTATTCTGCAGCAGGACAATGACCCCCAAACATACAGCCAATGTCATTAAGAAGTATCTTCAGAATATAGCAGATCAAGGAGTCCTGGAAGTAATGATTTGGCCTCCACAGAGCCCTGATCTCAACATCAAGTATGTCTGGGATTACTTGTGGAGAAAGAAGAATATGAGGCAGCCAACATCCACAGAAGATCTGTGACTAGTTCTCCAAGATATTTGGAACAATCTACCTGCGGAGTTCCTTCAAAAACTGTGTGTATGTGTACCTAGACGAATTGATGCTGTTTTGAAGGCAAAGGCATTCTTAGTTACAGCATTTTTTCACACCTGCCTATAACTCTTGCCCAGTAATGTATGTTTTAATGTGCAGTGAACCTATTCGAAGGAGGCTATATTGTTGTTAATAACTGGGATTACCCTTTTCCAAAAACATGCCACACCAAACCAAATGGTTTGCAAATGCATGGTGTTGCTATTAACAATCATTTGCTAAAGGGCAGCGCAATCCCTTTAGCAATCATTTGCTAAAGGGAAAGCATACAATTTTGCACTCATTCCCAATGCAAAAAGATCTGAACTTCGCATAAGAGAAATGACCATGCAATAATATGGTTTGGAATGTATAGTGAAAAAAAGTTTGGTGCGCTACAGTGTGATCAAATGTATACATAAACAAAATCCTAATGTGAACATTTATATATAAAACAATAAATGTATAATTAACTGAGTGAAAAAATTCAAACAAGTGCTAAACGAAATCGTGATAAGTGTCGATGTGACTGCTGAACAAAAGAATAATAGTGTCCAAACAATTGCTGAACAGATTCCGATCCTTTTTCCAAAGAAAATTCAAGTGTAGAAATAGTGAAGAAATAAACTGGTGATGTAGTAATTCCAGCAAGATTGTGACAGTTTCCCACCACCTCTTGAGTATACTTCTTACCAGAGTGAAAGGGCATATATGTGTTGATCGTTCCCAAGAAACCTTTCGTTCACGATTTCGTTTAGCACTTGTTTGAATTTTTTCACTTGGTGAATTATCCATTTATTGTTTTATATATAAATGTTCACATTAGGATTTTGTTTATGTATACATTTTGATCACACTGTAGCGCACCAAACTTTTTTTTGCTATATTCCTTTCCACACATTGGATCTTTGGTAGCAGCACAACATTATTATCAGCGCACTTTTTTTAATTCTCATTTGGGATGTATACTGATGGAAGATCAGGATATAGGCAGCTAGAAAGAGATGTTACATTGATTGATATATTTTGAAGGACATTCTAGTCCTTTGACAAACTAATTGGATGCTTCAGCAAAAATGCTGATTCTTTTTTATACGTTATCTGTTTACTTTTCCTGTATGCAATATCCATCCTTTTCCCTATCCAGTGCTAGCCATAGACACATGACTCAATAACTGAACAATGTAAAGCGCAGCAACCCATAGCATCCAATGATATTTCAGTATAATTCCAGTAAACTAAAATGCAGTTACATTATTTTTGGCTATGCTTCCCTATTAAGCCCTATTAAGCCATTGAAGGGCGGATTGTTTCTGATCATATATAAATATATTAAATTTGTGCTCCACTACTAACGTTACTGGTCCCAACATAAGCCATCCTATGGTGCGCATCATTATATAAAAATTAGATATATATATAAAATACCATTTATTCCCCATAGCTGTCATTCCAGTGGCTGCAGTGTACATAATCAGTGCCTAATATAGCCTTAAGCAAATAGGATATTGGTCATTTTGTATCTACAAGAGCAATCGCTGTGCAACATAATAACTCCGCCATGGATACACAAGGTTATTGGCTGGGGTAAAGCAAGGTTATAGAGTTATCAAAAGAAATACATTCCTTTGGCGATTCATCACTTTGTCATTTGTGAAAAGTTTCCCCATTAATCATTGGGAGGATTGTTTTGGCATGGACAGCACGCTGATGACAGATATTGAACCAGCGACATGTTTTGTGATTCATTGCTAACAGGTTTCACCAACTATATGCGGAGCCCAGCAGGAGATATCTTCAATCCGGAACATTATCAAGTCAATCAAGACATGACCTTGCCACTCAGCAACTACTTCATTGCATCCTCTCACAATACCTACTTGATAGGAGACCAGCTCATGTCTCAGTCCCGTGTCGACATGTATGCTTGGGTTTTACAAGCCGGGTGTCGCTGTGTGGAAGGTGAGCAATAAGAATTTAAAGTAGACCTGTACTACTTCTTCTTTTTTTTTTTTTCAATTCCAATTTTATTTTTTTTTAAATAGTTTTCCTTTTAGAACAAATAGATAACAGAAGCAACCAATGGGACAAAAAACAAAAAAAAAAATAAAGTCTTTGCAGGTCTAAGAACCTGGAAATTATATATCAGAAAGATTCTTCCAAACCTATCAGAGATCTACTAGTCCAATAAATGATCTGAAATCTTCTGTTTGTGTAAATACTTCTAAATAAAATATAATGCTACTTTTCTGCCTGCCCATACCCTTTCAGTGCCAGTGCAGTGTTTCCGTTTTTCCACACACATTCCAAAATGCACGTTTTTAGCTAGCTATTTACCTAAAACCTTCAAAACGTAATGTATTTTCTGAAAGCAGGGGACCTGTAGAATAAAATGATAGATTTACATTTTTATCTTGCACAATATTTGCCCAACTGTTTATATCAAGTAAAAAATACACACAAAAAAACAAAATTTTGGTCAAATATATTAGCTGAAATTGTGCAAAGTAAATACCAAATATGTCAAGATTTAAAGTAAGATTAAATGTGATTTTTTTAAATAACAATCATGTCATACTTACCTGCTCTGTGCAGTAGTTTTGCACAGAGCAGCCCCAATCCTCCTCTTCTCGGGTCCCCTGCTGGCGCTCCTGGCTTCTCCACCTTGATCAGTGCCCCTAATAGCAAGCAGCTTGCTATGGGGGCACTGGTGCTTGCTTCTAAACTCTGCTCTATGCGTTCATAAGACACAGAGCCACGGTTTTGCCCCACCCCCATTCTCTCCTCGTTGGCTCACTGGCTGTAATTGACACCCAAATCTGTACATGGGCAATGTTGTAGAAACCTTTACAGCTCATCAATTTAGAGTTGGGTGTAAATGATAGCCCTAGAGTAAATTCCTCTCCTGGTAAATTTACACATATTGTAGTGACAGGTGGTTTACCTCATTCTAAAATGCATGTCACGGTAAGGACACATGGGCAACAATATGTGTCCCATTCACACTGCAAAGGGCTAGGCTAGGCCATGAATGCAGTGTAAGTTTTGTACACTTCAAATAAAGTTTTTACAAAAAAAAAAGAGCCGTGTGATGCAGTAAATTATGCACAACACTGCCCCCTACTGCATTCAGCAATGGAAAGCAGCCAGAGAGGTGAATCGCTTTGTCAAGTCTCAGTTGTAGTGTGAATTCACCCTCACCCTGCCACGTATGGCATTACCTAATTTTTTTTCCACTATTGCCATTTTACCTATGCACATGCGTTCTGTGGATGCACTTATTTATGTGTATGGGGGAGGGTGTCCTTTTAATTATTTTTTATAAATGCACTTCTATTTTTTATTCATTGTCTACTTTATTATTCTAAGAAGAGGACTGATAAACCCCATATGTAATATATTGTACAGTGGCAGGTTCTCTGTAAAAATATGAAGCCCCTTTGTTTCTTCTGCACTGTACCTGAGCTGATTGGGACAAAGAGTACCTGACTGACTCCTAATTTGGGATCCACCAGGATCTGACAAGACTGAACCCAGAAAAGCACAGGGCACCTCTGGGCTCACTCACTGCAGAGACAGATTGTAAAATCCTGGCACAATTTTTTTGTTCCAAACAGAAGCACTGGTACTTCAGTAGAATCCATAAAAGATAGCCTTTATTAAATGGAACCAACCATAAAATCCACACAGAGGGACAAATTATTTTGTCCGTTAGGCTTTAATCGTGATCATGCCTAATTGCCGAACAGTATTGGCTCTCTGTGTGGATTTTATGGTAGGTTCTATTTAATAAAGGCTATCTGTGGATTCTACCAAGGTGTTGGCATGTCTTCAAGATTCAGATTCTTCAGGGCTTACACTTGCTGCCAAATCACGTACCTGGCACGACTTTAGGTGGTTGTACCGGGATGATGCCTGCTGCTGCAGCCATCATCCTGGTAGCGTTTTTTAGAGCCAATAGTAAGCTCTCTTGTAATAGCAACCTGAGTGGCCACTCGGTTTCTTTTCCAAGCAGGGGATAGCAAGAGGGGACTTCCTGCTCCCCCAGCGCCTTTGGCAGCTCTCTCGGCCTCTCCCGTCCCACAGGGAGACCCAAGCTGCCAGCCGGTACTTCCGCCAGCTGGCTGAATACCCATACGAAGCCCGAATACCTGGCAGTCATCTGCGGCATTTTTTTTGAAAATTAAAAGGATTAGAAAAACGCTGATCTTGGCATTTTGAATGCTTTCAAGTGCAAAGGAGAGATTCGGGGTCTTATCGACCCCAAATCCCTCCATAAAGAGTACCTATCACGTGCCTATTACTGTCACAAGGATGTTTACATTCCTTGTGACTACAATAAAATTGATTAAAAAAAATAATAAATTTAAAGCAATACCGTAAAAATGAAAAAAGTGAAATAAATGAATAATTGAAAAAAAAAAAAAAAAATATATATATATATATATATATATATATATATATATATATATATATATATATATATATATATATATATATATATATTAAAGTTCCCCTGTTCCCCCAGTGGTAACCTTTAAAGAGTTTAAAAGCATGGATAGTAAAATTTATGTTTGACGTTGTGTGCACATGTGCAATTTTGCAAAACCTACCAATTTCTTCTCTAGGGCCTCAGCTTTAAAAAAAATATATAATGTTTTGGGGTTCTAAGTAATTTTCCAGCAAAAAATAAAAATTTTCACATGTATGCAAAAAGTGTCAGGAATGCCTGGTCTTCAAGTGGTTAACTATTCTTCACTGTCAACAGAGTAATGCAGTTTTGGATATAATTGGATAGTGAAGGAAAAGCAGCTCACTGATAGGGTCATCTTGTGTTTTTTGCTCTAATCTAAAGGTTTTTTTAGATTTACAGCACCATGCAATGTGGTGGTGCCTTTTCATCCAGACATTTGAATGTGGAGGTGCAAGGTATTACCAGCAACAAATACAAAGACATAACTAAATACATTTAAGTAGGGTATATTCAGACTTGTATAAAGTACTCGAAAGTTCTACTTGAGTAAAAGTACAAGTGCTCGATCAAAAAGTGACTTAAGTAGAAGTGGAAGTGCTCGCAGAAAAAGTTACTTAAGTAGAAGTACTAAAGTATTCAACATTTTTTTTACTTAAGTATTGCAAGTAGTTTTTTAAAAAAATTTGCTACTTAAGTACTAAAAGTAAAAAGTACCAGTAGTTTTGAAAAAAAAAATTCTACTCAAGTACTGAAAGTAGAAGTACAAGTACTGTGTTATGTAGTTATTAAAGAAAGAAGTCAAACGTTTGAACATCATATTGTTTTTTATTATTTCAAATGATTAACCTGTGTTTGTTAGTAGTTTCTTGATGCACTTTAAGCGCTGTAGCACCATTTATTTGTTTGTTTCATATTTTCTTTTTATTGGAAAGATTTGGTATAGCAGCTTTTATTATACACAGCCTTTATTTCCGTATGCGCTGATTTACAAATGACATTATACACATTTTTTTGAGCTTTATGCAACCTGCCATCTACTGTTCTGGCAGTGGTAATTTTTTTTAAAAGTAACGAGTAACTATGCAGCACAAAAAAAAAATACTTGAGTAGAAGTATCGAAATCATCGAAAAAATGTAGTGAAGTAAAAGTAGAAGTAGGAGAAAAAAATTCTACTCTAGGAAAGTACAGATACCGCATTTCGGTACTTAAGTACAGTACTTAAGTAGTTCTACTTCGTTACTATACATCTCTGGGTATATTTAATGAATGCATAACTCCATTAAAAATAAGTATTTTAATATCCCCTTACACTTAACTTTGTAAAAATGAAATAAAAATTGTGAATTTAATAAGTACCGTATATTATCCACATTTTGCAATCTTTTGAAAGCAAACTCCTCTTTTCAATGAATAGGGTATAAAAATGATAAGAGGAAAATATTGTCTTTTCAAAAGTCTCGGGGTGAGATGAGCTGCCAGAACGTCGGCAGAAACTAAAAACACACATCTAAAGTATTTGTTTCTTGGTGACCTGGACGTCTCGCTTTTCCAGGGGATGCGATAAAAGGCTTTTACAGCAAGGCAGATTCTTTTAAACAGACTCCAAAGAAATCATGTCTTTTATTTACAGAAATAGCCAGTTTTTGTGCCTGAGAAAATACTGGTTTAACTGATCTTAAGCTACAGAATGCATGGCTTTCATGTAGGAAACAGTGTCATTGGAAAAGGAAGAGCTTGTGGAGAGGCGACTTTGATATTCAGTGCTTTGGGGAAAAAAAAAAGAGTGCATGAATTTTTAGCAGCAGTAGCATGTAAATTTTGGTTGTCACCGACTAGGTATGCCAAGGTAGTGGTGAGGGTTTCACCACAATTGCCAATCCAATCCAGTAAGTAAGCTGGCAACTCCAAATCAGTATAGAAAGTTTATTCATTACATATATAGAGCATACAGGAAGGCTAACATGTTTCGGCAAACCGCCTTGATCACAATTGCCAATCCACTTTCATGAACTATAGAATTATCCTTACCTGCCTCTGTTCTGCCTTTTCTTTTTTCTCACCCACCTTTCAAGAATAGGAATGATCAAGATTTTTGCTTTTGCTGATATTTTGGTGAAAAAAATCTGGTTATTTTGGTCAAATTCTACAGTAGAATTTCAGCAAAATCCATTGAGGTTGATAGGGAAGGTGAAATTAAGTATTTTTTGGTGGCTTTTTGCAAAGTTATGGGCTTTAAAGCCCAGTTGTACCCTCCAGAAAAAAATGAATCGTGTAATCTAGGGCCTGACCACTGGAATTTGCAAAACAGTAACAGATAATTTCTACAGCTATAACCGTGGAGAATATCTGAAACGGCTGCATTTAGTTTAATAAATGGTTTTGGCTATATTGGCACTATAACCAGTGGTTTTAAATGAGCATTTAGCAATTGGGCCATACAGGAATGATTATGGTTCTGCCCATAGTTTTAAAATGAAAAATACTCCATTTATTTTTGGGATATGTGGTGGAATAAGACATATGGATATCTGCTGTGTTATTCACAGGTTCAGTTTAAGGCTTTTTGATTAATTTAGTCCCTTCTCACCATAACCTTAAAGTAGTATTAAAGTGGTTCTAAAGCCGTAACGTTTTTTACCTTAATGCATTCTATGCATTAAGGTGAAAAACCTTCTGTGCTGCAGCTGCCCCTCAGACCCCCCCCCCCCTTTCTTTACCATGAGCCCGACCCATTCCAGTGATGTCACTGTCTCTCTCCTCATTGGACAGATTAATTTCGCTCCCGCTGCTGTCAATGAAATCCATTGACACGGGAGCATAGGCGTGGCCGAGTACTGCTTTCTGTATCCGTGGACGCAGCAGCAGGACTCAGGAGCAAGCATGCAAAGCTTTCCTTGGAGGCACCTGACCAAGAGGAGGTACTTGGAGCGCCATCGGGGGGACCCCAGAAGAAGAAGATCAGGCCGCTCTCTGCAAAACTATTGCATAGTATAGGCATGTTTGTTTTTTTAAAAAACAAAGCTTTATAACCACTTTAGGTGTTCAGAGTTTAGTTTAACACATGGAGCAGCATACAATAAACATCGCCCAACAAATTATTTGTTACAATTCTTACCCCAGCACTTGCAGTTTACAACTTTCAAAGCTGCTGGCTTCTGTTCTCTGTGTGCTGAATGTCCACTCTTCACATTAAACAGTCAAAAGTGCAGTCTTGAGCCAGCCTGTTGACTTGGAGAAGGGAGGGGGAGGAAGAAAGAGGAAAAGGGGAGTGTCTTCCTAGCTTAGACTACAGGGCTGTGTGTTTCTATTGATGCACATAGTGTAGAGAGACACAGCTGTAGTCCCTAAAATTCAAGGATAGCTCCATAGGATGCTGCAAAAGAAAGAATTAAAAGATAAAGATGCTGCATACATAGCAAGTGATCAAATCAGCTGCTAAAATGCTTAAAAACTGAGGCTTTTATCACTTTTATGGTTAATCATCTAAAGCAAGTAAGCCTGTACAGTCTAATTGCATTTAGAAACTGAAATTACACATTTCATTTTTTCTAAAGGGTACAATTGGGCTTTAAATGGCTTACGGTTAGTGGAGCACCTTTCGACTTTCCTGGACCTGTTCAGGTTCCAAAAGATGGCCCCCGTCACAGTCTCTAGCCTGCAGTTTTCTGTTTGTGAAATTCTTACCTCCTTGCTGCAGTGCTTCCACTAGATCTGTGATTCCATTCACATGTGCTGCTGGCTCCTGGGTTCACCTATAGACGTTGCCTACTGTACTGTGGTAGTGATGGGCTCAGGCATGTTCAGGATCCTAGTCCCAACCCACCTGCCTGATCCCTCCAGGAAGCCGACCATGCACATTGCTAATCACAGGCATTGAGACATTTCCCGGCGGGCGGTCGTCAACTGGTTAAATTATACTTGGTAAACATAGAACATGAAAAATTGCAAAAACCTCCAACATAACAAAAAATTAAAATGCCAACATTGTCAAAACCAGAAAAGAAAGCAGCTGCAGACATTCACACAAACCACACATCCACCACACAGTCATCAAATTGGATGGTTACATCAAAGAGGCACTAGTGCAAGTGGCTGCAGATGGAGTATAATGGGGTTTTTACCACAGTTGGCCAGTCTTACTTCAAAGGTAGTACCGGGCAAGACGTGATATGGAGTATATGAGGGATGGATGGCTGGATCTGCTGAAACAGAGTCAATCAATGGTGCATTTGCATAATACAGCCATAAGTGCAGGTAAAAGCTTAATGGGGTCTAAGCACCGATGTGCTGAATGGTAGCCCAACAGCTAACCTGGCTGTGTAAAGCTGGACTGTGGGCGGGTGGATAAGTGCAGATAGGAGCAGTGTGCATATAGTATCTTGCTAGGAGGCCAGCTACATGTAGGTGAGTCAGTGTCATATGGACAGTATTCACAAAGTAAGCCAGTGCGATCTCATTACTCTCCAGCCGTGCTGAAAGCTTCTAATGGCTTATGGACAGAATCCATATAGAGGTAGTCCACCACAGCAGTCTTTGTTCGTGCCACTCCGTGTGTGCAGTGTCGGTCCATGACATGAGTGTGGGAGTCTGCAGGGTCTGGCCCAGGAATGGACATCACAAGGGTAATGACGCCGTGCTGACATGTTTCGCTCAGAAACACGAGCTTCTTCAGAGCAAAGAGGGGTTCAGCTGAGGTGCCTTAAATAGGATAATTAGTAGTTGCACCATTAGATTTTCAACAGTAGGGGTCCTCAGCGTGCATTCATCCATCCAGCATCCATTACAACAAATAGGTAAAGGGGAACCCTAAGTGCAAAATTAAACAGCATTTTTTTTTAAATAAAAACAAAACCTTTCTTTCAAGGGGGGTAGATCAATATAAGAGAGACAGGAAGCCCTGAGTGCAAAGTCCACCCAAATATTTGTAAGAGAAATAGGAGTAATAGGAAGGCCTCTTTTTTTGGGAGGGAATAGCCAATTATACGAGAGAAACAATAACTGGAGGGGATAATTTAAGTACATGTAGTGACTGATAGTACTAGGGACAAGTCATAGTAGATAACTGCCTTTCAATTGGGATAATTTAGGATAACTTAACAGAGGAAGATATCTAATTCCAACTATTGCTGAATGTACACTTCCCACACAGACGGGTAAGAGAGATGGATTTCATTTTTTACTTTTTACATTAATCAGGGTTCCCGGAAGACTGCCAAATTACATTCTGTATTAAGCCCTCTTGGATGTAAGGTTCCCAATCTAAATATCCATATTTTTTCTTTCTGTATCAAAATTATATCAAAATCTCCCCTTCTGAGGGGAAGGTTTAGGCAAAGGATGTCCTTCACTCTAATTCCGCTTGGGTTACCTCCTTGGCATTGTAAGAAATGAACCGCAAAGAGGCGTTCATCGTGCCTGTAATTTGGCAGTCTTCCTGGAACCATAATTCATTTAAAAAGTAAAAATTAAATCCATCTTTCTTACTTGTCTATGTGTGGGAAGTGTACATTCAGCAATAGTTGGAATTAGATATCTTACTCTATTAAGTTATCCCAATTGGAAGGCAATTGTCTACTATGACTTGTCCCTAGTACTATCAGTCACTACATGTACTACATAACCTCCAGCTATTGTTTCTCTCGTATAATTGGCTATTCCCTCCCAAAAAGAGGCCTTCCTATTTCTCTTAAAAATATTCAGGTGGATTTTACAATCAGGGCTCCCACTCTCTCTGATATTGATCTATCCCCTCCTTAAAGCTCTATTCAAGTTTCCAGGCATTTTTTTGGGGCTTTTTTTCAGGCGTTTTTTTGCAGGTGTTTGGAGGCAGGCATTGACATCTGACCAAAAATGCTTGTAATCTGCCAAAAAAGCAGCTCATGTATTTTTTTGAACTTCAGGCGTTTTCGCTTCAGGAGACAAAACACTCATATGTGAAAAGGGACCATTGAAAAGAATGGGATTTTGCATGTGGGGAGTTTTGGAACTTCAGAGATGAGCGTTTTATGAGCCAAAAAAAAGGTCAGGTGTGAACAGGGCCTAAAAGAAGTGTTTTTTTTTGGTTTTTTTTTTTAATTATGGTGTTTAATGTTGCACTCAGGGTTCCTCTTTACCTACTTGTTGTAATAAATTGCTGGATGGATGAGTGCATGCTGAGGACCCCTACTGTTGAAAATCGAATGATGCAACTACTAATTATCCTTTTTAGGGCACCTCAGCTGAACCCCTTTGCTCTGAAGACGCTCATGTTCACGAGCGAAACATGTCAGCATGCCGTCTTTACTCTTGTGATGTCCATTCCTAGACCAGACCCTGCAGACTCCCACACTCGCGTCATCTACCCGTGGACCGACACTGCACACACAGAGCTGCACGAACAAAGACTGTTGCGGTGGACTATCTCTATGTGGTTTCTGTCATTGCGGCATTAGGAGCTTTCAGCGTGTCTAGGGAGTGGTGAGATCGCACTGACTTACTTTTTGAATACTGTCCATAGGACACCGACTCACCTACATGTAGCTGGCCTCCTAGCAAGATACTGCACACACACCACTCCTATCTGTACCCACCTACCCGCTCACAGTCCAGCTTTACACAGCAAGGTTAGCCATTGGGCTACCTACCATTCAGTACATCGGTACGCAGACCCCATTTAGCCTTTATGGCTGTGCTATGCAAATGGACCACTGACTCTATTTCAGCGGATCCAGACATCCATCTTTCATATACCCTATATCGCGTCTGGCCCTGTACTACCTTTAAAGTCCTAGACTGGCCAACTGTGGTAAAAACCCAATTATACTCCATCTGCAGCCACTTGCACAAGTGCTTCCTTAATTTACCCATGGGATTGGATGGATGTGTGGTTTGTGTGAATGTCTGCCGCTACTTTTCTTTTCTGGTTTTGATAACGTTGTCATTTTAACTTTTTGTTGTGTTGGATGTTTTTTTTTCAATTTTTTCATGTTCTATTTTTACCAAATATACTTTAATAAAGCTGTTTATAATTGACTTGTTGATCCTCTCTGAAGATTTCTTTGTGGACCTTTAGTCCTCCTTAAATATGTAGCCTTCACTCTGCCTGCTTTCTATATTAACACTTAAACTTAAAGTGCCATGCGTCGCTTTGTAAACAAATGTAAATTTTCATTAAAATGAGGTTAAATTAACAATTTTTTTTTTTTTTTTTCAGTTGACTGCTGGGATGGACCAGATGGAGAGCCAATTGTCCACCATGGGTACACCTTGACCTCCAAAATCCTTTTCAAGGATGTCATTGAAACTATTAACAAGTATGCGTTCATCAAAAATGAGTAAGTTTTCGTTTACGCATTTTTTTCATGTAGCGTTAGTCAAACCAGAACTCGTTTACTGTTCATAAAAGTTTATTTTTGAAACTGTACACAATTGGTAATACAGCTAGGTCACCTGCCTATGACTGGACATTGAAGGTACAGCAGGAGAATGTTCATTTGCTATTAGAGTATGCACTAGGCAAGATTGGCCACTAGTACTCCCCTTCCTCTCCTAGTCTGAGTGCTGCTGTTCAGGAAGTACAAACATCGTAAAACAAGTGCATTCAGGTATTTGCAGAACGCTCCTTTCACACTTGTGCAATCTGAAAGTCGCTAAAAGTGACTTTGCCGCAACTTGAAGCAATGCCTGCGTAATCTTGAGATCTATGGACCTCAAGTTGCATGAAAGTCGGACCAAAGTAGTGCTGGAACTACTTTGAAGGCGAACTATGAACAGTACTCATTGTAAATCATGGGATACCTTTTGTCATGCGACTTTGCAGTCCCAAGACGCAGGACAAGTCGCACCAGTGTTAAAGGGGCCTAAGTTGTATTTATATATATACTTTACTGATTTGAGGTAGCAGTATACAGAGTAATCCATATAATAACTGTCCAAATAGTGGATGAGTTAATAGAATGGTTACTTCCGGTGTTTGTAGCCGTAGTATGAGTTCAAGATGATTCTTCCTATTCTCCACAGCCAGATCACTATCTTCACCATTCGCCTCTCCCTGTAGGGGAGAATCAAGAGAAACCACTGCTTCTGGCCCGTTATCCTTTGTAGAACTCTACTCCATTCCCAGGTGGCATCACTTTCTCCCCAAAATATGTCCATTGTAGGGGACTTCTCTGCAGCCTCTCTCCTAAAGGAAGAGAGTGTATGAGAACCTCCAGCAGGCCTTCTTTGTCCCAAGACTCCCTGGTAAGCAAGACCCAGAGTCCCATCTCCACCCACCTTATAAAGAGAACCATAGAAGCCCTCTAAAAAAGGAAGAAGCAACCCTTTGCAGCCCATTCAGACTGGCGCGACACGACTTTGTGGGGACTTTGAAGTCAATGCAAGTCGCCTCCAGGTCGCCCCAAAGTAGTACAGGACCCTTTTTCTAAGTCGGAGTGACTTGTGTCGCTCCTATTCGAACGGGTCCTGTACTACAAGTTGCCTGACAAGTCGCGCTAGTCTGAATGGACTCTAAAGGGCCCTTAGCTAAACTCAACTTGGTTACATGTGCTTACAGAGCATCAAATGACACCATATAACTGTATGATCAATCTACATCTTAACTGGTAAAAAAAAAAACACAAGGTGCAGGTATGAAGGTTTGCAATGCCTCTAAAGCTTCTTTTAGTCCTATTTACCCCGCTGTTCAAGAAACTAGCTCCCAGCAGCCTTTGGTTAAATACAGATTAACCTCAATGTCATCTTTGCAAAAAATTGTCAATTGTATGACCTATAAAACCTTACTTTGACTTTTGACCAACTAAATAACTGAACCAACCTTAAAGCACCCCCCTCGTCAGCTGATATTATCTTTATGTACTAGCTCATGTAATGTTGTGTTTTCAGTAACATACCTATACTTAATTTGTTAGGAAAGACGTGTGATTGCATGCAATTGTCATCTCTGTGTGAGCCTCTGTGAGGAAACCGTAGAGCAGACCTTATGTTTTGTGTTTTTAGGAGCCTTTTATACCTAGCCATTTCAGTGTCTGAAGATATTGGACATCTTAGAGGATTGTCTCTGTTTACAGCTATTATCCATATAAGAATTGATGCTTTATCCTCACAGCAAGGAATAATCAATTTATTAAAACACAGTAACAGATTATGATTATTAATTTTGTATGGTTTCATTTCTGAACATATAGTTTGTCATGTTGTCATTTTGTTATAAATAACAGGAGCGACATGATTGAGGCTTCCTATAATAACTCTAATGTGGCTTTGCAATGCTATAGAACGCTGATGGTTTCTGATAGTAAGAAGCAAAATAAAACCAGTAGATTGTATCCCTGTTTGAAAATGAATCATGTAAATGAGAATACATGCTGCTACTGCAGCATGTATGTATATATAGTCATTAATGAGGCATTTATCTCAACAAGAGCAAACATGTAATATAGTGCAGCTTACTAATCATTAGATGTGGGGCTTGTATTAGCCTTCATTTTGTTTTTAAAGTATAACTAAAGGCAAAACTTCTTTTTTTTTTTTTTTTTTTTTAGAAAGGGTAAAAAGGGATTAGAACATCTGTCAGTTTTTATTGCTGTCTGTGCCCCCGTTAAGGAGATTCACCCTCTCTATTTGACCTGTTTACCATTATCATTGACTTCAGCCCCGGGAGGTTTAATCCCCCCCCCCCCCTCCTGGCTAGGCAATTTTTTGCGATACAACACTGCGTTGCTTTAACGGACAATTGCACGGTCGTGCGACACTGTGGGAAAAAAACAAAGACCTACATTTTATTTAGATACAGTAATATATATATATATATATATATATATATATATATATATATATATATATATATATATATATTTTTTTTTTTTTTTTTCAAAATGGTCGTCTTTTTTTTGTTTATAGCGCAAAAGAGCTTTCTTTTGGTGGTATTTGATCACCTTTTTTTATTTTTTGCGCTATAAACAAAAAAAGGCCGACCCATTTTGAAAAAAAAAAAATATATATTTTACTTTCTGCTATAAGACATAGCCAATAAAAAAAAATGTAATAATTAAAATGTCATTAGTTTAGGCCAATTTGTATTCTGCTACATATTTTTGGTAAAAAAAAAAAATAACGAAAAGCGTATTTTGATTGGTTTGCATAAAAGTTATAGCATCTGCAAACTGGGATAGATTTATGGATTTTCAATTTTTTTTTTGTTTTATTAGTAATGGCGGTGATCATCGATTTTTAGCCGGACTGTGACAATGCGGCAGACAAATCTGACACTAAGTGACACTTTTTGGGGACCAGTGACACTAATACAGTGATCACTGCTAAAAAATGCACTGTCACTGTATAAATGACACTGGCAGGGAAGGGGTTGTTAACATCAGGGGTGATCAAAGGGTTAAGTGTGCTCCTATGGAGTGCTTTCTAAGATCTCTCTCTTCCTGTCTGACAGAAAGACAGTCTGCCTTGTACATAGGCAGACAGCCATTCTGTCATTCCTCCAAACGATTGCGGGTGACCGGCAGCCGCCGGACCCACTGGTTGGCTCTCCCTGTGTCCAATCAAAGTAGGAGCGCGGCTCTGGCGACGCCCACACGCCCCCAGAGCCAAAAGGAAACAATTGCGTAAAATTTTGCCTCAGTACATGTACAATGGGGTGGTCCTTAAGTGGTTAAAAGTGTAAGTAAAAAAAAAAAATCCCCAAATTTCGGGTTGTCCCAAGAAAAGTAACAGAGAGAAAATCTTCCAATGGGAACACTAGTTCTGGTGACTTGAGGGTCCCCAAGGAATTCCTTTCATTTGCAGGGATTTCCTCTCCCTTCCTGTTTAGCTACTGGACAGGAAGTGAAGCAAAATCTCTGAAATGGGACACAGATGGCGAAAAAAAAATCTGACAGGGGCCTTCCCTTTTTTTTTTTTTTTTTAACCTGGTGATCCTACCCACTAACACACTTTCTAATCTAAGGCTGAGCTCACAATGACATTGAAAGCAAGTGTTTAAGGGGCGTTTTTAAAGGATAAGTCCACCCTAAAACTAAAATCCCTGCATTTATAGAACTCCACGATCTAACACTAACCTGTCTGGCCCTGTAAGGCCCCTTTCACACATGCTGTCCGTTTGTCTGTTTTTCATCCATCTATTGACAGATGAAAAATGGACATCAATGCATCTCTGTGAAAAAAAGAATTTAAATCAGTTTACATCCGCAGTCCTCATCATCCATTTTTTTTTTTTTTAACTGATCTAAAGCTCTATTTTTCTTCCGTTTTAAAAAAAAAAAACACAGATCGAACGAAAAACTGATGTAAACTGACAAATGTTCGGTTTTTCATCCATTTTTGCATTGCTAGTGGATGTAAAAAAAACTGATGACCATTGAAGAAAAACTCATGAATACTTCATCCGTTTTGATGTGATTGAACTGATGAAATGGAAAAATGTGTAAAAGGGGCCTAAAGAAGAAAATCCGTATACTTACTTTTTTGAAGGCGATCTGATTTGGTCTCCAGCAGGGGAAGCTCTGCAGAGGACACGGCCAACAACGGCTGTGAAATGAATGGGGAGTGACCTCACCCATAGGGTTACTATGGGGCTTCCGTTCTTGGCTGTGTCCTCTCCACCCGCCTCCACAGCAAAGCCGCGGCAGCCAGCTCAGCGTGGGATTGGGTCGGATCGGCTTCAAAAAAAGTAAGTGTACTGATTTCTTCTTTACAGGCTAGATTAGTGTTAGATCGTGGACATTTTTAGGGTGGACTAATCCTTTAAAGCAAATGCAAATGGTACTATTGACAGCACACAGGAGTGCTGCTCACATTATCAAAACATGAAAGGTTTCAACTCCTTCCATTCTAGTCTATGGTAATGTGCCACAACCGTGCCGGCATGCAGTTGCAGCTCAATTGTACATTATAGTTGGCGTTTGTGGTGCAGTTTTAACGCACCAAAATGCATGTCAAACGCGCATCAGACATTTAGGGGAGCATTTTTTAATGCTCAATAGGTGCCTAATAAGCACCTAAAATGCACCTAAAATGCACCTAATAAGCACATAAATAAATCACCGGGACCGGATGGCTTGCACCCGAGGGTTCTTAAAGAGCTTAGCCAGGTGATTGCCAGACCATTATTCTTGATCTTTAAGGATAGTTTACAGATGGTTATGGTGCCAGCTGATTGGAAAAAAGCCAACGTGGTACCAATATTTAAAAAGGGGCCGAGGTGTATCCCGGGGAACTATAGGCCGGTCAGCCTAACATCAGTAGTCTGCAAGATTTTGGAGGGGATGTTAAGGGACCACATACAAGACTTTATCGATTTATGAAAAATCGTTCTTGCCAAACCAATCTATTAACCTTCTACGATGAAGTGAGCTGCCACCTAGATAAAGGTAAGCCTGTGCCTGTGGATGTGGTGTATCTGGACTTTGCAAAGGCCTTTGACACCGTTCCCCACAAACGCTTACTGTACAAACTAAGGAAGGTAGGTATGGACCATAAGGTGAGTACCTGGATAGAGAACTGGCTCCAGGGGAGAGTCCAGAGGGTGGTGATAAATGGGGAGTACTCGGATTGGGCGGGTGTGGAAAGTGGGGTCCCCCAGGGTTCTGTCCTGGGACCAATCCTGTTTAATTTATTCATAAATGATCTAGAGGAGGGGATATCTAGTACAATCTCAGTATTTGCGGATGATACTAAACTAAGCATGCCAATATCTTCTATGCAGGATGTGGAAACCTTACAAGCGGACCTGAACAAAATAACGGGGTGGGCAACTACATGCCAGATGAGGTTTAATGTTGAAAAATGTAAAGTAATGCACTTGGGGGCCAAAAACCAGAAAGCAAGCTACTCACTAGGGGGGAGCCTCTGGGTGAGTCTAGGATGGAAAAAGACTTGGGGGTACTGGTAAAGCCAACAGAATACTGGGATGTATAAAAAAGGGGATTCACTCCAGAAATAAAGAGATTATTCTCCCACTCTACAAGACTCTGGTCCGGCCACATCTGGAGTATGCTGTCCAGTTCTGGGCACCGGTCCTCAGGAAGGATGTGCTGGAACTGGAAAGAGTCCAGAGAAGGGCAACAAAAATAATTAAGGGAATGGAGGACATCCGCTATGAGGAAAGACTACAAGCACTGAACTTATTCTCTCTGGAGAAGAGACGACTGAGGGGGGATATGATATCAATGTTCAAATACTGTACTGGCGACCCTAGCATAAGGAACAAACTATTCAGAGAAAGGAGATGCAATAAGACACGTGGCCACTCACTAAAACTAGAGGAAAGGCGGTTTAACCTTAAAATGCGTAAGGGGTTCTTCACTGTAAGAGCAGTAAGGATGTGAAATTCTCTTCCACAAGCAGTCGTATCAGCAGGGAGCATTGATAGTTTCAAAAAACTGTTAGATGGTCACCTTAGAGACCACAACATACAGGGGTATACAATGTACGGTTAAAAGCAAACACACACACACACACATTATAGGTTGAACTGGATGGACGGATGTCTTTTTTCAACCTCACTAACTATGTAACTATGTAACTATTCAGTATACAGGAATCAAGAATAGCTGTGAGCCTTTACTAAATGGTCTTGTGTTTGTGGTACCCCATCATGGTAAGATTATGGTAAAAGGTAAACTATGGCCTTATCTGAGATACAAGAACATATTGGAAGCATATTGTGCTGTTGTCTGTATCTTCCCTTGATATTATTAAGAATCTGGCAATATTGTGTGTTTTTTTTTTTTCTAGATTTCCTGTCATCTTGTCAATTGAAAACCACTGCAGTGTGGTGCAGCAAAAGAAAATGGCTCAGTACTTGACTGAAATCCTGGGAGACAAGCTAGATCTGTCTTCTGTGATGAATGGAGATCTGTCAAAGCTGCCTTCTCCAGAAACCCTGAAAGGAAAGATATTAGTGAAGGTAATATAGATGGATGCTATAAAAGCTCACATGCCTTGTCACTTGCACCCTAACCCTTATGAGGTTCTGTTTTTAGTCCAAACACTTCTACTGTGCATTAACCACTTAAGACCCGAAAGGTTCCCCCCCATGACCAGGCCATAGGGTTGCCAGGTCTGCTTCCAAAAAATAGCAGACAAGCAGGGGGTGGGGGGTGTAAGTAGTAAAAACATTTAAAAAAATGTACTATTAAATTATATATTCTCTTACAAACATTTTAACACGTATTAAAATCACTTCAAAACTTTACTTAAAATTCAAAACATCAAATATCTTATAATAATATGTAAAATATTAAATTACATTTTACTTTGCTGTCCTTATGTATTTTTTATTGGACTGCGCAACTTTGATAAATTTTTTGTGTTTTAAGGAATAATTTTTTAATTTCAGTACAACGTTGAGAAATATTAAAAAATATACAAAGTTCACTTCGAACTGATGGTTACGTTCGTCGGTCCACAAATTTCCCATGACGCTGAAAATTCGTTCAACGTTTGCATTTGATACCGGAATTGATGCACAATACTGGAACAGTTTCAGTAAACTCAGAGCTGCCTCTTTCTTGAAAAAGTACGTCCACTTTTCAAGGGCTGAATCGCCCTGCAGATGAACATAAACTTCTAAGGCAGAAATCTCATCGAAGAGAGTGTTGGGTGGAAGTTCTTCTCGCCATGGTGATAATAACCAGATGTTCGTCATTTCTTCTAAAGTTGGAGGATTATTGCGATCAATTAGATTGAAACAACTTAGCGTCTCATATGTCCACTATTTTGTGAAAAAAAATAGTGAACACAATGTGAAAAAAGTGGACTGTCCACTCAAATAGTGGACACCTGGCAACCTTACCAGGCCATTTTTTGCGACATGGCACTGTGTTAATTTAATTGACAATTGTGCAGTCGTGCGACGCTGTACCCAAAAAAAATATATGTCCTTTTTTTTCCACAAATGGAGCTTTCTTTTAGTGGTATTTGATCACCTCTGTAGTTTTTGTTTTGTGCTTTAAACCAAAAAAGAGCGACGATTCTGGAAAAAAACAATATTTTTTACATTGTGCTACAAAACCTATCCAATCAAAAAAAAATAAAGTCACATTTTTTCATCAATTTAGCCCAATATGTATTCTGCCACATATTTTTGTTTAAAAAAAAAAAAAAAACCCAATAAACGTATAGTGATTGGTTTGCACAAAAGTTATCGCATCTACAAACTAGGGGATAGATTTGTCATTTTTATTTATTTTTTACTAGTAATGGCGTAGCTCAGCGATTTTTTTTTTTTTTAGCGGGGCTGCGACATTGTGGCAGACAGATCTGAAACCTAACTGACACTTTGAGGGGACCAGTGACATGACTACAATAAGCAGTGCTAAAAATATGCACTGTTACTGTACTAATGACACTGGCAGGGAGGGGGTTAACACTAGGGGCGATCAAAAGGTTAAGTGTGCTCCTAGGGAGCGCTTTCTAACTGTGTGAGGGATGTACTCTGTCTCCATGGGGAGTAGGGATGGGCTTGATGTTAGTGTGTCCAGCAGGAATTTTGCCCGCCAATGAGCGCCTTATAATGCACTGCGCTGGTACAGTGAATAAATTACTGATGATTGGCCAAAGCATGCACATGACATGTATGTTTTGGCCAATCCCAGCACAATGTCCTGTCAGAGCCATGATTGGCCAAAGGCAGGCTGCCTTTAGCCAATCATGGCTCAGGTGCTAAGTCTACGCCCCACACTATATAAGGATGCTGCTTATACAGCAGCCGCGTATAGTGTGAGATCATAGAGGTTTGGCAGGTAGTTAGTGAATAGTGAGTATAGTCAGTTTAGTGCAGTCAGTGTAGTGTACAGGCATACTCCACTTTTATAATGTATAGATATGTTGTAGTCCTGTGTCCCCTCTCGGTGCTCCCTTAAGTTTTGTGTCCCTGTCACTTATAGTTCGTGAGCAGTGCCATGTCAAAATTACCAATATTTCCAATAGATGCCAATGAGCACTGAAAGCTGAAAATTGGTCTAAGCAGGAAAGGGGTAAAAGTGCCCTGTATTTAAGTGGTTAAGGGGAACATTATGACAGAATTAAAAAAAAATGGCATGGGATCCCCCCCAAAATCTATACATGACCCTTATCCGAGCATGCAGCCTGGCAGGCCAGGATGGGAGGCAAAGGGGAAGATGAGCGAGCGCCCCCCTCCTGAACCATACCAGGCCACTTGCCCTCAACATAGGGAGGGTGCTTTGGGGTGCCCAAACCCTGGGCTGTAGTTCTGGGAGTCCAAGGGTGGGGGGCTTATCAGAATCTGGAAGCCCCCTTTAACAAGGGGGCCCCCAGATCCTGCCCCCCCATGTGAGTGGGTATCGGGTACATCATACTCCTACCCATTCACCAAAAAGTGTACACAAAAAATAAACACAAAAGACAGTTTTTGACAAGTCCTTTATTCAAAAGTAAAAATAAAAAAATAGTGTCCCCCGATGTAAATCCATTGTCAATCACGTTGCCCTCTGCACCTGAAAAATAGAAGAAAAATCAAAACTGCTCCTGCCTCTTCAGAGGCCTCCCGACGAATGAGGCGCTTGAGCTGTGACAGCTCTTTTATAGACAAGGGGCGGGACCACCCGATTAAGTCACCTGGGGGAACCGCCCCCTTCTGGCGTCACGTGATAATACAATGCAATCCGCCAGAAAGTCACCCTCCTGGGTTTATCAGGGTACATTCCTCTCACTGTATCTTTGCTCAAAATATATAAGGAAAGCTCTTAGCACAACACTGCTGAATAAAAGCATCTTTATTAGAGTACAAAAAAACTTGCAAAACGTATAGAGTACAGGTCAAACACTCTGGCAAATCTCACCAGTTTCTGGGTATCAAAGACACCGTAAGTAACGCCAGTCGGCCCACTGACGCGTTGCGTAACTCATCACGTGACTTCCTCAGGGTGAGGAGCCTAGTGACGAACGCCGGGACTTTTTTTGGCTTTAAAAAATCTTTACGCTTTATAACTGCTTTAAATTTGCTAAATAAGTTCTGGGTGCATCAAAACAAAAGATGTTCAATGTCTAAAGTTGGTTTCCTTTCCAAATCGGTCACAACCTCTGCACATGCTCAGTTTTCAGTGAGTTTCTACGCTGAGCATTTCCTCCCTATCACATCTGAGCAGCCCATGTGACTATAGAGTCACATATGTGGGTGTATACACAGTGCTAAGTGACAGCCCACTCCCTCCCTCCCTCCTCCTTCATGCCCACTAACCAGCTAAACACAATGGGGTAGAATATTACATGTAGAATAATGGTGGCTTCATCTCCCTCTTATTTTAAGACACAGGCTGGAGGGGTGTGATGCAGCCTGTGACTGTCAGAAATCTGACCACACTATAATAAAAATTTGATTTCAAATATATATTTATATTATCATTTAAAACCGTTCATTATGGGTGCTCAACCTGTGGCCCTCCAGCTGTGGAATTACAAGTCCCATGAGGCATTGCAAGGCAACGAGTAGAGGTATGATGGGACTTGTAGTTCTGCAACAGCTGGAGGGCCAAAGGTTGAGCACCCATTGCTTTGTTAATAATTATTTTGACTCTGCATCCTAAAGGCTTTTTTATTTTTTGAACACATGACCAGCAGCAGAGGACTAGAAGCTCCTCCTGCTTATGTTTCCCTGCAGACAGACTGGGAAAGAGCTGGGTCATGTGACAGCTGTAGATCAATTAGGAAAAAGGTACTTTTTTAAATTTTTTTTTATTTAAAATAATTACAGTGCCGTCATCCACATACAGAAACAGAAGGAACAATGTAAATTAAACAGTGTGTGTTTAGTATCACTTTAAGTCCCTTTACAACATCATTGACAGCAGGGGCATAACTACAGGGGTTGCAGGGGTTGCAATCGCTACCGGGCCCCATGCTCC
This sequence comes from Pelophylax lessonae, assembly GCF_965119305.1. NCBI lineage: Eukaryota > Metazoa > Chordata > Amphibia > Anura > Ranidae > Pelophylax > Pelophylax lessonae. The sequence continues at coordinate 79,203,236 of NC_138779.1, read as the reverse complement.
AGGGGGCCCGGTAGCAAACCAGTGGGTGAACTTCTAGGATCTCAAAGGTCACACTTGCGACCGGGCCCTGGCATTTCACCACTGTGGGGAGGCCCCAAGATTGCAGGAAGGGGGCCCACTGCAGAACTTGTGAAAGGATCCTGATGCGGGACCATAATAAAAGGCCATGCAATGAGATTAAAGAGCCCCAGGATTAGTGGGAAGAGCCCCAGGCTTGAAGGGAAGGGCCCCGGCCAGGGGTCTGGGGGGCCCTTCATGATTTCTTGCATCGGGGCCCTGAAGGTTCTAGTTACGCCTCTGATTGACAGTATTTATCTCCACTCCTTGGGGCATCAGTGCATGCCCTATATGCATTCCCTATGCATTGCACTTAAATGTTGTGCTAAAAGCTTGTCCACGATAAATACTGTATGACGCTTATCTTTTCTCTTATACATGGTATTGGAACATTCAGAATACATGTGCTTTTTGTGTAGTTGAGTTCTCCCCAGTGACCTACTTCATCATAATCACCATCATGTGACATGTCCTAGTCAATACCACTGACAATTGAAAGATCAATAGAACTTGTGCAATGGCCATGTTAAAGTTGAATTACAGATCTAGCGTCTTGTTTTCGTTTTTTTCACACTCTGCAGCATTATTAAGGGGCTGCAGCTGTTATTTCACTATTTAAAAAACACAGGATTTAGGACTAATGAGATTCTCAGCTGCTTAAGAGACCTTCCACCATTTTCACGAAATATCTTAAACATTGGAGTTTGTAGTAACAAGCAGGGTATACAGTGCTTTGCACTTGAATTTTGAGTATCCGATGGGAGCCTTTATGTCATATGGTTGTGTGTGTGTGCTTACAATCTATAAAGCCACAAAGTACAAACATTGCTGGTGGACAAAGATAATTAAGCCGTTTAAGCTGATCTGGAATGAGTGGACAGGTTACATCATATATGAGCCCTCTACTGAACATGCTTCTTGCCTGATTGTTTGGTTTTATTACTTCTGAGACACAGTTTAATAACAAGGTTACACCAAATAAGTTGGGGAAAGTTGGAGTTTCTCATGTCTAGTCGGGGCTTTTTTTTTGTTTGTTTTTTTTTTGTATTTAGAGAAAGAATGGGTGCTTGAACTCCCCCATTCTGAGTCACTTCTGGTCTCTGCCCCCTACCCACCTCTGAGCACCATCCCTTGGTTCCACCCCCTACCCACCTCCCAGCACCTCCTCATTTAGAGAATACAGAGCCAAGTATCATTATGATGTGCTAGGTAATTTGTTTTGAATTTGGGAATGATAAAATGAAAAGCCGTAAAATAGATCCCCTGCAGCCAGCAGCAGTATACCACCCCAACAACACAGGACCCCTGCAACAATATATCACCCCAGCAACAATAGACCCCTGACAGCAAGAACAGATTTCCCAGCAGCCAGCCTCAATAGACTCTGCAGCAGCCAGGAACAATAGACCCCTCCCTCAACAATAGATCCCTTCCAGCAACAATTGACCCCTCAAGCAACAATAGATCCCCTCCAGCAACAATAGACCCTCCAGTACACCCTAGCACTCCTTGCCATTACTTTTATTCAGTGCTGGAGGTGCCGGAACTGTGTTCCCCCACGTTCCCACTGAAAAGAAGCCCCTTGTCTAATCCTGTTACAATCAACATTGACTATTTTTATTCCTTATTCTGCCAGCATTGGTAAGCCTAGATAGGAAAGTAGATCATATTTCCTTGTTTTAAACTTTTTTTTTGTTTCCACATTTCTTCAGTTACTTTCTGGTTTCCATGCCTATGCAAATGATGTCATACCTCCCAGGAGTTTTATTTGAATACTAGAAATTCATTGTATAGCGTTTTTGGTTTGTAGTGTTCAGATGCAGTGTATTTCAGTGTCTCCAAATTGTTGAAGCCACACATTGGCATGAATGCCAGGCAAGTAGCATTCCTAGAAACAGCAGTCCGCAATGGCAACCTATATATCTTCTATAGGCCTTGTTTACTGCCGTAAAGAACAGACATTTTTCACCACATTATTGAAGCCTTCCAAATGCTTTGCAAAACCAATATCTGTTTTTTTAACATTAATAGGAACAGCCTAGTGCAGATATATTCAGAATATGTTTGCACCAGTTCGCTTGGCCTTGTTTTTAGTTTATCCAGCAATGCTTGGCAGGCATTGCCAACTTGCAGCGTTCAAACCAATTAAAGCGCTTCGCGACATTTTAAAGCGGTTCAGAAAGTTTGTGTTTGTTCCAGAAAAAAATGATTGTAAGGTGTTCTAAAAGTTTTAGAAAGCATTTTAGCCCCAGTACACACTGGTACTGTAGTGGAGTGAATGGCAGTCTCAGCCTGGGCCCCCAACAGGTCTTGTCCCATTATTCAGCTCTGAGGGGCAGAAATAAATGTATTGGGAGCGTTGCCTGGTGAGGTCCAGGCTGAGACTGCCATTCACTCTACTACAGCAAATCTGTTTTGATATGAGGCCTCCAGGACATCCAATTTGCCTACACTATGTTTGAAGCATAGACCAGCTCCTTCCCTGGCCGACACTTGCAGCGGTGGGCACAGGACCAGCGTTCCATCACAACCTGAGCTCCACATTTTCCCCTTTTTTCTTTTTGTTGCGACACACAAAGCCACACGACAAGTGAAATCACATCCCAGATAGCAAGAAATTAAGTTGCCAGTTTGAAAATTACTTGCTAAACTATTGCCAGACTTGCCAGGCTTCAAATGTTTGTTGCACAATTGCAGCAAGTCCGCATTGCCTGACTCCAGATCAACTTTCTTTGCAAACATTCTGCAAATCTGCTTCAAGTTCTGGTTCAGTAATGTTGTGCTATAGTCATCCCACCACAGGGGGTCACTGTGACTTGCACAGCTCCTGCTGTAGACTGACCATTGCACTTTTGCCAGGCTAGAGACTTGCCATGCAAATTTGTTATGAATTGGAAAAGTGTCAACCAGAACTTGTACTTCAAGTGTTCTGCAAGTGTACAACTTGCCAGTGAAAATGAGTAAGTTAACAAGACTTACAAGTCAACACTGTAACCAAATGTGTGGCAAGTTATCCTTGTTACATATCTGGGATTATATTCAATGGTAGTAGTTCCAATCAGTGCGACCCAAGATGCTGCAACTTTGAACAAGCTTTCTGCACTACTTTGGTGCGACTCCAGTGCTATAGACTTGTTAACTCACAAAAGTCACATTCGATAAGAATCAACAGGGATGCATCCTCATTACATCAAACATGCCACAAAAACTTGAGTGGTAAGGAAATATATCCTTTCTACAGTCATGATGTTAAAAAAAAAAAAAAAATCTGTGTGGTACTTTCAGGGCATTAGGTATTGAATGTGCTCGTTAGGTCAGTTTGTCCAGAATTGTGCTGTACATAGGTCATCGGTTGTGCTGCAGACAATCAGACTGGGTGCATAGGTTGGCATGCTATTAAATGGGGTCAAATAAGGACAGCGTTTCGTTCCCCAGATCATAGAGCTGCCAGATGGCCAAGGCTGTGCAGCCGGTAATATGTGATCAAGGAAACAGAACTTCATATTCAGAATACTTTAATAATTCCAAAGGGAATTGTGCAGCAGTCATTCTAATTTCCTTTAACAATGAATATGTCACCATGAATATGTCACAATGAATATGTAAAATATTCTCAGCCACTGACCTGCAACAAGAATGGATGCCAGGAAAGTCCACATAAGATGAAAACTCCTAATTTGTCCACTTGTTCGGAGTCAATGACTCAAAAAAGACCTAAACTAAAGATAGGCAAGAAGCTAGCATTTTCATAAGGAGGAGTTGGCAATGGCCACATCCACATTTTGTAGTGCAACGTAATTTAACTAAACATCATCTGCTTTGATGATGATCAAAAAAAATTAAGGACTGTTCTGTCATTTTGGTGTTTTTCTTCATTTTCCTACCGCTGTTTGTCAGTTTCTAGAATTGGTTTTCGCAGGTCATCCGAGAGCGAATACAATACATTTCTAATTAGTGGTGTTTCCCAATAGCATTAGACTCAACCCATGTCGTTAGCCGGCACATATTTGCTCCTGCCTGAAACCTTGTGAAGGAGGAATTATTCCCTTGGTAGAAAAACAGTGTGTGTGTGTGTAGACATATTCAAAACAACAAGTTTACTTATCACTTTACCCTGGAGAGCCATTATTTGTGTAACAACTGTTTAGAGGGTTTGAGAAATATAGATCTCTACCTATTGCTGGCCCCATTGCTTGGTAATTGTCTTGTTCTGTTGCCCTTTAAAGCGGACCCGTAACTGTCTATTAAATAGGCTGCGATGGAGAATGGTGGGGAGGAGTAGAGCCGGTTTTTCTTTTTATCATATTTGTAATGTTTTTGTGGGTCAGGGTGCATTTAATTTATAAACAAACCACTGAGCAATGCTAAGGTTTGGGCTAGATACATAAAATTCCTATTTATAAAACTGTGTTTTAAATTAGGTAAAAAGACCGTCAGGAGGATTTATGTAGAGGAACCTACAGGTCATAAAGCTTTACCATCATGTATCCCAGCACCTTTATGGGTACTTGCACACTCTACAGATATATGAACATCAGACTTTCCTGGCAAAAAAAACGCAAGGATAAGATGGATAGCACTTGCATGTATTTGCATGTATACATGTGAAAAAGTCCTTCTGGCTTTCTTTTAATCAGGGTAGTGCAGTGTGTGTGTACAGTTTATCTCTATGTAAAAATATTAACCAGCAATGATTTCTGGGGTTTTTATTTTTTTGTCTTTTACTGATCTGTTTACGCAGCTGTGTGTACAGGCACATTGAAAACAATGGTCTGCATTTAGATCTATAAAAAAAAAAAAAAACACTTGTACTTTTTAAGGCAGCAGTGTGTAAGAGGCCTTAGGAGGAATTGGCTACCACCAGGCATACCTGCACTTGAAGTGATTGTAAAGGTTCCAATTTTAATTCTATAATAACAAATGTTCTATTTACCTGCTCTGTGCAATGGTTTTGCACAGAGCAGCACCAATCCTTCTCTTCTCAGGTCCCCCGCCAGTGCTCCTGGCCCCTCCCCACTGCTTAGTGCTTCCATAGCAAGCTGCTTGCTCCAGGGGCACTCGTGCATGCTTACTCCCAAGCCACCTCCTGTGTCTCTGAGATATACAGAGCAAGGCTCGGCCCTGCCCCCCACTCTCTCCTCTCATGCACATTTAGGGTTGCCACCTCCTCCCTTTAAACCAGGACACATAATAATCACACAGGTTCTGAGGCTGATGTAATGCACATAAGGCACTAAGTGAGTTTAATTACCACCTTATTCAGCCACAGAACCTGTGTAATTAATGTGTGGCCTGGTTTAAAGGGATGAGGTTTCTTGTTCAGTTATCCTTTATATTTATAATATGAGGTCAAAGGCCCTTGCACTACATAGTTGAAGGTAAATCTAAAGGTAATTGAATAAGACAATTGTGTAATATATGGCCAGCTCTAGGTAATGACAGAGATATTCTCTGTGCAATGGCATTAAATGTATTTTAAAATACAATTCATGGAAGTCTGTGTTGATATCATCGTCCTGTATCACCATGTACAGAAGAAAGGCCAACACTAGTAGCCAAGCAAGTACTGCTGCATTTACATGTGCTGACGGGGGGGGGGGGGGGGGGAGCAGAATGAGCAGACATAAGACCTCATTGGTGTGCTGCTGCTCTGCAGATGTTTTTGAGCAAGCTATGTTGTTGCATTAAAGGTGGAGACTCTATCTATGCAGTCTGGCAGAGGTGCTGAAGCCATAATACTGGCCTTATGGAATTACATATCCTTTAGCAGACCAAACAGTGGACATGTATGTACTGTATGTCAACTGTCTGTTTACCAACTCTGGAATTCCGCTCTGAGGATGACAGGTGGCATACTACATCAGTTCTGAGAAAAATGTATTTTTGTCTCTTCCAGGGGAAGAAACTGCCTTCCAGTATTAGTGATGATGCAGAGGAAGGGGAGGTTTCTGATGAAGACAGCGCAGACGAGATCGACGAAGACTGTAAACTCCTAAATGGCGATGTATGTAAGCTAGAACTTTGTTTCACAGTGCTGTCTGTCGTATGTTAAGCATATGTAAAAAAAAATTATGTCTAAATGACAGGGAAAAGGAATTTGTAATTAAGTTTCAGGACACGTCACTCTTGCCCTTAAAGTGGTACATGTATAGAGTCTGAATCAAAACTCTCATAAAACTTTCACTGATTTAATCTAACATCTATCCGCTTCCGCATCTGTATAAATGTGTTTATTTTTTGAAAGACATGGTGCAAACTAAGTTCAGGGTTAAATAGTTAATTTTAGGGAATGGTATTAGTTCTAACATGTCATGTTAACCAGCCCCTTCCTGAATGAATACAATGAATGATCAGTACCAAACAGTCCTGTGTTCATTTATCACTGAAGCATAATAAACTCTGTGAACGTGAATGAATAGGAGCCTTTGTACAGAGACTTGTATTCATTCATCTGTAGTGCAGTTGAGGCTGCAGAGAAAGGGAATGGGGACTCTGTGTCAATTTTTCTAAACAAGTGAGAACTATAACAATGTAAAAACATAGAATACAAAATGGCAAAATAAAGTGCTACAAAATAAACAGTGTTGTAACATGTGTTTCAGCACAAATGTTCTTCGATAAATAACACCAAGTGTCCCATTCACACTATTTGTCCAAAAAAATGGATTTTCAATAAAATCTAAAAGCATGTATAGTTTAATCTAATCTAATTCCAAGAAACATCCAGTGAATATTCAGATAAAAGTGACTTAATTCCCTTAACGCATTATTTGGAATCTCACTCACCAAAGATATTTGTCTATCTTATTAAAGATTAGGCTGAAAGGGCTTGTATCTTCTTCTGACTATGGCAATCCACCAAAATAGCCTCTAAAGCAGCAGCAATCCTCCACAGTCTGTTTTCCTTTACAGCTCCAAAAAGAACTTGGATGGATGGATAGGAAGAGACTCGCGTAGAGTAATGCAATCACCACACTCTACTAAACCCCAATAAATCAAACTGGCAATACACAGGAGCAGGCACAAACCGCAAGCCTTCGGCTGCTGTTTCTACTCGGTTTCCAAAGCTGACCAAGGCTTACACTGAACTCCTTCCAACCCAGCTCGCAGCAAGTATGCTCCACCCCTACATGTTTCGTCCTCTATGGACTTTATCATGACCACGTAGGATGAAACAGATTAACACTTTCAGTGGGGTTATTCGTATACAGCTGCTACAACTGATTTGCACAGTGGGGTTGTTATTTCAAACATATCACGAAGGGCTACATTTGCAGCTGCTGCTTTCTAATTGACATGAAGCGGACTGCCTGCACAGGGATGCATGGAACACATGACATCCCTGTGCACGTAAACCCAACCTTCACAAAGGCATACACTTTAGTATGCCCCATGTGAATGAAGCCTTAGTAGGAATTTAACAGGAATTTTGTAAATTATTTTGAGTTTGTGTGCTAATAAAGATTTTAGTGTATTGTTAGTGAAAACAGTGATTTGATAAACCTTTATGAAGCTATTTCGGGGTCTAAAATCAACTATTGTGGGGATTGTACTGGGGGGTCAGTCTGTCCCTTCCTTATGCTATCCTATTTTAATCTGATAAAAATAAATAAAACATTTCCTGGTGCTCCTAATAATGTGCCCCTAATAAAGTCTACATTACCTAGTGGGTCACACACAAGGGTCTTGTGTGAATTTAGGTGTTCACTTGGAGCTGGACTTAAATAAAAGATTTGAAAGGAAAACCATAATTGTCCATGACCACAAACAAGACCTTTAATTTAACAGTTCATAAATAGGTCCATAAATGACGTTTCGGTGAGCACTGTGATGCAGAGGTGACAAATAAAAATGTGCTCAGCTAAGGTAATTCAATTTCTTGACTGATGCTCATTTAAGTTAATGAACAAAATGACCAAACCTGTCACCTAGAAAGTCTACTTAAGAAAATCAATAGTATGCATTGATCGTACCTCAATGGCATCCAATGTTATTAATTCAGCTGTATCATTGAGGTTGAATTATGTCCACAAATTTTCATAATATAAGTGTAGTGGTGACCCTCTACCTGATGAATTTAGCCGGCCCTCTTAGCCTTTCTATTGGTAATCTGGTCTACAGCTGCCCCAAGCACTCACTGACACACCAGCAGCGACCAAATGGTCTACATCCATGTTGTCAATTTTTTTTCACCTGCAGGTTTTATTGCCTCGTGGCCAAGAGAGAGGGGGATAAGGATCATAGGTTCCCATAACAGTGACAAAAATTCCTTGTGCTCCAATAGAAATCACTTAAGTCCCTCTCGTGGGCCAAGGATTTACCATTAATCTGAGACCAGCAGTTGACTGACCAAGCATTCTGAAAGTGCTCCACTTTTCTGTCTTCCTTCCTGACCATAACATAAGCCAGTTTCCCATTCCCTGGCACTAGATTCTGGAGCCGATGAGGCCTCTCTTGGAAGCAGGCCTGAGGAAGTCATAAGGCTCATCACAGTTGATGCCCTATTTAGTCAATGTTTGGGAGGCTAACACTCATCTAGAAGGGCTCCCTGAATATTTTTTTTCCTCCTTCACTGGCAATAAACCGAACAGTAATTGTCCAGGGTGACACACAAAATCATAAACCAAACCATTGAATCTTCTTCATTTATCTGCTGAAGAACACTCCCCAACAACAGGGAGAAGCAAATGATGCCCCAGACTTAGGGGAAAGTCAAAGAATGGAGAAGACAATGACAATAAGAGCTCAGGCTGGCTACAACCTAGCTGCCCATAAAGCTTAGACTAGCAGCACTCCAACCTTAGCAGGACTGTTTCACATGCACTGGATTTCCTGTCTTGCGATGCCAACATACAGTTGCAGTGTTTTTACCCATGTTACCTAAAACACCTCAAGGCCACATTCAATGCGGTGCATTATTTATTTTGAATGGGCTGCCAAGGTATGACAACACAGGTTTAAGAGCCCATTCAGACTAGCGCGACACGACTTTGGGGGGCGACCTGTGAAGTCGCGTGCACCGCGACTTCGGCGCGACTTGCAGAGACTTCACATAATGGAAGTCTATGCAAGTCGCCTCCAGGTCGCCCCAAAGTTGTACAGGACCCTTTTTCGAAGTCGGAGCGACTTGTGTCGCTCCTATTAGAACGGGTTCTGTGCTAATCAATGGACCGTGACCGAGCGCGACTTGTCAGGCTGACAAGTCACGCTAATGTGAATGGGCTCTTAATTCACATGCATCTTTTCTCCAGATTCACTGCATGACAGTGCATAGATGGTTCACACCTGTGTCCTTTGATATGCTCGCTAGATGCATTGGAGTGCCAATAATTTTAACTGTACATCATGTGCTGTTATATCGTGGGTGTTACTGCACATTACCATAACGCCAAGATTGAACTGACCCTAATACAGAGCCCCATACAAAGCAAAAAGGTAGTAATGATGATGTTGATTTTTATTTGCATTGTTTGGCAAAACCCCATTCTAGTCTTATGCCTCATGCACACCCCATTCTAGTCTTATGCCTCATGCACACCCCATTCTAGTCTTATGCCTCATGCACACCCCATTCTAGTCTTATGCCTCATACACACTAGAGGTTTGCAAAACTCATTCTACAACTGATGCTGCTGGTGTTTTTAGGAGTTTTGCAGTAGCGTTTTGCAGCATTTTTTAGCATTTGTGTTTTTAGCTTTTTTTTTTTAGCAAAACTATACTCCCACAAAAGCTTATGGCTCATAAACGCTGAAAAGCTGCATTTTTCAGCTTTTTTCACCCTTTAGAGCTTTAGAGTTAGTCTTTTTAGAGCTGAAAAACTCCTCTTCAAACCCACTAATACTGGGGTTCTTTTCCAGCCAGAAAACGCCCCTGCCCAAAAATGCTGATAAAAGCCTATGTGTGCATGGACACATAGGATAACATGCTGGCAACTTTACTGGCTGCAGAAAAAAGTCTGAAGCCAAAACAGCAGCTATAAAATTGTCCGGTGTGAGTGATGCCTAATTATACTCATTGTGGAACCTAAGGGGTTAAGGCTGTTTGATCCTGTCTTCTCTAATCCTCCCCTTCGTTTACTGTCCCTAATCCATCTGCTGATAGTACAGAGCCTTGGAGACGCACTGCACATGGTTAGTTTGATGTGTAGTGCTATAGTGTTTTTTTTTTTGTTTTTTTAGGGGGGGGGGGGGGTTGCATGTGATCAGCACTGTCCAGACAGAGGGTCAGGGATCATGCCACCTCATAGGACAGTTAGAGGTGAATGAAAGCTCCTCCTAAAAGCTTTAACCAGTGTTTGGCCAGACACTGATAGAAATCTCAAAACTGCTATATACTGCTGATGAGAAAAGGTATTCGGCAGTTTATATTTACTAAAATAATTGCATTTCCATGTTCTGTGTACTGTGGGAGACCAGATATAGTGAATGCAGGCTCCTGGGTTTAGTAAAACTTTAATTTGGCTGATATATCTGTGAACTGATTTGCATCTCCCTCAACCACCATGAATGAAGCTAATATAAAATCGGTCATTGTTAAAGCCCAATTATTGAAGAGAAACGGTTTTGAGACCTGTGCTTACATTATTGATTTTTTTCTGAACAATAATTTTACTGTGTGTCATGCGCTGATCCTCTGTCTTTTACAACTTTTAAATTCATAGCATGCACACTATTTTTTATTTCTCACTAAATAGGAAAAATGTAGATCAGGCTTTAGAACGAGATAGAAAGACATAACCTTGTCCCATGTGCAAAGCATTAGTGCACAAAAAGGATGTTGTAAAAATGGAAAGACTGCAGAAATGGACAACTTACAGCTGATTTCCAAGGAAGTCGTAAAACTACCCTTGCAGTAGGGGCATGCGCATGTTTGTATAGGGGAAGATTAAAAAGGCATGTTTACTTACCTTATCCTTGGCTTCCCGGGAAGCTGACACTCCAGGTTCTCACTTATAGCGTGGAACTGGCAGCTGATGGATGATGCATCAAAAAGAAGCTGCTTTGAAGAAATGACCACAAAGAAAGCCGAAACCTGTGGCAGCAAATGATAAGATAAATAAAAAGTTTCTGTAATGATACCATAGGAAATAATTTGCATTTTACCTTTCCGGTGTAAGGGGAACCCCAGTTTAGGGGAGTTTTACAACTCAGCAACACAAGTACCACCACTGGCGCCGACAGTGACCCCAATCTTCATTTGAGGAGTGGATGTGGAGGAAGTAGAGAGTTACAAGTATTTGGGGGTGCACATAGATAATAAATAAATAAGCTAGACTGGAGGAAGAACACTGAGGTGCTCTATAGGAAGGGCCAGAGCCGCCTCTACTTTTTGAGGAGACTGAGGTTCTTCATCTGTTTTATGAGTCTGTGGTGGCCAGCGCTCTCCTCTATGCTGTGGCATGCTGGAGAAACAAGCTTAAGGGCCATACACACTATAAGATTTTCTGAAGACTTTTTCCTTCAGATTTACCTTTTCTATGTAGTGCAAGGGCCTGCCAGATTGCATACAAATTGAAAGTGTTTAGGTTTGACCTCATATTATCTGGTTTTGGTAAAAGTCTTCAGAAAATCTTATAGTGTGTATGGCCCATTAGGGTGTCCAACACTAACAGACTCCACAAACTGATTTTTCAAGGCCAGTGATGTTGTTGGATTGGAATTTGAGTGTTTAACAACAGTGTTGGAGAGGAGAATGTTGTTTGGGGTACATTCAATCTTGGACAACCCCTCCCACCCACTCCACAATACACTGGTCAGTCTGTGGATTACCGTCAGTGACAGATTGTTACAACCACAATGCACCACAGAGTGGAACAGAAAATAATTTTGCCTGTGGCCATCAAGTTTCATAATTCTTCTCTGTAAGGGCTGGAGGTGAAGATATAATTCTCGTTTATGATTAGGATTTTGTTATTTTTACAGTATTTTGGTAAAATGTTAATAAGTATTTGGGGTAATGTAAGGGCTCTTTCACACGGTCCGCTCCGTAGGCGGATCCGTGTTGCTCAGCAGGGATCGATCCGCGATCCCCGCTGAGCCAGGCGGATGACAGCTCCGTCTCCGCTTGCAGAGCGGAGAGGGAGGTGTCTCAGCCCCCGCTGCCCTCTATGGGGGATCGGATGAGAGCGGACCGCTTGTCCGCTCTCATCAGATCCGATCCGATCCGATTACTGAACGGATGGAAAAATAGGGTTTCCATCCGTCCAGATTTCACGCACAGGATCGGATGCGGATGGCAGCGGGTGTCAGCGGAGATGTCTCCGCTGACACCCGCTGCCCCATAGAGCTGCATGGAGGATCCGATCAGATCCGCCTAAAAAACTGACAGGCGGATCTGATCGGATCGCCCGTGTGAAAGAGCCCTAATAGAAAGTGGTGTATTATTTGCATTTGGTAGTTTGATTTTCTGTTATTTTAATCTGTGTTATTTATTCTATCTTATATTTTAATTGTATGGATGTTTTTATTTGTAGTGTAGTTTTAATTTGTTTTTGTTTTTATTTTGGCGCTAATAGCTGCTGTTGGTAATTTTGTTGTGTTTTTGTATTTTGTTATGTTCATTGTTGTGATCTTGTGTTGTCTTTGTTGAGTGTGTCAGTGTCACAACAATTTCCCAATTTCCCTTTGGGAATAAAAAAGTATTCTGTATTATGAAAGGCTTGGTGTAACAACCGTTAGTCTTGTATCCTTCTACTGTGGCTTTGGGTGTATCTATCGGAGGCTGGAAAAGGTCTCAGTTTCAATGTACTATCACATGTAAAGCAAACATTGTGTACACTAGTAGAACCTGGACAGCTTACACTGGATAGACAGGAGTATGGTAATGGTGATGTACTGCAATTAAGCTTGCTGCTGCCCTCTAGTGCTTGCTGTTTCTCTGACTAATCATATGTTAGTGTTGAGAAGTTCATAGTTCTTAATTTAGTGCAATGTTAAAGTTTGAAATTTAGAATTGCGGCCGCACCGACCGACCTATCCGGGGCGAACACATCACCGCCTGTCCCCGGTCCCCCTTCCCAGCTCTGTATACCCGTCCCCGGTCCCCGCTCTGTGTACACCCGGTCCTGGCTCTGTGTGTCCCCGGTCCCTGCTCAGTAGACACCCCATCCCTGCTCTGTGTGTCCCCGGTCCCTGCTCAGTGTACACCCAGTGGCGGCGGTGGGGGATGATCCGCCGGGGACCGGAGTGAGATCAGACAGGAGGGTGGAGGCGCTGAATGGAGATCTGATCATCAGCCCGGACTGTCATCACTTCTCCGGAGACAAAGGAGGAGATGGCAGCGCTCAGCCTGTCCAGGAAGAAGAACTCCTCCAGGAATGCCGGGGTGGAGAGGAAGAACCTCATCACCGTGTGCAGATTCTCTGTCAAGACCCTGATTGATCGATCGTGCTTTGAATCCATTGATGATTCTGCACCTGAATTTCTAAACTTTGCCTCTATATTGGAGCAGATCCTATCGTCTGAAAGGCCAGCTTACCTGGTTTGGATATGAAAGTCCTCTAAGCTTTTGGGATTACATACGGGTCGCATGTTCCAAAGTGCCCCACATCTGTATTTGTAGTATTGAAAACATGGAAAACGTTAGCTCCTCGAGAGCCAAGGGCGAGCCTGGATCTGATTTGCACTGATGGAAAAACGCTTATCTGAATACATTACAGCAGCACTGAGGGACTATAAAAACTACTACAAGGAGATTTTACGACGATGGAGCGATAGTGCTGGGTGAAGAAGCCAATATGCTCGCCGGTATGCTGCTTGGACTCAATGTCATTGATTTCGGCTTTTGCCTTAAAGGAGAGGGCCTTGATGGGAGCTTTCCAGCAGTCATAGACTACACGCCTTATCTCAAGTTTACACAAAGCTCTGAGAGTATCAGTAGCGATGAGGAAGAGCTGCGGACACTGGGGAGCAGCGGCAGTGAGAGCAGTACCCCTGAAAATATTGGTCCTCCATTTATCATGGATGAAAATAGTTGGTACAACAAGTGCAAAAGGGTGGAGCAGAAGTATCGGCTGTCGTTGGAGCAAAAGAGTTATCTTGAAGAATTGGTCCGCCTTCGGGAAGTTCAACTATCTGACTCAGTATCTCAAAACAAGTTAATACTACAGAGGATTAAGGACCTTCAAGTGAATCACAAGCTGAAGAAAGAACAGCTAGAATACATAATTGTAGAACTCCAGGACCAGCTGACTATTCTAAAGAATAATGAGTTAAGATCAAGACAGGAGCTTACCACACACCTCACCAACCAGTGGCCTTCCCCAGGAACACCAAATGTTAAAGCTGTGGCCCTGGATACACTGCTCTACCAAAGCACAATTAACATTGGCATGAAAAAAGTTTCCAGAGCTTTGGGCATTTATCCGCAGACGCCAGCTTCTCACAGATTTCATTTGACCCAAGACAGTCGCAAGATGAAAACGGAAAACATGACAGCTCCCATTTAAGTGAAGGTAAAGAAGAGACACCATCATCATTAATAGGCCTATGTGGCTCCCTTACATCAGTGGCCAGTTACAAAGCCCTCGCAAGTCTGAAATCCAGTGAATGTCTCGCCAGCCTCACCACAGAGATGACAAGCCCAGGCCTAACTCCATCATGAAGAAGCCATTATTTAAGGACAAGCTTATATTGTGTCATATGCAACTACATTCCGTGTTTGAATGGCTGTGAAACAAAGCTTTATTTATTAACATTGGGCCTTGTGTATCAAAAAAAAAAAAAAGAATTGCATTTTTATTTATCTTTTGTATTGTGACTTTTTACAACTAGTTGGGTTTGAAGGATTTCTAAAAGTTAGAGGACCGTGGTTCCAGGTCAGATTAGGAGAGTGCTTTGATTTGCACATATTTCGTGTATGTTTATAACGTGGAAGGTTATTCTATGCAGAAAGCATTGTTGTAATTTCACAGCTCTAAAATGAGACGTGGTGGTTGTGTTTTGCCAGCCTCGGCTCAGGGGAGGTGACACACTCTTCATCTTATGTAGTTGTGTCCTAGAGTGGGGTCTCATTGAACTTCTGAAATATCATTGAATCACTCTGTCATGATACATTGTCTATTCCAAACACCATTTCATCCTAACGCAGAGATACAATGACCACTGTGGAAACTTGTCGTAGTTAACGCACATTTGCACATAATAAACATTCCTTGAACTAACATTATCAGTCGTATTTTACTGTAATTGGCTTAGCGAATAAAAGTCCTAATTATTTTAAAGCAGTATTAAACCCAAAAACAAAAATGAAATTTATTGCAGCTTCCCATCCTTAAATGTGGTGGCTGTATTAGTTTTCTCTTTTTAAACGATTTTCCTTTATTTAAAGTAAACCTGTTGATGAGAAACAGGAAACCGAAACCTCATTTCCACCTAAAAGCAAGTACCTCCATGTGCCTCCATGATGCCTTTGAGCTGCTGTATAGCACCCCTGGGAAATCCACAAACTGTGGGAGTATTGCAAAGAACCAATCAAGTAATAGTTCTGGCCCCATTCCTTTCCTCTGGATGTAGTTTACTTACTGGTCCATAAGGCAGCCCATCACATTTATTGGCCAATAATTGTGTCCACCTGGAAGCAACTGGTGAAAGCCAGGATGCGTAGCCAGCTATTTGTAGTTTAGAGCACATCCCTGGATTGGGGGTGCACATCAGTGGATGAAAAGTAGTGTGAAAGCACTGGAATGTGCCTTCTAACTGGTGTTTTCTCTTTCATTCATCGACAGACATAGCGCTCCATAAATCATAACTACTGGGTTATATTGCCTCCTCCAGGAGTAGGACTAGGCAGAACAAAAAACACCTGGCTACGCCCATTGGCCATCCTCAGCTGGTGTATAACTCCCCTCTCTGCTCTAGGTATTCAGTCTTAATCTGTCTAGGCAGAAGTAAGAACCTAGGCCCCTGTCAGGATCTCTTGGTCCTAGCAATGTTTTTCTCCTTCCTTCCTTTTTTGTTTTTTTCCCTTGGGACATTTACAATAAACTGCCAGGCTGGGCGAGGAGCTGGATAATCTAGATCCAGTGGTTGCCCAGCCAGCGAGTGTGCGTGCAGGCCGCAGCTATGCGCTAGGCCACCTGCGACATATCCTCATGGACAGAGGCTGGCCCACAAGTTAAGCGTCTTATAAGGTTGCATACGACCGTGCGCTGGTCTGAGTCACATCGGTCCTTTGGCCGACAGCTCTCCTTCGGTGGCGAGGAGTTCTGTCTGGAGTGTCACCCACACCATGAAAGGGAAAGTACAGTCCCCCTTCTCCCCTTTGGGCAGTTTTGGGGTGGACCTTGCTTCCCCTAATCCCCCACCGCCCCGGCGGACTGGTGGGGGTCCCAGTGCAGGTGGTGCTATTTATCCTACCATTTCCCTTTTTGTTGAGGTGGTGCGTGTCCTCCCCTGATGGTAATGAGGGGGGGGGGGGGCTCCAGTGCAGAGGGTGCAGTAGAGACCCCTAGGTGCATGCCTTACTGTGTGTTGGTATGATGCAGTTTTGGGGTCCGCAGTGCAGAGGTGCAGCAGAGTTCCCCTAAATGTTGTCCCTGCCTGGTGGTGTATGGTACCTTTTTAGTGGGGGGGTTCCCTTGCATCCTCGGCAGCCAGGGCCATGTTTGGGAAGTCCAATTTCATGGCGGTCATTTTCCTTTGGTTTGGCTGGTCTCTGGCCGGCAGCCCTGTTTGTGTAGTCCAAGGACGTCATAGCGGCCATTTTCTCCAAGGCAGCGAGATGCTGGAGACGGCACCCCACCTCATTGGGAGGCCGGAGCTCCTCCTCTTCCTCTTCAGTCTCCTCTTCCTGTCCTGGGACATATAAAGCAGATGGTGTCCATGGGTTGGTGGGTCTGAATTTTTGGCACTCCTCCGGTCGGTAGGATGAGTCTTTGAGGGGGGGGGGGGTCCTTGTTATCTCTCTCTCTCAGCTGATAGGTACCCTGAGCTTTGGGGGAATCCTTTATTGGTGCCAAAAGATAATTTGTACTGCAAGGTCTTTCTTTTCCCATGGAGCCTCAGGGTCACATCTCCCCCACTGACCCCCTTATGGTGGTGGCAGGTCCCTCAGAGCCCCAGCTTCCCATGGTTGCACTAACGGTCCTGCAGTCCTTAGTAATCCTGGGAGGAAGTGGCGTGTGGGCAAAGGCCCTGGAGGAAGTGTCCCCCGCCTTCCCCTGCTCAGTCTGTCTCATCTAATTCTGAGCCTGATACCCATCCAGGGGGGTTTTATATCACACCCCCAGATCCATCCAAAAGTGAGGATGATTCCTCCATGGTTGCAGCAGCGAATGAAAAGAAGGTAGACGCACATATTACTGCAGTGCGTGAGACTTTAAAAATGGAGGATGCGGCTGATGTGGCCACGGATGTGGCTGTGTCTTTTGTTATGCCTAAGTCACCTTGCACTCCAAAGGTTTTTCCTTATGTGCCTTATTTTGACAGGTTTACCTAATGGGAACAACCAAAGTTACCCTATGTGGTCCCCAAACATTTTGCAGTACATTACCCTTTTGAGGAGTCACTTTTAAAAAAAAAAAAAAACAGTGGTGGACCCTCAGCATGTTTACTATGGCTGGTTCAGCTTTGTGGCCTGTCTTCACCTCAGCCCTGGTGTCTCAGACCCTAACTGAATGGGCCAAGCTTTTGCGCCAGGGCCTGGGGGGTGAGCAGATCCCTGCAGCTTATGTTTATTTAGCAGACCAGTTGGTCCATGGGCTGCAGTTTATTTGTGATGCAGCTTTGGATACAGCTCCTGTGCAGTCCAAACTTTGTTTCAGCAGTTGTGATTAGACTGTGGCTTAAAAGTTGGTTTGCAGACTAAGCCTCCAAGAAAGCCCTCATTGATCTGCCCTTTCAAGGCGACCACCTGTTTAGGGCTACCCTGGATGACATCATTAAGGGCCTCATGGGAGGAAGAGTACCTTCCTGCCACAGTCTAGGAAAGGGAAGGAGCATCATCGTAGATGGGGGCCCTCCTCCTCAGCACATAGAAAATTCCGCGAATGAGAATAAGGGAAATAGATCCTTCAAGTCTTCCCCAGAAGGTTCCAAGCAACCTTGGTCTGGTAAGCCTAGATCTAGCTTCTTCGGACCAGCAGATAAGACCCCTTCAGCATGAAGGTCTACCCTCACCCAATATAACATCTCCGCTCGTTTCCGGCCCGTGGACCTCTTTTCATGCGCGTCAAAGAGGTCCGCAAAATGTTTTTTTGGGGGGGGGGTACCCAGAAAGGGGGGAAAAGTTTATCCTTTTCAGATTTTTTAGGTCCTGAGTCTTCTTGTGCAGACTTAATTCCTGCAAAGGTTCAGGTGATGCCAGAACTACCTAAGGTCCCCTCTATCCCTGTCCAGGGAATTTAATTATCTTGGTCTGATTTGAATTGTAACCAGGGTGGTCCTTCCTTTGGACAAACTTCAGGAACCACAGGCCATGATTCACCGGCTGCTGTCGCACTGACAGCTCTCTCTTCCGACTTGCATACAGGTTCTGAGTCTGGTGGTATCCACCTTCAAGATAGTTCTGTTTGCACAGTCCTGCATGCAGGTCCATCAGCAAGTTCAGCTCCAAAGGAGGTTTGTGGTGAGGTCACAGATTACTCTGGCAGGTGTCCTAGGGGTACGGTAAGGCTAGTATCATCCTCGGCTCAAGCTTCTTTCGTGGTTCCTGTGAGGAATCAATGTAGAGGGTCTTCCAATCAGTCCGGTGGCTATAAACATCCCTTGGGGGGCTTCCTCTCACAGAGGACCAGTTGTCCCCAGGGCTCATCTACCATCCTGCTTTACAGTCGCTGGTTTTAATGGCCTAGCTATTGAAAGGCAGGTACTGAGGGATAGAGGTTTGTCTGGATCAGTGATCCCTACTATGGTGAAGGCGAGGAAGTCGTCTTCCAGCAAGATATACCATCATTCGTGGAAAGCGCACCTTTCTTGGTGTGAGTCGATTGGCGCTCATCCTCGATCCTTTACTTTGGATTGAATCTTGGCCTTTCTTCAAGGGGCTGTTGAGCAGAAGTTGGCTTTGAGTACAATCAAGGGCCAGGTGTCTGCTTTGGCAATCTTCTTTCAGCGAAGCCTAGCCATGCACTCTTTAGTTTGTACCTTCATTCAGGGGGTTCGACATATGACTCCACCTGTACAATCTCTTTTGCCGCCATGGGATTTCAATTTTGTGCTTTTGGTTCTCCAGAAACCTCCATTTGAGAATATTCAAGAGATTCCCTTGCCTATGTTAACCCAGAAGGTGTGATTCTTGGTGGCCATTACCTTGGCACGCAGGGTTTCGGAGTTGGTAGCATCCTGTCATATTCCCTATTTAGTGGTCCATAGGGATAAAGTGGTTCTTTGTCCCTGTCCATCATTCCTTGTGTCCCAAGCCGGCTCAACCCAAGGAATTTGCTTTGCATACCTTGGATGTGTTCGTGTGATTCGGGTGTATCTGGCAGCTACGAAATCCTTTTAGAGGTGAGACACGATTTTTTTTTTTTTTTTTTACACAGGCGGACCAAGGAAAGGGCTGGCCGCTTCTTCGGCCACCATCTCCAGATGGATCAGACAGTCGGTGACTCAGGCCTATTCTATTAAAAGTCAGGTTCCTCCTTTCCCTGTAACGGCGCATTCTACTTTGGCGCTAAGTACTTCTTGGGTTTGCTGTCATCAAGCATCAGTTTGTCAAGTTTGCAAGGTGGCCACTTGGTCATCTGTGCATACCTTCAAAAGATTATACAAAGTAGATACTTTGGCATCTGCGGATGCTTCTTTTGGCCGCACAACACTCAAAAGGGAACTGCTGTTTAAGAGGGCTGTTCCCTTTTGAGTGTTGTTTTACTTAAAATTTTTATTTTTCAGATGGCGCTCCTGTGACCCAGTTAAGGCTCCTGTGTCCTGGTTAAAGCTTACCTCATTTTACCTCAGGGTTATTTTCCCCACCCCTCATTTTCCTTTTGGCACTGCTTTTGGACGTCCCAGCAGTTATGATTTATGGAGCGCTGTGTCCGTCGAGGAACGAAAGAGAAAATGGGGATTTTTGTACTTAGCATAAAATCTATTTCTTTGAGTTCATCGGCGGACACAGCACCCACCCCTCTAAGGAGTTTTTGATATTTCTAATACTGCTTGCTACTAAACGGATGTAGCCGGGTTGCACGGCTGGCATTGTTCAAACTGTTATCTGTTATTAAAGTTCTGCAAAGACAGTGACTCTGAAATTATGGGAGATGTAGTCTGGGAGGAGCCAGGATCATAGACTGCTATGAGAGAGAGACTCTTCTCCCAGGGAGCAATGGGATGCATGTGGCTTGCTGGGAGTGTCTTTATAAAGGGGGGCGGGATCGATTCTCCCTCTCTTGCCTCGAGGACCGAAAGGAAGGGGAAGAGCTGCTGTGGATCGCAGGAGAATAGGCTGAGGCCTAGTGGCGGGCACCGGAGCGGAAGTGAGCGGTGTGAGTGTGTGGCGAAGTCTCCGTATCGTGACTGAGCGAAAGGTTGCTGGCAGGCAGAAGGAGACGCTGAGCAGGGCCTGGCCGCAGTGGAGAGCTGAGCTTCCAGTTTGGGTGAGAGACATCCAGTATCTACATCTACATCTGCATTAATTACAGACCTAGGCTGAGTTAGGGCAAAACTACCAAACGGTTTGCTTCAACAAGGCCATACTGACATAGTGTTAAACCACTGGACACTACAGTTATACATATAGTGCGAGGTGGGTGAACTAGGCCTCAAGCCCTTTACTCAGTCTTAGTTGCTGGGACGCATCAGGATTTGTTTGCTACATCTCTGTGGATTACAATTATTGATTGCCTGGGGGAAATACCTTTATTGGATTACAATTACTTTCCTTGGATTGTTGGGATTTCCTTGCTGGTGAAGACCAGTGAGGCCTCACTCTCTCCAGGAGACGTTTGCAATTCAGTATAAAGGGGGCCCCCGTTAGTACCCAGAGTGCACTCTGATAGAAATCCAGCATTGTTATATTGTGTGTTCTACATTAAGTTATTAAAGAGGTTGTAAACCCTTTTTTTTTTTTTTTTTCTTTTTGACCCTGCAAGAGAAACACATAATGAGCTGGTATGCATCGCATACTAGCTCATTATGAAATACTTGCCTTAGAACGAGCCCCCGCCGTGCCGCCCGCTTAGCTGGATGACGGGCGACATGTCCAGTCGCCCGTCTTCCGGGATCGCGGCATCCGGCCATCTGATTGGCTGGAGCCGCGGTGACGTCACTCCCGCGCACGCGCGTGGGAGCCAACAGTCACGGCACGGGGCTCTGAAGAAACTGCACCAGCGGCCGTTCCTTCAGAGCGCATGCGCCAGTGACGTCACTGGATGCATCTAAGGTAAATATCTCCTAAACGGTACATGTTTAGGAGATATTTACAGTACCTATAGGTAAGCCTATAATAAGGCTTACCAATAGGTACAAGTGTCAGAGGAGGGTTTACTTCCTCTTTAAGTGTAGTTATTCTTAATTAGATTATCCATACAATCTAATGGGGTTTTATCGTTGATGAACGCGGTCCTCTAGCATACATACGCATTTATTTGTGTATGCATGTGTGGCCTGTGTTCCAGATCCGGGGTGCTCTACTAAACCTAAATCTTTGGTTGGGGATTCAGGATCTATGTCCTTGGCAACATTTGCATTATCTTTAAATTCTGTTTGTATACTCTTGTTTATTTTAAAAGTGAAAAGCAGTAAACGGATTCTTCACTGCAATCCTTGTGGTCTCAGTCATTCAGAATGACAGAACAAATAGTGTCAGTTGGGTCAGAGCAGGCTCAGGGCCGAAGAAGTGAAGAGGATACCCATGCAATAAGCCACCCCCTTGGGGGCAGGGCTACACAGAATACCTATTGCAAAGAGGGGGGTTATATATCATCTGAGGATGGCCCATGGGCATAGCCAGATGTTTTTTGTTCTGCCTAGTCCTACTCCTGGAGGAGGTAATATAACCCAGTAGTTATAATTTATCGAGCACTGTGTCCATTGATGAATGCCGAGAAATGGATTTTACGGTAAGTACAAAAATCCAATTTTTTTTTTTTTTTTTGGTTTCCCTGTTACAAGCTCATTTAAAGGCAATGTCTGCCTCTTTGCAAACCCAATTTACAGATAGATGACCTTTACTTAGATCTGGCAACTTACATTAATAACTGACATACATAAATTGTGCAGGTTTTGTAGACATCAATCTACTTGCCTGTCTGTCATCTGTCTGTCAATGTCTGTCTGCCTATCTACCTGTCTGTCTGTCATTACTTTGGTTGAGCAGAGCTTTTCCTTGTTCTCTCTGGGCTTTCACTTTTAATTCCCATCTCTCATATTCCTTTAGTGTCCTCGGTTCTCCTCAAATCCCTTCAGTTGCTGAATTCGCCTTTTCTTGATCTTGAGTTGACAGGAAGGCTGGGTGGCTTAATGAATTTAGCAATAGGACATATATCCTTTAAGCTCTTGTGTGAGACAGGAAATCTCCCTCCCTTAGACCTGTTTGGATGAACATGAAATGAGATGGGGGTTGGGATGCTGTTTTAGTATTCTGGAGAATCTGTTATGACTGTGGCAATCCATATATTTACCTCCACGGGAAGAATAGATTGTGTCTTAACAAGGATCCTTTAGTGGGTCATAAAGACGCATTTCATTGATCTGAAAATGTATTTAACTTTCAGCTGCTGTTCAACAAGGAAAATGCCACACATTTCTCATCCCATACATAAAAATGATGTTCCTCCCTAAAGATGATAAATGACCCATTTATCACAAGCCACTTCATGCAAGAATTGATATTAATTTCTATGTTGTATTTTTTAGCCATGGTACAGAATGAGCAGTAATAGGGCCACACAGAGGTTAGGGTTCATGTGGTCAGTAGAAGGGCTCATTGTCGCATGCAGAAATAAGAACTCCATCAGACCTTTCTTTTTTTTTTCGGTCTTAATTAATTTATTCCGATATAGCAGTAATGGTGAACCTTGGCACACTAGATGTTTTAGAACTACATTTCCCATGATGCTCATGCACTCTGCAGTGTATTTGATCATCATGGGAAATGTAGTTCCAAAACATCTGGGGTGCCAAGGTTCGCCATCACTGCTATACAGAATCCACTAGAGCAGTGGTCTCCAAACTGCAGTCTGGGGGGCGGGTACAGCCCTTTGCTTGCTTTTATCCAGCCTTTGGGGAATTATGCCCTCCACTGTCAGCAACAGTGGGGCATAGTTTCTGCCACAGACAACAGGGCACTTTTCCTCCCAGTGACACCAATGATGGGACACTATTCCTCCAACTGACACCAAGAATGGGGCACTATTTCTCCCACTGATACCAATGATGAGGGCACTATTCCTCCCACTAATACTGATGAGGGGACACTATTTACTCCTACTGATAGCAGGACATTTTTGACTTCCACCAGACACTATCTGGCCCCCCCTAAAGTTTAAAGAGCAGCAAACTGACCCTTTGTTTAGAAAGTTTGGAGACCCCTGCACTGGAGGTTAGTTAAATAAGAAATGCTGCAGTTCTGGCTGGGGTAATCCAGGGACTCTGACAAGGATCACACTTTTTTGGAAAGTTTCACTTTCAGCTGATGACTTTAAAGTGGTAGTACTCAGCTTTACCACATGTACCTACAGGTAAGAATATAAAAAGTCTTACCTGTAGGTACTGTGAATATCTCCTAAACTTGCACTGTTTAGGAGATATTCACACTGCATGCAGATAGTGATGTCACTGGCGCATGCGCTCTGAAGGTCCGGCATACCGTGCGATGCAATGCATACTAGCATATAATGACATTGCCTTGCAGGGGAATTTTTATTTTATTTTTTTTACTGTGGTTTACTACCGCTATAAAACTGAATTCCGGGAAGGCATGAAAAAAATCAATGAATGCAGTTATCACAGTTCTGTATTTTTAATTGCAACCGTAAATACCGTATAATGTCTTGCTGTCCGCTTCATGTCATGCCCTGTGCAGCAGGGGAATGAGCTCATTGGTTAGCTACTGACTCCCTGTTTAATAACTGTTGTAGCAGAAAGTCCAACTGAGCTATGTAAATCCCAGAGCTGGATATATATAAATATATACAGTAAATAGGTAAAAATGTTTTTTTTAACTGGGTTTAGTTTTTTGCCCAGAGTTCAGCTTTAAAGAGAACCAGTTATGAAGAGGCATTTGTATACCAGTGCAGTCATGTCTCTGAGGATCACTATTTTCCCAGTATTCTCTCCCTCTTTTAGCAGAAGTGCCCCCTCAGTGTTGGGCTGCATTTTCTCTTGCCTCAGCTCAGTTTTCAATAAACAGGACACTGGTGTGGTGAGTGCTTAGCCTCAAATTTTTCAAAAATGAAAAGCCTTTAAATTGTAAGCAAAAATGTTATAGGGGCATTAACTAGGTGCCAATAAAGTTACCGCTAATGATGTGACCCACTGGCGGCTGCTGCTTCTTTCTTGAAAAATGTTACTTACATGTAGCCTCTGATGGTGCCATCACTGCTGAAGTTCCAGTGGTGACACGAACTGTCAAGGCTGGAATACAGCAATCACAATGGGTCACTGGCTGTGCAGCCCCTCCATTCATAAAACATCTTCTATTCTTTTCAAAGAATACAAGGCGTTTTGTAGTAAAGGGCCCTGTGAACATCATGATCTCCCATGACTTTTTACAAAGGTCCTTCTACCTTTACTTTGATAGCAATATTTTGATTTGGCAAAAAGTACCACAATGCATTGGTTCACCATCTTCCATAGCAGGTAAAGGAGTTGTTTATTTTACAGGTGGCACACCAAGCATGTTGTACTGCCTGTCCTATGCTCTAGGTATATGTCCTGTGCAGACGTCCTGGGTATTTTTTGTTTTTCTGGCTGTGGATGTGGATGATGGACATTGTGGGGAAGGCAAGTACAGGGTGATTACTGTGCTGGCTATACAATGGGCATAATGACCGTTGTGAGATTGGGGTGATTAAACTCAAGCAGTAGGTGAGTTAACAATTAGTTGCACCAGTTCAAAGCTACATTTTAAGGGTATGGCACAAGAGACACCGCCTATTAAATGTGCCATCTCTTGTGCTGTAGGTGTGCTATATAGTTTCCATTAACGAACAGTGCCCCATCAATGGAGAGCAAGGAGATAAATTAAAGGTCTGCTTCCTCTATTCATAAGTAAACCTAGTTTGCAGTCCTTTGACCTGTCTAGGGCTCTAAGATCTCAATTAAGACAGCAACAACCAGCACAAGGTACACTTCCCATTAAATATATGTACCATCCCTTGTACTATAGCTGTACATCAATGAAAAGCGCTCTTTGAATGAAAAGTCCACCTTCTCAATTCATAGAGTATGAGCATAGTTGGCACTCTTGATAAGTGCCTACGACCGGTCTAGCAGCTGTTGTAACCCCCGCAGCATCAAAAGATTACCACTGGGGAGGGGGTTGCAGAGGATGAAAGATCTTAAATAGGAGAGCAGCAACCAGTACAATGTACACTTCCCATGACATTTAAGCAATATCTCTTGTGCTCATTTTATAAAAAAAAATATTAAATACATTTTGGCTTTAAAGAACAAAGTTCAAACTCCACTCTGAAAATCAGTTTTTGTTTTTTTGTTTTTTTTTTGTTAAGGGAAGGGTACCCTATCATAGGCAGCTAGAAATGGAGGGAATAGTCATTATTATGCTGACATGTCTAGTGCATTATTATTAAAAAGTTAGATTTAGAGATGATCTTTTTCAACTGAAGGTATCTATTGAATTATGTAACACGCTGGTAGTCATTGGAAACAAGGATATTCTATTCCTGTCTAGACAATGGGTCTTTTACTGACTTGTGATATTGGTAGGTGAATATTGCGGTCAACGTTTGCTCCTGTGCTCCTAGCCTGCATTATGGCACTGTACAGTGAATACAGCAGATTGCTTTGTTTGACTTTCTAAATCTCCGGCATCTGTTGTTTATCCTGATTCTCTCCTACCTGGTTGGGAGAGACTTTTCTTTGCAACAAGAAGCTGAAAACTCTCAGCTTTCTCTTTTTTACTATCTTTCCAGAACATAGCGATATTCTAGAATGCCTAGATTCCATAGATTTATATAAACTCCATATTTTTGACTTATGTAATCAAAAAGGCTGATGGTGACCTTAGTATTTTCCCTTGTAGATAGTGTTCATTACCTGTTATGGTCACTTTTGTCATTGGAAAATGTTCAGATTTTGTATTCTACATTCTCTATCTTTTTTTTTTTTTTTTTATTACCTAGCCCAGAAATGTTGGAAACCGTCTTTGTAGCCCCAATGACATCATGACAGAGGCTACTATATTCTCTGTCATCTAAAAGTGATGGAAGAGGGCGCCCTGCGTTACTTCCATCATGGTTCTCCCTAGGTGATATAATGGTATGGATATCACTATGTTAATCACAATGCCTATGGAAGGAAATGGAAGTGGCCAGTGCTGATTGGGGTTGAGGAGGAGGGTTTTTAGCAGTGGGAACGCTGCAGCACTGAACAGGGTGACAAGTGAAGTGTCTTAGGCACTAGCAGGATCCACAGGAATTTTTGATAGGGCCAGGGAATGTGAATTTTACTAACATTTGTCAGTTTCTTTGTTAATTGTAATAGTTCTGAGGAATTTTTAACTTTTTGACTATAGTTCTTCTTTAAAGCCCTAGTTTAGTTAAAGTGGAATTTCTACATAACCATATCGGTTCTTAAAAATGTCCCCTTCCTGCTACCTATACTTCCTACCCTATGTAAAAAAGATTTGTCTACTTACCTTTTTTTCAGTCTGCTCCTGTCATGTGATTCCGCATGTGGCTCCCCTGTGTCAGGAAACGCTCAGCAATGGCTGTGAATTCCGGGAGCCATGATGCCACCCATAGGCTCCTGTAGCCCAGCCTTTGTCAACACTTCCTTCCAGTGGCGTCACTAGGGTTGGTGTCACCTGGTGTGGTAAAACATGGTGTCACCCCCCCCCCCATATTCGGGCCGGGCAGCAGCTCAGCGTCTGAGTTCTTTATAGCAGGTTGCGACAGTCTATAAGGCCTACAGGATAGCAGGTTAGGCACTTCCTAATGGCTCAGTCCCTAGGAGCAGTAACGGATAATGGCTGACAGACCATCCTGCCAGGACCAGCAAAAATGCAGCAGTGATCCCTCCAGTTACACGTTCTCAGTCCTCCTGCCTCCTCCTCGGCCAATGGCATGGGGTTTGCCTTTCGGCCAATCAGGAAGCGGGCCAGGAGGAGGATCCGTGTGACAATAGTGAATTTTCATTCGCTATTGTCACACAATGGGTGAGCTCGGGGGGCGCACTGCTCTGCGCCCTGGGTCCACCCTTAGCTGAAGCCTATTAGAGCCTCTGGCTCTAATCAAGTGATAAAAAAAAAAAAGCCCCATTGAACTCCATGCGGCGCCCCGCATGTAGATTAGGGGGCTGGACGCATGGATAGGGGGGGCGGCGCCCCTGCGCCCCCCAACGCACCGGCCGCCACTGGCTGGGAATAACGCAGAGAGACGGTCTTGATGGGATTTTTTATATTTCTCTCCCCAGTCCATGAAAGATGGAACAGGGAAGACCCACTAGAAGGACATCTATACTGTCTGTACTCAAAACACAGGGGGCCCTTGCAGGCCCAAATCTGTACGGGGAGTGGCCCTGGGCCCTGGCTTGCACACAGAGGAGGGGGAATACTTCACATGACTGACACTGTCTGTCTGCTGAGAGTGAGACAATAAGCACTACCTTCAACTCTGCAGACTTAGGGCTCTTTCACACGGGCGGTCCGATCAGATCCGCCTGTCAGTTTTTTAGGAGGATCTGATCGGATGCCCCATTCAGCCCTATGGGGCAGCGGATGTCAGCGGTGACATGTGGGCTGACACCCGCTGCCATCCGCATCCGATCCTGTCCGTGAAATCCGGACGGATGGAAACCCTATTTTCCATCTGTCCTGGGGATCGGATCGGATGGGATCGCCCATAGAGAGCAGCGGGGGCTGTGACACCTCCCTCTCTGCACTGCAAGTGGAGACGGAGCTGTCATCCACCGGCTCAGCGGGGATCGCGGATCGATCCCTCCTGAGCAGCACGAATCCGCCTACGGAGGCGGACCGTGTGAAAGAGCCCTAACTGGGTTCACATATGTTCAGGGCCAGTTTAAGTGTAAAAGCATCAGGGATGAATTCAGTGTAAAATGGAGAAGAGCAGCTGCCAGGACATGAAGAAAGCAGTCAGCTAGTAGAAGATTAGAGGTGAGAGAGCTGCAGGCTGCCCAGACTGTCCCTGGGATCAGTGCAGGCTTCTGCAGTGAGGTGGAGAGGGGCTGCCAGAACCTGAAGATACATTTGCCGGCTAGCAGGGGATTGGAGGTGGGGGAGGGAAACACATACTGACTGATGTGTCAGAGAAGGCAATGCAATGCTCAAAGATGGGAAATTAACTTGAAAAAAAGCCTACTTTAAAGTTTACAGATGATCTGCTAAAACAAAATGAAGGCCGGGTGACCGACATAATGAAGTTCAATCTGCCATAATCATCCTATCTGCATTTTTAATTGCAATGTCTTCATTCTTCACCCGGCCACCCGCACCTCTACTCACATCTCCTCTCCCTAGCATTGCCGTGCCGTCACCCACCATCACTGGCTCCGCCCCTGCCCTCCTGAACGTGAGGGCAGGGAGTGAGGGAGGGGAGGTTCAGGGTGGCCCGAGAGGAGGAGAAAGAAGTCCAGCCTAGGCACTGGCAGGCTGGCAGCAGACAGTCTGACACTCGCTATGCGGCGCAGCGGCGATGCGAGACCGGCCCGCATAGATGAGGAAGGAACGGAAGAGAGGCAGAGCGGTGTCACCCTCCACCCGGTGAACACCCTGGTGCGGTCCGCCCCCCCCCCCGCACCCCTCTTGTGACGCCACTGCTTCCTTCTCTCTCCTGTAGCCGGTGGTTCACTGACACAGGGAAGCAGGAGCTCTGGGACCACATGACCGGACTAGTGCAGGCTGAAAAATGTAAATATAAAAAATATATATATATATAAATCTTTTTTTCCATAGGTGGGATAGTCAGCAAGAGGGAGGTATTTCTAAGATCAATTATTGTTAGGTAGGGCTTTATTTTTTATTTTTGAGAAGCTCTTTATGAATGGAGGAGGTGGATCTTTCAATTATCAGCTTGTCCTCAATTCATTGTATTGCTGAAAATTTAAAGTACAGCTTCTATAAATGAAGGGGGGGGGGGTGGAGAGGGCATCAATAATTGACAAGTGCCGATGACCAGTCCAGTGGCTGCATTACCCCCACGGAGTACTGGAAGATTAGCATTGAGGGATTATGGAGGAGGTTGGAAGATTTTAGCTAAGACAGCAAACAGAAACACAAGGCACATTTTCTTTTAATGCAAATATTGCCCCTGTGCCGATTTAAAAAAAAAAAAAAAGATTCAACTTTGGCTTTAAAGCCTAATTGAACTCTGTTTAAATCGGCTAAGTGTATTCCACTTGCATCAAAACAAAAGATGTTCTATTTCTTACAGTTTGTTTTCTTTCTAAAGCAGCTACAACCAGAATAGAAAAAGAAGGTCCAGCACACCCCTAACAGTCAAATCAACAGCTCTGCAATTAGCAAAGCTCATGCTTCCCACTGATTGGAGAGCTCTAGCTCTGACTTTGCAGGGGGAAACCTCAATATTGTCACCTTCTTCTTAAAACCAGCTAATTTTTCTGTTTTCTATGAAGTAGAAGGCAACAGTTTCATTTTGTTTACAGTAAGGAAGAAACCTAATCGAAAGTCCTTGTACAGTACATTAACTTTTTTCCGACTGTTAACATTTAACAGGAACTGTAATAGTTTGGGGTTGATTTTATCTTTATTTTTTAAAACTTTGTTTTTAACCTGTCCGTTTATATTTGTTTTTCATTATGTATACTGTATATGTATTTTTATTATATGCATAGAAATACTTCCTTATAAATGTTTAATAGAGGGTACAGTCATTGCAAGAGCTTGTTCACACTATATGCAGGGAACAGTGCAGGTTACGCTAGGGCACATAAAAAACAAATGTTTTTTATGTGCCTTGTTCATATCTCAGACCCAGGTGAAGAGAGTGCTGTGTGGAAACTTGCAGACATTCTTCTCAACTACAGCACATAAACTTCAATGAAGTGTCATTTTGGGCTACTTCAATAAAGTTTAAAAAAAATAGGAAAAAAAAGTAAATGGTGTGGTGCCAGCAAATTTGCCTGACCTAAACCCCATTGAGAATCTGTGGGGTATTGTCAAGAGGAAGATGAGACACACCAGACCTAACAATGCAGACTAGCTTAAGCCCCCTATCAAAGCAACCTAGCACTTCCATAACATCTAAGCAGTGCCACAGGCTGATCGCCTCAATGCCACACCGCATTGATGCAGTAATTCATGAAAAGGACAGTGCATGGAAAGTACATGGACATACTTTTCAGTAAGCCAACATTTCTATATTAAAAATCTTTTTTTTTTTTTTTTTGGTCTTGGGTAATATTCTAATTTTCTGAGATGCTGAATTTGAGTTTCCACTTGCTGTAAGCCATAATCATCAAAATTAAAGGACAGAAATGCTTGAAATCTATCACTCTGTGAGTAACGCATCTATATAAAATATGAATTTCACTTTTTGAATTGATTAACTGAAATTAACTTTGATATTCTAATTTTACGAGATGCACCTTTATATTCTAGTATAAAAAAGTAGTGTCTGTAGACTCACAAGATACTTAAGACTTCTCTTCCACCAGACATTGCTGACAAGTGTGATAGTATAACACACATGACATCAGTGCTAAACTTTATTGATTAAATTAAATGTATTTTCTAGGCTCTACAAACTGGCTTTTAATGTACTAGATTGTTGAGTGCTGTAAAAGTATACTTGCTGGCAATGTAAAGTGGCTAGTCTAGAGAAGTCAATGTAACATTGACATAACACTTCTTTGACAAAAGATCCTGTGTGTGTACTTTTGGTTAACATGTGATAAAGTGCGATGTTTGACTTCTGCTTTCTGGTCTGTCTTTGTTTTTTTTTTCTGCTCATCATTGCATGCGTATATGAAGTGGAAGGTACTGTACACATCCCTTGACCCGTCACCTTAAAGCCAACTATGTCTCTTCCCTCGCTAGGTGTCCTAAACCCTTGTGATGCACTGCTTGCAGGTCCGCATAGTGATGATGGGGTGACAAACAGCAGAAATCCATTATGTTGCCAGATGCTAGCTGGGAAAATGCCTGTGAGATACTGGCATAATGACCTCTCTAATAAGGCCTAACTAAAACTATTATTTGATAAGAAACAAGATGCCAGGCTCGGTTTTTCAAATGTGAAATTGATCTAATAGCAGAACTAGAGCTGAAATAAATAACCGGGCTCAGCTCAAAGGAAATGGGTCTGCTTTTTTGGCTGAAAAATAAAGAAATTTGATCTATCTCTAGCAATTGAAAGAGGCACATGAGTAGGGCAGTATATTGGACAACAAAATTTAAATTCTATGTAAACCTGGAAAGTCCTAAATGGACAGAGAATGGGCTTTTTAGATGGCATCTCCCAAAGACCAACCATCAATATCACATAGAGTATGTTTAAAAAAAAAAAAAAAAAAATATATATATATATATATATATATATATATATATATATATATATATATATATATATATAGCATTTAAAAATTCCAATATTGTGTACATAAACATAGAAAAAAAAACAAGGGCCATAGATAACCCATAATATATTCTAGATGAAATAGCATCAAATGTGGTAAGACATTTGATGTTATTTCATCTAGAAAATCTTATGGGTTATCTATGGCCCATGTTTTTCTCTGTTTATGTACACAATATTTGATTCATTAAATGCTTTATAGATATATAATTATTTTATTTTTTAAAGCATACCCTCTATGCGATATTGATGGTTGGTCTTTGGGAGATACCATCAAAGAGCCCAATCTCTATCCATTTATGACTTTCCAGGCTTACATGGTACATATAAATCTGGTATCTCCCAGATCTTTTGGCTCTCATTTCCATAATATTTGGATACAAAGTAAAAATTCTCTAGTCCTCCATCCAGCTAGTCAGCACAAAAATATCTCATTACATTGTTTAAGTATTTTAGGGTAAAAAACAGAAAGGGTTTCTATTGCATTAATTTGCAAACCGTTTAATTAGCTATTTTGGTGCTGATTAGATGGGGAATTTTTGTATTGTACGTACTCCTATGTAGTCTCCTTGAGAGCTTCTACATATAGTAGACTTGCATATCTCACTTGTTAAGCCCTGGGGAAGATGGGGGATTATAGGGAAGCGGATGACCCGAATTCTGGCATGAAGCCGATATGCAGATTTCTAACACGTTTCATATGGCCTTGCTATGATATGATGAATGAGTATAACTGCAAGGTCGTGATGGCATTGAAAAATGGAGCACAGCTTGGCTCAATTCTTACCTATAGAACTGACTCCATCAGGACATGTATTGTATGCTGAATGCATTGCCCTGGGTTTTTACCATTTATATAGTTAAATAGGGTCCTTTAAAAATGCAGCACAATGCATCTGAAAATTCTGGCAATGCTGCTTGCATTTCCTTGAGCATTTTCATTGCAGCTGGTTGGAACAAGCCCTCTGACTTTACCAAACTGAGCCATTATAATAGCACAG
Organism: Pelophylax lessonae; assembly: GCF_965119305.1. Taxonomy (NCBI): domain Eukaryota; kingdom Metazoa; phylum Chordata; class Amphibia; order Anura; family Ranidae; genus Pelophylax; species Pelophylax lessonae. The sequence continues at coordinate 79,170,506 of NC_138779.1, read as the reverse complement.
GAAGCTAAACCAAGCAGGTAAAGCTGTATCAGGTCTTTCTGTGTCACCTGCATTGGTTTCTATTTCAGAGTGAAATAACTTTCCATATACAAAGTTTTCAATATTTAGATTCCTGCCAAGTTTGACTTGTATAGAAGGTGAGCTTTCCACAGACAGCTTCCATCCCTCTCTATGCTTGTGTAGTGATTACACCACATGAGCAGAGCCTGCAGAGTTACCAAACCTTCTCTAAGCTGAGCAGGGAGGGCAAAGAGATCAGAGCATGCAGCTCCAGTTCTCCATTTATTTTCATTCCTAATTAACCACAGCCTGTGTCCATTTTGTTAATTAAGAGCAGCATCTGCTCTGTTTTTTATGTTTAAAAGTGTTCCACCCAGGGGCGCAACTAACAGGGGTTGCAGGGGTCGCAATTAGGGTTGCCACCTCATCCCTTTAAAACAGAACACAAATTAATTACACAGGTTCTGAGGCTAATTTAATGCAGAGAAGGCTCCAAGTGAGTTTAATTACCACCTTAATCAGCCACAGAACCTGTGTAATTAATGTGTGTTCTGTTTTAAAGGGATGAGGTGGCAACCCTAGTCGCAATTGCAACCCAGCCCCATGTACAGGGGCCCTGTATACACCTGAATAGGAGGGGCGGGGACATATAGAGGAACTAATGCCCTCTTTTTTTCATTCTGCAGCTGCTAAATGCCTATGGGAGAAGCAGGTATTCAGCTCCTCTATATTTCCTCTATACTTCGCCACCTCTTCTATCCTGCGACTTTCTGCTGCCCCTGGGCCTCTGTGATCCCCCCCTCCCCCACAGTGCTGCCAGGTTCCCCCCTCCCCTCGGGTGCTGCAGGGATGTGCCAGGATGAAGAGTAGGGAAGGGGCCAGTTAATGTGCCATTTCTGAATGAAGAGAGTGAGTTATTGGTACCAATCACTGACTCTGCCCATTCATTGATGATGCATAGTAAACTGTTTACTATGCTTTAGTTTGTGAATGAACAGGAAGCTCTGTAAAGTGTTATTCCTGTCCATTCTTTCTGTGCTGCTGAGGCTGCAGAGATGGCGATTAAGGGCTGTGTCCTAAATCGTCTTCCTCTGTCTCAAAGGTGAAACATCAGAGGTCTGTTTAAACCCCTGATATGTCATCAAAGCCCCCCAATGGCATCCTAAATTAAAAAAAAAAAAAAAAAATTAATATAATAATGTAAAAAAATGAAATAAATAAAATGGTAAAAAATAATTTAAAAAATATCAAAAACAAAAAAAAAGCTACTGACACCAGTGGCGGATTTACGGGTCCCAGTCAGGGAGGCCCTTCCGGGTTTTTTGCTCCGTGGCCCTGAAGATTCTAGTTGTGCCTCTGGTTACACCCAATGTGTTACAGGGGGCAGTGACAGAACCAAGAACAGGTTGCTAGTAGAGGTCCTGCTGTGGCCATTATGAGGGAATCCCACTCACCTTGCTGGATTTTGTAATGATAATATGAAGACTGTAATAGGTGGAACAGACAAAGGTGGAAAATACCCCAAAAAAAATCTGCACCCAGAAGGGCAGTAAAAAAAAAATAAAAACTGGCATTATGGCAGTGAGAGATCATTACTGGAATATCTAAGATATCAGAGAAGTTGGAGACAGATTTGATCGACACAGCTCTGCCTGTTACTAAATTATCGCTTTGGGTGGACTGGCCCTTTGTCAACACTGACATCTTTGTTCTACAATACAATATTAGATGAGCTAAAAATGGTAAACCACTGCGCTTGGCAGTATAAATGGACTTCATGACTGACAGCATCCAAAACAGTTAAAGGGCTATTTTAATGCCCATTGCAGCCCATCAGCTGCTTCCATTATCACATTCAGTAACTCACAATTTTCCCAGCATTGAACGTGGTTTGGTAACAATGTGATTTCAGATATAGCTGTAATTTCTGTGTGCTTTATTTCGTACTGTAGACATGCTAGTATTATGGGTTCTTATCGTTGGAACAGATCCTGTCCTGAAACTGTTGTCAATTTTGTCTGCATGCTCTTTTTATTATTTCATTTTTATCTTGTGTGTCTTGGTAGTATAAAACAGATTTACCGTATATCAGTCCCAACAAGCACGTCCATGCAAGAAAAAAATATTTTCTCTTTCGCTCATTGACAGACGCAGACTTCTTGATTAATATCAGTAGGGATATACTGCCCCCTACAGGAGTAGGACACTAGGCAGGAAAAAAGTTCTGGCCACACCTTATGGGCAGTCTCAGGGGGTATATCCTCTCTCTCCCTGCTAAAGGATGTCAGTTTTTTTCTGCCTAGTCAGGAGTAAGGACCTAAGTTCCTTGCTGGGATCTCTGGTCCTGGCAAGCTTTTTTAGATAAATCTTTTTTAGTTAGCTTTTTTTCTCCAGTTTGTTCCTGTGAGATCTTCAAGCAATTATGCTGGATCTGGGCGACGGGCTGGATGTTGATATCCGGTGGTCACCCCAGCCGGCCTACGAGCGCGTGCAGGCCCTAGCTCCGCGCTGGGTCGGCCGCGACATAGTCCCACTGGACGGGGACTGGCCCCGCGAGTTAAACGTCTCGCCAGGTCGCCTACGACCAGTCGGAATCTGAGTCATGGCATCCGTATTGGCTGACAGCCCCCCCACCTCGGTGGAGAGGGGTTCTGTCAGGAGTTGGTGCCCGCCTGTTCCGGTATGGTGAGTAGAATGTTCCCCCTCTCCCCCTGACGGGTTTTGGGGTGGGCGCGGGCCCCTCCCCGGGATGGTCGGACCCTCATGTTTCCGGGTTCCCCTCTGTCCTATTACGCACCCCCACCTATCTGCTCCCTTACTAGTGGGTACAGGCCACATATGGAGGCGGTGGGGGGGCGCCGCTGGTGGTACCCTAAAAACGATCAGGGGGGGTTAATACCTGTGCTTTCAGGCCCATCTATGATCGATCCGTAGGGTAGGCTCACGGGGGTCCCCTGTTGACACTGCGGCCCGCACGAGGCCGCCATTTTCCCGCGGGCCGCCATTTTGTTGTAGCCTGCATGTCCTCGGCATGGTGGCGGCCATCTTGGTACACCCAGCTCGTCCTGCTTGAGAGCTGAACAGCTGTAGAAATCACCAAGGGCGTGGTCCCTCCCTAGACCCGGGAAAATCACTCCACAAAAGACTTCCTGTCAGATAGACAGCGCTGAGAGCAGTCCTGGTTTGAACTTTGGTGCATCAAGTGGTGAGCCTTTTGGGGGTCTCTCTTATCTCTCTCTGCGGGGGTCTCGAGCACGTGACCACTGGGGGCGCTTTAGCGCTGGGGGATTCTTTTAAAAAAAAAAAGTTTTTTTTTTTTCATTTTGTCATTTTTTGCTGACAGGTTTCCCTGGCATTGCCATGGACCCTGCTGCACATGAGTCCCCATCTGATCCCCTCGAGGTGGCCGCAGGGCCCTCTGATTCTCCACTCACCATTGATTCGCTTTCAGCGGTCCTGGAGTCATTTGTGTCCCGGGTGGAGGTGGCCTGTCAGGGACGGGGGGCTAAAAAACGACCCCCGCCCACCCCTGTCTCATCCGATACCTCAGACTCTGATCCTGAGCCGGTCGCTGCTGCCGCGGGTGCCTCCTTTAGGGTTGATGTCCCGCGTTCCTCTGACAGTGAGGATGATCTTCCTGCCTCTGCTATAGCGCAGGACAAAGCACTGGTGGACGCACTGATTATGTCAGTCCGGGAGACCCAAAAACTGGAGGTTGCACCAGTGGAGGCAGTTCAGACGGAAGTTGCCTTTGGCAGCCGTCAGACCTTGGATTTGGGGGAATGGCCTCTTCAGGTCAGGCTGGTCGCAGACGCTCCTTGGCGACTTCCTCTCAGGGAAGAGCCGCTGTCTCAGGGACCGATCGTCCATCCTGCTTTACGATCACTGGCTTTGACGGACTGGCTGTTGAGAGCCAGGTGCTGAAGGACAGGGGTTTGTCTGCTTCAGTTATTCCTACTCTGATTAAAGCGAGGAAAGCGACTTCCAGAAAAGTCTATCATCGCACATGGAAGTCTTATATCGCGTGGTGTGAATCCCTTGGGTTTCCTCCACGTTCTTACTTGGTTGCTCGGATATTGGCCTTTCTGCAATGGGGGGTTGAGCAGAAGCTGGCCTTGAGCACTATCAAGGGTCAGGTCTCAGCATTGGCAATCTTCTTCCAGAAGCCGCTGGCGACTCATTCCTTGGCACTTCTGCATGCAGGGTGTGGGAATTGGCCGCATTGTCCTGTCGTTCCCCATATCTGGTGGTTCATAGGGATAAGGTGGTTCTTCGTCCGAATCCATCCTTCCTTCCTAAGGTGGTTTCAGAGTTTCATTTGAATGAGGATATTGTGTTACCTTCCCTTTGTCCTAAGCCCAGTCATCCTTGGGAGTTTGCGTTACACTCCTTGGATGTGGTTCGAGCGATCAGGGTCTACTTGGCTACTACTGACTCTTTTCGTAAGGCTGATTCACTTTTTGTGATTACGGATGGCCCTAGAAAGGGGTTGCCTGCGTCTGCCGCGACTATCTCCAGATGGATCAGACAGACGGTGGTGCAGGCTTATTCTATTAAGGGTCGGGTTCCTCCATTCCCTGTTAAGGCACACTCTACTCGGGCTCTTAGTGCTTCCTGGGCCTTCCGCCATCAGGCGTCGGTGCTTCAGGTGTGCAAGGCGGCTACCTGGTCGTCGGTTCATACCTTTACAAAATTCTATAAAGTTGATGTGCTGGCATCGGCGGATGCCTCTTTTGGCCGCAAGGTTTTGCAGGCCGCTGTTTGAGGGGACCGTTGGTCTACCTCGGTGGTTTGGTTTTTTTCAGTTGGGTCTCATCCTTTTGTTTGATGAGTCCTTGATGCTTCTGGTTGGCTCCGGTTGGGCCTTCTGGATTGGATTTTTATTTCTGTTATCCCACCCCTCATTTGTGGCACTGCTTTGGGATGTCCCTACTGATATTAATCAAGAAGTCTGCGTCTGTCAATGAGCGACAGAGAAAATTGGATTTTTGATTTACCGTAAAATCCTTTTCTCTTAAGCTCATCGACAGACGCAGGACCCGCCCCTCTATTTTTGAGTTGGGTTGGGTTGAATTCTCTGACACTGCTTTGTTACATAACTGACATCCTTTAGCAGGGAGAGAGAGGATATACCCCCTGGTACTGCCCATAACGTGTGGCCAGAACTTTTTTCCTGCCTAGTGTCCTACTCCTGTAGGGGGCAGTATATCCCTACTGATATTAATCAAGAAGTCTGCGTCTGTCAATGAGCTTAAGAGAAAAGGATTTTACGGTAAGTTAAAAATCCAATTTTACTGAAGCCATCAAAAAGGATTAGTTCCTCTTTCTCGAAAGACTGTCTATGCAAATAAGGGATGTCTGTAGATGCGAAAAAGCTGTTCAGTTTCGACCAAAATGTTATAATGCCCTTTCTATAGGTGTAAGGCTTTATGTACCTTAGAACAATGGTCCTCAACTCCGGTCCTCGGGGCCCACTAACAGGCCAGGTTTGCAAGATAACTAAATTACATCACAGGTGATCTCATTTGCTGCTCAGTGATTGCAGTATTCTAGTCTGCATCTCTCCAAGGTAATACCTAAAATCTGGCCTGTTAGTGGGCCCCGAGGACCGGAGTTGAGGACCACTGCCTTAGAAGACCTTCATTTAAGACTGACCTGAAAACTCCTAGGACATTGCTAAGCTTGGCGAACTGTTACTGTTCACTTTCACCATCACAGGAGTGAGCTCTTTATCTGATTCAAACCCTCTCACTTGATGCAGTAACCCTGAGCTCAGTTTGAGAGCCAACTCTTTTGATGAAGAAGGTGAACAGTAACATTGGGCTTTTCATGGCAACCTCCTAGAAGCTTTCCTCAGGCTTCTTGAGGTACATAAATAGCTTATACCTACAGCAAGGGCATTAGTCAACTTTACTCAGGTTGTTTTTATCTACAGATGGCCCTCATCTGCATAGGTGGGTTTTGGGTAAAGGTAAACAAACTCTTTAACAATATCTACATTTCAATATCTTTTTAAACTTTGAGTCCAACGTCTGCCTTAGTCCGCTTTTATTAGCCCTGATGAAGAGGTTGCCTTAATGTCCTGAAACCTATTTGTTTATTCATAAAGAGATAAACATATTTTTTGAACTATTAGGTGTAGTGCTCCTGTTTTTTCTGTACCCACTGGATCTTATATGAATTGCCTCTTTAAGGACCTTTTGTGGATAAGAGCTGTCTAGCCAGACAAATTGATCTCTTTATTATAGACTGGTATTTTCATTGTGAGATCAAGCGTATTGTTTGAATCCAAAACCTCCTACCTACATCTTCAAATATAAATGCCCTTCAATATCATTGGCCTCTGTTTCCCTAGCTGTTAGCCCTACCCTAGCCTACCCTAGCAATTATTATTATCCATAAAAAACTGCAACACTGAACACTTACTCTAACCTTTAACCTGTCTGTAACGGATCAACTGGCACCCTGACTGGGTACCTCCGTTGACGGATGCTCTTAGTGCTTCTCGAGGACTTCAAGCTCTCCACCAGACACCATAACCACCGCAGACCCCACAAACCACCACAGCTTGGTTGGGGTCTCACCATATCCTACCCACCCTGGACCTATGACAAGGCTCCAGGTTCCAGTGGGCGAGCCTCTCTATCCCCAGAGATTATTCAAGGGAGTATAAAGAGCATAGCAATCCCTTGTACCAGTTTCCCCCAATAAGAGACAGGACTCTAGATTAAGGGTGAAGTAGAACTCAAGGTTTATTGTTACCGCTGCTCTTTTATACAGTTTTCCCCCACAAGGTCCACCTGGACGGTAACAGGACATGAAAATCATAATCCAATAAAAACAGAATTTTACACTGTCACTCCCATACAGTGCACACAATCCCTCCCCTTCTGCCTGATTACATTATCATATGCAGATGAAATTGTATACAGAAGCAGATTTAACCTGAACTAATTATCTAGCCATCTGGATAGAACAATGTGAGGTCATTAACATTTAACAATGGGACAGGCAGACTTCACACAATACACATCCCACCTCAATAGATAGACAATAGGACAAGACTGCCAATGACAGTCTGTCCGTCTCCTACATTGAAGTACATGGAATACACATTATCCCAATACACAAACAATAGGAAAAGCCTGTCTCTGACATTGAAGGGCATTGAACAGAAGCCAATGTGATTAGCTCTTTCAATTAACATTTTCAGAATCAAACAGGAATAGTCCTCACATATTTCTCGAGATACATGGCTGACAAATATTAATGTCCCACTTGAAGCAATTCAAACCATTTAGTATCTTTCTTTCACTCCCAGTGATGGTGAGTACTGTCACACTGTTCCTTAATATTTTTTCTTGGCACCTAATCCAAACCCCAAGTCTTGGACTATAACTTTTTCCCCAGAAAGCTTTATATACATAAAACAAATATAATCAAATGATCATAAAAAGGTGGTGCAAAAAAGGTGAAACCTCTTATAACATAGGATTCCCAGCCAGCAACAAGCAGTGACCATATAAATATATAACCAAATGTGTATCAAGAGGTGAAAAACATATACCAATATAACGACTGTCTAGATATTAGTTTAACTGGCTAGACTTTGATAATCTTGTACTATTACTTACCTTACTTGGCTTCTAAACAGAAATAGATTTACCTCTTTACAATATAACTAACCTAATCTTAAACACATTTAACTCCTGTATGTGCATACATCCTATATTAGGCACACAAAGCATCAGGACCTAGATCTACCGGCATCAAGACCATTGTACTGAAGACTGACCAAATTGCAGTACTACCGTTGCCCATAATTTTATTTTCCCCATAGCACTGCTGCTATTCAGCACCGGTTTTCCTGCATGATTATATATGGTTTAATTCTCTGCATTACTGCTGCTCAGTAGTTACCCATTTTACAGCCCTATTGCTGTAAATCAATTATCTGTCCTGCAGGACTACTGCTGAACAGCTAATGCTTTATAGCACTGCTATGTACCAGCACACAGCTCAAATGCAGAAACTTTAGTGACCAATTTATACCTCACATGCTTTAGCTATTGCCAACCAACTCTACAACCCTTGTTAACTGTGACAGAGATCGCTTGCCTGCAGTAGTTCCTGGTAATAATGTAAAGGGTCTAACAGAGAAGTGTAATATTTTTAGCATTATGGGGTAATCGGTAATTAGTGCAGTGAGCAAAGATTTTAGGTTAATCATAATAACCAATTCAAGAGCAAATATTAGTAGACGATCTGTAATTTAAAAGTGATTTGTTACTGGATCCTCTGATTGCCCTGAAAGCAGTCATGTGATAAAAGTCAAGGCCTCCAGTCACAGATAGTCTTTTAGCAGCTCATAATAGTCTAAGAAAAGCTTACTCTTTATTGATCCCCAGTTTAAATCTTACCGTTATAGTACCAATTTTTTTTTTAAAGTAGTTGTAAACCTCAGACATTAAATATAAACAAAGCATATCCCTCTATAGTTTGTACTTGTCTCAATCCACATGTGTGATTTCCATCTGCTGCCTCCTTCCTCTGCTATCTGCATAAGTCACTTCTGAAAGGTCTTCCTGACATCAAAGAGCAAAAAAAAAAAGGTGACCGGGGAGGGAGCTCCAGCCCAAAGCCTGTGAATGAGGGCCTTCAACTTCTTGTGTACTTTGTGAGGGCGAGTGTGTCCCTCCCTCCAATCAGCTATCATTGAGCTCTTCAGAGTGTTATGAGTAAGCGATCTCCAGTGTCGCAGAGTTCCTGAGTGTGGTCATTTTATTTTTGACTGAAAAGATGATGTTATGCCAAGTAAATAGATACATAACATGTCACGCTTTAAAATTGTGCACACTCGTGGCATGGCGCCAAACTTCGGTACTTAAAAATCTCAATAGGCAAAGCTTTAAAGAAAATTACAGGTTACCTGTTTAGAGTTACGGGGGAGGTCCTGGGCTAGAATTGTTGCTCTTGCTCTAACATTCGTGGTGATACCTCACATGTGTGGATTGAATGGTGTTTACATATGTGGGCGCGTCTTACGTATACATTCACTTCTGCACACGGGGACGGGGGCACTTTAATTTTTTTTTTTTCTTACACTTTCTCTTTCATTTTTTTTTTTTTTTTTATTACTTTTATTCCTATTACAAGGAATGTAAACATCCCTTGTAATACAGTATCTCACAAAAGTAAGTACACCCCTCACATTGATGTAAATATTTTATTATACCTTTTCATGTGACAACACTGAAGAAATTACACTTTGTTACAATGTAAAGTACTGAATGTACAGCCTGTATAACAGTGTAAATTTGCTGTCCCCTCAAAAAAAAAAAAAAACACACAGCTATTAATATCTAAACAGCTGGAAACAAAAGTAAGTACATCCCCAAGTGAAAATGTCCAAATTGGGCCCAAAGTGTCAATATTTTGTGTGGCTACCATTATTTTCCAGCAATACCTTAACCCTCTTGGGCATTGAGTTCACCAGATCTTAACAGGTTGCCACTGGAGTCCTCTCCCACTCCTCCATGATGACATCACGGAGCTGATGGATGTTAGAGACCTTGCACTCCTCCACCTTCCATTTGAGGATGCCTCACATATGCTCAATAGGATTTAGGTCTGGAGACATGCTTGGCCAGTCCATCCCTTTTACTCTCCGCTTCTTTAGCAAGACAGTGGTCATCTTGGAGTTGTGTTTGTGGTCATTATGTTGGAATACTGCCCTGCTGCCCAGTAGGAGGGGAAGGGAGGGGATCTTGCTCTGCTTCAGTATTTCACAGTAGATTTTAGCATTCATGGTTCCCTCAATGAACTGTAGCTCCCCATGGCAACCCATACAGCCCCAAACCATGACACTCCCACTACCATGCTTGACTGTAGGCAAGACACCCTTGTCTTTGTACTCCTCACCTGGTTATAAGACCTCAGATCTCTCCTACAGACTGGAAAGCCTGAGAAAATGATCTTGGTTATCCAGCCGAGATCACGGCAGTATTTACATAGTTTGTGAGGTTAAAAAATACATCAGTCCATCCAGTTCAACCTATGATGTGTGTGTGTGTGTTTTGCTGTTAACCGTACATTGTATACCCCTTTATGTTGTGGTCTTTGAGGTGCCCATCTAATAGTTTTTTGAAACTATCGATGCTCCCTGCTGGATACCACTGCTTGTGGAAGAGAATTCAACATCCTTACTGCTCTGACAGTAAAGAACCCCCAACGTATTTTAAGGTTAAACCGTTTTTTCCTCTAGTTTTAGTGAGTGGCCACGTGTCTTATTGTATTCCCTTTAGCTAAAAAGTTTGTTCTTTATGCTAGGGTCCTCTCCAGTACAGTATCTGTATATTGATATCATATCCCCTCTCAAGCGTCTCTTCTCCAGAGTGAATAAGTTCAAGGCCTGTAGTCTTTCCTCATAGCTGAGATCCTCCATTCCGATAATTATTTTTGTTGCTCTTCTCTGGACTCTCTCCAGTTCCAGCACATCCTTTCTGAGGACCGGTGCCCAGAACTGGATGGAATACTCCAGATGTGGCCGGACCAGAGTCTTGTAAAGTGGGAGAAAAATCTCTTTATTTCTGGAGTGAATCCCCTTTTTTTTATACATGCCAGTATTTTGTTGGCTTTGCTTGCAGTGGCTTGGCATTGCATGCCACTGCCAAGCCTGTTGTCCACTAGTACCCCCAGGTCCTTTTCCATCTTAGATTCACCCAGAGGTTCCCCCCCCTAGTAAGTAGCTTGCTTTCGTGTTTCTGACGCCCAGGTGCATTACTTTACATTTTTCAGCATTAAACCTCATCTGCCATTTCGTTTCCCACCCCATTCTTTTGTTCAGTTCCGCTTGTAATGTTTCCACATCCTGCATAGAAGATATTGGCATGCTTAGTTTAGTATCATCCGCAAATACCGAGATTGTGCTGGATATCCCAAGGTATGGTACAACTGCCAGGCCGGGCGTGACCTCATAATGTTGCGCCTGGGCCTCAGAAAGCCATACAGACTACCGGGGACCATCTAGCCTTTGGTGTTTTCTAAGGTGTACTTCGCCAGCGGCAGAATCCTTCTCTAGCTCACCGATTGCAAGGGAGAGTGGGTAGAAGCACTGGAGAGTAGCGGGGACGTCCCCTCCCGCCACCTGTAAGAACAATCAAGCAGCTGAACAGCCACTATGATTGTTCTTATGGTGAAGGGGATCACTGGCCAAAAAATTATATCTGAATGATGCCTGTAGCTGCAGGCATCATTCAGATCTCTCCACTGAAAGCTCAGGACGTCATATGACGTCCAGCGGTATGGAAGTAGTTATTAGTATTAGTAATCTAAATAGCAACTAGTCACCTAGATAAGCCTAGGTGACTCAGATCAGTGTCCAACCAGACAGTTCGGCACCAGTTCCCCAGAAAGAAGACCCAGGGCTATCCAAATCTCATTAACCAACTTTTACTAGTGTAATATGTCCACTAGACAAGTCATAAGACAAAACTCATACAATGGTCCAGCAGTCTAAAAAGTGGAATTCATTTATCTTCATAAATTTCTTGAGGGAGATTAATAAATATTTTTTTCCCAAGTGGAGCAGCTTCTCCAACTCCATCTGCAGCAGGGTTACCATACTTCTTCTGACCAAAATCCTGTACATGATTAATATTAAACATTTCTATACACTCCAGAAAGGAAGCTTTATTGTCCTTATTCTGAGAATTAATCCAAGCCTCGTTCTCAGCGTTTATCACGTTGTGGTCCATCATTAGAGACTCATCTTCTCTTTTCATGGGATCAGGGTGAACTGAGCACTTTTCCATGCTCTGACAAGGAGAAGCAGACGACAATCCCTGGTCTCCTCCAAGGGCCATAATTAGTGGGTAGAAGGCTTGCCCCTAGTGCCCTCCAAAAGCCCATGTCCTGGTTGGGTTTGTCACAGGGACAAAGTGCAATATGCAACTAGAATTGTTTTTTGTTTTTTAAAGTTGTGGTGATATTTGTTCTTTAAGGTAGCAGATCAACTGTTCAGGCTACTGCTTAGGCACAATTTACACTTTTAGAAATTCACTATGAGATAGAAAATGTTCCACTTTAAGAGGTTTTTGGTGATTTATTAAGCCATTACAATCTGGCATACTTATTTGTGATTAGGAATGGAGTGCATCTATCCAATTAGTTCATCTGAAGTGCACGAACGTCAAGAAATCATCATAAAATGAAAGTTCACTAGTCAGAATTATTAGTGGCTGTGACATATCTTTGGATGAGGGTTAGGCTAAGGCTAATAATCCAATCCCTTGAGACGAGCTTAGCAATTATACAGTAAAATAGAATGGATTTTAGGTTTTTCTCTATTAGTCGATTTTCTTTTTTGCTATTAGATATTTCGTTCTGCGGGTGCTGAAATCATATTCCCAACTAATTCATGTGAAGCTATTGTATTTCTCCAACCCATCCATACAGAGTTTTTTTTTTTTTTTATACCATGAATAACTATCTGAAAAAGTTCAAATATTGCTCTTTACTGCCAGCAACATTTAAAATATTAATCTGCAAATGTTAGAACTTCTTCGACTGATCCCATTATTCAAGAGAGTTTGCGAGGAGATTTATGAAAATGTATTCAATACTAACGAATAGAAAGTTTTACCTTTTACTTTGATAAAAGTCTGCAGATAGAAATATTTTTTTATATTTCTGTCACCGCTTGGAACGTTGGTCCTGACATTTAGGCAGAGGGACAATTTATGCAAGTTTCTGTTGTTTGGCAAAATCTAAATTTCATCAACGTGTCCATCTACAATCTTTTATACATACATGTACAAAATATACTCCTCATAGGCTTTTATTTAAAGCCCAATTGTAGCTTTCTTTTTAATTTCCCTGCGAAGTAAAACTGCAAAAAAATTAAAATGTTAATTTGTATGTTTTTTTGTGATGGTGTCCTAGCCAGATGCCTAGCAGCCATTTCCCGGCAGCACACTGAAGACTCGGACAGCTGTGATCAGTATGAGAGCAGTGCTCCAAATCTTTATAGGTCTTACATGTCCCCTCACTGTGCTCCAATCACAAATGCTGCTGAGTGAGACTTGTTTGGAGCTGGGGGTGTGAGGGACCACTATAGTTCTGAAGACCACCTATTGGGCTCTCTGGCCAGAAATTGTGTATATGCGTCATTTCATAGTTCGACTGTAACAAAGGCACTGATTGACTTTGTTGCTTGAGCAGCTAATGTATGGTTTTGCTTCACACAGAAGCGGTCTATGGTTGTACCTGGGTTGCTAAAATGTAGGGGAGAAGTGAAGTGATTTGGGCGAAATTCATTTTATTGCAAAACTTCTGATTTTTGACAAAGAAACTCTCCTTTTCACTCAATGAGCTGTTAAGGCTAATCTATTTATTTTTGGAGAGTGTTTCTAGGTTAATTTAATTTTTTGCTTATGTGATTGCGTGTTTTGTTGTTTTTACATTTTGTATTTTACATTTTTTCACTATTTGGTTTTCTTTCAATGGAAAAAAATATAAAATATTAAGGCTAATTAGGAGCCGTTAATTTCAACAAGATCCAGTCCAGAATAGTGGAGTTCTTTGACCATTACATTTTTAAAGGTTCGTGTAGCACCCTCCTAGATAGGTGCTAGGCTAAAAGGTTTATGCTCCATTTGCTTATCAGTGGAGCCTGATCTGTTCGTTATGCAGTCACTTGATCTGAGCGAGTGTCCCCACTGTATCCAATAGGGGAGCCTGTTGGACAGTGGAGGAAACCTGGCCAGTGGCAAACAGGCTTTTGTGGCAGTCTCAGTGGAAGGGCTTCACTGCAGTGCATCCTGGGATTGACCATAAAAGCCAAGGAAACATGTGACAGGGCATCTTTGGCAGTAAGCAGAGTCCCAGGAGGAGGGTGACTGCTGTCTCTCCTCCTGCAGCCAGAGGAAGGTGGTCACAGGCAGTGGGCCTTGTGAACCAGGTGTGGAGCTGAACCTTGAGGGTCCTGTAAAGCTGATGGTGGAGCTGCCGGCAGAGTCAACTGGGAAGAACAGTGTCCGTGGGTACCAGGGGGCTTGCCAAGGGGTCTGCCCAGGAAGGGAGACTACTCCAGTGTAGTCAAGAGGACAGAAGGTTGGCTCACACAGCAAGTGTAAAGGGGGTGCCAAGTAGGACCCTGAATAGCAAGAGCAAAGGGGGTGCAACGGGGGTGCAAAGTGGGGCCCTGAAGAGTAATTTAACACATAGTTCACCTCTCATATACTTCACTTCAGTGGCAAGGTGAAACAGTGGCCTTGCTGCTGCTTAGTTAGAAGTCCTCCAGTTGTGCATAGTTCATAAAGTTGGAGTATCCAACTCATCCCTTCTCCCATCCCAAGTTCTAAAGCAAAAGCAACAAAAACCAAATCCCCCTGGACTATTGATTGAGCCAAGCACTATATATATAAATAATATACACTATATTACCAAAAATATTGGTAATAAAAGTAATTGGGTTCATTATTAAGTCAGCCCGCCCTGTGCAGCTATAACAGCTTCTACTCTTCTGGGAAGGCTGTCCATAAGGTTTAGGAGTGTGTCTATGGGAATGTTTGACCATTCTTCGAGAAGCCCGTTTGCGAAGTCAGGCACTGATGTTAGACGAGAATGCCTGGCTCGCAGTCTCTGCTCTACTTCATCCTAAAGGTATTCCATTGGTTGAGGTCAGGACTCTGTGCAGGCCACTCAAGTTCCTCGACCCCAAACATGCTCATCCATGCCTTTATGGTCTTTGCTTTGTGCACTGGTTCAAATCATTTGGTGGAGGGGGATTATGGTGTGGGGTTGTTTTTCAGGGGTTGGGCTTGGCCCCTTAGTTCCAGCGAAGAGAACTCTTAAGGCATCACCATACCAAGACAATTTCATGCTTCCAACTTTTTTGGGAACAGTTTGGGGATGGCCCCTTCCTGCTCCAACAGTACTGCGCACCAGTGCACAAAGCAAGGTCCATTAAGACATAGATGAGCAAGTTTGCGGTAGAGAAACTTGACTGGCCTGCACAGAGCCCTAACATTAACCCAACAGAACACCTTTGGGATGAATTAGAGTGGAGACTGCGAGCCAGGCTTTCTCGTCCACATCAGTGCCTGACCTCACAAATGTGCTTCTGGAAGAATGGTTAAACATTCCCATAGACACACTTATAAACCTCGTGGACCGACTTCCCAGAAGAGTTGAAGCTGTTATAGCTGCAAAGGGTGTGCCAACTCAATATTGGACCCTACGGACTAAAACTGGGATGCCATTAATGTTACGGTGCGTGTAAAGGCAGGCGTCCCAATACTTTGGACAATATAGTGTGTCTGTGTGTGTGTGTGTGTATATATATATATATATATATATATATATATATATATATATATATATATATATATATATATATATATATATATATATATATATATATATATATATGTGTGTGTGTATATATGTATATATATATATATATATATATATATATATATAGTATCTCACAAAAGTAAGTACACCCCTCAGATTTTTGTAAACCTTTTATCATATCTTTTCATGTGACAACACTGAAGAAATCACACTTTGCTACAATGTAAAATCGTGTACAGCTTGTATAACAGTGTGAATTTGGTGTCCCCTCAAAATAGCTCAACACACAGCCATTAATGTCTAAACTGCTGACAAAAAGTAATTACACCCCTAAGTGAAAATGTCAAATTGGGCCCATTAGCCATTTCCCTCCCAGTGTCATGTGACTCGTTAGTGTTACAAGGTCTTGGGTGTGCATGGGGAGCAGGTGTTGTAAATTTGGTGTTATCGCTCTCACTCTCTCATACTGGTTACTGGAAGTTCACCATGGCACCTCATGGCTAAGAACTCTGAGGATCTGAAAAAAAAGAATTGTTGCTCTACATAAAGATGGCCTAGGCTATAAAAAGATTGCCGAGACCCTGAAACTGTGCTGCAGCATGGTGGCCAAGCCCATACAGCAGTTTAACAGGACAGGTTCCACTCAGAACAGGCCTCGCCATGGTCGACCAAAGGAGTTGAGTGCACATACTCCAAAAGTTGTCTTTGGTAAATAGACGTATGAGTGCTGCCAGAATTGCTGCAGAGGTTGAAGGGGTGGGGATCAGCCTGTCAGTGCTCAGACCATATGCTGCACACTGCATCAAAATGGTCTGTAAAGCTGTCGTCCCAGAAGGAAACCTCTTCTAAAGATGATGCACAAGAAAGCCTGCAAGCAGTTTGCTGAAGACAAGCAGACTAAGGACATGGATTACTGGAACCATGAGATCAAGATGAACTTATTTGGTTCAGATGGTGCCTAGCGTGTGTGGCGGCAACCAGGTGAGGAGTACAAAGACAAGTGTGTCTTGCCTACAGTCAAGCATGGTGGTGGGAGTGTCACGGTCTATGGTTGCATGAGTGCTGCCGGCACTGGGGAGCTACAGTTCATTGAGGGAACCGTGAATGCCAACATGTACTGTGACATACTGAAGCAGAGCATGATCTCCTCCCTTCGCAAACTGGGCTGCAGGCCAGTATTCCAACATAACGACCCCAAACACACCTCCAAGTCGACCACTGCCGTGCTAAAGAAGCAGAAGGTAAAGGTGATGAACTGGCCAAGCATGTCTTTAGACCAAAACCCTAATGAGCATCTGTGGGGCATCCTCAAACGGAAGGTGGAGGAGCACAAGGCCTCTAACATCCACCAGCTCAGTGATGTCATCATGGAGGAGTGGAAGAGGACTCCAGTAGCAACCTGTGAAGCTCTGGTGAACTCCATGCCCAAGAGGGTTAAGGCAGTGCTGGAAAATAAAGGTGGCCATACAAAATATTGACACTTTGGGCCCAATTTGGACATTTTAACCTAGTTGAGGTGTACTCACTTGTGTTGCCAGCGGTTTAGACATTAATGACTTTATGTTCACTTATTTTGAAGGGACACCAAATTGACACTGTTATACAAGCTTCATACTCACTACTTTATGTTGCAGCAAAGTGTAATTTCTATAGTGTTGACACATCAAAACATATAATAAAATATTTATGAAAATGTGGGGGATGTACTCACTTTTGTGAGATACTGTGTGTGTGTGTATATATATATATATGTGTGTGTGTATATGTATATATATAATATAATTTTTTTTTAAATGTGGGGAAAGCTAAAATCCTGTCATATTGCCATCTATTACCCTGTTGGAGAAATTTGCTCTGTTTTAGTGTCTTGGTGACACCCCACGTGTCACGATGCCTTTGGAAAGGAAAGCAACATTATCTTTTTGGGAAGTTGACAGACAGGTTCCAATCCTTCCCCATGTAATTCGAAACCGAAGTTTGGCTGGAAACTTGGCACGTTAAATATATCCAGAAAGGAAACTTTTTTCTATTTTTGATTTTCATTTAACTGGGTAAAATTCCCAAAATTAACTTCAATATTTTACTTTTATCAGATAATTTCTATATTTTGTAAGCAGATAATTCAGACTGAACAGACAGTTAAAAGTAAGATCTAGCTTATATTATTTTAATTGGCCCATAGATGGAACTAAAGCAACTATTTTAGACATTGGTTTTATAATATGCCTTACATCGTGCTACCTAATTATATCCTATTAAGTTACACAAGAAAGAGAAGTATTTAAACTTTTACTTAAAAGTTCTCCTGTCTAGACAATATGACTAGAAATCTTTTTAAAAATGCATGAACCTTTCTCATTTTCCTATGAAGCCCTTGCTAAATTAATATTTGCAGACGTTTCATCTAGCAAATTCATTAACAGTCTTTCAGTAAAGACATTGCATTTTCCATGGCTTTGACAAATCTGTAACTGCCTCCTCTCGTTCCTTGGAATCGCTGCCTGTGACTTTTATATAATTGCATGCACCATTACCGGCCAAGTGAATGCCCATCAAAAGTATCGGTGTGTCTATGAAACTCAATGCATCGTGTGCTGATTGCGTACAGACTATGCAGGTAGCTATTCTGCATGCCAAATCAATAAGATGCAGCCTATTAGTGAGCTTGTCGCTAGTGACATCACTCAGTTCCTAGCTTATTGATGGGCTTTTGGTGCGTGAAATGGCTACATCCATTGTATATGCCTGATACAAATGCCTACATTTTTTCATTTTTATATTTCTTGTAAATGAAATGGGCAGCGGCCAAATTTTACCCTTGTGTTTACATATATCTGTAGGCTTCCACCAATAGGAAGCAAGTGGAAAACATAGCTAAGAAGAGACTTGACTCCTTGATGAAAGAATCCAAAATCCGAGACTGTGAGGACCCCAACAATTTTACTGTCACCACACTGCCACCTGCCGGGAAACGCAGCCAAAAAGCCGATTTAAAAAAGGTGCTACACTTTTCATTTTTTTTTTTTTCTTTTTAAATTTGCAGAACCTATGTGGCAGAATCTGTTCCATGATATGTAAATGATATCCAATCTAGTTAAGTCTTATTATGTAATCATGACATATATAAAGCAGACTTATACTTAACTGTTCATGTAAAGGAAACCTGCCATGAAAATAAACATGGAGTCTGCCACTGCTGGAATCTCCTTCTGACAATACCAGTTGTCCAACTGTCATGTTGACCTCCTTAGGTCACAGCCTATAACAAGGGTGCTTATAAGGGCTTCTAACGCTTCTTTTCCTGACAGGCCTATTTGTTCCAGATGTCCAACTCGAGAAGCACTGAAGTTAGTGAATTGACATAGCAGTCAGACAACCAGCATTTTCAGAAGGTCATTAGCAAAGGCAACCCCATATTTGCCTCATGACCGTTTAGTTTTGAGCTTTTGTTGTGTTGTGTCAGTTAAAATAAGAGTAAATGAAGGGCTGAAATACTTATGTTGCCGAGACAAAATGCTACTTAGTTTCCTCCAGTGCTGTTCACTTGATCAAAAACCATAGGTGTTGGTCATGGGATTTCACTAAATAGAGATTCAGTCTTAGATTGGCTGATCCTCCCCTGGGCACATGAGTGGGTTCACTTACCAGCATTTCCTTCAGGAGCAGTAGGCATTTCCACCCTTCTATTATTTCTTATTTATACGTTCTAGTAAGATTTAAGATTTGTGTACAAATCCTCTTTAAATACAAGTACATGTTGTTATGATCATGGTAAACTGGATGGCAATGTTCACAAATGTAAATCTTTGTAAATGACCCAAAACAAATCTGTGAAAACCTTTTTGACCCTAAAAAAATCACTGGTTTTCTTGGGTGTGAAAAATAAAAGTGAGAATTGTGATTGGTTGACATGCTATTTGCCAGGCTCAAGAAGTTTGCAAAACTGAATCTAAACGTTTCTGAAACTTTCCCCCATATATTTGTGACATTGCTTTCAGTGAGTTCATATAATGCAATGCGTATTTTTGTTAATGCCTAATATTTTTCCTCACTCAGCAAAATAGAAAAACTGATTATGGGAATAATAGCCACCAGACCCTGGCCTTGGCCTCTGCGATTCATCTGCTTGGTATATAAGCCATCATGTTTTCCATAATTCCTTTTACCTTAGTCAAAGATAGCCGTTCTCAATGCTCCAGTGTCCTAGTCAGAAATCCTTAGAAAAGGTATCTGTCTCTGGTCATTAACCCAACCTGAAAGTCTTTCCCACTTTTTGCTTGGCATTAAATTTGGAATTCTAGTCAGTGTTTTTTTTTTCTTGGACAGATGGAAGCAGAAATTGCCCTCCAAGCAGATGTTCACGGTTTATAGCACAAATTGGAAGAACCCCACATTCCCAATCCTGCCATGAAAGCCAAGGCTTGAATGCGGGCTAAGGGTTCTGTCCTCACTTCATTTGAAATCTCCATTAAAGAATTTCCTCTCTTTTATCACGGTGCTTCCTAAACCCATCCATGATGGGTTTACAGAGTTTCATCTGTTTTACCACTGTGCTTCCTGAACCCATCCATGAACCCCACCAGTTGTGCACAGGTAGTTGAACCATTTAGTTCGGGCATGGATGACTCCACCTTTATGCATATATAGCCATGCACTGTTAATGGGACGTTTCTATCAATCAAACACATTTACTGTACAGGGCCAGCTTAGTAAACTTAGCCGAAACCTTTTTTATGAGCGCAGGCTTAAAATTTCTTGTCGAGTTTTTGTAGGGGAGAATCACTATTTACTTCATGTACTGAAGGCTCAACAGGAAATGAGTGGAAATCTCACCAAAAAAAGTTAAATTCCAAATGTTACAGTTGTTGTCTACTTGGAAAGTTATACTTTACACCTATTCCGGGGGCAAATTTAAAATTTAGGCTCTCTTCATTTTCAGTCCTGGTGACAATGGTCAAAGGACAAGCTGGGGAATAACCTCTCCAATGGAGACTGTAGAATTTGACAGGTTCTCCCACTTCCCTGCTTTATCCAAAACTATGCAAAATAAAAGTTTTCCACTCTAACTTAAAGCCAATGCCAGTTACTTTTACAATTGCAATACATTATTCCCTATTGTAGCTTATAATAAGAAAAAATGAATACATGCTGTGCAAAGAAACCCCAACTGCCACATTCCTTTCCTGTAACTTCCAGATCAGGAAAATTCAATTTATGCCAAAATAAATCAATGTTTTAATGCTTTCGTTCACACCAGATGTGCTGCATTAACACTCATTTTAAAAAACTCAGTGAAACAATATTGTATATTTGCTCTTGATCTGCATTGTGATGTCCCAAATGCATAGAATATGTTTCTTCTAACCATGTATACAGCGCACTGCAAAGCCAAATGTGTTAAGTTACATTAAAGCCAGCACTTCTGGTGTGAGTGGGAGCATAGGCATATGCGATGTCTGCTCCTGATTCCTAAATCCTCTGCATTTTGCAGCAAGTGTAGCTTATTGAAGGACAGAATAACAAGATATGAAATTGAAGCCTTTCTATACTTAAAGGGAATCTGTGTCTATGATATCGGAGTATAGAATATGGCAGCTTCTGTTGCTGACTTGTGTATAAAGGTGGGGGCTATGCTGCTTACATTGCTTAAAATCCAGCTTTCATTGATGGTCAGTGGAAGGAATGCCCACCTTAACAGACAGCGAACATGATCATCGGTGCCAGTGGTTACTTAACTGTGAAAAAAGAGGAGAAGCTTCACTGGTCCCATGCCCCCTGGCTCTGTGAAGTGGCATTGGTGTCAGGCACCATCAGATGGGAGTTCTATCCACCACTGCTCAAGGAACCATTTGCAACCTTTGACTGAGCTCTAAAGCCCCGTACACACGCACCGATTGTTGGCCGTAAATTTTCGGCCAACGTCCGATCGGCCGATTGTCGGCTTGTTAGTATGATGCTTCCGACAACCGACTGCGACTTTTCGGCCGAACAAAATCTGGTGTGCATGCTATAAAATTTTTGTTGGCCGTCACCAGAACGGTCGATTGTTCGTCAGTCAGTACAGATTTCGGCCGACAAAAGTCAGATGAGCAAGACTGGACATGCTCAGAGAAGAAAAAACACACGAAAAGTAGACCAGCACATGACATCACTTCTGCAGTTGGTTGTTGTTGGCCGACAAAATTTGTGTGCAGTCTAGAGCACATTTCAACCAACACAACAACACTGGACAAAAGACGGCCGATCGGTCGGCCAACAATCGGTGCGTGTGTACGAGGCTTAAGGTTCCGTGAAACCCTGGTTGAGAAAGGCTGTTGTAGGTAGTGAACCCAGGTTGACAGTACTTGAAAATCCAATGCATTCTTCATTGTTATCCGTTTGCTGGCTATATAACAAATTTTCTTGGAATTCTAGTTATTGTCAGACGCTAAATAGGCCAATTATATATTCATTGGCTACATTACAACCAGGTGAGCAAAGGCAGCGCCATTATTTCCATCCTCACAAATTTAATTTAAAGATCAATGAGTTGAGTTATTTGCATCTAACCAATGCTTTCATTTTAACGCTTCCATCGCCTGTTATTTCTGCCCTTGGAAGTTGATCGTTCTTCCTGTTCACTTGAATAAGGAGATGGAGAGTCTTTAGAAACCTTTAGTCCATGTAGCATGGATAGCATAAAGCAGTATACCTTTTTACTGTTTAACCTTCTGACCCACCACCTCAAACCACTGTTGTTTATGTATGACCTATATTTAAAAAAAAATCTCTATGGAGTATTGTTTTTTTCCTCGCCAAGCGACAATGCAGATAAGGGTTACAAGCTGTCTTCTCTACTGAAGACCTTGATCTCATAACTATATCAAGTATGAATAATAATCATGTTTTCTAATATTCTATCATTGTTTTTTCAGAAATGTAACTCTGGGCCTGCCGTTGAAAGATCTCTGGTAAGAATTACATTTGTAGTACAGGTTACACCAAACATGAACCCAAACATTCTTATTATGCAGTAACAAAGAATATTATAAATATTGGTACAAGTGCACCATTCAATATGCCTAGATCCAGTGAAAGAAATTCTGACTCATCCAATCCATGTTCTTCAGCCTTGTCTATTTTTAATTGGATTGTTTGTGACCCCAAATGGTTCAGGATTTCTGTAAATGTATTCTAATTATATGCAAGTGCATGTTTCAGTTGTAAAATGTTCAGGCATCTGGAAGCTGAAATCCAGGCTAAACACCGCTAAATATACAGTACATATATCTTTCCTTCCAAAGGTTTTATATTTCTGTCCATTCTAGACCTTAGATTTACAATATGATTGCAAATAGGTGAACACGTTCAGCGCTCTACCCACAACCTATAAACCCCAGTGCTAATTTAGTGTTCTAATAAGATTGATATCAACATATGCAAATACACTTGAAATCTATAAGTGTCCAAATAATACAAAAGGTCAAGCTCAAAAACAGAGTAAATCTAATAAAGTGCTCCAGTATTGCATAAATAGTCTTTTGTTATCCACCAAGGGTCCATGATTTCCCTTAACAAGGTCTTATAACAATGTTCTTTAAACTGACACCTCAGCCCATGTGATCAGAGCAATTCTACAGAACTGACCCCTAAATCAGTAGGTCAAGAAGCACTTTACGCCAAAAAACTTTGACTATCGATCCTCTCCTTTACTCAAACAATTTTCCACATTTCTCAATAGGCAGGTGCAGACTAACGTGATTTCCTCATTACACAAAAACACCTATAGTGTGGTATTGTAACGATTTGTAAAAAAAAGTAAAAGTCCTGTTCAGGCGCACAATGCATTTTCATCCAATTATGGACTTTTTCAAGAGCTCCTTGGAGCTTTTGAAAAAGTTAATAATTTAGATGCTTAAAGCTCGTAAAAAAAAAAAAAAAATCCATATTAGACCATTAGACCAAATAATGTTGAGCAGCCTAATGGCTGACGCCTTTACACCTTTACAAAGAATCATGTGGTAGCTGGGAGGTGGAGGCTCTTTTCAGTGAAGCTGCAATACACAGAGTGGCAAAACTGTCTCAAACATGTCATCTTGTAAACTAATTCACAAAATACAATAGCTTCTGTGAATTGCAGCAAAGAGGAGCGGACATAACCATTCCAGCAGCAATTATGTTCTTGAAGGAGCTGAGACCACAGTGAGTTATCTTCCTGGAGCACAAGTGGGGGGGGGGGGGTTGTCCCCTGAAGGTTTTTTACTTTATTGCATAGAATACATTAAAGGAGTTGTAAAGTCTCATTGTTTTTCACCTAATGCATTCTATGCATTAGGGTGGAAAACCTTTTCTGCTTCAGCTGCCCCCAGAGCCCGAACATTCCAGCTGTAAGCACAAGCCCAGTGGCTCCAGCCGCTGTCTTGGTTCCTCATTGGATAGATTGGTAGAAGCTTTGATCCATGTGTGGCAGTTGTATTCATTCAGATTTCAGTTTACAGGATTCAAATAACTAAGTGAAAAATTCTGATTGGTTGCTGTACGTTTATGCAGGTTATACAATTATTTTTATCATATTAAATAGTTTTTTTGAATAATTTCTATCCAAATGTTCTATTACACAGTTCTTCACAAACTGAGCAATGAAAATCCAATGCATTCTTCATTGTTATCCGTTTGCTGGCTATATAACACTTTTTCTTGGAATTCTAGTTATTGTCGGTCGCTAAATAGGCCAATTATACATTCATTGGCTACATTACAAGAGTAACAGAAAATGCAGAAGAGTGTTTGGCAATTACAGTTAACCCTCAAATATAATGAGACGTGTAGCAGAGGAAGTTTATAGCTAATTTAGCTAATTTGGCTTACAGTGGTAATGGTTCTCTTTGTCTCTTGTCCTTAATCATGATAAATATATTGTGTCTGCCCATATTTTTCATGCCAATTCAGCATGGCCCAAGCTCATGGAGGCTGATTAGAGTGCAACGATATGTGGAGCCCTGTATTGGAGCAGCCCACACACTCTATCTCTGCTCAGCAGCCTCCAAATTACATGGTCATTTGCTGATTAATTAATGGATATGTTAATGAAGCTGAGAAATTATTTCTTCACATTTATGGAAAGTTGAGGAAAAGAGACTGAATAGTTATATTTTGCTCCATTATTTGATTATTATTGTTTGAAGCTGGACACAAAGCGGATATAAAAACACACATTTGATTAAACATTTAACATTATTCATTAAACCATCATTAAATGTACTGTACATTTAAATATAACTAGTAGAGTTGGGCGAGCAGTTCAGGCTGAGCAAAAGTTTGGCCCGAACATCGCCCATTCGGTGAACACTCAAATTTGCAGGGTGTCTGCTTGATGCACAGTGCATTCTAAGCCCTGATTGGGCAAAGCTCTGCCCAATAAGGGCACTGTAAATAGCTGTTTGTTAAGGAGCGGTTTGGGAAGCCAGTCGCGGTCTCTTTAACAATGGCTGAGTCATCAGCTGTCAATGAGCTGACCCAAAGAGCCTGGTATTGATTGGGGGGACCCCCACTCCTTCTTTCTTATTTTTTTCTTATTATTTTTTCTTCTTCTTTCTTTTTTCTTCTTTTGTCTTCTTTTTTCTTCTTCTTTCTTCTTTCTACTTCTTCTTCTTTGTATTGCCAGCAATGGTATTGTATTGTCAGAAATGTAAAATAAATTTTTTTTATTTTATAAATGTCTGTTTTGCTGCAGCAGGTTCTCTACATGGTATAGATGCACCGCTTTACAGGCAGACTAAGGGCACTCCCCAGGCACTATGTTTAAAGACATTTTTCATTTTTGTTGTTTCACCTTAGTCATTATTAAAATCACTGCTCCTGTTAAAATTATCTTTAAAAAAAAATTTGCATTGCTATATGTCCCCCAGGGCAGTACCTGGGCCCTTATACCATTTTTATGGCCAATAACTTGCATATAAGCCTTCAAAATGGGGACTTTGATTTTTTTATGTTCGGGTCCCATAGACTTTATTAGTTTGCCGCACAGGTCCGATTTTTTTTTTTTTTTTACATGTTCTGGAGTTCTGGTGCAAACCGAACAGGGGGTGTTTGTCCCAACTCTAATAACTAATGTAAGTACCTGTTTATACCCACTTCTTGAAAATCCTTGCATAGCAGCACTGGGGGAAGGAGGGTCAGCGTGGCTTATTTTGTTTTCCATAGAGTAGCATACACTGTAATCCTGCTGACAGGAGGAAAGTGCACAGAGATGACCTCAGTCATTCTCCAGTCAGCAGGGAGTGCACCCTTGACCAAGCTTTATTGCTTGACTGCAGTAGAGAAAAGTGAGGTCTTAGACTTAACTCGTCTAGCTGATAGAAAAATATAGTTGTAGACTGTTTGACCTCGTAACTTGCCGCCAAAAAACGTACATGCACGTAACTGTGTTCAAGTGGTTATACTGGGATTATGGCTGCAGTTTTCAGCCATAACCCAGGTATCAAATTTTTCATCCAGCAATCCCCTACCCTATAAAAGTGATCCGAGGGGCTGATTAGCTGCTTGATCACTTTAACAAGCAGCGTAAGGGATCAACCTTCCCCCCCCCCCTTCCCGCCATTCACCATTGTTTGTACTTTTTTTTTTGGTTTTCGGGAGCACCGGGGTCCAATTCAGCGGTTGCGGCAAAAGAAGATAGAGATGACCAGAGACTGAATCATCTTTAATCATCTCTATGGTCTAGGACAACCTTTTTCAACCAGGGTGCACTTTGGAAACCCAGAAAACAGTCTTTTTCCTAAACGTGAGGACTGTTACTGGACACTAATAGGCAGCCTACCTCTTTCCTCCTAAAGTCTGCGACCTGGCTGTATGTATATCCACTCTTACAAAGATGGCCATAGTGTTCAAAGGATTTGCTGGAGCTGTTGAGTCAGTGCCTGAATTTCTTGGCAAAATGCAAAAAATGTATGCTAGAGTGCCCAGATTGTTCAGGAGCCTTAAGAACCTGGTATGGTCAGACACATGATGCTTTTGATTTATAAGGCCATTTTAGCTTCACTGATCTAACCGGTGCATGTTAATGGTGCAGGCAAATGTCACTGAAATAAGTGTCCCCGTTGGAAGATTTACCTCTACCTAATTTTCTTGTGACAACAGTAAAATGCTGATTTCCCTTCACTTTCTGCTGTGATGACATAGGTCACCATGAGACACAGGAGGTGAATTATTCAAGTAGGGAAACACAGCAATAAAAATTCAAATAAATTCTGAGCATAGGTATACCTTGTGTACTGTATATGTGTGTGTGTGCATATATATATATATATATATATATGTGTGTGTGTGTGTGTGTATATATATATATATATATATATATATATATATATATATATATATATATATATATATATATATATTACACACAGTATCTCACAAAAGTGAGTACACCCCTCACATTTTTGTAAATATTTAATTATACCTTTTCATGCGACAACACTGAAGAAATTACACTTTGCTACAATATAATGTAGTGAGTATAACAGTGTAAATTTGCTGTCCCCACAAAATAACTCAACACACAGCCATTAATGTATAAACCGCTGGCAACAAAAGTGAGTACACCCCTGAGTGAATATGTCCAAATTGGGCCCAATTAGCCATTTTCCCTCCCTGGTGTCATGTGACTCGTTAGTGTTACAAGGTCTCAGGTGTGAATGGGGAGCAGGTGTGTTAAATTTGGTGTTATCACTCTCACTCTCATACTAGTCACTAGAAGTTCAACATGGCACCTCATGGCAAAGAACTCCCTGAGAATCTGAAAAAAAGAATTGTTGCTCTTCATAAAGATGGCCTAGGCTAGAAGAAGATTGCTAAGTCCCTGATACTGACCTGCAGCACAGTGGCCAAGACCATACAATGGTTAAACAGGACAGGTGCCACTCAGAATAGGCCTCGCCATGGTCGACCAAGGTAGTTGAGCGCATGTGCTCAGCATCATATCCAGAGGTTGTCTTTGGGGAATAGACATTATGAGTGCTACCAGCATTGCTGCAGAGGTTGAAGGGGTGGGGGGGGGGGGGTCAGTCTGTCAGTGCTCAGACCATACGCCACACACTACATCAAATTGGTCTGCATGGTTGTCTTCCCAGAAGAAAGCCTCTTCTAAAGATGATGCACAAGCAAGCCCGCAAACAGTTTGCTGAAGGCGAGCAGACTAAGGACATGGATTACTGGAACCATGTCCTGCGGTCTAATGAGACCAAGAAAAAATTATTTGGTTGAGATGGTGTCAAGTGTGTGTGTGGCGGCAACCAGGTAAGGACGGAGTACAAAGACAAGTGTGTCTTACCTATAGTCAAGCTTGGTGGTGGGAGTGTCATGGTCCGGCACTGGGGAGCTACAATTTATTGAGGGAAACATGAATGCCAACATGTACTGTGACATACTGAAGCAGAGCATGATCCCCTCCCTTCGGAGACTGAGCTGCAGGGCAGTATTCCAACATAATGACCCCAAACACACCTCCAAGATGACCACTGCCTTGCTAAAGAAGCTCAGAATAAAGGTGCGGACTGGTCAAGCATGCCTCCAGACCTAAACCCTATTGAGCATCTGTGGGGTATCCTCAAACGGAAGGCGGAGAAGCGCAAGGACTCTAACATCCACCAGCTCCATGATGTCATCATGAAGGAGTGGAAGAGGACTCCAGTGGCAACCTGTCAGGCTCTGGTGAACTCCATGCCCAAGAGGTTTAAGGCAGTGCTGGAAAATAATGGTGGCCTTACAAAATATTGACACTTTTGGCCCAACTTGAACATTTCCACTTGGGGGTGTACTCACTTTTGTTGCCAGCAGTTTTGACATTAATGGCTGTGTGTTGAGTAATTTTGAGAGGACAGCAAATTTACACTGTTATACAAACTGTACATTAACTACTTTACATTGTAGCAAAGTGCAATTTCTTCAGTGTTGTCACATAAAAAGATATAATAAAATATTTACAAAAATGTGACTGGTGTACTCACTTTTGTGAGATACTGTATAATATATACTGCTCAAAAAAAATAAAGGAACACTTTTATTCAGAGTATAGCATCAAGTCAATTAAACTACTGGGATATTGATCAGGTCAGTTAAGTAGCAGAGGGGGTTGTTAATCAGTTTCAGCTGCTTTGGGGTTAAAAAAATTAACAGGTACACTAGATGGCCAACAATGAGACAACCTCCAAAACAGAAATAGTTTTACAGGTGTAGGCCACTAACATTTTTTCCCCTACCTATCTTTTCTAACTGTTTTCGAATAGTTTAGCATTTGACTAGGGTCAGTGTCACTACTGGTAGCATGAGGCAATACCTGGACCCTATAGAGGTTGCACAGGCATTCCAAAGCCTCCAGGAGGTGTCATTGCCAGAAGGTTTGTTGTGTCTCCCAGCACAGTCTCAAGAGCATGGAGGAGATTCCAGGAGACAGGCAGTTACTCTAGGAGAGCTGGACAGGGCCATAGAAGGTCCTTAACCCATCCATAAGATTGGTATCGGCTCCTTTGTGTGAGGAGGAACAGGATGAGCACTGCCAGAGTCCTACAAAATTACATTCAGCAGGCCACTAGTGTGAATGTCTCTGACCAAACAATCAAAAACAGACTTCATGAGGGGGGCCTGAGGGTCTGACGTCCTCTAGTGAACCCTCTGCTCACTGCCCGGGGTCAAGGCGCTCGATTGGCATTTGCCATTAAACATCAGAATTGGCAGGTCCACCACTGGCACCCTTTGCTTTTAACAGATGAGAGAAGGTTCACCCTGAGCACGTGACAAATGTGAAATTGTCTGGAGAAGCTGTAGAAAACATTATGCTGCCATAAACATCTTTCAGCGTGCTTGGTTTGGTGGTGGGTCAGTGATGGTCTGAGGAGGCATATCATTGGAGGGACACTCAGACCTCTACAGGCTAGACCAGTGTTTCTAAACTCCGGTCCTCAGGGCACACTAACAGGCCAGGTTTGCAAGAAAACTGAAATCCATCACAGGTGATATCATTTGCTGCTCAGTGATTGCAGTATTCTAGTCTGCATCTCCCCAAGGTAATACTTAAAATCTGGCCTGTTAGTGTGCCTTGAGGACCGGAGTTGAGAAACACTGGGCTAGACAATGGCATCCTGACTGCCATTATGTATCGGGATGAAATCCTTGGACCCATTGTCAGACCCTAAGCTGGTGCAGTGGGTCCTGGGTTCCTCCTGGACTAGTCTGCTACATAATTTTTTCACTTTGATTTTCGGGGTGTCTTTAAATTTAGCCCTCTGTAGGTTAATTAATTTCCATCAAACGATGTGGCATCTTTTCGTACCGAACACATATCAGTATAGCTATCCAGCATATGTTTCCCCATTGAGATCTGATGTGTTTTCAAAGTGTTCCTTTAATTTTTTTGAGCAGTGTGTGTGTATATACAGTGCCTAGCGAAAGTATTCGGCCCCCTGAACTTTTCGACCTTTTGCCACATTTCAGGCTTCAAACATAAAGATATAAAACTGTAATTTTTTTGTGAAGAATCAACAAGAAGTGGGACACAATCATGAAGTGGAACGAAATTTATTGGATATTTCAAACTTTGTTAACAAATAAAAAACTGAAAAATTGGGCGTGCAAATTTATTCAGCCCCTTTACTTTCAGTGCAGCAAACTCTCTCCAGAAATTCAGGGAGGATCTCTGAATGATCCAATGTTGACCTAAATGACTAATGATGATAAATAGAATCCACCTTTGTGTAATCAAGTCTCCGTATAAATGCACCTGCACTGTGATAGTCTCAGAGGTCCGTTTAAAGCGCAGAGAGCATCATGAAGAACAAGGAACACACCAGGCAGGTCCGAGATACTGTTGTGGAGAAGTTTAAAGCCGGATTTGGATACAAAAAGATTTCCCAAGCTTTAAACATCCCAAGGAGCACTGTGCAAGCGATAATATTGAAATGGAAGGAGTATCAGACCACTGCAAATCTACGAAGACCTGGCCGTCCCTCTAAACTTTCAGCTCATACAAGGAGAAGACTGATCAGAGATGCAGCCAAGAGGCCCATGATCACTCTAGATCATAGGTCAGCAACCCGCGGCTCCTTTAAACCTTTGCCGCAGCTCCAGGGCAGATGAGGGGAGGAGGCGCACTGTGCGTCACACAGACGCTGATTGGCGGCCTTCTGGTTGTCATCGGTGCGCATAGCAATGCGCCCCGACACTCCCCCACTGTGGCGCTGTCCTGGCTGTGATTGGTCGAGGCTGGACCAATCATAGAGGACATCCCGGGTGACGTCGCGTGGGGGGCGGTGCGTGCATTAGTCACGCACCTTCCCGAAGTCACCTTCCCGCCCGCCGTCAGAGAGGAGGGCAGCAGCGCGAATGCAGGTCGAGGAAGAAGAAGAAGACGTCCGACCGAGACCCGACTCCCGTCAGCAGCACGCCAGGCACGGTGACGGCAGGTAAGTGAAGTGATGCTTTGAAGGGCGCACGCACGCTGGTCTCTGCATTGAAAGGGGGCATGTACGCTGGTCACTGCTTTGAAAGGGGCATGTACGCTGGTCACTACCATTGAAAGGGGCATTTACGCTGGTCACTACCATTGAAAGGGGCATGTACGCTGGTCACTACCATTGAAAGGGGCATGTACGCTGGTCACTACCATTGAAAGGGGCATGTACGCTGGTCACTACCATTGAAAGGGGCATGTACGCTGGTCACTACCATTGAAAGTGGCATGTACGCTGGTCACCACCATTGAAAGGGGCATGTATGCTGGTCACCACCATTGAAAGGGGCATGTATGCTGGTCACTGCATTGAAAGGGGCATGTATGCTGGTCACTGCTTTGAAAGGGGCATGTACGCTGGTCACTACATTGAAAGGGGGCATATATGCAGTGTTATATTTGTTTTAAATGTCGCAATGGTTTTGCGGCTCCCAGTTTTTTTTTCCCTTCGGAAACGGGTCCAAGTGGCTCTTTTTGTCTTAAAGGTTGCAGACCCCTGCTCTAGATGAACTGCAGAGATCTACAGCTGAGGTGGGAGACTCTGTCCATAGGACAACAATCAGTCGTATACTGCACAAATCTGGCCTTTATGGAAGAGTGGCAAGAAGAAAGCCATTTCTTAAAGATATCCATAAAAAGTGTTGTTTAAAGTTTGCCACAAGCCACCTGGGAGACACACCAAACATGTGGAAGAAGGTGCTCTGGTCAGATGAAACCAAAATCAAACCTTTTGGCAACAATGCAAAACGTTATGTTTGGCATAAAAGCAACAAAGCTCATCACCCTGAACACACCCTCCCCACTGTCAAAATGGTGGTGGCAGCATCATGGTTTGGGCCTGCTTTTCTTCAGCAGGGACAGGGAAGATGGTTAAAATTGATAGGAAGATGGATGGAGCCAAATACAGGACCATTCTGGAAGAAAACCTGATGGAGTCTGCAAAAGACCTGAGACTGGGACGGAGATTTGTCCTCCAACAAGACAATGATCCAAAACATAAAGCAAAATCTACAATGGAATGGTTCACAAATAAACATATCCAGGTGTTCGAATGGCCAAGTCAAAGTCCAGACCTGAATCCAATCGAGAATCTGTGGAAAGAACTCAAAACTGCTGTTCACAAACGCTCTCCATCCAACCTCACTGAGCTCGAGCTGTTTTGCAAGGAGGAATGGGCAAAAATGTCAGTCTCTCGATGTGCAAAACTGATAGAGACATACCCCAAGCGACTTACAGCTGTAATCGCAGCAAAAGATGTTGCTACAAAGTATTAACTTAAGGGGGCTCAATAATTTTGCACGCCCAATTTCTCAGTTTATTTGTTAAAAAAGTTTGAAATATCCAATAAATTTCGTTCCACTTCATGATTGTGTCCCACTTGTTGTTGATTCTTCACAAAAAATTAGTTTTATATCTTTGTTTGAAGCCTAAAATGTGGCAAAAAGTCAAAAAGTTCAAGGGGGCCGAATAATTTCGCAAGGCACTGTATGGGTGCGTGTGTGTGTGTATATATATGTATGTATATATATGTATATGTGTGTGTGTATATATATATATTCATTTTACATGCACTTTAAAAATAATGGCAATTGAAAAGGTTACTGTCTTTTGCACATTGCTATTTATATTATAAGCCTGTATGTGTGGAAAGTCTAAGTTAGTGAAGATGGGAAAAGACTTTTGCATTATTGCAACACTTTTACATTTACATATATTCTCCTGTTGTGCTTTATTTCCAGCCTTTTAGTTTTCCTTTTTCATCAGATCAAATACATAAGTGGCACTCCCGAACACTCCCTGTGTGACCAAATGCTTAGTACCAGGGAACCCAAGGGAGGGTTGTAACACATGGATAATGAAAGTGACATTATTCCTATCTTTTATATATTTTTTTTTCTGACAATATAATAGGATGTGATAAGCACAGTTCTGCATGATTGTCCCACACAGCGAAATTTGGATCCCCGGGTTATCTCCTCTCTCTACCCATTTATGATGGAGAAATTCAGTGTTAGCCATATCAATTTGCACATTCTACTACACCAGATAAGGAAGCTGTACAGTCATGTTCTCTGAGATGTTCTATCCGGTATGTAGTGCCTATGAAGTGCAAAGCATTTTTTCCAGACTAATCTGCGGTCGCATCAGTAAAGGGATCTATAAAATAATAATGCTATAATAAGTGTTATACTGTCGAAGAATACACAGGCCTCCTTTTTTAATGCCATCTTGAAAACAACATCGCTTATGTACAGTTATCCTTTAAATAAATGTTGCTGATTGAAGAGCTATAGTAGAGACTCAGCAGGGGGCGTATTGGACCTTTGCAGGGAGGCCACTGCTTCCTACAGAGAGCAAGGCTCCTTCTCATCAATTTATTGGCTAGGGACAGACTTTTCTACTTAGACTCTGATTTCTAAAGAAAACAAACTAAGACTTTGAGCCTAATTTGTTATGGCATATTTAAACTTTTTATTTAACCCTTTTTTGCTACTGGTTTAGAGTGGTATTAAACCCAAAAGCAAACATTTATTATATTGCAGCTTACCAATTCTTAGATGTGCTGGCTACATTTTTCTTTTCTAGGCCTTCTTTCCCTTATTTTCACCTAGTGATCTGGCTAGTAATTCTGTTACAAATACCACAATAAAGAATAAACAGATGATGCAAAGCAGTAACACTCCATTCACACTACCGCGGCACGACTTGTGCACGATTTCAGGGGGCGACCAGTGAAGTCACGTGCAGCACGACTTTGGCGCGACTTGCACGGACTTCACATAATGGAAGTCAATGCAAGTCGCCTCCAGGTCGCCCCGAAGTGGTACAGGACCCTTTTTCTAAGTCAGAGCGACTATTAGAACGGCTCCTGTACTACACTATGGGAGCGTGAGGGCCGCGACTTGTCAGGCTGACAAGTCGCGGTCCAAGTCACGGTAGTGTGAATGGGGTCTTAGAGTTGGTCAGAAAAATCCATAGAGGCCTTGTAAGAAGACCAGTAGTTTATGGTGCTCACAAAAAATGTGATACTGAATGAAGAAACCTTCACCTTTAAACCACATAGACGGCCTCTTACTATAAAGATTTGACCACCCGGGAAAGGGACAGTCAAAAAGCGCAGTTATGCGCTAACTTCAGGAATATACCATCTACCAACTTCTCCCATTTGTGTCCTACTTCTCAGACTTGAAGGTTAATCTGACCCAGTGGTCAACAGTACTCCCAATAGATGATAATAAGAGAAGAAAACCATCTCAATACGAGAGTTACACAAAATCAATAAAAACATGTAAAGCCCCTCTGCCCCAATGTACATGCAAATATGAACATAAACTTGCTAGTCTGGTGTGCCTTCAACCAAAAATGACAATTGGACACACTAGATTCTGTGCAATACTTCTAGGGCCAGCATTCATATCACTAAACTGATGACCTGTAGCTTTTTAAAGCATCGCCTATGAACAACTTTGGGTACCATAGTTTGTCACCATTTACTAGTATGCGCAGTTTTAAGACATGACATTTTTGAATCTATTTTGTGCACATATCTATTTGCTCAAAACAACCCCATCTTTTATACTTTAAAAATTTGTAAACTATAT
Organism: Pelophylax lessonae; assembly: GCF_965119305.1. NCBI lineage: Eukaryota > Metazoa > Chordata > Amphibia > Anura > Ranidae > Pelophylax > Pelophylax lessonae. The sequence continues at coordinate 79,136,063 of NC_138779.1, read as the reverse complement.
TGTGCACTAAAATTAACTTTTTAGTGTAAAGATTTGCAAAAAAAATGCAAAAACTCAAAGGGTTGAACCAAAAGTTCAGTTGGGCTTTACCATCAAATGTCCCATCATTTTTTACTCTGAGATGAAAACAGAAAGCTAAATGTTAATATCACTTCAGCTTCTGTACCTAATATGTTATAAGAGCAGAAACAGGTTGTAAAAACGTTTAGGGCCCATTCACACTTTGACATTCTTTTGCAATACATTTTAAATGGGATACCAATGCAGAAAAACAGATCAAATAATGGACATGCAGCATTTTTCCATTGCAGCACCCCAAGCACAGTAGTGAAAGATGGTATGAGTCTATCAAATGGAATGTTATTGCATTGTGCAAACGCATATAACATTAGCATTAGAGAATTGCGGTTCGCCCGGCGGTCGGTTCGCGGCAAATTTTGCTTGTTCGCAAATTCGCAAAAAGTAGACTTTGCCGATGATCGCGAATATGTCCGCGCCGCCATTTTCTTTTTCATTCAGAAAAACTTTGACCCATGACACAGCCGTCAGGTGGAACGGGACAGCCAATTGAAACACTCCAGCACATGGACAGTCCCCCTACCCTATAAATAGACCCGATCTGGCGGCCATTTCACACTCTGCTTTCTGCCAGTGTAGGGAGAGGTCTGCTGTGCTCATCAGGGAGAGTTTGCTAGACACATATAGCGCTGTGAAGATCCACAAAAGCCCTTTTCAGGGCTGGTATTTCGGTATAGGTCTAGTATCTTTTGAGCTTAGGGTGAGGTATCCTGTGGTTGCTGTAGGGGCAGTTAGAGATCGGCTGCAGTCACACAGAAATCGCTTTGTCAATGTCCACAAAAGTCATTTAAAATGCTCCAATGTCATTTTGGGGTCTATTGCAGTCTCTTTACTATAGGGCCAGGTATCCTGTGGTTGCTGTAGGGGCAGTTAGAGATCATTTTTGTCAGTTCAAACCATGTGAGCTAATTTTTGCAGCCTATACAGGCCGACACTTGGCCACCTAATGTACCTTCAGCCACAGAATACTACGTTCTTAGCTGTCAGGTAAACACATGTAAACGCATGTGGGTTAATTTTTGGGGCCTGCAATGGCCGAACCATACTTCTTTATCCTGTGAATGCCTAATTTTTCAGACTGGAAATGAAAAACAATGGGTCTGTAAAGGTTCCGCCAAATTGTGGAATGGATGCGGACCCATTTTACAGATGTGTGAATGGACCCTATATGTATTAGACAATGTATTTACCGGCTGCTGTCAGTTCTGGCTGATTTATGAAAAAAAAAAAAATTTTGCTGTAAAAAACAAAAAAAAAAAATTTAGGGCAACTTTTTCAATTGCAATACTTCTGTTATAACATTGTCCATGTGCTGGGACTATTTGTGCACAGCTAGTACTTCTTTTGAGGCTGCAAATATGACTTAAATGTTTTTAAAGTTCGCCTCCCATTAAAGTCAATGGGGCCCGCCGCGAACTCGCGGTTCGCAGACTTTTTAGAAAATTTGCGGCTGGCGTTCGCGAACTGCCCCGGCCGATGTTCGTCCATCACTAGTTAGCATACATTGCAGTATCCCACAAATAAACACACCACACTGCATCACAAGAGTGTGTTTCAACCCTTTTCATGTGCCCTAATGGGAGAAAGAAGTGCTGAGCTGCCAATCATTATGCTGACCCAAACAGGCAGACTGCAGAAAGATGCTATGTACTTTTCACATTTTTGCTTTAGAGGTCAGAGAATACGGTAAGAGAATACACATTAAGAGGCCTTTATCAAAAGTGGAGCAGCCATAATCTGGAGCAGCTGTGCATGGCAACCAATCCGCTTCTATTTTTGGCTTGTTCTGTAATGGTTTGAAAATGAAAGATAGAAGCTGATTGGTGGCCATGCACATCTCTAGAAATAGATGTATACATGGGATTATTACAAAACACATCTATTGGTAAAATATATCCCTAGGGGCCAGCATCCTAATTAATAAGCTATAACGCAAAACCCAACATACAGTATGTGGGACTTTAGGCATGCTCCCCAAGTTTACTTAAGGATAATGGAAACTATTGAAAAACAGTAAAAACTTTGTGCTTTTACTGTACAAAAATATGAAAGATTTCAAAACCTATAAAATATATATCGAGCAGGACCTTATGATTTCCAGTGATATATACAGTAAAAATATCTGACATCAATATCTAACTCTGCATTTCAAAGCGATTTTGCTTCTTCAGGACTGAAACATATGCTGTTCAATAGCAATTGATAACAAAGACCCATGTTATATATAAGATCAGCTATCAAAATCCACTCATCCAATGGTTGATCAAGCAGCCATCCCCCCTACCCCTCCTTCCTCCCCGCCCCCCCGGCCTGAGTGGTGGCACTAAAAAACAAGGAGTACAATGGTACTACCCTCCATATAAAAAAAAATCCAAATCCCATAAAGGAAGATGTCACATACCCACAACTGGTCTATATACCATGAAACACTCTTCCCAGCCTAAAAATATACTTCAATAAGGCTAATATTAGTAAATATGCTAGAGGCCCTTTCTGATACTATGGCCCAGGCCCCAGAGATTGTGTGCCCAAATGGACGCCCGCCATGCACATCTTTTCCAGATTCTGAATGCTCCAGTTTTCATAAATGATCCAATTGTTTTCTTAAAAATTTATATGTACACAGTATTATACATACATACATATATATATATCTCATATATTGCTATATTTTAAATGGACATCTATATATGCTTACCTACCAACTTTTTACATTTTCCGAAGCTTTTCAAGGAAATTGGCCAAATATACCGAAGAAATCCCTTTTTGTGCTAGACTCAAGATAAAAATGGCAAAGTACTTAAAGGATTTCCTGCAAGATTCAGGTAGCAGACTTGGGAGGACTGAAATGATTATGATGTAGGGCGCTGTCCTACATAATGTTTCTCAGCCAATGTAGATTTCTTTGAAAATAGAAGAAAAAGTGAATTATTTAAAACAAGAATTTACAGTCAATGCAAATCCAATCACCCAAATCGTATATATTCTTTAGCATACTAATATGATTCAAAGTTCTTTTCAATTAAAAAAAAAAAAAACTAATTTAAAGTATTACCTGCTATTAAGACATTTTTTGTTATAGGGTGACAACAATCTGTCCCTGTTATCAACTTGTACTCTTTCATTGTCACCCTGTCACATGCTTTCCTAATGGAGACCCCAAGCAGTTGTTCGAAAACACATTGCACGGGCATGGCCCACTGTCCACTGTTGGCACTGTCAGTAAAACCATCCTGAGAAAAGCCACGCAACCATTGCTAGAATACATGTAGATTACTAATGGCAGCAAAGAGATGCAGTGTATGTAAAAAAAGGAACTTATTCAGGTAAGAGTTTACATATAGTTTAAACTAGTATGTTGTATGCTGCTTGTTTTTATTATATACCCCTAGGTAGCTTCAAGTTCAGATTTACCATTTTGCAACTTGTGTATCTAAGCTTGCAGATGTGACCTCATCCCTGATGATATCTTCACGCGTCCTACAAATTTACTCTAAGGAGGTTTAGCATTGTAAATGAGCTGAAAATGAGATGCATTGCCCACGGCATTTTTGCTACCTTATGGCTTCATTCCAAATGGTTCAAAATGAAATCTGGATGAATCTGCAGGTAGATCTCCACTTGCTATAATGAGGAAGGAGTAATTTAATGACTTGTATATCGACCATCCACTTATATGAGAAATGGAGATCTAATCAGGTTTTGCCCAGTGAGGAAGATGTTAAGGCAGAGCATCGGCATGTACTAGTAAAGTTGCTTGGGTTTGAGTCTTGTATTCTTGCCATTTAATTGCTATCAGGCTCTAGAGAGATTATCACATTATACTGTGCTCTTAATAATTCAGCTTGTTGGTGTTCTGTCCAGCTGGAGGAATATTGGGCACATAGCCCACCACTAAATTACCCACATCGACTGGAACATCAGGTTCACACAGCAGTTATCAGGATGCTTCTGCAGAATAGCACATCACTGAAGTGCATCAAACCCTGCATCTGGAAAATAAAATCCAGGGGGAACATGCTCTATAGACACAGAAAAATAAAATATCCATTAAAACTGATCATCATGCAGATGTAGAAAAAAAAAAAAAAGGTTTCTTTATTCCGTTTATCAAACTTGTTAAAAAATTGTTTAGTCAAAAATTCTTTCTTCCAAAATAAGCACATTGGACAGTACATATATTCAATGGGGAAGTGTCTCGTGCTGCTGGTTCTTCATCTCATCATACTACTTCCATACTTCCATAGAGCGCTTTTCACTGGTGGAAGCTATAGTATGGCTTCTATGAATGGAGGAAAGGGGCAGAAAGGGTGGACATCGACAGTGTGCATACCCATGAAAGGTCACTTAGCACTATTAACCCTCTAGGGACCAGGGGATCACAACTGCAGGGGTATGGGGGGAAGGAAGGGTGGTACTTAAAGAGAAGGGTCCCTTGTGCTGCTACACAAAGCACCAGTTTAAGTACTGTCCCATGTGCTGTATTTTTTATTATTTTAAACTTAGGCTTTAAAAACATGTATCTGCTTTGTAAAGTCCTGCTAGTATAATGCACTGCTACAGTGGGTACGGAAAGTATTCAGACCCCCTTAAATTTTTCACTCTTTGTTATATTGCAGCCATTTGCTAAAATCATTTAGGTTCATTCTTCTTCCTCATGAATGTACACATAGCACCCCATACTGACAGAAAAACACAGAATTGTTGACATTGTTGCAGATTTATTAAAAAAGAAAAACTGAAATATCACATGGTCCTAAGTATTCAGACCCTTTGCTGTGACACTCATATATTTAACTCAGGTGCTTTCCATTTCTTCTGATCATCCTTGAGATGGTTCTACACCTTCATTTGAGTCCAGCTGTGTTTGATTATACCGATTGGACTTGATTAGGAAAGCCACACACCTGTCTATATAAGACCTTCCAGATCACAATGCATGTCAGAGCAAATGAGAATCATGAGGTCAAAGGAACTGCCTGAAGAGCTCAGAGACAGAATTGTGGCAAGGCACAGATCTGGCCAAGGTTACAAAAATATTTCTGCTGCACTTAAGGTTCCTAAGAGCACAGTGGCCTCCATAATCCTCAAATGGAAGACGTTTGGGACGACCAGAACCCTTCCTAGAGCTGGCCGTCCGGCCAAACTGAGCTATCGGGGGAGAAGAGCCTTGGTGAGAGAGGTAAAGAAGAACCCAAAGATCACTGTGGCTGAGCTCCAGAGATGCAGTCAGGAGATGGGAGAAAGTTGTAGAAAGTCAACCATCACTGCAGCCCTCCACCAGTCGGGGCTTTATGGCAGAGTGGCCCAACGGAAGCCTCTCCTCAGTGTAAGACACATGAAAGCCCGCATGGAGTTTGCTAAAAAACACATGAAGGACTCCAAGATGGTGAGAAATAAGATTCTCTGGTCTGATGAGACCAACATAGATCTTTTTGGCCTTAATTCTAAGCGGTATGTGTGGAGAAAACCAGGCACTGCTCATCACCTGTCCAATACAGTCCCAACAGTGAAGCATGGTGGTGGCAGCATCATGCTGTGGGGGTGTTTTTCAGCTGCAGGGACAGGACGACTGGTTGCAATCGAGGGAAAGATGAATGCGGCCAAGTACAGGGATATGCTGGACAAAAACCTTCTCCAGAGTGCTCTGGACCTCAGACTGGGCCGAAGGTTTACCTTCCAGCAAGACAATGACCCTAAGCACACAGCTAAAATAACGAAGGAGTGGCTTCACAACAACTCCGTGACTGTTCTTGAATGGCCCAGCCAGAGCCCTGACTTAAACCCAATTGAGCATCTCTGGAGAGACCTAAAAATGGCTGTCCACCAACGTTTACCATCCAACCTGACAGAACTGGAGAGGATCTGCAAGGAGAAATGGCAGAGGATCCCCAAATCCAGGTGTGAAAGACTTGTTGCATCTTTCCCAAAAAGACTCCTGGCTGTATTAGATCAAAAGGGGGCTTCTACTAAATACTGAGCAAAGGGTCTGAATACTTAGGACCATGTGATATTTCAGTTTTTCTTTTTTAATAAATCTGCAACAATGTCAACAATTCTGTGTTTTTCTGTCAGTATGGGGTGCTATGTGTACATTCATGAGGAAGAAGAATGAACCTAAATGATTTTAGCAAATGGCTGCAATATAACAAAGAGTGAAAAATTTAAGGGGGTCTGAATACTTTCCGTACCCACTGTATATTGCATTGTCACAAATTTCAGATATAAGTTTAAACTTCGATTGTGGAAATAGTTCTTTACTGTTATGTGTTTAACCTTAGATTGTGGAAATTATGCTTTACTGTTAGAGCAGTCTACAACTTCAAACAAACTTTTAGATGTCTTTCTTAGGAAACAGAATATAACGGCCTATGGGGAACGTTAGAGACTTAAATCACACACACACACAAACACATATAGGTTGAGTTAGATGGACCCCAGTCTTTTTTCAAGCCAGCTATGAATCATTTGTGAACAATATTGAAAACTATCTGTGCAGTATATAGTGAAAATACAAATCAACACGTGAGAAATGGTAAAGTTAGCGTCGTCCCAAAAAATAAATAAATAAATAAGTCTTTTTAGGTGGTGATCAATAAATGTGGATAATGAAAATAAATAAATAATTCAATAAATAGTCTTTTCTTTTTTTGTCTAAAAACGTTTATTGAAAGTGTTTCGGTACAAAATATACAATGCATAATAAAACATCCATACATCCTATATATAGTTTTGTAATATAAATATGAAAATATAAATCCAAAAAAATAAAAAAAATAAAGGTTCTCTTCCTCTTTTTAGAAAAACCAACAGTAATATCAGTAATAGCAAGATACTTAAGTATATCAATGTCAATAGGACTCAGAAATGAACAAACGGTATATTGAGGTAAAGGTTAATGCTAACATACAGTATTAGGGATTGACTGGAGGTGCATCAATTTGTGAAGCTTTGTACGTGAGCCAAGGGTTCCACTTAAGGTCATATATGTGTTTGGTGTTAGAAATGGAGTATAAAGTCTTTTCAAGTGGTGATCAAGTGCAAAGTGCTTCGTGCTCAATAAACAGAGGTTCGTGACTTTCGCGACGTGGATTCCTCTTTTCCAGTGGCTTGTGGTAAAATTGAATGACTTACCAGAATTATTGGGTCCTATGTGTTGTATAGCACTAAGACCTACAGAGCTTGAAGGCTGTCCAGGCCCAAATGGAAATCCCCTTTATGGATAATCCTGGTGGGATGCAGGTTGGGACCCTCCTTACCCGATCTCGGTCCTCAGGATATGGGGTTATAAAAGGAAGGCTCCAGATAGTATAGTATCGTTTAAAAAGTTTATTAATCAAACAGTTATGAAATTAGGAGCAAAGAAAAACTCCAAAATTCCAAATTGCAGGCAAAAACGCTATCAGGCACTTCCTGGCAGAGTGGCGAGCGGAGTGTTCCGGCTTGCGTTCCACGTAGTGTGTAGTTTTGTATCCAGTGAAGGTGTAATCTGCTAGTTTGGTCTGCTCAGTATGTTCAGCTGCTTTCAGTCTGGCTATAGCTTTCTCTGTATCCAGGAGACTCAAGTCTCGCCACTCTGCCAGGAAGTGCCTGATAGCGTTTTTGCCTGCAATTTGGAGTTTTGGAGTTTTTCTTTGCTCCTATTTTTATAACTGTTTGATTAATAAACTTTTTAAACGATACTATACTATCTGGAGCCTTTCTTTTATAACCCCATATCCTGAGGACCGAGATCGGGTAAGGAGGGACCCAACCTGCATCCCACCAGGATTATCCATAAAGGGGATTTCCAATTGGGCCTGGACGGCCTCCAAGCACTGTAGGTCTTAGTGCTATACAGCACATAGGACCCAATAATTCAGGTAAGTCATTCAATTTTACCACAAGCCACTGGAAAAGAGGAATCCACGTCATGAAAGTCACGAACCTCTGTTTATTGAGCACAAAGCACTTTGCACTTGATCACCACTTGAAAAGACTTTATTTATTGAATATTTATTTATTTATTTTCATTATCCACATTTATTGATCACCACCTGAAAAGACTTACTTATTTATTTATTTATTTATTTATTTATTGGGACGACACGAACTTTACCATTTCTCATGTGTTCAGTTGATTTGTATTTTCACTATATACTGCACAGATAGTTTTCAATATTGTTCACAATTGATTTATTGAGGCAAGCGCTGTATATAGCCTAGGCTATTTTCTTGTCACTTACTTTTAACCTTACAGCTGCTGCCATACAATATTTATTATTTTATATTTACATATTTAATTTATTTATTTAACACAAATCACACATACTTATTTTAGTAAAACCGTTTTTCCTAGGCGCGGGGAGATGCACTATTTAGCATAGTGTCATCTTTCTTTTAACTATGAAACTATGTTGTAGGTGGGAAATGTGGTCCACCCGGAATTCCTACAAGGAGGTGACCGTTTTGACAAAAGTAGCTCCCTGGTCTCTGCCCTTGGGTTTGCCCTGTTAAGAAAGTGGTGGTGTGCAAGCAGATAGCAAAGAGCTAAATGGATAGACAAAAGCATAGCTCAACAACAGCCTAACCTCAGGACAGGAAGCCAAGGCTTGGGTCAAGACCAGATACAGCTAGGTAACATATTCTGCAAAAAAGACCAGGGAGGTATTTAGAACAGCAGAAATTGTTCAGTCACTCTTGGTACAATAAACAGAATTGAAATAATTACATGTTGACTTCATAAGCACCTTGGAGCCTGCCTGAGCTGCATTTTCATTACTGTGCATCTGTAAAGTATTCCCAGTGCTTCACTTTTTCCATGTTTTGTTATTTTACAGCTTTATTCCAAACTGGATTAAATGTATTATTTTCTTCAAAATTCTTTAAACAATACCCCATAATGACAACATGAAATAAGTTTGAAATCTTTGAAAATGTATTAAAACTAAAAAACGAAAACAATCACACGTACATAAGTAATTGCAGCCTTTGAGAAATACTTTGTTGAAGCACCTTTGGCACCAATTACACCTCTTTTTGAGTATGATGCTACATGCTTGGCACACCTATCTTTGGGCAGTTTCTCCCACTCTTCTTTGCAGGACCTCTCAAGCTCCATCAGGTTGGATGGGGAGTGTCAGTGCACAGCCATTTTCAGATCTCTCTAGAAGTGTTCAGTCAGGTTCAAGTCTGGGTTCTGGCTGGGCCACTCAAGAACATTTCCAGAGTTGTCCCGTAGCCACTCCTTTGTTATCTTGGCTGTATGCTGAGGGTCGTTGTCCTGTTGGAAGATAAACCATCATCCCAGTCTGAGATCCAGAGCACTCTGGAGCAGGTTTTCATTAAGGATGTCTCCTGCGGGTTGCTGCATTCATCTTTCCCTCGATCCTGACTAGTTTCCCAGTTCCTATCGCTGAAAAAAAAAATCCCCACAGTGTGGTGATGCCACCACTGGACCATTCTTCACTGTAGGAATTGTATTGGCCAAGTGATGAGCAGTGCCTGGTTTTCTCCAGACATGAGGCTTGCTATTCAGACCAAAGAGTTTAATCTTTGCTTCATAAGACCAGAGAATTTTGTTTCTCGTGGTCTGAGATTCCATCAGGTGCCTTTTGGTAAACTCCAGGTGGGCTGTGATGAGGAGTGGCTTCCGTCTGGCCACTCTTCTATACAGGCCTGATTGGTGGAGTGCTGTAGAGATGGTTGTTCTGAAAGGTTCTTCTCCTCTCCACAGAGAAATGCTGGAGCTCCGTCAGAGTGACCATCGGGTTCTTGGTCAACCCCCTGACTAAACCCCTTCTCCCCTGATCGTTCAGTTTGGCCCTGATGGCCCACTCAAGGAAGAGTCCTGGTAGTTCCAAACTTCTTCCATATACAGGTGACGGAGGCCACTGCGCTCATTGGGACCTTCAATGCTGCAGACATTTTTCTTTACCCTTCCCCAGATCTGTGCCTCGATACAATCCAGTCTTGGAGGTCTACAATACCTTGGACTTCATGGCTTGTTTTGTGCTCTGACATGCACAGTTAACTGTGGGACCTTATATTTCGACAGGTGTGTGCCTTTCCAAATCATGTCCAATCAACTGAATTTACCACAGGTGAACTTCAATTAAGTTGTAGAAACATCCCAAGGAAGATCAGTAGAAACAGGATGCACCTGAGCTTAATTTTTAGTGTCATGGCAAAGACTGTGAATACTTATGTATATATGATTTGTTTTTTAATTTTGAAAATTTCAAACAAACGACTTTTATGTTGTCCTTATGGGGTAATGTTTGTAGAATTCTGAGGAAAATAATGAATTTAATATAGTATGGAATAATGCTGTAACATAACAAAATGTGGAAAAAGTGAAGTTCTGTGTATACTTTCCGGATGCACTGTATCAGCCAGTAGATGGGGCAGCTTGCGTAGAAACACAGAACCCAGTGCAAAGACAATGGGGCCAGCTAGCAAAGTTCCTGAAAAAGAAAAAGTTCCTGTTCCTGAAATTTGAGTTTATACATTGCAAACAAATCAGGCTGTTTTACAGTGGGAAATGCTACCCAATATAATTTTAGACACTGGAGCTTGACTGAGTGGTTTTAGGTGGTTTTCAGGAGTCAAGAACATAAGGTCTTTAGCAGTTTGGTGATGCTCATCTATAGTGAAACACAGTACTGGCTGAGCTGAATTTCAAATATTTTTCCTGGTAAAGATATACTATGTTAACGTTTAATTGTGATCAGTAGACAGCTGTATACAATACCCAATAGCAATGAGTTTATTTGCTCCAGTAGAGCAAAACAGATAATTCAAAAGCCAGTGCAGACATCACTCAGCAAAATAAATCCTGTTATCTTTATATTAGCTCACTGCTCTTATTAATACAGCATGACAAAATAGCGGCATTTCAATTTAGGCAGCACTCCCTCCGTACTAGACTCAATCTAGAGCTCTGCTCTTCCCACACAATAAAAAGTTGGTGCATAATTATACAAAACAGCTGGGTTGGCGATATAAAGAGAGATAAAGCCGAAACAGATGCTTGTGATTTAATGAAAAGCCGGACCAAAGATTTTACCGTTCACAGTCTGAAGTACAAACTGTCTAATTGAAGCTTGGGAACCAGTGCACATTTTAATCTTAGAGTCAGAAGTAAGCCATGCTACAGAGAAGATTTTCATTAATTCCCAAATTAGCTTTCTGAAGGTAAAATTCCAACACTTTTGTCCTATTACCAATCAATGGGCATCACAAAGGGAAGGTTTTAAAGCACAGGCTTGCTTAAAGGGTAACTCCACTTTCGTGGGGAAAAAAAAAATAGCAAATAAAGAAAAAACAATATAGCGTATACAATTACAACACAAATCTTGGATGTTATTAAAAATGACCCTTCCTTTTCAATCTGCATCCATTGTAATTTTCTGAAAATCCAATGCAATATGGCTACCTGGAGCTGTTCTGTACACAGAATGTACTGACCACACCCCAGAAACATAATTTCCTGCTTGTGTGATTGGCTCACTGATTTTTCTAGAAGTCTGCCTAAGCTACAAGTCAGATTTCAGGCACCCCCTGCACCAAAAATGTCATTTTTGGTGAGATGCTTCCAATAGAAACACGTCTAAAGGGATGCAGACCCTGCAACTTTCTTCATCAGGACTCTGCAGCTGATTGATTATTATAAAACTCATAAAACTCAGCACAGAGGAACAAACATGGATTACTTCAGAATAACAAAAGGTAGGAATCTGCAACAAAGTTTGTTAAAATCCTTGTAATGAACAGAGATCACCCAGAGGGGAATGTATTTTTTTTTTTTTTTTTTGTTTACAAAAGCGGAGTTACGCTTTAAAGATATTGTGATAGATGGCAAAGTGAGTGTACAAAGTTAATCCTGGAGGCACTGTAATTTTATAAAATAAAACATTTAGCAAACATTCTCTGCAGGTGAATCTTCTCGGTCCATGTTTTTTATAACATAAATGACCATAATTAATTCTCTTCTAGACATTGTTTTATGATAATCACATTCTTTGCTTTATGCCCTTGTGCCTGGCGGCTAGTTCACATTTTCAGAAAATGACCTAACACTAGACCTCATCCCCACTGTACTTACCACCTCATTTGTCAGGACTCCCGCATCTAGCGCCAGATTTAGACCTTCGGGGCCCTGGGGAACTTCAGTTTTACCCCCCCCCCCCCCCCCATGCACAGAGTTTGTTTGCATTCTCAATTACACCTTTTTAAAATGCATCATTCTGAGGTCATGCGTGCACACATATGCAGTCATATCTCTTTGTGTCGTTTGCTTGAGCTGCCAAAATATGTTTTTAAAATAGACCCAATATACCAAACCAGAGTAAAAACTTTTTCAGATTATGGCCAGACAGTAAAATATTACTTCCCAAGATACATTTAATTACGGAAAGTAATCTATATTTTATTATACTTCAAAATGTATTTTAGTTTTGTAGATTATTTTTTATATATATATATATATATATATATATATATATATATATATATATATATATAGTGGGTACGGAAAGTATTCAGACCCCCTTAAATTTTTCACTCTTTGTTATATTGCAGCCATTTGCTAAAATCATTTAAGTTAATTCTTCTTCCTCATGAATGTACACATAGCACCCCATACTGACAGAAAAACACAGAATTGTTGACATTGTTGCAGATTTATTAAAAAAGAAAAACTGAAATATCACATGGTCCTAAGTATTCAGACCCTTTGCTCAGCATTTAGTAGAAGCCCCCTTTTGATCTAATACAGCCAGGAGTCTTTTTGGGAAAGATGCAACAAGTCTTTCACACCTGGATTTGGGGATCCTCTGCCATTCCTCCTTGCAGATCCTCTCCAGTTCTGTCAGGTTGGATGGTAAACGTTGGTGGACAGCCATTTTTAGGTCTCTCCAGAGATGCTCAATTGGGTTTAAGTCAGGGCTCTGGCTGGGCCATTCAAGAACAGTCACGGAGTTGTTGTGAAGCCACTCCTTCGTTATTTTAGCTGTGTGCTTAGGGTCATTGTCTTGTTGGAAGGTAAACCTTCGGCCCAGTCTGAGGTCCAGAGCACTCTGGAGAAGATTTTTGTCCAGGATATCCCTGTACTTGGCCGCATTCATCTTTCCCTCGATTGCAACCAGTCGTCCTGTCCCTGCAGCTGAAAAACACCCCCACAGCATGATGCTGCCACCACCATGCTTCACTATTGGGACTGTATTGGACAGGTGATGAGCAGTGCCTGGTTTTCTCCACACATACCGCTTAGAATTAAGGCCAAAAAGTTCTATTTTGGTCTCATCAGACCAGAGAATCTTATTTCTCACCATCTTGGAGTCCTTCAGGTGTTTTTTAGCAAACTCCATGCGGGCTTTCATGTGTCTTACACTGAGGAGAGGCTTCCGTCGGGCCACTCTGCCATAAAGCCCCGACTGGTGGAGGGCTGCAGTGATGGTTGACTTTCTACAACTTTCTCCCATCTCTTGACTGCATCTCTGGTGCTCAGCCACAGTGATCTTTGGGTTCTTCTTTACCTCTCTCACCAAGGCTCTTCTCCCCCGATAGCTCAGTTTGGCCAGACGGCCAGCTCTAGGAAGGGTTCTGGTCGTCCCAAAGGTCTTCCATTTGAGGATTATGGAGGCCACTGTGCTCTTAGGAACCTTAAGTGCAGCAGAAATCTTTTTGTAACCTTGGCCAGATCTGTGCCTTGCCACAATTCTGTCTCTGAGCTCTTCAGGCAGTTCCTTTGACCTCATGATTCTCATTTGCTCTGACATGCATTGTGATCTGGAAGGTCTTATATAGACAGGTGTGTGGCTTTCCTAATCCAGTCCAATCATAATCAAACACAGCTGGACTCAAATGAAGGTGTAGAACCATCTCAAGGATGATCAGAAGAAATGGAAAGCACCTGAGTTAAACATATGAGTGTCACAGCAAAGGGTCTGAATACTTAGGACCATGTGATATTTCAGTTTTTCTTTTTTAATAAATCTGCAACAATGTCAACAATTCTGTGTTTTTCTGTCAGTATGGGGTGCTATGTGTACATTCATGAGGAAGAAGAATGAACTTAAATGGTTTTAGCAAATGGCTGAAATATAACAAAGAGTGAAAAATTTAAGGGGGTCTGAATACTTTCTGTACCCACTGTGTATATATATATATATATATATATATATTTTTGTATAGTGGGGGGCCGCTTCTGTCAGGGGTCCAGGGCCATGACCCCTTTATAAATCCGACACTGCCCACACGTGCTCCACTGGTCTGGGGATATGAAATCCCCACTGCGCGCTCTCTTCTCCAGCCTGCGCTGCTAGGGTGGACTAGATCAATTCTGATTGGTCAGCCCCATCACATTAGGAGGGGTCCGGTGTTGGGTAACCGTTACAGTTTTCTATAAAGGTGAACTAACACTTTAGGCTTAAAAGGCAGCTGGATGAGGGTGTAAACATGTCGTGCTGCTCTGCTTTGCTTCACGGTAGCACACTGGAGAGCCGGACTGCTGCTCTCACACAGATAGCCAGTTCCTAAGCCATCGGATGTGTCCCCACTACAGTGCTCCAATCACTAAGGCTGGCCATACATGTTCAATCTTCTTGAACAATTTTCTGTTAGATTTACCAAAAACCATATAATATGAGGTCAAAACTAAACACCATTTTTAATTGTATCCAATTATGCAGGCATTTGCACTACATAGTTGAAGGTAAATTGAAAGAAAATTGTACAGAAAATTGTATAATGTATGGCCAGTCTAACTCCCATTCCCTGTGCAGCGTTGTTGATTGGTGCATTGTACATAGGGCGTGTTGGACCGCTGGAAACCAAGATAGCAGCGCTCTGTGTAAGAGCAGTGGTCCAGTCTGCAGAGTGGTGCCAGTACAGGGAAGTTTTATAATGCAGTTAAAAAAAACCTCACACATACTTCACTTTTTATGCCGCCGGACTGAATACCACGATTAGAAGATAACTAAAAATGCAGGTTCAATTGAGCTTTACTGACATAAAAAACTAAAGTCAGACTTGTAGAATTCACATCAATAAAATATAAGCTAAAGGCAAAAAAATATGTGCTCAGTGGCAATACCCTTTACTGTAGCAGAATGCTATTACGCCATCCACTATTTGAGACAAACGTGAGGCTGACTGCAGGGTCTTATTAGGGGTCTTACTGAAGAACAAGTCAGCTGCGCTCATTTCTCTATACAATCCCCTTCTTATTTTAGGGTGAAAGGTTATAATGCGTTTACTGCAAAATGGATTAAAGTGTAAAACATCTGCGGGCTAAAATAGCAAAAGTAACGGAAAGTAATACCTTTAATGGCTAGCTACAGAACAAGCTTCCAAGACACCTTCACCTCCATAATCTGCCTGACAAAGGGGCTTTTTGCTTTGAAACCTACTTACTGTGATTTTATGTACAGTAAGCCAATAAATGTATTCACATTTTTATCCTCTAAGGCACATTTTTTTTTTTTTTTTTTTGTGGAGTCATTGAATTTCTCTTAAAGGATCCTAAAAGTTTTTCCTTGGATATGCTATGTCAAACTACATCACTATATATGTAGTGAGAGAAAAAGATCTTGCTAGAGGTTCCTTTCACTTCCTATATACGGTTGATAGATTTATTATATGCGTACGCATATACAGTGTAGCAAGGTTTCGAGGCCCGTGGCCTGATGTGGGTCTGCCATTAGTACTGGTACTCTCTCCAGCCCATGTGAGGTGTGACAACTGAAGCAGCGACAACTCCGGCATCTTTGTTTGTGGTTTTTATTTGATTTAAAGGGGATGGGAGAAGGGAATGAGTGGGATACTCCTTGAGGCTTGAACTAATTACAAGTGGGACTTTGCTCTTGAAAAATGCCCGTTGGCGCTTCCTTGACGCCAGCTGGCGCCAGCCAATGCTCACTAATGCTGTATATAGCCTGTAGAACACGAAAGTGCTGAATCCTTGACTATGAGTCCAGAAGATCCAGGACTGAGAACTGTAGAACTCCTGACACTGTTGTGCTGTGGAAGTCACGGAATACTATCCCCCGCTTTGGATAGCTTGAGGTACTATGAAATAGAACTCTGTATAGCTGTACTTGCAACTGGAACACTCTGTACAATTCAGGGCCCAACCGCAGATGCCCCCCTTTCTCTTGAACTCTTCGGGGTCCACTGACTATGTACCCCCTCTGTAGATTCAGGGTCCTCAACCTAGGTACCCCCTTTTCAACTAGCTGGCATTGGATACCAGAACCTCTTCCGGAGTGGACCCCTCTAGCTTCAGGCAGACCCCCATGGGCAATCCGTAGTACTCACGACCTATGTAGGCTTTCCTGGGACTGGACCCCTCTCTCTCTCCGCAGGCTCTCTCGGCACACAGGATCCCCTCAGCTCCCTCAGCACGCTCTGGACACTCAGGCGACACCCCGAGTCATCCACCTTCCTCAGACAGGAGGAGAGACAGCCGCACTCTCCTTCCTGGGACTCTGCTCCCGCCAAAGACACCGTGCCACGCACTTCCCCCAAACTTATACCCACTCCCAGAATCCTTTGCAGCCTAATCTGCCTTCTGGGGTAGTTACAAGCTGAGATGTGTCCCCTGATTGGCCTTCCCACACTGCCCTATGAGAAGCCTCTCACAGGAGCCAGGGGGGATACTTTTCCCTTCAGCAGGTACATCTGGAAGTCCTGACACCCTACCTAACAAATCACAGCCCTGCTGTTAAGCAGACAAGGCCCACTATATCTTTACATAGCACCTACATGTAGGGTGCTACAACAGTATATCTGTATATATGCACGGAACATTTAGCAAAATTTAGATAGAGCTCTGAAAGGTAAAATAAAATTCCACTTTCAGCACACATGGCCCTCACAAAGTTGCTGTATAAGAAAATGTTTCAGGGCCAAACCACTGATTGATTGCTGACTGTAGGGGTGTTTTTTTATTTTTTTAGCAGTACTGCAGTATATCTCAAATCAGAAGTTATGACTCCAGTTCCTGATTTTTATTACTGTGTTACAGATAATGGAATTTTAAGATGTATCAATAAATATAGGATTTTACATAATTTGATTGGACAGGTCAGTTGCTTCTATAATACCCACGTCAATAGGGGGTTCGTTTTTTTGCTTCAGTACTCATTGTGATATTGACAACACATGTTGTTCGTCTTTGGTGGATCCCTTGGATATGACTCCAGTTTCTGGGACACTAATTCTATCCACAAGGGGAAATCGAGGGAGCACTATGTAGGCACACCACCATGCATTGGAAATTATCATTTTAACCACTTCCCGCCCGCCCTATAGGCGATTGACGCCAGGAAAGTGGTTGCATTATCCTGACCGGACGTCATATGACGGCGGCAGGATAATGCGCTCGGAGATGCGGCGTGTCACACTGACACATCGCATCTCCGATCTTGGTAAAGAGCCTACTGACGTAGGCTCTTTACCATGTGACCAGCTGTGTCCAATCACGGCTGGTCACATAGTACACAGGAAGAGCCGTTGATCGGCTTTCCTCAGTACGTGCCTGACAGGCACGAGTAAAGGAGAGCCGATCTGCGGCTTTCCTGACGGGGGGGTCTGCACTGGTAATCAGATCATTGATTACCAGTGCAGACCCTCAGGGGGGGGGCACTAGAACCACCAGGGATGCCCACCGTTGACCCCAGGGATGCCCACCATGGCCACCAGGGATGGTAATCAGGGCTCAGGGAGCCCACCAGTGCCCTCCCCATCAGTGCTGCCCGCCAGTGCCCTCCCCATCAGTGCTGCCCACTAGTGCCCATCATTGCCATCTATCAGTGCTGCCCAGCAGTGCCCATTATTGCCCACCAGTGCTGCCTATCAGTTCCCATCAGTGCCGCCTATCAGTGCCCACCAATGCTGCATATCAGTGCTACCTATCAGTGCCCATCAGTGCTGCCTATCAGTGCCACCCCATCAGTGCCTGTCAGTGCAGCCTCATCAGTGCTCATATGTGCAGAAAAAAACGTATCTATTTACAAAATTGTATAACATAAACAAACTTTTTTTTTTTTTTTCAAACTTTTCTGTCTTTTTTTTATTTGTTTGGCAAAAAATAAAAAACCTTGCAGTGATCAAATAGCCCCAGAAGAAAGCTCTATTTGTGGGGGGGAAATGAAATAAATTTGGTGTAGGTACAGTGTTGCATGACCGTGCAATTGTCATTCAAAATGCAACAGCGCTAAAAGCTGAAAATTGGCCTGGGCAGGAAGGGGGTGAAAGTGCCCTGTATTGAAGTGGTTAAATATGAATAGGGCAGTTGACAGCCTCACAATATGGGACCCTACTAATGACATCAATATGGGGGAGAGGTCCAGTAATATTGCATGAGGAGCCTTCCTGTATCTGCACTGTGCTTGTGGTGACTTCTGGCCATCCTAGGGTAGTGGAGGATATAGTAAGTCTTGACATACACTCCAAACTTAGAGACATTAGGGGTGTTCTGCTGGCTGTCACATTGCAGGTCAATCCAGTTACGTTACTTGTGTTTCGATGCAGGTCTTTGTTTCTACCAATGGCTAAACTGTTATTGCCAGGCACATCTCGCTCCTCAAGAATGCCATGACTTGATCAAGGTTCATATGTGGTTGAATTTTGTTTATTGAAGAGAAAAGATAACAATCACTTAGTGATCAGACATTTTCTTGTTCAATGATTTTTATTAGTTTAGTTTAACATTGATACATACTCTAGGAGTCAATGTACAGAAAATGTAATCCCAATTCTGTATACACCAGGGGCAAGAGTGTACAGAAAATAATTTTTAGTCCATAGATAGACAGAACAAAATAAACAGGAGCTAAGAGAGTACAGCATAACAGCTACTAGAGTGAAATTTTCCTCAACGTTGGAAAACATTTGCTTGCAGTTTTAACGATCTGAATTATTTGGAAAAGCTAAAAATTCCCAATAGTTACTCAAACTAATCATCAATTGCATATTTAGGGTTATGTATAGTTTGTGTTAGAAATGGCATATGGTTATACAATAGATCTTTACTTGCTGTGTGTATTAATTCTGATTGGTATTCGCTGGCCTCAAGTTAAATTTTAGAACCAAACCATTCATTCTATTTCAAAAGGAGTATTACAAAAGTACATTACACCACACTTTTGTACAGATTTGGACCTGGACATTTTCCAGACAGACTTGTCAAGTAAAGGCATTTAACCTAGGTTTGATTTTTTGATTCATTATTCATCATTCTTCTTACAACACATCCCTCATTGATACATGGCAGCACAGATCTCTCATGCATTATGGATAGGCATTGACTGCTCTAGGAATGTTTGGCAAATCTTTCTTAAATTGAAATAATCATCACAGTGTGCCAGCAGCCTGAATCTGTGATTCATGTTCAGTTATTTATGGGTTATTAAACCCTGTGCCTGTATGTAGCCTATTCTTTATGTGTTGTTAGCAGGCACTCGGGTACCTGCAGAATGTTGCTTCAACTGTTCTATTGCAAGCAGGTGTCCTCCCAAGCCACAGCAAGGGTGGTGTATAATTTGGATCAAGCAGTCCTATGCACCCTTTGGCTCTAAGTAAAGTCATACATAGACCCGTATTCTTTGCATTCAACAATGCAATGCAGGTGCCCTTTAGTTGGCGCAGAATGCTTCCTAAGCATTAACATAGGTGTAAGATGATTAGATCATATACAGCTATTAGGGCTGGCCACGTCATTTCATTTTATATGTGCTAAAACGCAGTGCGCTAAAAGTGCATGAAAACTAATTACCATTATAATCTATGAAGCTCTTTACATCAGTGCATTTCAGTAGGGGGAAGTGGGTTCTATTTTTGAAAAATCCTGCTTACTACATTTTTTTGTGCATTTTTGTAAAAATGCGTGTGATGTTAGAGTCCATAGCGGCATGAAAAATTTACAGAAAACTCAATACAGGCGGTCCCCGGGTTACAAACAAGATAGGGACTGTAGATTTGTTCTTAAATCAAATTTGTTTGTAAGTTGGAACAGGTACATTTTTTAAGTTTAGCTCCAGCCAAATGAATAGTTTTTTAAAGTATTTTTGGATGGCATAGGGAAGGGTTAACACCCCGGTATCATTTGTTTTGCTGTCTGTACCCCTGTTCAGAAGATTTCACCTCTCTTTCTGTCCCTATGACAAGTGTATTTTTACAATTTTGGGTTGTTGTGGAAACTTAGATTAGTGATAAAGCTTCAGCGGAGACACCTTTTTTCCCATGAGGACTCTTACAGGAGTGAATTTCCCTTCCTAGGGGGAGATTTCTCCTCACTTCCTGTTGTCTCCCTCCATTTGTAAGTAGGAGTAATTTGTAAGTCGAATGTTTGTAACCCGGGGACTGTCTGTATGCATATTTCAATTCAAACTGGATAAGAGTGCATATCCCAATGCACCAAAGGCCACCGAGATAAAATGTAACCTTTATTACAGTAATTTAAAAGTATGTTTTATGGCCATAAATGTTTATACCTATAGGGTGAGGTAAAAATAAATATATTCTAGTTGTTTTAAGTACCTCTACGTAACGTAAATCTATATAGATGTCAATTCTTATAGCAAACAATTATCCTGAGCTGAGACCTTTCTACATATGTATGGGACACAATGATAGCAATATCTTAATATCATCCCTATATGGTAATATATGTACACCCAAAATAGTTTTAATATATATAACTGGGCATACTTGCCAATATGGTCTTAAAGGATGCGGATGCCATCTATCACGGTTCACCTGTCCCACCATCAATTGTACATTAACCACTTCCCGCCGGGAAGTTTCAGTGGTTATACTGGGATGATGCCTGCATCAACAGGCATCATTCTGGTATGGATCTTTTCAGTCGGCTGATAGCAATAAAGTTAATAATAAAAAAAAGTGTAAAAAAATAAAAGTAAAAAATTATTTAAAATAAATAATAAAAATAATTTAAAAAAATGTAAAGTGTCCCTGCCCTACCGTGCTTACGTGCAAATGCAAGCGCATACGTTACTCCTGCACGCATTTGTAAATGGTGATCGCACCACACGTGAGGTATTTTCACGAGCGTTCGAGCGAGAGCAATAATTCTATCACCAGACCTTCTGTGAAACTGTAAACTGGTAACCTGTGAAGGTGATTAAAGAATTGCCTATGGAGAATTTTAAGCACAGTAGTTTGCTGCAGTTCCACGGGCCGATTAAATTTTAAAGTTTCGCATGTTGGGTATCTGTGTACCCGGTGTACCATCTTCTTTCACATTATACAAAAAAATTGGGCTAACTTTTTTTAGTTTTTTTTTGTTTTCTTTTTATTTCATGAAAATGTTTTTTAAAAAAACATAAATTGCGACACCCACCATTTTATTCTATAGGGCCTCTGCAAAATATATATATATATATATATATATATATATATATATATATATATATATATATATATATATATATATATATATATATAATGTATGTGTGTTTGGGGGTTTAGGTAATTTTCTAGCAAAAAAAGTATACTTTTACATGTAGGAGCGAAGTGTCAAAATTGCCCCGGATGGGAAGTGGTTAATTGAGAAAGAAAGGAATAGTGTCTAAAAATACTATCTTATTCAGAATGTAAAAATACTATCTTATTAAGAATGTGAAGCTATGTCTCTGGCCTATCCAGACCTATCTCTCTTGTGTAATGCGGGTACACTCATCTGTGTGGGTGCAAAAATACCACTAATGGACGAGCCCCATATTCAACATATCCACAAAAATCCTTTTCTAGTAAAAAAAACAATGTCTTGGCAGGTATATTTTTGTACCTCACCTCAGCAAAATAGGGAAAAAAGTTTGAGGACAGAAAAAAAATAATAAATCATGTGACCCCTAAGGGATATGTACAACTGTTTTATTAATGGACCTAATCAAATCTCAGTGGACGTACATCCAAAAAATCAGCATATACTGTATGTGCATACATTATATATTACAAACAATTTAACCCCAACAGCATGTACAACATTGCCTTAGGCAGTTTGCCTTTTCACAAACTCATTTCTCATTGTTACACAGACCATGTCTGCCTCTTAAGGGCTAAGATTAAATAGATTGATGATGCTTTGCCAAGCTTTAACAGATATAAGTTAAATATATAGAACAGTGAATATACAAATATTTAACATTTCTTAAAGGTATACTCACAATGTGCACATTTAAAATAAAGATGTCAGTAACTGTCCCTCCTAACGCAGAACATAGAAGGAAGACTTTTTTTTAACCAGCTTGCAGAATTGCTGTATGTCAGCAGACAAGACAAAAAAGGACAATGTGAGGAAATGTGGTCTACATGACCACAAAAAGAGCATCCAGAGCTCCCCCTCCAGGAAGACTTACCAGTACAAGAACTTGTACCACATGGGATCCATTATGGCCACATAACAGATCATGCCAGCTGCCCATTGGGTAAGAGTCCTGGCTGACCACCAATTTAACTCCCTGTGGG
Organism: Pelophylax lessonae; assembly: GCF_965119305.1. Lineage (NCBI taxonomy): Eukaryota > Metazoa > Chordata > Amphibia > Anura > Ranidae > Pelophylax > Pelophylax lessonae. Next base: position 79,113,512 of record NC_138779.1, on the reverse strand, counting down.
AAATGCAGACACCAGAAAAGTCACTAGTGGTCAAGAGCAATCCTTCATGTGAAAACTGTGCATTTACACCCCCCTGGAATGCATAGGTGGAGGTTGGTGCCCAAATTATGTTCCCGAAACTGCCCCATCCTGGCTCCACACATGCTCGCAATGGCCACAGTAGAGCCAAACTGGGCCAGACATGCACAAATGCAGCAACCACAGGGATCATACAAAACCGAAAGCAACCCGCAGCCAAAAATCAAGTAAGAAAGGGCTCTTTCACACGGTCCCCCTCCGTAGGCGGATCCGTGTTGCTCAACGGGGATCGATCCGCGATCCCCGCTGAGCGGGCGGATGACAGCTCCGTCTCCGCTTGCAGAGCGGAGAGGGAGGTGTCTCAGCCCCCGCTGCCCTCTATGGGGGATCGGATGAGAGCGGACCGCCTGTCCGCTCTCATCAGATCCGATTACTGAACGGATGGAAAAATAGGGTTTCCATCCGTCCAGATTTCACGGACAGGATCGGATATGGATGGCAGCGGGTGTCAGCGGAGGTGTCTCCGCTGACACCCGCTGCCCCATAGAGCTGCATGGAGGATCTGCCTAAAAAACTGACAGGCGGATCTGATCGGATCGCCCGTGTGAAAGAGCCCTAATACAAAATTAAACTTGAAAACAAATGAAAAAAATAAAAACAAACTAAGTCAAACGCAAAAAAAAAATCAAAAAGTATATAACCGCAAAAAAAACAAAAAACAAAGCAAAAACAAGAATGGAAAAAACAATAATTTAATCAGGAAAAGGAAAAAGATAAAAAAAATTAAGCAAAAAAAAAACCACAAAGATGGTAAACAAGAGAGGCAAAGTCAATGAAAAAAGGGATTCATGCTTCTTATTTAATCAAAGGTCTCTTTAAGCAATAAATGACTTACAATATAGAAAACACCACAAACATATGTAGTGTATAATGAGAGGTTAAATGGTAGGATCATTGCATCAGTACAAGGGAACATATATAATAGAATAGAACCACCAATAGGGAGGTTAACCTAATAGATCAGCTGGGTAGCGCTGCATGTGAAACATGGTAGACGTGCTCAGAAATTACATTGGTTTGGCTAAGTTTATTAGCCTAGGAGTCTACAACACAAACAAATGAGGAATCCCCTTTAAGAGCATCAATCACATCATCCGAATATTGGAAAACCACAAATGGGAGGATTAACTATATAAAGAGGACAATTTACTACTTCTATAATTTAGGAGGATATTAAAAGTCCGTGTGAAGCTTTGTTAAAACATAAGACTGCAAGCATAGCGTCTTCAAGAGCTAGAATTCTGGCCTAATCTTTTTTTATATTTTGGATATTTGGCTGACAAATTTCAACCTGGCTTCTTCAAACTCTAAGCTCGAAGGAAGTTGGAGTGCAGACCAAGCCACTCATGGCTCAAATGTTGGCTGGTTCATCAAGAACCTGACAAATTGTACTCCATGTATGGCCAACCCTATACTCCCCTTCTCCATCTTCTCATGTTACTCCAACAGAACCCCACAAAAATAATCAGTGCTTTGGGGTTTAAGGGAGCATGGGAACCTGTGTAAGCTCTGACACCAGCCAACAAGGAGCCTGTACTGATTTAAGGATGCAGAGGAGTGAAGCAATTTGGAAATGCTGGAATGGCATGTATAAGTAAGAGCATAGAGAATGGATTTTTTAAAAAATGTTGACACTTTTTCCTGGGTGTACAAAGTGATAGAATCTTATTTAAATGAACCTGTTGCTTTAAATTTCACAGACAAAAGGGACACAAAACTCTGGTTTAAAAAATTCTGTTCAGATATGAACTCCAAAAACTTACCTTATATTGCTCTCAGGCTTTTCCAAATTCTTTTTTGTTGCTACTTTGATCAGACTTCCTGTTGGGGGTTGGATACCTTTTGGTCTCCATGGCCCCACTGTATGTAGGAACGTAGCCACTCTCCATTTTTCACTCCTGAGATGGACTATGGGATGTGTAGTGCGCATAGATTAGCGCCCATTACCGCAACGAACGTGCACTGCTCATTCCAAACAATTGGAAGAATGGCAGAAATTCAGGTATGTATTAACTCCAAAAAAAGTACCTTCCATTCTTGCCACAAGAAACTATTTCATGAAAATTAGATTACGGGGCCATTAAGTAATGGATGCGTATGGATTATTCTTGGAGAATAAATATATAATTTAGGGTCACTTGAAGTCATCATAATAAACAGGTAATACCTGTTCAACTGCTACAGGGTACTCCTAATTGTAGATTGACTTGTTGAGTAAAAGTTCATAATGTGAGATAACATCGAACATGCCCACACAACATATTCAGTAATCAGCCAGTTTACTGTCAACAGCCATCCATGTTAATGAATGGCATTAATGTTGATGCCATAAATAGACCCCTATGAAATTTTCCTTCATTGTACGACACCAAGCTGATTAAATATTCAGAACAAGCCATCATCGTACCATTGAGATCGGAACACATTAAATTGGCAATTACCACTCCCAGCAGACAAAAATGTGCCGGTACAAGAACAGGGGAAAAAATGATCTTCCTATATAGACAGAGAACGCCAGACAAAGTTAATTGCAATAGCTTGCATTTAAGTACTCAGGACCCACAAATAGGCAGCATGATGCAATAAAATACTCACACGGGTTTTATCAATCAGACACCAGACATCTCATCTACCTTACTTCCACGTTCCCCGCTCTCTTTCTCATTAGCAATTAAGCTACTTAAGAACTGGTTATTAAGATGCAGAATTTACATTTGAGTTAGTTAGCATGGCGCACTGCACTAAGCTCTTTGACTAGCCTGGCATGCGGTGATCTAAGGACTCATAATTCTTTGTTTAAAAACAATATGCAATGCTTAATGTACTTCTCCCTGATGGAAACACGGCATTGCCCACAAAGAGTTGGATCTTCTGTTGGAATATTTGATTAAAAAGGGATTTATCAGCAAAGTCAAGTATTTGATATGCTGTTGCTTATTCTAATGTTGGCACATGTCAGAACCGTTGTAAGGATTTGGGATGTGTTGTGTTAGCACCAGCTAATGATCCTAATAATGGAAATCTCCAGGTGAACACTCAATAATATACATGGAAAGCGTTAAGCTATTTAGCTATGTCAGCTGTTTACTTTTTGAATTTGGAATAAAAGTGCAGGGAAGGGGCCAATGATGTTCTGGGCATAAGTGCCACCAGCCATTACACAAAGTACAGTTCTACCCATCAGATATCTCTGTCCATTGATTAGACTCTTGTTCCCAGCTGCAGGGAAGTGATTTGCAAAGGAGACTACTGCAGGTTATAGAAGCTTATTGTCTATGGTTTATAACCGTGGTATCCAAACTGCGGCCCAGAGGCCAGATGTGGCCCTTTGCTTGCCTTTGTCTGGGCCTTGGGGAACTATTCTCCCACTGATACGAGACACTATTCTGCCAACTGACATTTACAATGGGGCCCCATTTCTCCCATTGACATCAGCATTGGGCCACTATTCCTCCCCATGATACCAATGGCGGGGTACTATTCCTCCACCTAATAGTTTGAAGGACAATAAACTGGACCTTTTTTTACGTTTGGAGACCCCTGGTTTATAATATGACTATTCCTTTCTTTTGAGCAGACATCATTTTTTCTGTTTTTAATTTGAAATTGTATTGAAATCTAAAAATAGGAATATAATATGTTGCAGTTTAAAAGTCCTTGCATGTGATGGCTTCATTAGTTTCTTTGATGCGCTTTAGTTGCACACTTCCTGTTTTAAATGACAACAATTCACATTCCTTCTCTATCAGGACAACAGAAAACAGATAGGAAAACAGAACCCTGCCTTTGCTATTCAAAATATAGAAAGGCACAGTCCTGTAGTCCTTAGAGATAGTTGAGAATAATGTAAGTGATAACAGTGCAGCCCGGTCAGAGAGTAGAGATAGTTATTCGCTCTCAAGATTTCTTGCGGGATCAAATGTTTTTTTTTTTTAACTTAACAGATATAACAAAATGCTTTGAGGCTCCTTTCACAGTTGGCACAACTTTGGAGTCCAACTTTGACCCAACTTGGGATGGGTGCAACTTGGATATGACATTGGCTTTGACCAGTGATAATGGACAACTATTGCACAACTGTTGCATTGTATAACATTCAGGTATGACTTTTATGCAACTTTTGATAGTTAACATTGAAGTCTATGCCCTCAAGTTGCATGAAAGTCAGACCAAAGTAGTGCAAGAACTACTTTGAAGTTGATGCAACTTTAAATTGCACATATATGAAAAGGGAATCATTGGAAAACATTGATGTCAAAAGTTGCATAACAAGTCGCACAAGTGTGAATGGAGCCTAAATGATATTCTTAAAGAGCAAAGGGCACCAAATAAGAAAAGTTTATTGTTAGGGTTTACTGTAGATATGCTTTATTCTAGGAAGGGTTCCAGTGTGGACACCCTGCTTAGTGGCAGCACAGAACCCTCATAAGAGTTAATACCAGGCTGGTATTTTACTGGTCTGGCTAGTAAAAATAGGATTTGTTTTGAACGTAGTTAATAGGAAAGGCCTTTTACCCAAAAATATGGCAAACCTAGGTCACATGTAGAGGTTTTCCACATTCTTCCTGAAAGCAGGAAATCAATGGTGTGTGCACGGTATAGTAATACTTGTATAGCCAAAGCATTCATCAGATTTGCATATAGCAGTAAATAAGTCCAGAGGATTGCAGTTTTCACTGCCCACTTCTGCCCAACAGCAAAATAACGTTTATGTTAAAACTGAATTTCATTGCTGACCTCTTTTTGAGAATATTATCTGCCCGGCTGTCCCTGGTTTCAATACTTGTCACTGACATGGACAACCTTGTTAACACAGCCTAAATTATAGAGTCACCCTGGTTTTACCACTCTTATCCTGCATCATGTACAAACCACCACTTTCCTCCCAGTTGCCAATATGACCCATATTTTGGAGACAGTCCTGATAGGTTCATATATGTAAAATGCAGTAAATGTGTATTTTATATGTAGCACTACTCCCTTGGGAGCTGCTGGTTATTATATAGTTACATAGTTAGTGAGGTTGAAAAAAGACATGAGTCCATCCAGTTCAACCTATGATGTGTGTGTGTGTTTGCTTTTAGCCGTACATTGTATACCCCTGTATGTTGTGGTCTTTAAGGTGTCCATCTAATAGTTTTTTGAAACTATCAATGCTCCCTGCTGATACGACTGCTTGTGGAAGAGAATTCCACATCCTTACCGCTCTTACAGTGAAGAACCCCTTACGCACTTTAAGGTTAAACCGCCTTTCCTCTAGTTTTAGTGAGTGGCCACGTGTCTTATTGTATCTCCTTTCTCTGAATAGTTTGTTCCTTATGCTGGGGTCGCCAGTACAGTATTTGTACATTGATATCATATCCCCCCTCAATCGTCTCTTCTCCAGAGAGAATAAGTTCAGGGCTTGTAGTCTTTCCTCATAGCTGATGTCCTCCATCCCCCTAATTATTTTTGTTGCCCTTCTCTGGACTTTCTCCAGTTCCAGCACATCCTTTCTGAGGACCGGTGCCCAGAACTGGACAGCATACTCCAGATGTGGCCGGACCAGAGTCTTGTAGAGCGGGAGAATAATCTCTTTATTTCTGGAGTGAATCCCCTTTTTTATACATCCCAGTATTCTGTTGGCTTTGCTTGCTGCGGCCTGGCATTGCATGCCACTGCCAAGCCTGTTGTCTACCAGTACCCCTAAGTCCTTTTCCATCCTAGACTCACCCAGAGGTTCCCCCCCTAGCGAGTAGCTTGCTTTCTGGTTTCTGGCCCCCAAGTGCATTACTTTACATTTTTCAACATTAAATCTCATCTGCCATGTAGTTGCCCACTCCGTTATTTTGTTCAGGTCCGCTTGCAAGGTTTCCACATCCTGCATAGAAGATATTGGCATGCCTAATTTAGTATCATCCGCAAATACTGAGATTGTACTAGATATCCCCTCCTCTAGATCATTTATGAATAAATTAAACAGGATTGGTCCCAGGACAGAACCCTGGGGGACCCCACTTTCCACACCCGCCCAATCCGAGTACTCCCCATTAATCACCACCCTCTGTACTCTCCCCTGGAGCCAGTTCTCTATCCAGGTACTCACCTTATGGTCCATACCTATCTTCCTTAGTTTGTACAGTAATCGTTTGTAGGGAACGGTGTTGAAGGCCTTTGCAAAGTCCAGATACACCACATCCACAGGCTTACCTTTATCTAGGTGGCAGCTCACTTCATCATAGAAGGTTAATAGATTGGTTTGGCACGAACGATTTTTCATGAATCCGTGCTGATTAATACTTATAATACCGTTTTCATTACTAAAGTCTTGTATGTGGTCCCTTAACATCCCCTCCAATATTTTGCAGACTACAGATGTTAGGCTGATCGGCCTATAGTTACCCGGGATATATCTCGGCCCCTTTTTAAATATTGGTACCACGTTGGCTTTTTTCCAATCAGCTGGCACCATACCCGTCTGTAAACTATCCTTAAAGATCAAGAATAATGGTCTGGCAATCACCTGGCTGAGCTCTTTAAGAACCCTCGGGTGCAAGCCATCCGGTCCCGGATTATGAATTCCCCTGGGCTACCCATAGCAACAACTTGATAATATAGCATATTCTAAGTTCTTTGCTCAAGTCAGTTTTTGTTGTTTTATTTGAGAACTTGGATAGGAAAAGGAATGAGTGGGATACTCCAACTGTATAAACTATACACAATTGCTGGAACTTCTATATAACGCTGAGTGCGGCAAGGCCGCTGCTTCACCTTACCACTTTAGTGAAGAAGAAATACTGAACTGTACTGCACTGTGAATCACCTACTTGGCACCCCCTTTGTCCCTACTCTTCAGGGCTCTGAAACTGGCACCCCCTTTACTCTGACACCCTGTGTGAACTGGCCCCTTGATCCTCTGACTTCACTGGAGTGGTCTCCCTTCCTGGGCAGACCCTTTGGCAAGTCCCCTGGTACTCACAGACACTGTTTTTCCCGGGAAGACTCTGCCAGCAGCTCCACTGTCAGCTGTACTGGATCCTCTGCTACTTAGCTCCACACCTGGTTCACTAGGCTGACTGCCAAAGACCACTTTCCTCATGCAGCAGGAGGAGAGACAAGCCATTAGCTTCCTCCTGGGACTCTGCTTCCCGCCAAAGACATCCTGTCACCTGTCCCCCCGGCTTTTATGAGCAATCCCAGGATGCACTGCAAGAGTGCCCTCCCACTGGGACTCCCACAAAAGCCAATGTGTCACTGGTCAGGTTTCCTCCACTGTTCAACAGGCTCCCCTATTGGATGCAGTGGGGACACTCCCTTAGACCCAGTGAATCACATTTGGGAACATGCAACAGTCAACCTAATAGATCAGGCTCCCCTGATAGGCAGATGGAGCATACGATGCTTTGAACCTAGCACCTAACTAGGAGGGTGCTACATATATAAATTGGGGTAGAATTCCCAGTTTTTGTCTACAAGGCCTCTTAAACATGAATTGATGTCTACTCCAATCGGAAGTGAATCTGTGAGCAAGTTTCCCTGCTGATGGGAGAAGAGTGGGACAGATGTCACTTTTGTGCCTGCTTAATTTATGCAGAGCGGACATGAGCAGAGCCCACTGAGGTCTAAGGGCGGCTGGGTGTAAATGGATGCCGCTATCTGTTTACATCAGGCTACCTCCAATCCAGTCTGCCAAATGGAAAAGGACACAGTCTCTTTTTGTTTTATTTTTTATCAGAGCTGATTGGACCCAGAGGTAGGTGGGTGTAAACAGGCACATGTCCGTTTACATCGGACTGTCCATAGGGCTCCATAAACCTTCAGATCAGGTTTGCCTGAAAAATTGACTGATTGGAACGCCTGCGTGAAAGGGGCATAAGGCCTCATTCACTCAGAGCGTACAATACCATACACTCAATCAGGGCCATGTTTACCCACATAGGGAGGCAAACAGTGCAAGTTTGGGAAAATGCACCGCACCCACATGGATGTCATATTGGATCACAGCGGCTGTGCCTGTGCAGCTGCTGTGTCTCAATAGACATACATGGGACTGTCTGCACAGGGATGCATAAAACACCTGTGTTAAACAGGGCCCTGCATGGGTGTACAGTGAACAAGGCCTAAATATGACACCGTATTGCTTGTCTTCTGTATGCAGTATCTGTACTTATTCTGAAAATCAAATTTCTTCAGAAATTTAGGCCAATTTATATTCTGCTATATATTTATGGTAAAAAAAAAAAAATCCCAAAAAGCGTACATTGGTTGGTTTGGGCGAAAGGTATCGCGTCTACAAACTATGGTATAAATACTGGAACTTTTATTTAATTATTATTTTATACTAGTAATGGCGGCGATCAGAGACTTATAGGAGGACTGCGATATTGCAGCGGACAGTTGGACACTAACTGACACTTTTGATACTTTGTGGGAACCAGTGACACGAATACAGCGATCAATGCTAAAAATATGCACTATACTAATGACACTGGCTGGGAAGGGGTTAAACATCTAGGGCATTCAAAGGGTTAACTGTGTGCCTAGCTAGTGTTTGTGTTGACAATGTGTGCTGCTTTTACTAGGGGAGGGTGATGGCTTTTATTCCCTGTTTTGCAGGGACACAAAATCCATGCCTCCCCTGTCTGTCAGAACAGAGATCTGCCTTGTTAACATAGGCAGATCTCTGTTCTGTGCCTCTGCCTGACAATCAAAGGGTGCCGATGGACATCCAGTGCCCGGCACCCGCAGATCGGCTTCTGCTGTAAATAATCAGAGCAGAAGCAGGCCAGCAGTGGCGCGCTATTCGTAGGTGGATGTGCAGGATCATGTGTACATATGCTATGGGGTGGTCCTTAAGTGGGTAGCACATTTCTTATCCTGTATGCTGGTTATTATTTTCGGTATATGTTCCAATTCTGGATGTATGGATCCTGCACAGTACCGCTTCTTATGTTCTGTATTCTGTGTTTAATTCCCTATATATGTTTGTATTCTGTATGTATTGATTCTCCAAATCAGCGCCTCACTGGCTTAGCATGACAGCCAAGCAGCTAGAATTTCAAAGCAGAAGTCAGAAATGGCAGCCTCCAGATAGGTTTTCTTTAAAAGAAAAAAAAAAAAAGCAAAGGTTTTGTCTGAAGTTATTTTTAAAAGTCCCACTATTTTCATGTTATACTAGCATCTGAAAATGTGTTATAACTTAAAGTATTTTACATAAAATGTAAAACATCATAAACATATTAGCAATAGTTAAATAGTACAATGGAACATAAGGGAGACAGCTGTGGAGGAAGGACTGAAGGCTTTGGTTCCATTCTAGGGACTGTTCCTAGGCAGCAGTTTTCTATAAGGCCACAGTGCACCCTAGTGGTGGATTCTTGTATTATCAAGATGGTTCTGATCTAAACTGAAATAAAATCTTTACAGCATTTGAAAACCCTACAGAATGTTTGAGAAATATTGTATCTACTTGACTGCCACTCTGATTTAGGGTACAGAAAAGAACAAAAAGCTGTGGTAGCCTCCATATTACTCTGAGCCTCCATGACTGAAAGAATTGAAATCCAATGAATGATAAGGTTAGACCAGGGACAATAAGGCTGGGGGAGCTAAGGGCTAGGATGATTCTGAATGTCCTCCAGCCAGAAAATCCACAGGCTCGGTCTTGCTTGCTGCAGCTTCTAATGCACATTTGAGAAACTCGCAGTGTGCAGTGAAATCAGAGCATGAAATTTTAGTACAAGAGAGGAGCCTGTATAGCTGTTTAAGAATGAAGGTGAAGCTGGAGTTCAGTTTAATATTTTCCTGTGAAAATTGAAAACTCCACTGGAGAATACAAGAAAGTAGGTTTTGGTGTAGAAAGTTTTCCAAGCCAGCAGCAATCAGTGCCATACCTCCCAACGTTTTGAGATGGGAATAAGGGACACCTACTAGCAAAAATAATTAGGCATAGGTCATAGGACATACCCCCTGCTACGCTCCCTTAAAGGAGAATTATAAAAAAACAAAAAAAAATATTATTTTAACATGCTTTTTTTTTTAACCTCTACTTTTCCTTTATATTGTTTTTTGACATTTACAAATGCAGCAGTTTAGAAAATGGATACGGCTTCCAACCAGTTATACGGCTTCCAACCAGTTGGCAAAAACCAAGGGTGTGGCAATTCTGCTTAGTAAAAACTCTTCATTTGTAGTTGATAGGGAACAAGCGGATCCTGAGAGGAGATTTATCTTCCTGGCGGGATCCATGAACGGCCGCCCCTTGACACTGGCAAATGTATATTTCCCGAACAGGGCGCAGGTCACCTTCTGTACAAAACTGATTAATGAACTCAAAAGTTTTGCCTCTGGCTGTATTATTCTTGGGGGGGATTTTAACGTTCCCCTGGAACCGTTGAGGGATACCTCCATGGGCAAAACAAGTATTGCATATGGGAAACTCAAAAAAATAAAAGATCTGTTGAGATCCCTTAACCTTGTGGACTCATGACGGGCATTACACCCGACGGACAAAGATTACACCCACTACTCTGCCCCGCATAACAAATGTGCTAGAATTGATATGATTATGATCTCACAAAGAGACCTGCCCGATCTAGTAGAAGCAAAGATAGGGCATATAGTCTTGTCCGATCATGCACCCATTTCTATCACCTTCAATACTGATTCTAAGTGCAAACCTGACTTTAATTGGAGACTGAATCCTTCGCTTCTTCTCGATCCAGTTATCAAAAAGGAAATTGAGGATGATATTTCTAATTATTTCAGAGAAAATTCCTCTCCTGAGCTGTCCTCTTTGACAATATGGGAGGCTCACAAGAGCGTCATCAGAGGTGAATTCATTAAATTCGGAGCAAGGAAAAAAAAAGAGAAAGAGAGGTTGTTGGACGATTTGGTCTCCAAAATCGCTAAATTAGAGGCGCAACATAAGCTCTCTGCGGCCGGTTCCATCTTAGAAGAGCTAACTGAATCTAGGAAAAATTTGAGAGACTTACTTAATAACAAAACCAAAAGATCAATCTATCTCAGCAAAGCTATCTATTACGAGCACGGTGATAAGAGCAGCAAATTTCTTGCTAGAGCCCTTAAGGACCTACAATCGGCTTCACATATCCCGTTTATGAGAAACAGGAAAAACATCAAAATACACGATCCCAGATTTATCGCGGAAACGTTCCGTTCATATTACGAAACCCTATATAATCTTCCCCAACAGACCCGCCCAGCTAACCTTTCAGGTTCTAGAGAACAACTAATCTCTCAATATATTAACGACAGTGGACTTCCTTGTCTCTCAGAAGTAGATATTGCCCTTCTAGAAAAGGACATTTCACGGGAGGAGGTCCAACAAGCGATTGATTCTTTAAAGTGTGGTAAGAGCCCTGGACCGGACGGTCTAACTTCTCAGTATTACAAATTATTACATCCTTTACTGGTGAACCCCCTAACCAAGGCTTTGAATGACCTTTCCAAATTGACACGTCCCTCTCCTGATTTTTTGACTGCCCACATAACGGTTATTCCCAAAAAAGACAAGGACCCGACTCTTTGCCCCAGCTACAGACCGATTTCGTTACCCAATTTAGACGTTAAACTCATGGCGAAAATTCTTGCAAACAGACTTAGGCCTCTACTACATAACATTATAGGTCCAGAACAGGTTGGCTTTATGCCGGGTCGCGAAGCTCGCGATAATATTATCAAATCCCTTAATTTACTCCACGCTGTTAAGACCAAAGGATTGGAGTGTTTGATGTTGTCCACCGACGCCGAGAAAGCTTTCGACAGGGTGGCGTGGGACTACCTCCTTGCCACCTGTTGACATCTCGGGTTGGGGGACATGATGGGTTGGATTGGATCACTTTATACTAACCCAATAGCTAGAGTTAAGGTTAACAATGTTTTCTCTACGCCCTTACACTTAAAAAATGGGACGAGACAGGGCTGTCCCTTGTCGCCCATCCTATTCATTCTAGCGTTGGAACCGCTAATTAGACATATTAAAGCAGACAATGCAATTCATGGGTTTCAGGTTAGAGACAGAGAATTTAAGGTCTCGGCGTATGCCGATGACTTATTTTATATTACCCAACCGCATATTTCCATCCCTAACCTTAATCTACATTTCCAAAAATTCAGATTTCTTTCGAATTTCAAGCTGAATCACTCGAAGTCTGAGGCTTTGGAATTTCATTATCTGTAAGTACTAAATCCTTAACTCGTGCCAACTGCCCTTATAGATGGGTGCCTGGGTCTTTGAAATACCTAGGTATTCAGCTAACACCCAAAACAGACATGATTTATGATGCCAATTTCACTCCATTGTTAGCGGATATTGGTAAAGATCTTAGGAGCTGGAATACAAAGAACTTTTCTTGGTTTGGGAGGGCGGCTATCTTGAAGATGGTAATTCTCCCACGCTTACTTTATCTTTTCCATGCTTTGCCGATCAAGATCCCATCAGGTTCTTTCCGTAAACTTAACACCATCCAGAGACAATTTTTATGGGCGCATAAAAGACCGAGAATCAAACTTCAGTTCCTACAACATTCCAAGCGTAGCGGAGGTATAGGTTTGCCAAATTTTGCTAAATATCATCAAGCCACTCACATCACAAGAGTTGTAGATTGGCACTGTCACTTATCACAAAAAGATTGGGTTGCCCTAGAAAGAGACTGCACTAATTTCCACACACAAAACCTCCTTTGGACAAATCCTGAGAATTACCCTTCAGAAATTAAACAGCACCCTTTGATATCCACAACCCTGGACATCATGAATCGGGTCGCAACCAAACATCATCTGATTACCAAATCTGGGCTGATGACCTCTATTTCAAACAACCCAGATTTCACCCCGGGCCTTGATTTTAAGTCCGGAGACGGGGACCACCACAGGGCGCAGTTACGAGTTGCTGACTGTGTGTCTGGCAGTAGGCTGCTCTCTCTCGAAGAATTTAACAATCTTCAACCCAAAGATTTTTGTCTTTCCTTTTGGAACTACTTGCAGCTTCATAATTTTTTCCGTAACGCAAAATCCAAATTGCAATTTAGCACCCCTCTAACAGCTCTGGAAGAGATCTGCCTCGGACAGACACCGCGCACCAAAACTACTTCACAGGCATACCAATGGCTGTACCTGCCTTGTGGGGACTTGCCTGACAAAAACAAATCACTGTGGGAGAAAGATTTAAATGGCACCATTACCGACAAGCAATGGGAAAAAGCGTGTGTCTTCACACATAAGTGCTCCTTAAGCACGAGAGTGCAAGAGACTTCCTTTAAAATTTTGACACATTGGTACATCACCCCAGTGCAACTTAAGGTGTGGTCCGCGCAGATATCAGACAGATGTTGGAGATGCTTAAAGGAGAGAGGGACCTTCTTGCATCTGTGGTGGGAGTGTCCGATCATACAAGAATTCTGGAGTAAGGTCATACATCTTATAAAATTCATTACCAACTCTAAATTACCGTTAGATGCCGCTTGCTGTCTCTTACATGTGCATAATGTATCCTACAGGAAATATAAACGATCCCTTGCTAGACACTTGCTTAATGCCGCAAAGGCAGTCATTCCTCTACATTGGAATGCCCAATCTGGGCCTTCTATAAAGGAATGGATTGACAGAGTTAAGATTTTTTATGAGATGGAGGAGATAATTGCTATTAAAAAGGAAATCGATTCAGCGTTCCACAAAACCTGGCGACACTGGCTAGAATTCACACTTTCTGATACCTTCAAAAGATTCTATGCCCATTAAGTCTGAACTTTACCATTACTGATGGTTCAAAACTTTTGGCTCTTCATGTGAATATGAAAGCGGTTACTGAGCCCCCTTCCTATAATCCCCATGATCTTGCACACTCATCCCATCCTTACCCTGATCCTTATCCCGCCCACCCACTCTACTCTTTTCTTTCTCCCCCTTCTCTTTCTTTTTTCACGGCTTACTCGCCGTGGCCGCGGTTACGCGGCATTTATTTCTTGTGATATGTATTACATTTTCATGGTCCGGTCATTGCAGTTATGATACCTCCTTATGTTTTGTTATTTATTGCACCTCTTTGACCTGTTCCGTGTACATTTATATGTTATCCATGTTTCAATACGCTCTAATTTGCATTGGACTATTTTTGTTATGAAGCTAATGTTTGTATTTGATAATTTCTGCAATAAAGCTTTTTATTGCAAAAAAAAAAAATGGATGAAAGGTTTAGCACTGGGAAACACTTTTTGAAAGATAAATAGTTCAACTATATAGATAAGACCAAAATAAGGGACAAATGAGGAGGGACAGAGGGACTTTGTTCCAAATCAGGGACAGTCCCTCGAAACCGGGGATAGTTGGGAACCATGCATTGCTGCTATCGTTGTGCTTCCAGAATTAAGCAATTTAGCCATTAAATGTTCATTTTCTTTTCTAAGAAAATAAATGTTGCATGTGTCCAGACTAAAGGCCCATACACAGAATAAGAAAATTGTAGTGGTGCACCGAAATTTTGGCAAACAAAATTTTTGGCCGAAAATGGGCTTATTATTTAATTTCAGCTGAAAATGGGTTAAAGATCCAATGTTAATTAACACTGATACTGGTTGCACTAATGCAGCACAAAGGGGTTAATTAACTGCCACTGGTCGGTCACTAATGCATCAGTGGCCAGCAGTGGCAATACATTAACCCCCTGATGCTGCATAATACAAATACCATTGGTAATTAAATTAAGCACTTGCCAACCCATCACAGTACATATACTGTGACAGGGTGGCAGCAACAGGTGTACGTTGCTGCCTGTTTCTGGTGTATGCCCCTGTTCTATCTATTTTAAAATCATTTGGGGGGGAAAAAGTCCTTTTCGGTTTCGGTTTTCGGCCAAGGGCATCCTGCATTTTCGGTTTCGGTTTCGGCCCAGAATTTCCATTTCGGTGCATCCCTAGAAAATTGGAAGTAAAATTTCGTCCGACAAACGATCTGCCCATTTTCAGTTCGTTAGTACAGTGCTTTCCACAGCCGATGTATGAAGATTCATAGACCAATAACTGGATGTGCAGGCTATGCATTTTTTATCGTACGTGAACACAACGTCTGATTTTCGTTTAATTAGTACAGTTTTCATCTGAAAAAAATCATAAGAGCAAGGCTACGCATGGTCGGAAACTAAAGAACAGATACAAAACAATTCAACACATGACATCACTTCTGAAGTTGAATTCTGTCGTACGAGAAGTTTCATATGAAAGGATCCTCTTCACTTTCCATATGAGAATTGCATGCAACAAAAAAAACTAAAGAAAATTAGTCCGATAATCTGATCGTGTGTATGAGGCTTAACACAGGGATATCTGTCTTTCAGAGTAAAACAGAGGAAGAGTTGGAATCTGGAGAAGAGCCCAGCCCCAACAAGCGTCACAGTCGTTCCTTGATGGGAAGTTTTTCTAAGCACAAGGTAAGGGTTAGGAACAGTATATCTCCATTGGGAGGTAGTCTATCCTAGATGATATAAAATGTCTGAACAAAAGAAAGACAACTATTTCGGCTTTTAAGGCAACATATGTTTTTTTTTTTTTTTAAAGTTAAAGTATAACTAAAGGCAAAACGTTTTATTTAGTTTTGGATAGAGTGGAGATGGATTTGAACCCCTGTCGGTTTTCATTGCTGTCTGTGCCCCCAATAGTGAGTTTCGCCCTCTCTTTTTGTCCCTGTTTCCCATTATCATTAAAAGTGAAAGTAAAAGATTATCCCAAATTTTGGGTTGTCCCCAGAAAAGTAATAAAGGGAAAACGGGGACACTAGTTCTGGTGACCTGGGGGTCCTCAAGGCATTCCCCCTAATTTGCAAGGATTTGAACTCACTTCCTGTTTGGCTATGGGACAGGAAGTGAAGGGAAATCTCATAAATGGGACACAGATGGTGAAAAAAAATAAAAATAAATCAGACAGGGGTTAAAACCTTCCCTCGCTCTATCCAAAATGAAAAAAATGTTTTGCCTATAGTTCTACTTTAAGACAAAGTTTATTATTAGATCACATTAGAATAGAACAAAACCAACAACATTGGTCCTATAATTTATATACACAATACTCCTATATTTCATATGCCATGATAGCACTGGAAACCAAATATCAGTACAAAATTTGACGCGTACTATGATGTCTTCATGGTGCTATCTATAGTACCTCATGACAGTTTTGATTTTAATATTATTATTATACAGGATTTATATAGAGCCAACAGTTTACATAGTGCTTTACAATATAAAAGGAAGACAGTACAGTTACAATACAATAAAATACAAGAGGGATAAAGGGGGCCCTGCTCAGAAAAGGCTTACACTCTATTAGGGTGGAGCAAGTGATACAAAATTTTGTAACTGTGAGGAATGAGCTGATGGAAGAAAAAAAATATTAGTTGGAGGCGTGATAGCTTTACCTGAAGAGATGAGTTTTCAGGGATCGCCAAAAGGCAGCCAAAGGAGGAGATAGCCAGACAGATGAGGTAGAGCATTCCAGAGGATGGGAGAGGCTCTGGAGAAGTTCTGGAGACAAGGGAGCTTGAGAGCAGGAGGTCTTGAGAGGAGCAGAAAGGAACAGTTTGGGTGATATTTGGAGACAAGATTGGTGGTGTAGCTTGAGGCAGAGTTGTGATTTGGCTTTGTATGTTGTTAGTATTTTGAATGTATTCTATGCGTTTCACAGTTGAAGCTGCTTCCTCAGGAGCACAGTACAAGGTCAGGAGCACAGTACAAAAAAAAAATCTGGAAATCAAATTATATTTAATTATTAAAAAATTCTATCATTTTACCTATCATTTTGTACTTTATTTTGTACCTTGCTCCTGAGAAAACCAATTTGGCTGTGAAACGCAAAGAACCATACCCACTATGAACTGCTGAGGATAGCACCATGAAACATAGTAGTACATTTGTACTGATGTTTGTTTTCCAGGGCTATCAAGGCATTATAAGCACAGGAGTTTTACATTTACAAACCATAGGGCTAATATTTTTCGGTTTTATCTGGTAGTGTGATCTAGTAATAAACTTTGTCTTAAGCTATGAGATTTTCATATGTGCTGCCCTTAAACGTCTACATAGTTGTCTTTCACCTGTTCAAAGTTTTGAGGATGTGGTACCCACTTTACTACCCTCTGGCTTTGTAATTCATTTTCTGTATAAGATGTCTGCTGTTCTGAAGAATAAGTAAATTACCAATTACAAATAAGACCTCACAAGGATAATATAACCACATTTACTTTCCTTTGGTCAAATTCTTTGCAAGATTTACATTCGCAAAAAGTAGGGGACATGTCAGGTGAGGTGTTAATAAATAAGAGTTGAAAATAAAATCCATGGTTTGAACTTTTGGTATTATTTTACCCTTAATGGCTCTGCGGCTTTTGTAAAAAAAAAAAAAAAAAAATATATGCAAATAACAGCACCTTTCTTGCATGAATTGATGTGTTTGAGGGAATGCTGCTGCCTACCTAGGAGTTATGGGCTTTCCCGTCTACACCTTGTGTGCTCCGGCTTCATCTACTGCATTGTCTAAAATAGGACACGCATACAAATTTTAGCAAGGAGAGTGGGCTCCCCCCATTATGGACACATCAGGCCTTCAGACCCAGGAACCTAACAATAGAAACCCTAAGGGCCATGTCATAATAGCAATCCTATCTCTAGCAAGAAATCACCAGCATCAGAATTGTTGGAAAGTGTAGAAAGCAACTGCTAAAAACACTGTGAAAGTGCCGCTTTGCTCCTCCAGCCAGCAGGAGAGTGGCATATGCAAGCAAAGGAGTGATCCTGCCTCTGACAAGTTTTCGTCAGTAACTGGATCCCTATTGTAACATGGCCTTATGATATGCGCACTGGGTTTGCCAGATGTGCCTGGGCACACCCTAATCCGGGGGTTGGCAACCTGTTGATTGCGGTAAGGATCACTCACTGTAAACGGTTTACTATGCTTAAGTTTGTGAATGAACAGGACACAGAGCACTTCCCATTCATTCACTGCCTAGTGCACACAGAGCACTTTCCATTCATTCACTGCTAGTGCAGCTGAGGCTGCAGAGAAAGGAACTGGGGAATCTCTGTCCTCAGTCCCTTCTCAAAAGTAAGGAATCGGGTCTGTTTAAACTTCTGATATTTCACCAAAGCTTCCCAATAGGGCTTTTGAGAAAATTTGTAAAAAAAAAAAAAAAACGTAAAAATGAAAATTGTAAAAAAACATGCAATAATAAAAATAAATAAAAATAAACTACTGTCACTGTTTACTGCCCTACTGGTACTAATCTCTGCTCTACTGACACTCGCCTCTGCTCTACTGACACTCGCCTCTGCTCTACTGACACTCGCCTCTGCTCTACTGACACTCGCCTCTGCTCTACTGACACTCGCCTCTGCTCTACTGACACTCCCCTTTGCTCTGCTGGCACTCCCCTTTGCTCTGCTGACACTGTTCTCTGACACCGCCTTCTGACACCACCCTCTGCCCTACTGACACCACCCTCTGCCCTACTGACACCACCCTCTGCCCTACTGACAGCAACCTCTGCCCTACTGACAGCGACCTCTGCCCTACTGACAGCGACCTCTGCCCTACTGACAGCGACCTCTGCCCTACTGACAGCGACCTCTGCCCTACTGACAGCGACCTCTGCCCTACTGACAGCGACCTCTGCCCTACTGACAGCGACCTCTGATCTACTGACAGCGACCTCTGATCTACTGACACCGACCTCTGATCTACTGACACCGACCTCTGATCTACTGACATGTCCACTGCCCTACTGACACCGTATACATACACACACGCATGTGTGTTTTGAGCTTTGCGGTGCATACCCTAATGCAATAGGCTGCATACACCTATGCCTTATGATGAAATTGTAATGTGGTTTAACTCTCCTGTAGCTACCAAAAATGGTATGTTGTGTTGGACTAGCCATTTATATTCTCCTTTACATTAATTTGTACCAGTTTCAAAACTTCTAAGGAAAAGTTTGTGCTCATTCTGAATTGAAAAGAAAGATTTGAAAATAAAAATAAAAATGTTTAACCTAAACAGGGTGTTTTTTTTTTTTTATGCTATAGAAAAAAGGTGGACGTATTAAAAAGTGTTCAAGTTTAGAAGAAGGTGATGATAGCCTAGAGCGGACGGGAAGCTTGGCCAGAGCGTCTCTACATTACAGCAGGTATAAAGACATCATCTGCTGTCTTTTTTTTTTTTTTTTTGCTTTATCAACTTTTTTAGACCTTATACTGGATAATGAATAATCTTTCTTGTCTCTTAGGATGAACAGGCAAAAGAAGACCATGAAGCTTTCCAGGGCGCTGTCGGATTTGGTGAAATACACAAAGTCAGTTGGTATCCACGATGTGGACACAGAAAGTAAGTGGCAGCCATTGCAAACCATTGCAAGTGCTAAATGGATCAAATTTACTCTGTAAAGGTCCTTTCTATTAAAGCCTGACTTCAGCAAAATTATATATATATATATATATATATATATATATATATATAATTTTTTTTTTTTTTTTGCTTTGGGTACTTTGGAAACAGAGTTAAAATGTCAGATTTTTACTTATGTAATTGACCATGATAATGAGTCTCCTTCACTTCCTGTCCCAGTGACACTTGTAGAAGAAAACCAGGGTTATGGTTGTCATCAAGACAGGAGGGCAAAGTCCGCACTAAAAATCTCTAACCCTTACCCATGTCTGTATTGGAGAGATTTAACATCACTTCCTGTCCTGATAAAAATTGAAGGAAAATTCCCTCAATAAGGTCACTTGTGGCAATAAAAGCCTAACGAAGGTTCGAACCCTTCAACCTCCTATCCAAGACAAATCTAAAACTTGTAATTGAAGTTGGCATGTTACATGCCTGAAATGACATACAAGGATAATCCAACTGATATGACTTTTATCATGACTGTGAAAAACCACATTTTGTTAAACTTTTGCACCACAGCCTACTAGAGTCCTAGATTGCATGTTCATTCTCCATTTTTGCAAAATGTATGTGAGATAGCACTATACTGACAGAAGTGTAATTTGGTTCCAACGGATCTACTGTGACAAAGGAACGTGACCGTGGATCCACCAATGGATCCTAGTGACAAAGGTAGCTCTCGCCAATTGTTAGATTGTTGGATGTGTACTGAGGAGTGCCTGCCTGATACAAAAGTTAATTTAAGGGACTTTTTGAAACCTTTTAATTGTTAAGAGCATCAAATACAGCCAACATGTTTTTGGGGGGAAAAAGCATTCCCCTTTTTCAGAGTTTGAGCATGCAGTAAGGTACCAGTGTTTAAGACTAGTGCTTTCCTGCGTGACTGTCTAAGCCCTGAAGAAGGAGGAGGCTTTTATTCCCCTGAAACACATTGAGTATATTTGATGCTTTTAACCACTAAATGTTTCAAAAATCGTTGAAAGGGGAAGTCTGCCCTAACACTAAAATTGCTACATCTCCTGGGATCCACGATCGAAGACTAACCTATCTAACCCTGTAAAGAAGAAGTCATTATGTATACCTTTTTTGAAGCCGATCCGGTCCAGTCTCCAGACGCAGAAGCTCTGCAGAGGACACAGCCAACAACGGCTGTGAAAAGAATGGAAAGTGACAACACCCATAGAGTTACTATGGAGCTTCCGTTGTCAGCTGCCTCCTCTGCACTCGCCTCCACAGAGAAGCCGTTGCTAACAGCTCAGCGTAGCACGGACTGGATCGGCTTCAAAAAAGGTACGTTTAGTCATTTCTTCTTTCAGTGATTTCTTCTTTTAGATAGGTTAGTCTTAGATCATGGATGTCTGTAGATTTTAGTGTTAGGGTGGATTTAATCTTTAAGTGAGATGAACTTATGTACTAGGCACTCCTTAGTACACATCCAAGAGTTCTCTACGCAAGGAAGGGGGATATAAAAGTGTTTGGTTACACAAATATTTAGCTAGTTCAACTGCCCCTCAGAAAAAAATTCTAACCTTCAATTAGATTAAGTTCTTTAAATTATTGTTCTTGTTATTTACCCTTCCCTTATATTCTACAGGACACCCTTCTCTTTCCTATATGTAGCACTCTCTTAGGCTGCTAATAGGGTTTCAGTAAATTTCATTTTTGGCTCTTCTGTGGCCAGTGGAGCAGGATTTGCTGACTGTTCTGGGTTCTGCTGGCTGCAGGTTCACATACTTCAAAATACATTTCAGTGAGTTCTGGAATATAGTGGGTTGGGAGAGGCAGACCCTTGGCTGAATATTCATGCAGCCTCAGGCAATCCATGGTCGAGAGAGTGACCAGCAGGGGGGCTGAGGTGCATAGATACGCTGGAGCCTAAAGCAGCAGGATCCATTGCCCTGGTGGGGAGAGACTCAGCCTGGAGTGGCTGCCTGGCCTCCTGGGCTATCTGCTGAGGCCTGAAGGTGTTTTTTTGGGGCCCTGGTTTGAGGAGAGCTCGAGGCCTACTACTAAAGTGTGGGGAATAGTCAAGAGAAAGATTTGGCCTGGAGACTCATGAGGCAGGGTCTGATGTTTACTGAAAGGAGCCATTCATGTATACATTGACAAAGTGAGTAGAGGCCATAGAGTAAGAGATCATAGAATGATTTATGCTGCTTTACCTCTTCTTTGAGAGACTGCTCCAGATTGCTGGCTCAGGGCTGTTTCCAGTGTGGGATCCCTTTGATATGCTGTATGTTCACATTTTCTGCTCTGGATGACTATCTGGAGACGGTTAACTGCTATTACAAAGAGTCCTCTATTGAAGTTTCCCAAGGTTCACCCTATTTCATATCCAAGTTTTCCTGAACGATAAATCTCAAAAAGACACTAACCTGGTTAGTTAGTGAAGAGACCGAGAAACTCCTGTGTGCCTGGCCACCGTGATGCAATAGGGAATAGAACCTACGATAATACAGCCAGCCCTGACTAGAGTGTGCTAAATATACATAAATTCTATATTCACTCTTCTATGCTATGACCATGACTGTGATCTGCCATGGTTAAGATAACCGTAATCTTGTGACATTTTAATAGGTAAGATTTGGAATTTGTGATCGCTAAACAGACAATACACAATGGGCAAAAAAAACTTTGGAAAATGTTTGCTAGTAGTAAGTACATTATCTGCATTCCAAGCACTATTCAAGAATTGTGTCAAAATGCACTAGACATCTTTGTGGTCAACACAAAATTGTGCTGTGCACAGTTAAATCACCCAGAATCATTCTATCCTCTAAAGGATGGATTGCTGCCATTGCCTTTTCCTTAAAGTAGATCTAAGCCTGATCCTCTCCTGATCTGGAGATTAAAGTTTTATCTGGAGATGGTTTTATCATAACTGCACATGGTTTTCCCCATGTGTTGTCCAGTTGGGGCATATAAGGAGAGACGTTTATTCTGTTTGTATGATAAAGAGCTAAATTTACCTTTTACATAAACTGGCTGATGAAGGCAAGGGACACCAGTATTTTAAAGTACACTGTGCTGCTTATAAAAATATTGCTTAATGCAAATACCATACCTGTAGTCCTTTTCTATCACCAATGAAGCCTGGCTGAATTATTCCCAATCCAGGAATAATTGTCCTACAGCCTGGATTTTTCTAGAACCTGGTGTCCAACTTTAGAAGGGGGAGTTAACCAGAAAATACAGTACATTTTCTAAGTACGAGGAGACATTTGAAGACCACCTATGTGAGTCAAGGTCATCTGAAAATGTTCTAGACACAGGAAATGGGGACAGAGGTTCCAGCTCCACATAACAAACTATTCTAGACCATTGTTATTCTGTAGTGTTTATATTATAGTTCCTGACCAGCATAGTAACATTTCTCACACCCTACTATTCTGACAGGACAGTAGGAACAACCTTGTACCAGAATACATTTACTTGAAGTGATGCTCGTGACATGTTTTGACTTTTTCTTCTTTGCACAGTATCTTGCAGCTGGCAGGTTTCGTCATTTAGCGAGACAAAAGCACATCAAATCCTTCAGCAGAAGCCAGCGCAGTTCGTTCGTTTCAACCAGCACCAGCTCTCTCGCATCTACCCTTCATCCTACAGAGTGGATTCCAGCAATTACAACCCACAGCCGTTCTGGAATGCCGGCTGTCAGCTAGGTGAGGAGACATTGAAGCTGAAGCACATGTTTTTTTTCTTTCTCATTGTGTAGCCACCAGAAGACTTATTCTAAATACACAGGGCAGTTTTACAACCCATCTCTCCTCTTGTATACTTTTTGTTTATTTGTAAAAAAAATGAGAAGACCAGGGTCATAGGATCTGTTCAGAACAAAGCCACACTCAGAACAACAGCACTGCATGAAGTGATGAGTTCTATGTTCTTTTTCGAGCTCAGGCTGAGTGTGGCACGCACATTGAAAATCACAACATGCAGCACTCTATTTTATGGTTCTTCAGTGCTATGTTCTGCCCCCCCCCCCCCCCTCTCTCTCATTTAAAACTAAACAAATTGAAAAAAAGTAATTCAGGTATGTATTAACTTGTTAACTGCTTGCTGCCCTCAGGCTGTGTGTGTGTGTGTGTGTGTGTATATATATATATATATATATATATATATATATATATATATATATATATATATATATATATATATATGTGTATGTGTGTGTGTATATATATAATGTGTGTGTGTATATATATATATATATATATATGTATGTATGCCTAAAGTCTGGAACCCATGGACATTACCAAAGACTGGGTTTCCTCCTT
The DNA here is from genome assembly GCF_965119305.1 of Pelophylax lessonae. Lineage (NCBI taxonomy): Eukaryota > Metazoa > Chordata > Amphibia > Anura > Ranidae > Pelophylax > Pelophylax lessonae. Next base: position 79,089,727 of record NC_138779.1, on the reverse strand, counting down.
TCTGATGAGGCTCTAACTACAGCTCCCTTCAGTTGCTCTTTGCAAGTTTTTCTGCCTTTATTTTTGCCTTCAGCAAGTGAAATGCATGCTCAATTGGGTTGAGATCAGGTGATTAACTCTGCCATTGCAGAATATTTCACTTCTTTTTCTTCAAAAGCTCCTGGGTTGCTTTTGCAATGTGTTTTGGATCATTGTACATCTGTACTGTGAAGCGCCGTCCGATCGACTTTGCTGCATTTGACTGAATCTGGGCTGACAGTATATATCTAAATACTGCAGAATTTATCCAGCTGCTTCTGTCTTCTGTCCCATCATCAATTACCCAGTGCAACTAGAAGCCATAAATGCCCATACCATTGCACTGCCTCCACCATGTTTTACAGATGATGTTGTGTGCTTTGGATAATGAGCTGTTCTCCACACTTTTTTCTTCCCGTCATTCTGTTACAGATTAAGCTTAGTTTCATGCGTCCAAAGAATGCTTTTCCTGCACTGATCTGGCTTTTTTAGATGTTTATAGCAAAGTCTAATCTGGCTATTCTGTTCTTCAGGCTTATGAATGGTTTGCGGCTTGTGATGATCCCTCTGTATTTGCTCTCGTGAAGTCTTCTCTTGATTGTAGACTTTGATAATGATATGCCCACCTCCTGGAGAGTGTTCTTCACTTGTCTGGATGTTGTGAATGGGTTTTTCTTTACCATAGAGAGGATCCTCCAATCATCCACCACTGTTGTCTTCCACGGACGTCCAGGCCTTTTTATGTTGCTGAGCTCACCAGTGCATTCTTCTTTCCTCAGAATGTACCAAACTCTTGATTTGGCCACTCCTAATGTTTCTGCTATCTCTCTGATGGATTTGTTTAGTTTTTAAAGCCTTACGAGGGCATGTTTCACTTGCATGGACAGCTCCTTTGAACGCATGATGTAGGTTCACAGAAATAGATTCCAAATGTAAATACCACACTTAGAATCAGCTCCAGGCCTTTTACCTGCTTAAAGTGATTGTAAAGTCTCATTTAAAAAAATAAAAATAACAAACATGGTGTACTTACCTGCTCTGATGCAGTGGATTTGCACAGAGCAGCCTGGATCCTCCTCTTATCGGGTCCCTCTTTGCAGCTCCTGGCCACTTCCTTCAGTCAAGTGCCCCCACAGCAAGCAGCTTGCAATGGGGGCACCCGAGCCGAGCTGCAGCTTCGTCCGTCCGTCCATTCAGACACAAAGCGGATGTTTAGCCCCGGCCCCCTCTCTCTCTCGATTTAGGTGACTGACTTTAATTGACAGCCGTGGGAGCCAATGGTGCTGCTGCTGTGTCTCAGCCAATTAGGAGGGAGAGTCCCAGATGGCCGAGGGACTCGTGGACATCGCTGGACAGAGATCGAGTTCAGGTAAGTATTAGAGGTGCTGTGGGGGCTGCTACATACAAAAAGGTTTTTTTATCTTAATGCAAAGAATGCATTAAGATAGAAAAAAAACCTTCTGACTCTACAACTCCTTTAATTGATGAAAAAATGACGAAGGAGTAGCCCACACCTGGCTATAAAACAGCTTTTGCTTCAATTGTCCAATTACTTTTTGGGGAGATGGTGATTCTTAAGATCTGTAATTCCTAAACCCTTACTCCAATTAGGATGTACAAACCCTCAAACTAAACCTGAGAGTGTATTTTCTGCCCATATCCATTATATAACTATAGCTTGAATACGTTTTGGTAAATGCCTGAAAATAACTAAAATTGTGCCTGTGTCCAAATATATATGGACCCAACTGAATAAAATCTGACCATTGTAAGCAGAAAACGAATGCAGCCTTCTCGTAAGAACTGATAAGCTGCAATATAATAAATTTATTGTTTTGGGGTTGAATACAGCTTTAAGCACTTACCATTGACAAAGGCCTTTCATACAGTCAACAGTAATGAATAGAGAGATTGATATGGTCACTAGGTGGTAACTGCTTCTTAGTAATTTCAATTTCTCAATGTCTTTTGATGCCATGCCAGCACAGAGGAACCTGTGATTTTCCAGCTGCTGTTGAACTAGTCTTCATCTTGCTCAGCTGGTCCATCTTCCAAGCTGTCTCATATGGTGCTTAGAGCAAGTTCCTAATTCAGCAGCTGAACCAACCCTATCCTAGCGTGCGTTTGATGCCAGCCGCAAAGCTGTAAACCTCCAACAGGAGGGCACATCTGTGTCAGCATCAGTAATGAGCCCACGAATATGAAAGTGGATCATTTCAATACCCGCAACATGAAACTCCGAGACATCTCCGTCTCTTGCCAAGTCTTGGCATTAAGAACTTTGCGAGGGATATATATTTCTTCCCTTAGAAGAGACATGTCTTGCGGATACTTTCTGTTTCTATAGAAACAATCTTGATGAAAAGAGACAGAATAACCAACAGTAGGGAAGATGTATGGGTAAGCATGCAAAACCCATGTGCTCCTGTAAGTGTTCTACGTGAAGGTGCTTGAGTTGAGCTTTTTGGTGTTGCTGTTAATGGGTATAAACTATCACAGTGGTTTATAACTGATCACACAAGACGTGATTTTGTGTAACCCACAGCAACCAATCAGATCGCACCATTTATCCTTAAATTTGCCATGGGGCACTGCATGTTTTTCTTCGCCTTATTAAAGTAAGAGCAGATAGGTTTGTTTAACACCTTAACGGCCCGAAGTACTTAAAAGCTTTGGAAGCAGACTTGATTTTGCAGTTTTATGTGTCAGGTTTTTTTTACCTTTTTTCTTTTTTTTTAGCTTTCTGCCTGTCATACTGATCTCCTTGGCTTTCTGCAGGAGAGAAGAGAAGACCCAATGCTTTAGGCAGAGCAAAATTTAAAGCAAAAAAAGATACACGCTTTCATTAAGATTGGCTGATTTTAGTGACCATAATATACAGTGAGGGCAAAAAAAGAAAATGAAGTGGCAATGGCACCTAGGGTAACTAACTGGATGCGTAGGATACAGAGAGGGATAGAAAGCATCTCCTAGTACATCTTCCCTTGTCCTTTTTATTTTTATTTTTTTTCCTTTTTTCTTCTAGTCTTTCCCCTAGTTATTAATTCCCAGTGTTTATGGTATTTGCCCACCTGGGCTACAGTTTTCACCAGCACTGTAAAAGTCATCACAAGCCTTTTTAATACAATACAGGGATTCCCTTTATTGTTAAATTGGTTCTAAAGGCTCAAGGCTTTTAACTTCATGCCTTCTATGCATAAAGGTTAAAAAACCTTCTGTTTGCACCAGCAGCCCCCCCCCCTCCCCCAAATACCCAATACTTACCTGAGCCCCATTGTGAATCAGCAATGTAAACGAGAGCCTCTGCTTTCCTTGGACTCCTCCCTTCTCATTGGCTGAGACATTGGCTCCTGCTGCTGTAAATCACAGCCAATGAGAAGAGATAGGGGGCAGCGCCAGCCGCACTCTCTGTGTGAATGGACTGGCAGAGCAGCGGCTCTAGAAAGAGCAAGGTTGAGTGCCCCCACAGCAAGCTGTTTGCTGTGGGGGCACTTGGCAGGAGGGAGGGGCCGGGAAGGTTGGCGGGGGACTCATGAAGAGGAGGATTGGGGCTGTTCTGTGCTACACCGTTGCACAAAAGCAGGTAAGTACAAAGTGTTTGTGTTTAAAAAAAAAAAAAACAACCTTTTACAACACTTTGTGAATCCACCTTAACTCAGGTACATGAGCAAAAGTTTGTTATTGTGGTGATGTCCCTGAGTAAGTGTTACGCAAACATATTGGAAACCTTGTGTCATATCTGTGTGAAAAAATACCATACATAACCATATGACATGCCTTGGATTTTGTATTACCGTTTCAAAAAACATGAAACATTGGAAACGAATTGGCAGTGGCACCCCAAAAAATGGTAATAGTTAAAGGGTAACTCCATTGTCGTGGGGGGGGGGAAGCAAATAAAGAAAAAACAATATAGCATATACAAGCTTTGTTATACGTCTTTTCAATCTCCAGCCTTTGTCATTTTCTGAAAGTGCAATGCAATATGGCTACCTGGAGCTGTTCTGTATACAGAATGTGTACTGACCACACCCCAGAAACATAATTTCCTGCTTGTCTGATTGGCTCACCAATTTTCCCAGAAGTCTGCCTAAGATACAAGTCAGATTTCTGGCATCTCCTGCAATAAAAATTTAATTTTTGGAGAGATATTCCCAATAGAAACACGTCTAAAGGGATGCAGGCCCTGTAGATGTCCTCATTAGTGCTCTGCAACTGCCACATCTGGTTGGTAATTATGAAACCATTGGTTGATAAACAACTGGTTGATAATTATGAATTAGACCCACTCAGCACAGGAGAACAGAAGAACAAACAATGATTTCTTCAGAACAGCAAAAGGTAGGAATCTGCAACAAAGTTTATTACAATCCTTGTAATGTACAGAGATCACCCAGAGGGGGATGTTTTTTTTTCTCATCAAAAGTGGAGTTACGCTTTAAAGCTTGGATAAATATCAGTTGAAGCAGAAAAAATGAGTGTCTAATAATTGTATCTTTTCAATGTCAATTGATATTTGGCCAAGCTTTGTATATCACCACTTTTTGGGGTCTCTCTGCCATTTGATAGTTTTGAAAAAGAAATGGCAGCGGCACCCAAAAAATTGGTAATAAGTAAAGCTTAGATGAATTTCAGTTGACGTAGAAAAGATGAATGTTCAATAAACGTATCTTTTCCACGTCAATTGATATTTGGCCAAGCTTTGAATATCACCATCTTTTGGGGTCTTTCTGCCATTTGATGTTTTTTTTAACCTTGACTACACAATATTTTCTACCAGTCCATAACCACTGGATTTGAACCAACCCAGGGCATCTGTGTGCAACCATTGTTTCCTAAAAAGCTGCATAGACAGACGTATTCTCCATATGCATGTAATCAAGGTTGTGTGTACCACTTGCAATGGTGGTTCGCAACCTCAACAGATGTGGGTCAGTTCAGAGTTTCCTATGCACATTTGATTTATTACATACATTTTATTTTGTGCCTTACCGGCCAACATTTCCAAATACTAAGTAGTCTACTGTTTTTCTTTCTCTCCTCATTTCACTGTGAGTCCCCTCTTCTTTTTTTTTTTTTTTTGTGGGGAAGGTAGTTCTTAAGTTTCTACAGATGATGATGATATCCTCTTGAACCATTACACAGATGGGCTCCCGATCTTCTTTTCAGGATCCAGCTGCCTGGCATGTTACATTCTGATTTACAATCATTTTACGATCTTCTTTAAAATTGAGCAAAAGCAATGAAATGCAACAGCCTACTGAAACAATCTGTTCAAGTTACATTTAATCAGGCTTTTCACTGCGTAGTTGTTAAATCTAAAGGGGATTGGACAATCCGATTGTAACATGTGTGGACAGCATTTACTGGAACCGATACAAATCCTGTAGCTGCTGACTTTTAATAAAAGGACACTTACCTGTCCAGGGATCCTCACCCGAGCCATTGCATTCCTGTCACCAGCATCTTAAGGTTAAGTTCAGACTGGAATTAAAAGCAGGCGTTTGAGGGGGTGCAAATGATACAATGGACAACACACAGTGCTGTTCACATTATTAAAACCTGAAGCTTTAGCATCGCTTTGCTTTAAAATTGAAGCCTCATGTTGAGTCAGCAGGGGTTTGAAGCCTTTTAACGCCTCCCGTTTAAGTCAATGGTAATGATTCGCAAACGTTCTGGTAGGCATTTGCGGTGCGGTTGCGGGGTGTTAAAATTTGTTTATTTCCTGTAATGTTCCTATCCATTGTGGAGCAGTTTTAACGTGCCTTAACGCTCATCAAATGCTTCAAAACTGCCCATAGGGCCTTGTCATTAACGCTTGTAAAATGCCAGTCCAACGCCCATACTAAAGCTCATTATTGTGAGTCTAGGGCTTGTTTAAACTTGACTAAATTTCTAACGCTTAACAAACGAACCTATAGCGTGAGTATGGGCATTAGACTTGTGTTAATGAGCTTTAGTATGGGCGTAGACAGGCATTTTACATACACTAATGACAAGTTAAAATTGCTCCCCGAACGCCCTATGGGCAGTTTTGAAGCGTTTGATGAGCGTTAAAGCGTGGTAAAACTGCTCCACAAACACTTATTCCATTACAGGAAATAAACTAATCTTAACACCCTGCAACTGCCTGCCACAGCATTTGCGAAGCGTTACTGTAGACTTGAATGAGAGGCGTTAAAACCCTTCAAACTTGACTTGACACGAAGCTTCAATTTTAAAGTGACGCGACACTAAGGCTTCCTGTTTTGATAGTGTGAACAGCACTAAGTGCTGGCCATTGTATCGTTTGTATAGGCGTTTGAGGGGTGGTTTCAACGCTTCTCACACACACTGCTTTTAATGCCAGTGTGAACTCGTTATAGGAGCTTTTTTTAAGCGTTAGAATTTGTCAAGTGTTAACAAGCCCTAACGGTGGGCAGCTGGCTATGTTTCTTTTGGCTTCACAGTCTGCTGCCCACTGCGCATTGGTGAATGGTCCCCCTATAGTGAATGGTCCTGTAGTCTTCTGGGACCTGTGATGGGGAGAGGAGAACTTCTGATCAGCTTGCCTAGGCGATCTGAGTGGAAGTGGGAGCGTGTACCTATCAAAACTAGGTACCCGCTCCTCCCCCAAAAATAACGACATGCCAAATGCGGTGCAGGAGGGGGGCTTAAAGCATAACTTACCCTTTTGGGTGTAGTTCAGCTTTAACCACTTCCGGACCACCCACCGCATATATACTGATTGGAGGGTGACCCGGCTGCGCAAAATCACAGTACATGATTTTGTTCAGGGGTTTTCGGGGGCATGCATGCACCGCTCCTGCTGTGATTGGACACAGCGTGAGCCAATCAGCGGGTCCAAGGGCTGCCAGGACCCGCTGACTGTTCGGAGGAATGACAGAACAGTGGTCTGCCTATGTAAACAAGGCAGACTACTGTTCTGTCACATAGGAAGAGAGATATCTTGTGTTTCAGCTAAGGTAAAATACAGATCTCTCTTTTCCTCTAGTAAATCCACTCCCCCTACAGTTAGAAAGCACTCCCATAGGAGCAGACTTAACTCCTTGATCACCCCTAGTGTTAACCTCTTCCCAGTGTCATTTAGTGCATGTCTTTAGCACTGGTCACTGTATTGGTATCACTGGTCCCCAAAAAGTGTCACTTCTGGGAAAATAAGCCATTCACACAAGCAGGAAATGACATATCTGGGAGGGGCGTTCTATACACATTCTGTGTACAGGACACCTCCAGGTAGCCATATTGCATTGCATTTTAAGAAAATGACAGAGCTGCAGATAAAAAAGGAAAGGTATTTTCTAATCGCATTCAATTACAATATGACGTGTCACAATTGTATATGCAATATTATTTTTCTCCTTATTTGCTATTTTGTTTTGCCACGAAAGTGGAGTTACCCTTTAAGACAAATTTCCAAATCATTTACAAGGGGGCATTGTCAGGAAGGTCAGGAAAGATAGAGGTCATATTAAATAAAAAGATTTAGCTCCCAAAGGTGAGTGGCCAGATGGAACCGAGTCCTGGCAGATGTAGTAGGGGTAATCATCAGTAAATGAATTCTGCTGGATGTGCATAGGCTTATCGTTCTTCAGCGGCTGTAATTGTGACGCCTGCCTTACCCTCTGAGCTCTTATTTTGTAATTAGATTCCAAGTACTTCCACGGAGTGTAACTTGAAGTGCTTTCAGGACCCGATCCTCACCCTCTTCAATATAACCAGATAAAAATAAACTTTAATATAAGCTATGCAGTGACTTTATTGATTGTGTCAGCATGTGTTGAAGTCACAAAGTCTTCTCTGTTTGTTTAACAGTTGCTTTAAATTACCAGTCGGAAGGAAGGATGCTGCAGCTAAACCGAGCCAAGTTCAACAGCAACGGGAACTGCGGTTATGTTCTGAAGCCAAAATGCATGTGTCATGGTGAGAAGATGATGATGGAGTTATGCTTAATATTGCCGACAGCCTTGCAGAGGGTCTGCACTATTTAGCTACTAGGGAAAACACAAATCTGAAACATCCTGTGTCCTCCTTACACAAGTTAAAAATAACATTTTACATGCACCCAATATAGTATATGGTAGATAAGGGTGAACTGCACCATTGGCAGAAACCAGGTCTTTGTAACCACCATAAACAAGCAAAAGGGGTTGCAGCACCAAGAGGGCTCTGTATATTGTTCACAGCAGTGACTTTTCAGGCATTCCTGACTTTCCTAAGCTTGATCCCTGAAACATCGCCACTTAGGATATATCTAGGTGGGAGCAATAAATAGAGCTCTCTTTTTGTGCTGCAACCCCTTTCCTGCTTCTTAATATTTGTGTATACTGTATAAAGAACAGACCTAGATCCAAATATCAGTACATAGAAAGAGGTGCAGGCATTCATACCAACTTTCTGAAATGAGAGAGGGGGACACCATATAGTAAAAAATATGTAAAAAAAAGATCTGCCTTGGACCATGAAGAATTTGCAAAAAATAAATAAATAGTTAAACGTGTGAGCTTTGTCCACTGGTGCACAGGAAGGGGCCATTCCCAAACTGTTCCCACAAAGTTGGGATCATGAAATTGTATAAATGTCTTGGTATGCTGACGCCTTAAGTGTTCCCTTCACTGGAACTAAGGGGCCAAGCCCAACCCCTAAAAAAAACCCCACACCATAATCCCACCTCCACCAAATGATTTTGACCAGTGCACAAAGACATGGATGAGCAAGTTTGGGGTGGAGGAACTTGATTGGTCCTGACCTCAACCTGATAGTATGCCTTTGGGATGAATTGGAGCAGGGACTGTGAGCCAGACCTTCTCAACAAACATTGGTGCCTGACCTCACAAACGCACTTCTGGAAGAATGGTCAAACATTCCCATAGACACACTCCTAAACCTTGTGGACAGCCTTCCCAGAAGAGTTGAAGCTGTTATAGCTGCAAAGAGTGGGCAAACTCAATATTAAACCCTATGAACTAAGATTGGAATGCCATTAAAGTTCATGTGCGTGTAAAGGCAAGCATCCCAATACTTTTGACAATATAGTGTGTGTATGTATATATATATTTATTTTTATATTCGGGGTGCACGATAGCGTTTTTTCACAGGGGAGTACGAGTACTGATACTTTCGGTCAAGTACTCACTGATAGTCGCACTGCAAAGAATCGCATGGGGTCTGAAAATGGAATGCGGTGCAATCAGTATGATGAGTCTGGGTTCACACAGGAGCGGTGTGGGGAACTGCCTGTGGTTCAGACAGGAATCGGACCACATTCCTATTCGAATAGTATGCGGCTCTATGCAGTGCAATATGAGCCCATTCATTTCGTGTGGGCTCAAATCACACCGCAATGGTATCAAGATCGGGTATTGGAGCATTTTCACGAGTACTAGCATTAATGAAAATACTTGGGCTGGCGTACCCTTTCACGTCTAGATGCATAATGTAATTTGTTTTTACGAGCACCTACACATGTTTATGAAGAGTCTAGAAGCACGGGGGTTGATTTACCAAAAGGATAATTGCTGTTCACTTAGAAAGGTGAATGTTTACTATGCAAATTGTTTGTTCGTGTAGCTAAGTGAATGTTAGTAAATAGTTTGAGCTCACTTTAAACTTCCAATAATATGGTAGCAAATATTCTGTTTTTGTTTTCATCTACCTGGAACATGATTGGGTATCCAGCGTGAACAACGTTTTTCTTTTACTTACTATCACATTGCAAAGTGAACATTAACTTTTTTTTTTTTTATCCAAACTAAAAAGCTTTATTAGGAATTACACATCATAACATTGCCAGACAGTGCAGTGCAATAATCTTATATAGGGCAAACACATCAACACTTGAAGAATCACACAAGCATCCGAAAGCAGCAGAAACAAAAACACACAGTGTGCACCATTGATGATACTAACATTACACTCCCAGCCAATATTGATCGAGAGTGCACAATATATAAAGATTTAGTAGCAAATGACAGCTCTACCCAGTATTAAGCCTGAGTAATCTGTCCATGATCAGGTCCACTGTGGCAAGCCCAGGCTAGGGACATCTAACCAGGGATCCCAAAGCTTTTCATATTTTTGTGGACAGCCTTTGTGTTGATATATACATTTTTCCATCCGCAATGCATTACCAACATTATTAATCCATTCCCCAACTGTAGGAGGATCCTTAGACATCCAATGTATCATTAATTTACAAGCCTGAAACAGGGCTCTTACTATGGCCTCTCTAGTATTGTTATCCCTGTCAAATTTGTCAAGTACACTAAGCAAGCAGGATTTTGGGTCAAGCGGAAAGGACACATGAAACACCTTATTAAGGGTATCCATCACCCCCCTTCAGTAGGGGTGCAATTTTGGGCACCTTCACAGTAAATGAATCAAGTCCCCATGATCACGGTTACATCTGGAGCAAGTAGGCGTTGGCAAAAGACCCATTATATATGTAACCTATGAAGAGTATAGTATATCCGCAAAAGAATATATAATTGGGTCAATCTCTGTGTCACGTTCAACGAGCAGGTCGTCACTGATTGGAAAAACCTCCTCCCACTGATCTCCAGTACGTTGGCCCATATCCCTTCCCATTTTTCCATCACTTGTAGAGGATGTTGTTTCAAGAAAGACTGCCAACAGTATGGCATAGCTTTGTGATATGAAATCTTTGGAGGACTCCGTTTCCCTAATGAGACTACACAAGTGGGTCGGGGATAGAATCCACTCAGATGACTCGCTCTGAGCCTCAACAGAATGTCTTGCTGCATATAGTAGAAGTGCATTGAGGACGGAAGGTAAAATTTTCCCTGAAGTGAACAGTTTCTATTCCTTTAGTAAATCAATCCCACAGGTTTTATTCATGGATTAAGCAAAGTGTACATTGATTGTCAAGAACATATCTTATCGGTAGTGATGTAGATGCAATAAAAAACAATTTTAATGGCCCATCTTAAGAGACATTAAGAATTAAAAAAAAAAAAAAATGCTCTAAGCTGCATCACATAGTAACATATTAATGAATGGACTACTTAAAATGTGTTTTATGAGGTTTAAAGCATGCATGTACCCCCAGGAAAACGAATAAATGTTGAGTAGGCTGTAATAGAAGCTCCAATGTCTTGGGGACCCAACCTAGGAACTATCTTCAGGCCAGCCATCAGGAATGAACAAATTGCATTTGTATATAGTTACAATAAATATTATTAGAATTACCCATACAATTAAACTGTCACTGTTCAAATTTTAGGTGCCTTTAACCCAAATTCAGAAGACCCCTTACCAGGCCAACTTAAGAAACAGCTTGTTCTCCGAATAATTAGCGGCCAACAACTTCCAAAACCAAAGGATTCCATGTTGGGAGACCGAGGAGAGGTAAGAAAAGATTTACATCATTATTTCTAGCTCTAGCATCCAGATTCAGGTAGTTTTTGGTCCAGGGCAGGGATCTTTCAGGTATGTGAGGGCTCAGTACTTTCAGTGTAAAAGATAAATACAAAGTATTTTAAAATACGTAAATGGTAAATATGAGGCAATAAAAATCTGATAAATTATAATCCTCCTCTACATTATCCTCTACATTGTAAAAGTAAAACAACACACTCAAACGCAATAAACTACCCATATTTTTGTAAAATATAAAAGTCGAGGTTGCACTAAGTAAACAGATACCCAACATGTCAAACCTTAAATTTGTGTGCGCCTGTGAAATGGTGACAAATTTCAGTACCCTATATTTTCCATAGGCAATGCTTCAAAAGTCCCCTATAGGTCATCAGTTTAGTGTTACGGAGGAGGTCATGTGCTAGAATTATTGCTCTCATTCCGGCATGCACGGCAATATGTAACGTGTAATGCTAAAGAGATTGTAGGTATTCCTGGGCTTAGGAAAAATACTCTATATCTATTAATCCAGTGTATACTCACACCCAAACTGGTATGATTGTGGGCTGCTGCTGATAAAAAGGAGAAATTCCTTACTGTGAAAGATGGGTGTATGCATCAGCACTGCTCACTCTGTAATGTGTAAATCTAAACCATGTGAATATGTGATATCCTAGCATTGTCCCCAACACCGATGCCAGTGTGAAAAACCTATCCATATATACCAATCATTATATATATATATATATATATGGATTACATTCACAAAACTGGTGTACAAAGTGCAACAATACGGAGTATGTAAACTGCTGATTCATAAATATTTGTTGTTACACCAAGATTGCTACTACTGTGCAAAAAACATTTAAAGTGCAAACACATATAAATTATTTAAACTTCATGAGTGTGTATAAAGTGCCAAGTGAAAATATCCTAAATAATTAATAATGGGATAATACTCAAATAAATGAATACACTGTATTAAATATACACTGCACTTTTTGCCCAGTAGTAGCAAGCTTGGTGTAACGACTACTGTATATGAATCTAAGTGTTTTGTACCCAATCAGTGCCTAAATCCCTTTTAGAGCCGTTTCACACTACTCCGATTTAGGACGCGACTTGTGTGCCTTCAAGTCGCCCCAAGTCTCCTGTCATTACAAATTCAATGTAAATGAATGAGAGCCGTCTTCATATGCACTACTGAAGTCGCTCCGACTTCAGAAAAGGTTCCTGTACTACTTCAAGGGGACCTCTATCCGACTTGTGCACATAGACTTCGGTCGGATCCTTATCTATTTTCAAGCAACTGTGATCAGACTTTCCAGAAAGAAGAAAAATATTACCCAGGCATTCCCCTCAGACAAAGTCGCCTATCATTTAAGTCTCTTCAAAGTCTCTTCAAAGTCATGCTAAAGTCGGCGCTAAAAAGTCGCTCCTTCATTGGGCGACTTTGAGTCGGAGTAGTGTGAACTGGCTCTTAATCCTACCAGAAATCCTGTGAGCCCAAAACTTCCTGTGCTTTCTGCTTTTGCTGCACTGAAATCACACGCAGTTTTAACAGTCCTGCCTAGCTGACCTCTGTGAACTATATAGAACCCTGACCCTCCCCCCCACAATGTTATGAAGGTAAAGAGAGGGGAAGGTGTACTGTAGTTTTAAAGGGGAAGTATAGCCAAAGCTATGTTTGCTATACTCCTCCTGGGGATCACAGGAGTGAAATTCGTTCTGCACCCCTGTGACCCATTTTAATCTGTCACTGACATCACTCAGCCAGTCAGGCTAGGGAAAGATCTCAACTCAGGATCCACCCAGAAGCCAGGACAGACACCTGGCTCAACCTCTCAGCGAGCTGCTGGGAGCCTGAGCTAGCCCCCTGGCTCCCTCCACAGCCCAGTGCTCCAGTGAGTGCTGGAGGGGAGCGCAGAGAGCTAGTGACTGACAGTCATGGCTCTCTGCTCAGAGTAGAGGGGAGAACTGAACAATCAGTGGTATTTGATCACTCAATTCTCAGTGCACAGCTGGTGGCGGACAGCTGCAGCATTGGATCAATGTTGCATCCACCTAGTAACTATTAATCTTTATTTTTTTTCAAAAGCCGTAATTCTCTTTTAAAGTGTTACTAAACCCACAACGGCAAAATCAGTCTGTGTATGCAGTAAAGCATGCATGTTCTACTCACTGTGAAACCTAAGGTGTAATCCTCTGCATTGTGTATAAAGGCTGCTTGATCTTGTAAGCACAGATCCTCCCCTTCTTCCATTGACTCCAGAACAGGTCCAAATAAGAAAGAGCCTTTGGAGTAAAGCTACACATGCTCAGTTTGGTGTGTATCACTAGAGCATTTTTTTTTTCTTGGGAGGGTGCATGTGATCAGCACAAGGCCAATCAGCACTGTCCAAACAGAGGGTCAGGGGTCCTGGATCCTGACAGGACAGCTCAATGCAGTATAAAAACTCCTCCTACAGAATTTACCAAGAACTGATAGAAGTCAAAAGGCTGCTATATACAGCTGATGAGAAAATATATTTATCCATTTATATTTACTAAAATAATTGCATTTCCATGTTCTGTGTACTGTGGGAGACCAGATATAGTGAATGCAGAGTCCTGCGTTTAGTAACCCTTTAATCATGAGTAAACAGCCTAGGGTGGCAACACTGCTCCTGTATATAGACCCAGTACATTGAGTGTGTTGTCACTCTAGGACAGGAAAGTGTGTTAGTGGCAGGATCACCAGAAGTAAAAAAGCATAAACCGCTAATGCAGCCACCACTTTTATGGCTCAGTTCACACTAATGGGATGCAATTATTTCACAATTTTCAGTGTGATTGTGTAGTGTGACTTTGATGGGACTTTTATATTCCGTGGAACCAAGTTGCACCAAAATAGCACAAGAACCTTTTCCTAAATGAGTCGCATTGATAAGAATGGGCACCAATGAATTTAATGTGATTTCCCTTGTCATGCAACTCATTCGCAAATCATTCGCAACATAAATTACACTAGTGTGAATCAGCGCTTAGGGTAATATGCTGCACTACTGTTGTTCTTGGGTTTAGATGCATTTAAATGGATCTTGATTGCCACCTGCTGAATGTTTAGTGACACTGCTATGCCCTCTTTTCATAAGGAAAAACGTGCAATGCCTGTGCTATTTCATGTGCCAGTCTTTTGGATGCTAGTTTAACCACATAACATTCACCAATGAGCTATTAAGTGTCAAAGTTTTCTTTGGCCAACTCAATTAGATCACTCATTTGGTTCGTTTAGGAAGTGAAGCTGACTAATAAAAAAAAAAAAAAAAAAAAAAAAAACCTCTGACCACCAACACAAAAGTGGAGAAAAAAAAATCTCCAGCACTGAATGGATGATGTTGCTTCCCAGGAAACATTTAAAATGACATTATGATGTTGAGCCAACTTGGTTAGAGCTTCTGTGTGTAATCCAGGTGCTGCCACTGCATTGTACATGAGGCCAACAAGCTGTCAGAGATTGCCTTTTTGTTGGTAATGTTCTGGGAACAACATTTCGAGTATTTTTAGAAAATGCAGTGGAGTTTTCCAGTTCTGATCTGCTTTTGATCATGCCAATTACGGCATCCATGGCACCTTTTACTCGCCATTGGATTTCTCCACATTTACTTCTAGTGTTCCACTGTTCATATATTGATACACTGGTCAAATTGTTGGTGCTTTGCCTTTAGTTTTGAGCAGAGGTCTTCAGTACGAGGGCCACATTGCATATTTTACAAATCTCAACAGGCCAACAAAAAAATCAGTTTTATAAATGACTGACTCAAATTTAAATGAATGACAAGTTTTGTTTGTAATAAACATGAGAAGGTTTATTACAGAAAATAACATTTAGCAAAACAAAGCAAAAGAATTCCAAATAAACTTGAGTTCTTCTGTCAGAGCCCCTTTTATATCAGATTCCTGCCTTACATGGGAGTTCCTATTCGAGTCCCCTCTTACATCAGGGGGTCAAATAAAATCTTGCAGTGGGCCAAAAATAAGCCCACAGGCCATAGTTTGAATACCTCTGGGTTTTGAGCAAAGGTGACCAGCAAGGAACAAGCATGATGCGTGATGGCTCCTATTGGACCCAGGCAGCACTTGGAGAGGGGTAGCAAACTGACTCTCAAGGTTTTTTTTTTTTTTTCTTTACAGCAGTTTTGTGTCATCAGTTTGCAGCGTCTTACGGGTGGCATTTCCCCATCTCATACTGCCGCCCGTAGTTCAAACTGATGAGTATGAGGAGGCAGAGTGTCTCCTCCAGGGAACTTCATGGTGTGCGCAATGACGTCAGACATAAGCACACGCCATCTCATGCAGGGCAGGTTTTTAGGGTGATGGGCACTGCAGTCACACGAGTGACAGGAAGGTTGAGGACAGACAGTGGGTGTTTGGTGGACTGGTCCGGTGGTGAGTTATGGAAGAAGATAACCGTATACATAATATTTTCTAAAGGGTATACTTCAATAAAATAATAGATGTGTGGCCTTTTTTTGGGCGTGATTTTTATATTTTTTTTTGGGGGGGGGGGGCAGCATTTCCTTCTTGGACCCAGGCAGCACAATGTCTTGGGCCAGCCCTGGGGGGGCGCGCAGCAGCATACCATAGCCAGGAACACATCCTGAGTTGCTGATTTGACAGTGGGGGGAGCAGCAGCTTACCATGGCCAGGAACACATCCTGGGTTGCTGATTTGACAGTGGGGGGAGCAGCAGCACACCATGGTCAGGAATACATCCTGGGTTGCTCATTTGATGGGGAGGGGGGGCAGCAGCACATCATGGTCAGCAACCCATCCTGCGTTGCTGATTTGATTGGGGAGGGGGGGGGGCAGCAGCACAGTGGAATCAACTCTGCTCTCTCCTATGGTCTGTATGTTTACTCTCAGCACATACACACTGCCAACGAACATCAATGGCCACTAGTCTTAGTCTGAGCTCTGCTGTGCTGTAAATTAGAGGAAGCCAATATATACACCAGTTTAGGTACTTACATTAGCTGCATTTTGCACACATTGGATGATTTTGAAATCAGTACATGGTCACAATATTTTTTTTTTTTAAGTTAAAAGTTAAGCTTTAAACCTCTTTAATATCCCTAAAGATGATATCTCAGTGACAGGAGAGTTGTATGACATTATTTGCAATTGATTGTTCTGTGTGCCTAGCAGTTATAAAAGTGTCACACAAGGGACAGTACAGGACACCGATAAAAGGACATTGCAATGTGTCTGGTGATTGAACACGGACTCCTCGGTGCGCAATCAACCTTAGCAATCATTTTGAAGAAGGGTTGACATTTTCTTTATTAATAAAGTGTTACGTCTGCGAAGGTCTGACACTTGCTGCTGAGGACATTTGTAGTTGATTCACTCTCAGCATAGATGTATTGACTTTCCATATATCATTGTCTGTTTTTGTTGGTGAACTTTCAGGTGTTTGTCACTGGAAAGACAATTTATTTAAAGTGCTCTATTACCTGCTTCTGTTAGAGCTGAACTATATATGAGCTGCACAATAATTTGGGGATTGCCTGCAGGGGTGTAGCAGGGCCCCACAGTATTGCACTAGTGAGAACGTGTGGGCGGGGCCACCCATTTTGCTCTGCATACGGGGGTACATTTCACGCAGAGCGTGATCATCAATGCCTGGGACTAGGTGGATACTGCGGTCAGGTGAAAGATCTAACATCAAGGCAGCTGCCTGACTTAGAGATGGGTCTTCACTGTATGCAGTAATAAAATACAGAGTTTCTCTGAAAAGTGACTTGTCCCATGCCACGACACACTGTAACTTGTTGTTTGCATTAGGAGGGACACGCTGAGCTTGCACCCACTTTACCAGTCCAGTGTACCTCTGTTACCTCACTCCCAGTAACAGAATGGGGTCACCCCTTGCACATAGCGCAGACCTCATGCGTGCACTTATTAATTCCCATACTTCATGACCAGGTCACAGATCTCAGTATACGCGAATTTAGATCTGGTTGCGATTGGATACTGACTGCTAGGGAGGAAGCCAGAACATTGACACCCTCACTAATGGAGGACCTGTCACCTTACCAGGTACCACGCCTAACCACTGTTTGCTTGCAGCTTGTTCCTTCACTTTGTTACTCATAGTAACTACATCCCTCCTTGTCTTGTGGAGTTAACCCTTTTTGTAATGGTGTTACTTCATACCACATAGTGCTTTACAGACCCTGGTTCATTAGATACACTAGAACTACCATGCTTGCTTTTGAAAAACTTCAGACCAGGCTCATAATGGTTAATGTAACTTTACTGAAGAAGTGTGGCACAACCATTCAATATGAACATCTTTCCCCTAACTCTAACTAAAATAGTGTGGCTGCCCAGGCATACCTCGATGCGGTGAGAGTCCATTATGGAATTGTCCATTACTTGGATGTCCTTGTATGTCTCGGTCTTCAGCAGCAGTCCCATTTTTACCAACGGAACTGACCAGTACGGGAAGAAGAACCAACAGCCCTTTCCCCAACACTGTATCACCTGTTGCATTTGCAAGCAGAACCACCACCAAACATGACCCATTCAAGTGCATGGGACCACGCTGACAGTTCTGTGGGCTTTTTAACACAGGCAGTGAGAAGGTGCAAATTTTCTCTGAAATACTTATGAAAGCACCACTGCCGCATGTCTAAATGAGCCCTTAGACAAAGCACATCGTTAGGACAACTCTTTAAGTTATCAGTGCTATCAAAGCGTTTGCACTCTACCTAAGGGCCCTTTCACACGGGCGCTCCGTATGTCCGCAAATCATCCTATTTTTTTGCGGATGATTTGCGGACATAATGTAAGTCTATGGCATTGCGGATGTCAGCGGAATACCATCCGCTGACATCCGATTTTCCTCCTGTCAGTTCTGTTCCATTTTTTGGAACTGAAAAAATCCTATTTTTGTTCCGTTCAAAAAACGGAAAGGAAGGAAAATCGGTGTCATCCGCTGACATCCGCAATCCCCATAGACTTACATTAGGTCCGCATATCATCCGCAAACGGATGGGATGATATGCGGACCTACGGAGCGGATGACAGAAATGTCATCCGCTCCATGAAAAAAAAAAAAAAAAAAGTCCCGCAGCGGACCTTTCACACGGAAAGCCCGTGTGAAAGAGCCCTAAAGAAAGTTTGCATTAACACATTACCTTCCCCTGCTAGGGGCTGCTCTGATCTTGTGCTTACTTGCCAAATTAATTTCCTACTTCAGACATGGTTCCTACATCTTCTACATTCCCATGTGTCACAGATCACCTGATCATTTTCCTACAACCGATGTTAAAGCTGAACTACAGGCACAGAAACTTTCATTCAAAAATATTCCTCCGTAGCTACAAAGGACATAAATCCATGTTTTGTGCAGAAGAAAACTGGGTAGGGTTGACAACACTGTTTAAGATTTCAGTGCAGAGTTGTCAGCCTATAAAATGGAATTAGGATTACACTGGATTTCTTGCTGCATCAGTGGATTTTTTTTTTTTTGCACTTGCATTGTTAATAAAGGGCCAAAACTTAAGGAAATATGTATATGTTGGAGAGTGTACCGATCATCCCTTTTTTTTTTCAGTTTTGCCCAAACATAAACTTTAACAGTAGATTTAACCCTTATACTATACTCTTATTTGACCACCTTACACCCTGATCAAAACAACCAATCAATGACTGTCAGAGGTGGAACTCTTCTCTCCCCAGTGATAGGAAACTATGAAGGATTATCATGCAACCCTTGTATTGAATAAATGTCATATAGACCTGCTCCCATGAGACACAAAATATAATCGATAGACTACATATTGGGACTTTCAAGGTGCATACTTTCAGTAAAAACACCGTGTTTGTATTACATTTAAAAACACTTGTCTGATATTTTTATTGTTCATTACAGAAATTATAAAAAAAAAAAAATCAGCAGACATAAAATACCTGTCAACTGTATAATTTTTTTTTATATTTTAGATCTTTTGATTTTTTTTTTATTTAAGAATAAAAAGTTAAGATAATGTTTTTGTTTCAACTTAAGACAAAGATTGTGTTATTATTGCCGGTATGTACCTTGAAAATTCCAATATGTAGTTTATTTATCCAACAGGTGAGCAGCAACGTAAAACGTGAAAAAATATGAATTGTGCTTAACCAAGTATCATACTTTCAAATTAAATATATATGTAAATACACAATGATTATATGTAAAAATAAATGATATATAAATTATATAAAACCATATCAAGTGACTCATCAACAAATTAGTGCAAATATAAGTGAAATTGTGAATAAAGTGCTGTATTAAGGAAGTCTCTAGTGCAAAAAAGCCACAGAAGATATCTCAATCTCAGGACAGCTGTTATCAAAACACTGCGACTTGATAGCAGAGATAAGTTCACCTTCACTCCTTCACCCAGTGTGTGCAAAATAACTGCTTACCAAAATGATCAGACCCCTTGATTATAGGGGGTCAGATAAGACGGGGATTTCACTCAACTGCTCAGACAAGGACGATGTTCCATATAGGTCCCTTCACAATGAATGTGTGCAGCTGGTATATATAGAAGTGACTCTCCCTTAAGGTGCATTGGTTTTCCACCCTTATTAAATCGTTAGGACCGAGGCATATATGTAGAGACAAGAAAGGGGGACTCTCATGGCGTAGTGTCAGCAATAAATAATTTAATAAATCGTAAAATTGCACTTACTACAATTCAATTCCAAAAAAGCCATCAACAAGAAGATCGCGGTTTCAAACCATGGAGAAAACGCTTCCGCATTCCACCTGCGTTCCAACTCGAAACCAGAACTTCCGCTGTTACGATCTCACTCACTGATGCGTTTCGTCAGCACGTCGCCAACGTCATCAGGGGTCAATTGATTTTCTTGTACTGTTACTGGAAAAACAACTGTTTAAAACATTTGTAAGCAAAACGGTTAAAGCAAAATGGTTAAAGAAGTATGAAACCCCAAAACAAATATATTATATTGTATCTTCCTAAATTCTAGATGTGGTGACTGCATTTGTTTTCTTTTTTCCCCTTAATTTCTTGTCCTATATTTTCACCTAGTAATCTGGCCAGTAGGTCTATTCTTTTTTAACTTCCTTTAACAGACAAAATTGGCCTGAAAAAGTGGCAGTTAAGATGTTTGAGACAAACCATTTACCAGTGACATTAATGCTTACATTGGTTAGCTTTTTTTATGTAAATCACAAAAGGGAAAAACTGTTGCTGTAACTGCTTAAAATCAGGTAGACCCCCCTCTGACCAATGCTGGAAGGGCTGCAGACATGTGGGCACCTTGCTCCACATGGCTTGGTCCTGCCTGCATCTTCGTAACTTCTGGGCAGCGGTTTTTCGTATGCTGTCCGATACTACGGACACCTCTTGAAACCTGACCCTGCACTCGCTATTTTGGGCTTGGGAGTCACGGCCCTTCACTCTTCCCTTAGGCCTACATGTATGTTTATAATTACATGCCTCTCGTCTAACTGTGATGAGACATTGGAAACCCTCAACTGCCCCTGAGATTAAAGAGGTTATCAGACTTGTGAATGAGATGTTCATGTATGAAAAAATTCTAGCTATCAGAGGCGGACGCCATAGTAAATTCTCTAGAGATTGGGACCCTTGGTGCTCTAGCACTTATTTTGACAAGAAGATAATGTGAACCTTTAAATTCTGTACTGGCGGATTGATGTCCTCTCCGATTTCCTCCTTGTTATGGACATCTTTTCTCATATTGTACTGCACTGTAATGTTCTTTTTGATAACTTGCTCTGTATGTCTACATTTAATTTCCTCACTGACCGTACGCAATGTCTATGCGTGATTTATATGACATGTTATTTGTTATACACCATGTTACTTGTATTGTTTGTTCTTTCTTAAAATTCAATAAAAACATTTAAAAAAAAAAAAAAAAATGTTACCTGGAGTTTGACTTTTATTTATTAGTGAAATCCAATTAATTTGCTATTGCATCGAAAGCTGACCATACATTATACAATGTTCTTTAAATTTACCTTCAACTATGTTGTGCCAGAACCTGCCTGATCGCATACAAATTGAAAGTGTTTAGGTTGGCCTCATATTTTATGGTTTTGGTAAATCCAAAAGAAAATTGTATGAGAAAATTGTATAATATATAGCCAGCCTAACACTACCCGCTCCCCAGATTAAAGAGGAAGTAAACTCCTCAAAATTTTTTTTTCTTTTTTTCTTCCCTGCAAAGTAAATGCATAATGTGCTAGTATGCATAGCATACTAGCACATTATGGGACACTTACCTCCAACGAAGCCCACGATGTCCACGCTGCTGGCCGCATCCATGTTCACCCGTCGTCTTCCGGGTCTGCGGTCTCCAGCAGTATTACTGGCTGGAGCCGCGTGACGTCACTGGGCTCTGAAGAAACGACACGGGTGACCATTTCTTCAGAGCGCATGCGCCGATGATGTCACCGGCTGCATGCACTGCAAATATCTCCTAAACGGTGCAAGTTCAGGAGATATTTACAGCACCTATATGTAAGCCTTAATATAGGCTTACCTATAGGTAAGAGTAATTAAAGTGGCTTTACAACCACTTTAACCATGCTGCTTTCCAAAGGTTTCCACATTGCTTCTCTAGCTAAGTGGAGCCAGGACAGGAAGTGTGTTATTAGCTGGGTCACCAGGAAAAAGAATGAAGTTAAAAAGCCTAAAAATAGAAAACAAATGCAGCTACCACATTTAAATATTGGTAAGTTGCAATATATTACTTTTGCTTTGGGATTTAAATAAAAACTCCATCTTTACATAGCTCGTTTGGGCCAAGCTGGCCAAATTGAGCTGTCTCTCACTAACCTGTGAGGCAGCTAGATGTGCAGTATAAACGGTCTATAGCTCTGGCTACATTCAGCATATCGCACTATGTTCTGGGTGTGGGCAGAGACCTCTTGTCTAATACCCGGGACACAGAAGAGTCTATTGCAGCGGCGCACAGCCGATCAGAGCAAGCAATATATTATTTCAATGAATACGAGTCAGAGGTTGTGACATCATCAGGCCACCTCTCTGACTCAGCCAATCAGAGGATGCTTTGTATTCATTGATAAAATACATTGCTTGCTCTGAGCGCCGCTGCAGTAGACTTTTCTGTTTTCCAGGTATGAGACAGGAATGTAGCCACAGCTACATACAGTTTAAACCGCACATCCAGCGGCCACACAGGGAGCTACATAGTTCGTTTGGGCCATGTAAAGTGTGTGGAAAGATGGAGTTTTTCTTTAATACCACACTATACTTAATCAAATTCTTAACCCCTAAAACCCTAATTTACCTTTACACCTAGAATGCCTTGCTTGCTATACACTGTAGTTTCTGAACGCTGTTCCTAGATACATTCTGTTTATGATGTGCTGTTATCGAATGTAAAATGTGGCACCCATGGCAGATATAAGTAATTGCTTTATTACAAAGAAGTTTCCCTGGTCTAAAAGCTGTGTGTTTTATATTTCAGATCATCGATCCATTTGTAGAAGTTGAGATCATTGGTTTACCTGTGGACTGCTTTAAAGAGCAAACTAGAGTTGTGGATGACAATGGTAAGCAACAGCCCAGTCAGGAGAATCCAATTTATGTGGCTTTGGATGGGGGTGCAGGGCTGCTGTTAGAACTCGTGGGGCCCCGTACAGACTACCTGGCAGGGCTACCCCAAGAAAATACTAAAGATATATTTAGCTAAAATTACAACAAAATCACTATTAGCAGACACAAATATAGCATAACTCGCATAATTCCTGCTAAATCTAAAAAAAAATATATGTTAAATAAAAAAGGAGATGAGATGAGAAAAATATACAGGCTGGGCAGTTGGAGCTCAGTGATCAGAGAGACAGAGAGAGAGAAACAAAGTTACAATTTACAAATAAACTCCTGAGCAGAGATAAGTGCTGGGAGGGGGGCCCACACTGGGAGGGGATTAGTGAGGGACAACTGTCTCTTTCTCAACAGATAAAAGCTGATAGCAGGGAGAGGGACAGATCAGATTCAGGTGCTGGAGGAAGATTTCTGTATTTGTTGTCCATCACTAATCCCCCTCTCTGTGTGGGCCCCCCTGTGTGCTCGGGCCCCCTAGAAGAGGGCTGGTGGTCCCCCCCCCTATCAGCGGCCCTGTGGGGGTGTATCTGTCAACCGTGGATATGGAATGAGGAGGATTACATGGATTTACATAAACTGAAATAACATGGCAATTAGGCTAACACTTTTTTCTCTATCGCTCATACGTAGTCTTCTTGATTCTCAAGAGCTGGGTTATGTTGTCTCCGCAGGAGTAGGACTAGGCAGAAAGACAAAACGTTCTGGCTCCACCTTAGGGGCAGTCCCTGAGGGTATATCCTCCCTCTCTCTGCTACAGGGAATCAGTTTTTTTCTGTCTAGTCAGGAGTAAGGACCTAAGTTCCTTGCTGGGATCTTTTGGTCCTGGCAAGACTTTTTTTCTTTAAGAAAAAGACATTTTTTAGGTAGTTTTCTCCAGTGTTTTTTCCTGTGAGATCTTCAAGCAAAAATGCCGGACTGGGCGACACTTGTGGTCACCCCAGCCGGCCTACGAGCGCGCGCAGACCATGGCATTGCGCTTGGTCGGCCGCGACATATTCAAGTAAGTATGCGGGGCCGGGCGACGGGCTGGATGTTGAGATCCAGTGGTCACCCCGGTTTCTGCCTACGAGCGCGTGCAGACCAGAGCTCCGCGCTGGGTCGGCCGCGACGGAGTCCCAGTGAAGGGACTGACTTTGCGAGTTAAAAGTCTCGCTTGGACGCCAGGTACCAGAGAGTCGAGGCGTCCGGAGTGGTCCACAAACCCCCACCCCGGTGGAGAGGGTATTGTGAAGAGAGGGTGCCTGTCGGTTCGGTATGGTGAGTAAACGTTCCCTTTTTTCCTCGTTATGAGGCAGTATGTATTATGGGCCCCTCCATAAATGGTCAGTATATATCTGATACTTACAAGTCCCCCTTGTAATACAGCATGTGTTTGTGGGAAGTGGACTTGGTTTAAGAGCTAACACTCTACCCAGCAGACTGTAACATTACAGCAGACATAGGAGGTATAATCCTACCTTATGTGTAGTGTATCTTCTGTAGATCCATATATCGCCTCTTAGCAGAGATGCAGGTGGATGTGCTGGGAAAACGATTTCGGCGGTCCGCCGCCATTTTGCCGTAGACCGAATGCATGTATGTCCTCAGGTCACGCCGGCCGCCATGTTTTTGGAGTCTTATGTCTCTTCTATGAGGGCGGCCATGTTTTGTGAGCCCAGCTACCTCGTGGAGAGCTGGGAACGCCGGAAGGCGTACACAGGGGGCGGAGCCACGCCTTCTACCCGGGAAAAAGCAAACAGCTCCTTCCAGTCTGTGTAAGACAGACGCTGACTGCAGTTGGTTGGAAACTGCACTGCATCGGTTGGTGAGCCTTGGGGGTCCCTCTCTCTCTCTGTGGGATCGAGAAGCAGGTACTCTGAGGGGCGCTATTGCGCTAGGGGGAGACACACAAAAAAAAAAAAAAAAAGTTTTTTTGTTTTGCTGGCAAAGGTGTCCTGTATTAACATGGACCCTGCCACTCATGTATCTCCTCCGGATCCCCTCGAGGGGTCTGCGGGATCCTCCAGCACCCCATTGACAATTGAATCATTGTCAGCTATTATGGAAACTTTTGTGTCCCGGGTGGAAGTGGCTTGTCAGGGACAGGGCGCAAGAAAGCGACCCCCGCCTAACCCCTTATTATCTGAAACCTCGGACTCAGACTCTGAGCCTATTTCTGCAGTTGCAGGTACTTCATCTGGGATTGGTGTCTCGGGTCCTGTCTCTTCAGACAGTGAGGAGGATGTTTCGGCATCCGCCATAGCCCGAGAGGAAGCGTTGGTAAACGCACTCATTGTATCTGTTCAAGAAACATTAAGATTACAGGGTATTCCATCAGAAATAGCTGAAACTGAAATCCCTTTTGGGACTAAAAAACGCATCAAAGTGGCGAAGGTTTTTCCATTGCCCAAATGTTTTGGCAATCCAATCGAAGAAGAATGGCGTCTGCCAAAACGCACTTTTACTATTTCTAAACGCATTGACAGGCGTTATCCGTTTGAGGAAACCCTTATTAAGAAATGGACAGAACCACCTGTGGTGGATTCACCAATTGCTAGATTGAATAAAGCCACGGTTATTCCTTTAGAAGACGCTCCGTCTTTTAAAGATCCAGTGGATCGCAAGATAGAAGCTATGTCTCGCACCAGGTTTTCCTTGATTGGATCAGCTTTCAGACCTATAATAGCTATTGGTCTGGTTTCGCAGGCTGTAACTGAATGGACCAAGTGGTTACGCCGGGACTTAGAAGAGGTCCCTCAGGCGGTATCAGATTTGTTGGAACAAATGATACAGGGGTTACAGTTTGTGTGTGATGCGGCGTTAGACGCCACTCCATTATTGGCGCGAGCATCAGTCTCAGCAGTGGTTCTCAGGCGTACACTGTGGCTAAAAGGTTGGTTAGCCGACCAAGGTTCCAAAAAAGCATTGGCTAATATCCCCTTTTCAGGAGAGCGTCTATTTGGAGCCAACTTAGATGAGATCATTAAAGATCTCACGGGTGGAAAGAGCACCTTTTTACCGCAAAATTTTAAAGGTAGAGGAACTCGTCAAAGACGAGGGCCTTCTTTTTCTGCTCACAAGAGGTTTTTTCGTCCCGCGGGTGAAAAAACTAAGTCCTCCAAAGCTCCTGCAGGAGGCGTCAGAGGTCGTTGGTCGGGCAAGCAAAAGCCCGCCCCCTCCAGACCTGAAGATAAACCATCCAAAGCCTGAAGGTGCGCCCCCACCCATAACTGGGGTGGGGGGACGTCTTCGCCGGTTCCCGGATCCATGGCTTTCCAGAATCCCGGACAAATGGGTTTGCGAAGTCATAAGGTCAGGGTACAAGATCGAGTTTCGATCTCTCCCACCGGCGCGATTCTTCCCTTCCAATATCCGACTATCCGCAGATCGTTTAGAAGATCTGCGGAGAGCAGTCACAGATTTACTACAACAAGGAGTGGTAGTCCACGTTCCTTGGACAGAACGGTTTCAAGGGTTTTATTCAAACCTGTTTACAATACCCAGGAAAGAGGGCAAAGTGCGTCCAATTCTGGACTTAAGAGCACTCAATTCTTTCGTCAACATAAGAAGATTCAGAATGGAGTCCATTCGCACGGTAGCAGCCTTCCTGCATCCAGGGGATGTCCTAGCGTCCATAGACATCAAGGACGCCTATCTTCACATTCCCATTTTCGCAGGACATCAGCGGTTTCTACGCTTTTCCGTAGAGGAGAACCACTATCAGTTTGTGGCGTTACCTTTCGGTCTCGCCACGGCTCCGCGGGTCTTCACAAAGGTGTTGGCCCCAATGTTGGCACTTCTGCGCCAAAGAGGTATATCGATCCTTGGTTACCTAGACGATCTTCTGCTTCATGCAGAGTCTCCTCAGACCTTGCTACAAAACATAGAAATTACTATGATTTCTTTACAGGAATTCGGGTGGCTGGTGAACCAGCAAAAGTCATTTCTGGTTCCCACCCAGAGGCTCGAATATCTGGGTCTAATTCTAGACACAGTCAGGACGAGAGTTTTTCTTCCGGTAGGGAAACTCCGAAAGATTCAATCAGCAGTCCAGTTGTTACTGTCCAACAGCTGGTCTTCCCTTCGGACTTGCATGAGGGTTCTGGGGTTGATGGTGGCTTCGTTCGAAGCAGTCCCATTTGCCCAGTCCCATACCCGAATTCTTCAGCAAGAGATTCTTCTCAGATGGAATCGGAATCCGGAATCCCTGGACAATCAGATCCGATTGAGCAAACAGACCAGAGAGTCTCTGGTCTGGTGGCTTCGGTCTCCGATGCTCAGCCAGGGAAAGTCATTTCTGCCAATATATTGGACGATAGTGACCACGGATGCCAGTCTATCCGGATGGGGAGGAATTCTCGGTCAGTTATCTGTCCAGGGACTTTGGTCCCCGGAAGAATCCAGGTTACCGATAAATGTATTGGAACTGAGAGCGATCAGACTTTGTCTGATTCACTGGACCGAGCAGCTCCAGAGCAGCCCGGTTCGGATCCAGAGGGGGGCACCAAGAGTGTCCGAGCGGCCAAAGAAGTGGCTTGCATTCTTCGCTGGGCGGAACGATTTGTTCCAGCAATCTCTGCGGTGTTCATTCCGGGGGTGGAGAATTGGCAGGCAGATTATCTCAGCCGTCAGACCCTGGATCAGGGGGAATGGTCCCTCCATCCAGACGTTTTCCACCAGTTGTGCCTACGGTGGAAACCGCAGACGCACTGATCGCCCCGTGGGGGCAATACCAGCTAATATATGCCTTCCCTCCTCTCGCGTTACTGCCAAGACTTCTTCGCAGGATAGAGGAGGAAGGAATCCCAGTAATCCTGGTAGCTCCGGACTGGCCTCGTCGAGCTTGGTACGCCGACATGGTCAGACTGGTGGCGGACGTCCCGTGGAGACTTCCTCTCAGGGAGGATCTACTGTCTCAGGGACCGATCTTCCATCCTGCTTTACGATCGCTGGCTTTAACGGCCTGGCTATTGAGACCCAGGTGCTGAAGGACAAAGGTTTGTCAGCTTCAGTTATTCCTACTCTAGTTGAAGCAAGGAAAGCGACTTCCAGAAAGATTTATCATCGCACATGGAAGTCCTACATTGCATGGTGTGAACCTTTGGGGTTCCGTCCTCGGTCTTATTCGATTAGTCGAATATTGGCTTTTCTGCAACAAGGGGTTGAGCAGAAACTGGCCTTGAGTACTATCAAGGGTCAGGTCTCAGCATTAGCCATCTTCTTTCAGAAGCCTTTGGCTACTCATTCCTTGGTGCGGAACTTCATCCAGGGGGTGCGACATCTGGCTCCGCCAGTGCACGCGCCGTTACCCCCCTGGGATCTTAATTTAGTGTTGTCGGTTCTTCAGAAACCTCCCTTTGAAGATATTAGGGAGATTCCTCTACCCACGTTGTCCCAGAAGGTGGCCTTCTTGGTGGCTATTACTTCTGCACGCAGGGTGTCAGAACTGGCCGCATTATCTTGTCGTTCACCATATCTGGTGGTTCATAGAGATAAGGTGGTTCTTCGTCCGAATCCATCCTTCCTACCAAAAGTGGTTTCAGAATTTCATCTGAATGAAGAAATTGTATTACCTTCCCTGTGTCCTAAGCCCAGTCATCCTCGGGAGTTTGCTTTACACTCCTTGGATGTGGTCCGGGCGATCAGGGTATACTTGAAAACGACAGACTCGTTTCGCAAGACGGATTCACTTTTTGTGATCCCAGATGGACCCAAAAAGGGGTTGCCTGCATCTGCCGCGACCATTTCCAGACGGATCAGACAGACGGTAGTACAGGCTTATTCTATTAAGGGTCGGGAGCCCCCGTTCCCTGTTAAGGCGCACTCCACTCGGGCACTTAGTGCGTCATGGGCCTTTCGCCATCAGGCGTCAGTGGTCCAGGTGTGCAAGGCGGCTACCTGGTCGTCGGTGCATACCTTTACTAAACATTATAAAGTTGATGTAATGGCATCGTCTGATGCCTCGTTTTGCAGGCCGCAATTTGAGGAGACCAGTGGTCTACCTCGAGGGTTTTTTCCGTTGGAAAATTTTTCTTTAGTCTCATTCTTTGTTTATAATGAGCCTTTAAAACTTCTAGTTTGGCACCAGTTGGGCCTTCTAGATTGGATTTGATTTTGTCAATCCCACCCCTCATTTGTGGCACTGCTTCTGGATGTCCCAGCTCTTGAGAATCAAGAAGACTACGTCTGTCAATGAGCGATAGAGAAAAATGGATTTTTGTAAGATCTTACCGTAAAATCCTTTTCTCTTAAGCTCATTGACAGACGTAGTACCCGCCCCTCTATCATTGAGTTGGGTTGGGTTAAATTCTCTGTACTGCTTTAAAACAGAACTGATTCCCTGTAGCAGAGAGAGGGAGGATATACCCTCAGGGACTGCCCCTAAGGTGGAGCCAGAACGTTTTGTCTTTCTGCCTAGTCCTACTCCTGCGGAGACAACATAACCCAGCTCTTGAGAATCAAGAAGACTACGTCTGTCAATGAGCTTAAGAGAAAAGGATTTTACGGTAAGATCTTACAAAAATCCATTTTTTTTTTTTTTTTACACCTTTTTTGGTTATTGTGTTTTGTCATATTTAACGTATATCTAAAGCCAAAACTTTTTTTCCATTTTGGGTAAGGCAGTGCTTGGTTGGAGCCCTGTCAGGTTTATTGGCCATCTGTTTCTCTTTGGGGAGAGTTTCCCTAATTTCCTGTCCTGCGAACACAACAGAAGAGAAGGAGAAATCTGTTAAAAGGGGATTGACTTTTTAGGCAGTTGTTACCAAAACAAACACGCCCACCAAAAGGTTTCTTCTCTCTTCCTGTTCTGTTGATAAATCAAAATGTTAGATTTTCTCCAACTTTTAAGCCTAGTGCACTCCATGATTTTTTGGCATTCAACCAATCGGGGGAAAAAAATGACAATATTAGTACAGCGATCTCCCCTACTGAGCTGTTTTGTTCTGACAGGGGGATGGCCCTCCCGCTAGAACACTGCGGTCAGCACTCTCAGCCATTGGTTGAGAGCGCTGACCGGTCAGCTGCTAGTTTTCCAGCATGCGCGTCTAACAGAAGCCAGCTGCCATACACATGTGCTAAATGTCGGCCAGCTTTTTTTTTTAACTGCCTGCTGTCGCCAAACATTCTGCCTGTGTGTTCTAGGCTTAGGTCCTGATGCCAATGATACCAAGGACAAATAGATAATTGGATATTCCTAATGGGTACACAGACAGCAGTAAAAACTTGACAGGGGTTCAACCCCCTTACCGCTCTTTCAACGGTTTTACTGCCACCAAATATATTTCACAGCAGTGGAAGGGAGGGGCTTTGCACACACTGCCAGCATCTGCAGACGCCAGGGGTGTGAGTAAATCTGACAAATGACTGTTCTACACACCCCCTAACTGCTGGTCCCACCCTCCCCTTGTGCACCCCCGCCATGTTTCCCAAGCTTCGCATGCCCATCGGTGGACCTGGGACCAGCATGGCAGATGCCACCGGGTAGAGCGGAGGGAGATCAGCAAACGGTTTGCTGATCTTCCCTTCCTGATAATCACCCAGAAGTGAGGTGTAAAATATTACTACCAAGTCTTGGTGTCCGAGGATAATCAGGTGTCGCAGAAGACAGCATGGGTATTTTAGATGACGGATGCCTCACTAAAGAGAAACTGTCACCAAAAATGCATCACATAGGGGACTTTTTGTCCCCTACGTGATGGACAAAAAGTTCAGTAAAAAAAAGTGTAAAAACTAAAGTTACACCCAAGCACTTAAAGTGTAAGTCCACCCTAACACTAAAATCCCTGCATTTACAGACATCCACAATCTAACTCTAACCTATATAGCCTTGTAAAGAAGAAATCAGTATAAATACCTTTTTTTAAGCCGATCTGACCCGATCCCACGCTAAGCTGTCAGTCATAGCTTTGCTGTGGAAGTGGGTGCAGAGGAGACAACCGACAACGGAATCCTCATAGTAAGTCTATGGGTGACGTCACATCACATTTATTTTACAGCCATTGTTGGCTGTGTCCTCTGCAGAGCTTCCGCTGCTGGAGACCGGATCGGCTTCAAAAAAGGTATGTATACTGACTCATATGATTTCTTCTTTACAGGGCTAGATACCTTAGTGTTAGATCGTGGATGTCTGTAGATGCATGATTTTAGTGTTAGGCTGGACTTACACTTTAAATCCTACCAGAAAAAAGTTTTTAGCCCCACACTCCACGCACAGGTAGGAACTTAAATGCACTCGTCAGGGCGGCCCATGCATGAAAACGTTTATTGCATGACACATGTTGCATATCGCCATGCACACCAGAGTGAGCGCAATAATTCTAACCCCATTATTCATGGTTGGCTCATGTAACCAGACCGTTTTGGTACCATTGCTTTATATACGTATGATGATGACAACATTTTGAAGCTAATTTGTGAACGTGTCATTGACTTGTAGGTTTTAACCCAATGTGGGAGGAAACATTAGTGTTTACTATACACATGCCAGAGATCTCTCTAATACGATTCTTGGTGTGGGATCATGATCCGATTGGACGGGACTTTATTGGGCAGAGAACGATTTCATTCACCAGCATGATGCCAGGTGAGTTTTTCTGCAGTAATGCAGATTGAATAGGCTTTTTTTTTTCTTTAAAGTAATCACTTGCTCACAGTAGTTAAAAATATAAATATTCTGTTTATTTCTGGATTAATGCAGAACTAAAATGTCCAGGCCAGTCCGGCATCAGCTGACCAGGCATGAAATTATGCAAGGTCCTGGTCTGCTTCCCAAGTGACTTCAGACATCAGTGCTCTGTTCACTGGAACATTCAGGATAGAGACAGGTGCTGTACTGCTGACAGATGAACTGTCACACAGAGACTGACAGGGCAGGAGAGGAGCGCATGTGACAAATGGGGACCAAGACACCTGTCGCCTGCTGTCCATTCTCCGGGTCAGTAATCCCTATTCACTGCTTGAAGACCTGCGTCTCTTCTGTCCTATTCATTTCCAATGTCTCATGTAGGTGCTTCATTCTATGCAGTACATTACCATTAGGCATTTAAAGCCGAGATGCAGACCTCTCTGTACTGAGAGCAATCCTAAATTTTACTATGACAACTCTCCTCTCCTTCCTATAACTTAGATGCATACCAAAACTCGATGATGTTTATTAATATACTGTGTATCCTAATTGATTGTCTTATTTAACCTTTTTTCATCCTTTGTTGTATGGCTGCATTGCAGTTTTCATGTCCGGTTTCCTAAATCTAACACTTAAGTCTATTGTTGCCCAAAACCATTAAGGTGGCACTAAACTATATCATTTTCCTCCAAAAATAATCCATACACACCTACTACCTCCAGATTTCATTTTACTTTAAATAGTTTGTTTGGGCAAAGCTTTCTATTCCTAGGAAATGTGCTGCTGTCAGCAATGTATAAACTGCATAAAGAATAAGCAACGTACGGTATACAGTGTGCCATTTTGGCAGCTTTAAAGGGAATTCTTGTTCCGGGAACAAAATTGTGCTGCTCAGCCATTTACAAGAAGCCTTGTATTTTTATGAATAAACACAAGACTTTCACTGATTGGCTGAGATGGAGATCGTGAAATCCTCTGCCTACCTCTTTCCTCAGTCAATCAAAGTAAGCCTTGTTGCTTACTCCTAACCACCCTTCGCTAGTTACCCTCTAAATTATGTGTGTCAAAGTCAATTTCTTCTCGGGCCACATCAGCATTATGGTTGCCCTCAAAGGACCGGTTGTATCCGTAGTGGCTGGTACACACTGGCCGAAAATCAGCCGTTTTAACATAAACCAAACCCCAATGGCTGTGAGTGCTCAATGGTGTGTTCTAACGGTGGGTAGTCCCCCTGTCAGAACACAATAGCTCAGTGGGGAAATCGCTGTACTAAAATTGCATCGTTCGCAACCTCCTCCCAGGCTCCTATGTTTTTTTTTTCGTTCAGTCCAGGCTGAAAAAAAACTCAGTGTGTACCAGGCTTAAAGCGTAGTTCCACCCAAAAGTGGAACTTCCGCGCTTTTGCTTCCCCCCCCCCTCCGGTGCCACATTTGGCACCTTTCAGGGGGGAGGGGGGACGGGTACCTGTTTTTGACAGGTACCCTTCCCCACTTCTGGGACACGGCGCCGCGGCCGTCCGTCCCGGATGTTCGGCCCCCTCCTCCTTCCGCACCCCGCTGGTATCATCCACAAGAAACTTTATTGGAGACTGTTTAGACAGGATATGGTTTTGCCATGGTGTTTTTTTCTAAACAGTCTCCAATAAAGTATTTTGTGCTGCCAGGAAGAAGCTGGGGGCAGAGCTGGGAAGCAGAAAGTGCAGGGTCTGGAGGAGGGCTGGAATCTGCTAAATGCTGAAACCAGGGGAGGTGGAGACATGGGGTGCTTCACCTGCAAAGGATCTGTAGGAGGACGACTGCTGAGACAAAGTGGAGGTGGAGATGAGGGGGCTGCCACAGTTGCAGGGGAGGAGTAAGGACAACATGAAATGGCCTGGAGGGCCGGATTAGGCCCGTGGGCCTTGTGTTTGACACATGTGCTCTAAAATTACAATGTAAAATATTGAGCCAATACATGCCTTGTCCCCAGTGCTGTTGCATAAAAGCCTAAATATAAATGCTGCAGTGCCAAAATCACAGTGCCTAAAGCCTGTGTAATCACATCATATCACTATCCTGATTTCCTCTAATATCTGTCATTTTAATGGAGTTATAAAGGCACAAGGTTTTTTATCTTTATGCATGCTATGCATTAAGATAAAAAGCCTTCTGTGTGTAGCAGCCGCCCCAGCCCCCTAATACTTACCTAAGCCCCATCTCGATCCAGCAATGTCCTTGGCCATCTGATTGGCTGAGACACAGCAGGGGCACCATTGGCTCCCGCTGCTGTCAATCAAAGTTAGTTAGCCAATCAGGAGACAGAGGGGGTGAGGCTGAACAGAAGCCCCGAGTCTGAATGGAAACGCAGAGCTGCAGCTCGGCTCGGGTGCCCCAATAGCAAGCTGCTTGCTGTGGGGGCACTCAACAGGAGGGAGAGGCCAGGAGCAGCGAAGAGAGACCAGAGAAGAGGAGGATCTGGACTGCTCTGTGCAAAACCCACTACACAGAGGAGGTAAGTATTAGTGTCCATTCACATTGATCCGACTTAGTTGAGCCTGACAAGTTGCGGTCCTCCCGCTCCCACTGTGTAGTACAGGAGCCGTTCTAATAGGATCGACACAAGTCGCTCCGACTTAGAAAAAGGGTCCTGTACTACTTCAGGGCGACCTGGAGGCGACTTGCATTGACTTCCATTATGTGAAGTCCGTGCAAGTCGCGCTGCACGCGACTTCACAGGTCGTCCCCTAAGTCGGAGCGACCTAATGTGAACGGGGACTAACATGTTTGTTATTAAAAAAATTTAAAAAAACACGAGACTTTACAATCACTTTAGGTCACTTTTTTTCTTTTCATTTTCCAATCCTACTTTCCTCTGTTGTCTGCTTGCTCCAGTCACTTTCTATTGCTCTATGTGGCCCTGTCTGGTTCATCGCCTATATTTATCTGTCTGTGATCCTCCTCCTCACTGCTATCACAGTAACAACATCTAGCCAACAACCAGTATTTTGCCTTTACTTTGTTACAGTGGGGCCGTGATGACAATGAAATGCCTATATGTCATTACTGTCAGTGACAGGAGGGTTAATTTCAGCATCACATCTAAAGCTGGCCATACACTAATAGAATATTGTTTTAAAAAAAATTGTTTTCAGAATGTTTGTTAGATTTTTTAATCTCTAGTGGTCAAACTAGCAGTTATTTTTGGCCGTAAAAAAAGCTGGCATGTCCCTGAATGTTGGACTGAGAACATGACTGCTATTGCTGGTCAATATCAATGACCTTACTTGTAATGTAGCAATGCTGGTTTCAGTATTTGTCCTTGCGCCAAGACATTATTACGTTTTTTCTTATCCAGCTAAAACCGTTTTACACTATATGCTACAACTGCATATTTGTTGGATTGTACCCATTTTTACTCAGTATTTTCAAAATTTTTTAACATGGGTTGTCCTGCATTATGGTAGAATTGTATGACTTATGTTGCAGATGGTCATTTTTAACATGTAAACTATCCAGCTATGATAAGAGGCACTCAAATTGTTAATGCATCAAGCAATATCATGTACATTATTTAGGAAAAAGGAAAGCAGAAGTTCTCCTCAATGAAGACAATTGTGTTATATATGTTTAGGATTATGCTTGTTTGAAGATTTAGTGTATCCAACACTCATATTTAATGTGTATGCATAGCTAAAACTTTTTTTTTTTTTTTTTGGGTGTGGATAAAGTAGTATAATGATTGACTGTGTCCCATTTGGGAGAATTTTTTTATTTTTTTTTGTGAGATAGACTTCAGTTGGTGATTTTTCAGGTATTGTTTATGATAAAGCAACCTGGCAGTTGAGCATTCTTTTGAGCATTTAATTTTCTTTTCTGCTTTAAAAACACAACAGTAATTGAGAGATAATATCCACAAAATAAGGGGCTATCGATATCCTCTGAGACAGTTATCAACATAAGTTGTGCCCTTATTGGAAGCTTTAACACTCATTATTTTTTTGGTGAGAACTATAAAAGTAGGGATTTCACAACACTTTCTGTAACTTTGGCAATGGTGGTCACCAATAAAGAAGCTGAACCTACCCAGGTAGGGCCACCGAACGCAATAAAATATATACATTTGAAACTTGAATGCTGGTGGGCTAAACAGTCCTCCAGCGTCTTTTGGATACTCCAGCTAAGAAATCTCCCTGGCCAAATTTAGCTTCATTGGGAAAATCCTCTAAGTGCCTGTTCATCTGTTTCTACTTTACTTTTTCCTACAGAGGAGGGCAGGTAGGACATAAAAAGGACAATATTAAACCCCTTAGTTATTCTAATGTGTTTCAATTGATGGTCAAATGATAACAAGGCTTTAAATCTAGTGTTGCAAACATTTTAGGGCTAAATGTATAATCCCTTTCCTGTTCCCATAATCCTGTTATGAGATATATGATGGAGCTGGCGATATATAATCCTGACCATCACGAAAGACAATAAAATTGTTGTACCGGTATTTTCTATAATTCTCTGTTATTAGAAATGTAGAGATCCAGTTGCACATCTATGGGCCACATAACTTGGTTTGTATCCAAGCTTTAAATTGCCTAGCCCTCCTCTATTCTTCCTTTTTAAAGATCCCATCCTGGGCATTGTACAATATAGTGTTTTGCTTGTAACAACATGGACGATCAATGGCCCTCCATAAGTAATGCATGTACCTATTGTTACTGAAAGGGAAACTACCATTAATCTTTCTTGTACTTTCCTCGTGTAGGTTATCGACACGTGTACCTAGAAGGTATGGAAGAGGCATCTATCTTTGTTCATATAGCAATTAATGACATCAGTGGTAAGGTGGGTGTAACTGAATTCCTGTTTTTTTTTATCAGACCTGTATTGAGCTGACGTCTTATCATATGGATGTAGTACATGTACTGTACAATATAAAAAAAACATGATTTAACTTGATCATTATGTTAAAGGATGGAGTAATTGAAATAATGCCAATTCTTTCTTTTTTCTTTCATTTTTTGTACTGTGTTTTTGCTCGAAAACACTCACTGATATGTATACAAGTTTCAAAATGTTTTAGCTACATGTGATATTGACTCAGGTATGCAATTGTCCTGTCTGATGACTCAGAAAATTAACTTTGCTTTTATTTGCTGTTAATATAAAAGGTTTACTATTCTCTGCGCAGTGAATGGATTGATAGTGAAGGGATGGAATAGAGTGACCGCACCCAACAGGCTTTAGAAAGTTTGAAAGTTGTCAGTGTAAAGTCATTTCTATTTAAATATGGAAATTTCCTAGGTCAAACCCATCTCTTACCTTAGAGCACAGGTGTCAAACACAAGGCCCGCGGGCCGAATCCAGCCCTCCAGGCCATTTCATGTGGCCCTTGCACCTCTCCTGCAGCTGCTGCATCTCCCTCATCTCTGCCCCCACCTTGTCTCAGCAGCTGGCAGTAGAGAGGACAGAACTCCTCTGCCAGATCCTGTGCTTCACCCTAGCTGCAGAGAGGACCCCCCCCCCCAACTTAGCAGTTGGCAGGAGAGAGGAGGACACAACTCCTCCTACAGATCCTGCACCTCTCTACAGCTGCAGCACCCCCTCCTCTTCACCTCCACTGGTCTTACCATTCAGCAGACTCCGGCAGCTGACTCCAGCCCTCCTCCAGATACTGCAGTTGCCCCTTCCCAGCTCTGACTCCAGCTTCTTACCAGCAGCAGCACATGGTAAAGGGGATACACTGTGATGTAAGGGATGAGAGGGTGGGGGCTCTTGACTTCTGATAGTGGTGGGCTACAGAGAGAACTGGCCCTCTGAGGGCAACCATAATGGAGATGCGGCCCGCGATGAAATTGAGTTTGACACCCCTGCCTTAGAGTATGCAGAGATTGTAGTGCTGTAGGTAGAACTTTCAATTCAGAACCATTTATAAACATACTAGGTCAGTCAAACATGCGTGCAAGACATGAATGCCCTCAAGATGCTATGGTGGAGGCACATACATAATAGGGGTAAGTGACCAAGAATGTCAACACTGCTTACCTTTAGGAGGCTAAAACCAAGGTCAAGGCTGTGTTCTAACCTCCTCAGTTTGCAGCAGCCAGATAGTCGGGTTGGGTGGTAATATTACCCCTGGAATAGGTAAGAAGAGTAGGTCATTCGTTTTCCTTAGAATTGTGTATGTTTTTTCCTATCATACAAGACATCTTTTTGCCAGTCAATTTTTCCATGCTGGGGGAGAAAGCCTTTAGTGTGTTTAAGATGACTGCTCCATCACAATTCTCCAAGGAATCAGCCACAAGTATGTCTATGGTGCATCCTTTAGGCTGAAGAGTCCAAAATCTGAACAAAGGCTCCTGCTATCTCAAAAATAAAAATTCAATAAGCCTAAAAAACAACCATAAGCCGCGCAAGTTTAAATCACGTCAGGAAGTAAGAGGATGTTTCATATTTTATCCAAAGACGCTTATATTACTTTTTATACTCTAGAGGGCAGTGTAAACCAAACCATTCCTTAGTGGCTTGAAACCAGGTTTGCGCTTGCTAGAGTGATGTACTCCTCCATCTAATGTTTACCACTTTTGGCATTTGAAATTTTATTAGAACTGTCAACCCCCGAGACCTTACACTTACTGAAATCATTTCTAAGGCTGTTGCAGTGCATTAAGAAGGGTTTCAGCAGCCTATTCATTTAAATGGGCTACCTAAAAGGAAAAACAAAAAGTGCATGCAGTATTTTTAATACCGCAGTGTTCCACGCAGTAATATCAGTAGGTGTAAACCAGAAGGAAGAGTTTAGCTCCTACGATTCATTAAAAGTATTCAATACTTTACTGCATGTAAGATGTGCTGTCAGCCATCATGATGTTAGGGTAGTGGCTAGGCACAGACACATAATTCTCAAGGGTTATAGGTAAGCCACTCTGTGCATGTAGGTTAACCCCTTAAAGACCGGAAGGTTTTACTCCCTTAATGACCAGGCCTTTTTTTTTGCGATACGGCACTGCGTTACTTTAACTGACAATTGCGCGGTTGTGCGACGCTGTACCCAAATAAAATTGATTTCCTTTTTTCCCCACAAATAGAGCTTTCTTTTGGCGGTATTTGATCACCTCAAATTTTATAGAAATTTTATTCGCGATTTTTATTTTTTGCGCTATAAACAAAAAAAGGAGGACAATTTGGGGGAAAAAAAAATTTTTTTTTACTTTGTTATAAAACATTCACAATAAAAAAAAAATCACATTTTTTAAAAATTTTAGGCCAATATGTATGCTGCTACATATTTTTGGAAACAAAAAAAACCCAATAAGTGTATATTGATTGGTTTGCGCAAAAGTTATCGCGTCTACAAACTAAGGGAAAGATTTACTGTATGTCAATTTTATTTATAATTTATTTTTTTTTTTTACTAGTAATGGTGGTGATCAGCGATTTTTAGTGGGACTGAGACATTGCGGCGGACAGATCGGACCCCTAGCTGACATTTTTGATTCTTTTGGGGACCAGTGACTTTACCCTCCAGCGGCGCGCGCCCACACTAACTGCTACACGAAGCGGTATACATGTACGTTGTTTCGCGTAACAGAGAAGACCTGCCACAGTAAAACTACAGCGGCTGGTCGGCAAGTGGTTAATCAGATAGGTTATGACAAGTTATGTGGGACAAGAGAACCCTCCAGACTTTCATTTAAAACCCCATTACATCTGGAACTGGGACCATTTAAACTGGGAGTGTTCTGTTATGCCAGTAGTGAACAACGTTCTGGCTGTAGTCATCCCTTTTTGGACTATAAATGGGATGGGCGGCTTCAGTAAACAATAGAGAAAGGAGGTTAACCAGCCCCAGCGACCAGAAAATCTGATCTGTGTTAAAGGCGAAGTTCACCTTTTCAGACAGAATTTCACTTTTCATAATAAATAGAAGCCTTTTCTTATGTCTCTTCTGCCCAAGCCATCCCTATGTGCTTATCTCTCCACAGAGGGTTTGAATTATCACCTGTGTTTAAAAATTTAAAAAATGCTTTCTGAGACCGGACTTCCTATAGCATGATGTGACCATCCAGGAAACTTCATATCCCATCATGCACTGCCTTACTGCATCACAGAATAAGGCATGTTTACCTCTCTGGACCACACCTCCCTCATTACTACACCACCTTTTTTTAGTTCCACCCACATTCCTACTTCTTCCTTGAAGGTGGCCATACACTGTACAATCTGATTGTACAAGCTCCTTTAGATCTACCATTAGCTATGTAGTGTAAGGCCGGTCTGATTTGATACAAACTGAATAAATTCTTCAGGTGGGTCCTCCTCTTACATAGTTTTGGTAAATCTAAATGAAATTATACAGAGATTATACAATCAGATTGCATAGTGTAAAGCCAGCTTTATACAAGTAAATGGAAGGGGAGGAAGTGGGCGGAGACACTCAGCATTGTTGTTGTGTAAACATACCAATTTCACTTTCAGGCCCCAATCGCACCTTGCACAGTGGGAGCGCTTTTTGGCATGTTTTTCCCGCAACGCACCTTTTGGTATGTTTGGCGTGTTTGCTATTGCGTTTAGGTGCCATTAACAATGGCACCAAAAGCACAACAAGTTCATATTAGGTGTATAAAGGTGGCCATACACTATACAAAATGATTGTGCAGAAATTGTACAATCTCCTTTAGATTAATCAAAACTATAAAATAGGATACACCCATCTAGGGTTGCCACCTCATCCCTTTAAAACAGAACACATATTAATTACACAGGTTCTGTGGCTGATTAGACTTGTAATTAAACTCATTTGGTGACTTATCTACATTAAATTGGCCCCAGAACCTGTGTAATTAATATGTGTTCTGTTTTAAAGGGATGAGGTGGCAACCCTACACCCATTTTCACTCTGTGTCCAATCAGGCAGGCCCTTGCACTATATAGTTGATGGTAGATCTCAAGGAGTAATACAATCAAATTGGTGAGACTTCCAGGGGCACATAAATTAAATTAATACCACAGTTCTGCTCCTAATAGGCTGTTGTGTGGTCGCTCAGCTCCTGCACACACTGCCAAATGAATGATTTATGCAAGAAAAAGTAAGCTACAAATCAATCAGCAGAGGAAGACTCTGGCTGTGTATTCAGGAAGAACAGTGCTTACTGACAATGACTGCATGTAACTGCAGAGGTGGGCGGTAGCAATCTCCTGGTGAGGGAGGGCAGGTGCAGAGTGTGTGTTAATGAGCTCAGCTGCTGAACTACTTCTTTAGTCCACTAACAGTTTGTGGACACCAGGCTGCCCTGGTTGGAATTGGTAGGGGATGCAGACATTGGGGAAGGCTTTGGGTCTTCAGAAAAAACTTAGGTTTAGGTTTTCTATCAGGTTTATATTTCATAAAAGGATGGAGGGATTTGGGTCCCCAAAGCTTTTCGCATTTACACCTTGTGGTTTGGGTGTAGATGTGATATGTAGTGTTTGGACACTCGGTGGCAGCTGTTCCCAAACCAATGACCTTTAAGACTACTGCGGACTGAATGGAGATAGAATAAAGGACTGAGGTACCACCCCACAGTGTTCTAATCCAAAGTGAGACTTTTACTACTGTGTCCTTATTTGAGAGATTTATCCTCCTTGTCTATTTACAAGCAATAAGAAGTAAAGGGCACAGCAAAAAACTGTTATAGCATTCCCTCACTTTACTGTAGCACTGCCCCCTAGAGGACTGCTGAGTATTACACCTTAAGGATTCCCCTGGGTTACCCATAGTAACTGGTTGCAGAAAAGTAGTACTTTAAGGTCTTGGCTTAGTCCGGTCGATGTTGTTTTGTAGTTTTATTTAGAACTGGGATAGGAGAAGGGATGAGTGGGATACTCCAACTAGTAACTATTCACAGTATTAAGGACATCTGACTTGAGAATGCGGCAAGGCTGCTGCTTCACTCTGCCACTAGAATGAAGGTAATATAAGTGTTCCTACTTGTAATTATCTTCAGGGTTCTAACTTGGAACCCCCTTTCTCTCTCTCTCTGTGTAGCTGACACCCATCCACTGACTCCTAGACTCTGGAGTGGTCCCCTTCCTGGGCAGACCCCGGCCAAGTTCCTCTGTACTCACAGGCACTGTTTTTTTTGCAGAGTCACTGATGCCCCCCAACTCCTCCAGTCAGCTTCTCTTGGACCTCTGGATTCAGCCACACACTATGGTTTACCAGGCAGACCGCCTGTGACCACCATCCACTGCTGCAGAAGAGGAGACAGCCGTCAACCTCCTTCTGGGACCTGGCTTCATGCCCAAAGACCCTGAGCACATGTGTTCATGGCTTTATATACCGAGTCTGTGCCAATCCCTGGGGCAGTAACAAAGCCTGTGTGTCACTGACTGGGTTTCCTCCACTGTCCAATGTGCCTCTCCATTGGACACACTCCCTTAGCCCAGAAAAATCACACACTGGACACATGGAGCAGGCCCGACTAACAAATCCTGCTCCCTGAGAAGCAGTGAGCATATAAATTTAGCCTGCCGATCTGCTGTTAAGGAGACAGAGCCAAAACTACTCTGCCTACCTAGCACCTATCTAGGAGGACATTCCCCGCTCTGCAGCTACACATACCTAAAGATGTGGGAATGCTAGTGACATTATTAGCCTAATATGGCCTCATGGGTTTGTTTTGCATACCTTGGACCTAAATGACCTAAAAGCTTTAAATAGATGAAACACCTATATGTGAACATGAGGTATCAACACCCTATTTTTTGGATTTGTGTTAGAAGCAATGGCCTACAACCTACAATACTGTAAATAAAGTGTATGCAAAAGCAAATTGGTTTTTAGTTTAGGATGGAGTGAAGGGTATTATTTATTGCCATCTGTGTCCATATCAGTAAGCTTCACACTCTATTAGTCCTGGTGGCCACTGCTACAAAGACAGAGAGTGAGAGAAATACAAACTCTTAGAGTAGTCACCAAAGCAAGGACCCAAGTTATTGATTGAATTGGGACACATGTTCCAGCAAAAACTGTCCAATTGACAAATTCCCCTCATTTTGTGTAGATTTCCTGTCATTTCCTGTTGGGTCTCCAGGTCAGGAAGTAAAGGAATTCTCCCTAACGAAACAGAGACAGCAAAAAACTTCATTATTCTATTAAGTTAAAAGGTTTTGGCTATACATATACACTGCTCAAAACAATTAAAGGAACACTTTAAAAACACATCCGATTTCAATGGGGAAAATATCATACTGGGTATCTATACTGATATGGACTGGATAATGTGTTATGAACAAAAATTATGCCACATTGTTTGATGGAAATTAAGATTATTAATCTACAGAGGGCTGAATTCAAAGACACCCCGAAAATCAAAGTGAAAAAATTATGCAGCAGGCTAGTCGATTTTGCTGAAATTTCATTGCAGCAACTCAAAATGGTACTCAGTAGTTTGTATGGCCCCCCCATGTGCTTGTATGCATGCCTGACAACGTCCGGGCATGCTCCTAATGAGATGATGGATGGTGTCCTGGGGTATTTCCTCCCAGATCTGGACCAGTGCACCACTGAGCACCTAAACAGATTGAGGTGCAACCTGGGGGTGTCGGATGGACCACAACCTAATGTCCCAGCCGTGTTCAATTGGATTTAGGTCAGGCAGCCATTCAATGGTATCCATTCAATCATCCTCCAGGAACTGGCTGCATACTCTCAACACATGAGGCCGGGCATTTTCATCACCCGGAGCAATCCAGGACCCACTTCACTAGCTTAGGGTCTGACGATGGGTCCAAGGATTTTATCCTGATACCTAATGGCAGTTAGGGTGCCATTGTCTAGCCTGTAGAGGTCAGTGCGTACCTCCATGGATATGCCTTTCCAGACCATCACTGACCCACCACTAAAACTGGTCATGCTGAATGATGTTACAGGCAGCATAACGTTTTCCACGGCTTCTCTAGACCCCTTCACATCTGTTACATGTGCTCAGGGTGAACCTGCTCTCATCTGTGAAAAGCACAGGGCGCCAGTGGCAGACCTGCCAATTCTGGTGCTTAATGGCAAATGCCAATCGAGCTATACCTTGCCAGGCAAAGTAAGCACAGGGCCCACTAGAGGATGTCGGGCCCTCAGGCCACCCTCATGAAGTCTGTTTCTGATTGTTTGGTCAGAGACATTCACACCAGTAGCCAGCTGGAGGTCGTTTTTTAGGGCTCTGGCAGTGCTCATCCTGTTCCTCCTTGGACAAAGGAGAAGATTCTTGTCCTGCTGATGGGTTAAGGACCTTCTATAGCCCTGTCCAGCTCTTCCCGAATAACTGCCTGTCTCCTGGAATCTCCTCTATGCTCTGGAGACTGTGCTGGGAGACACAGCAAACCTTCTGGCAATGGCACATATTGATGTGCCATCCTGGAGGAATTGGTCTGCCTGTGCAACCCCTATAGGGTCCACGTATCGCCTTATGCTACCAGTAGTGACACTGATCGTAGCCAAATGCAAAACTTGTGAGAAACAGTCAGAAAAGATGAGTAGGGAAAAAAAATGTCAGTGACCTTCACCTGTAAATCCATTCCTGTTTTGGAGGTTGTCTCATTGTTGCCCATCAAGTGCACCTGTTAATTGTATTAACACCAAAGCAGCTGTAACTGATTAACAGCCCCTCTGCTACTTAACTGACCTGATAAATATCCCAGGAGTTTAATTGACTTGATGCTATACTCAAAAGTGTTCCTTCAATTTTTTTGAGCAGTGTACTTTAAGGGAAGGAGGTAAATGTGTTAATTGGTTATATTCAGCGATATCGTGAGCCCCTTATTTTAAACTAGCACCCTGCTTTTTAAGTACATTGGATGTCTTGAATGTCTTTATTTCATTGTTCTTATTTTTTTGTGTTTCTTTCAAGAAGCTGAGTG
Organism: Pelophylax lessonae; assembly: GCF_965119305.1. Lineage (NCBI taxonomy): Eukaryota > Metazoa > Chordata > Amphibia > Anura > Ranidae > Pelophylax > Pelophylax lessonae. Next base: position 79,045,205 of record NC_138779.1, on the reverse strand, counting down.
TAGGTCATCAGTTGAGCTCAGAAACCAGCAAATGCTTAACCCTTGCCATCACAAGCAAAAAGAAAAAAACAAAACAAGCTATTATGGTGTGTAAAGTCCCACTGTGTCTCTGCCAAAGTTGAAAGTGAGGCCTTTTGCTTTTTAAAGTGCTTTGTAGATGTGTCCATGTTTCCATGGAGAACGCAATGTTCTCCCTGGTGAACTGCGGTGCCCACATTAGATATGCCTAGCAATTCATTTTTGCAGAGATTTTTCTTCATTTAGTCCTCTATTTTGTTCAGTGAAAAGCCGGTCTACTCATTTTGAATCTATGCTGGTTTCAATTATCTATAATCATACATACTCATTCCTATTATATTGTATAACCAGCTGGAACTTCAGTTCAAACTGAACCAGGAAAAAGCTGTATAAACCAGGGGTCTCCAAACTTTCTGAACAAAGGGCTAGTCCTTCAGACTTTGAGAGGGCAGGAATGTGGCCAGTATGAGTAAAGAATGCCCCATCGTTGGTATATGGAGGAATATTGCCCTGTTGTTGGTATTCAAAGAAGAAATAGTGCCCTGTCATTGGGGATGAATAGTGCCCCAGTTTTGGTATTAGGGTAAGGAATAGTGCCCCGCCATTGGTGTCAGTGGGTAGAATAGGGCCATGCACTTAGTGCAAGTGGGAGGAATAGTGTGGCCCATCACTGGTGTCAGTGAGAATTGTTGGGGTTAGTGGTAGGCATAGTGCCCTATTGTTGGTATCCATGACAGGAATTATGCCTTATTGTTGGTGCAAAAGTAATAGCGTCCCAAGGGCCTGATAAAGGCATGCAAAGGGCCACATTCGGCCCCCCGACACAGTTTGGAGACCACTGGTATAAAAATTGAAATGTATATGGGAGTTGTTTTACCTTCCAAAGAATTTGTATTTTCTTCATTCAGCTCAGATTTACAGACTTCAAAGCCACATTGCTGACCTGTCTTTTCTCTAGTGCACCCTAAGCTGAGTTTAGCTAAAAAAAAAAAAAAAATCCCTACAGCTTTAGTCTCATCACTCACCTATAATGAAGTATGTCTGGCATTGTGCAGGCAACTGAATCCTGGTGAAATCTTCACTTCAAGGATACCTGTCCTCTTCCTGTTTCTGAGCTTCCAGTGCTGCAGGGGTTAACAGCTTTGGGTCCTAAAGCAGAACAGCGATACAGACATGCCCTCCTCTTCCTCCTTTGGGAAAAGTTCTTTCATTGATTCCACTGCTTGTAACATGATTTGTGAATGGGGGAAAGTCTTATCAGCCACAGGATTATTTCCATTATGCAAGGATGGTCTGCCTGAAGACTCACAGCTGTTAACAACTGCAGTGTATGAAGTTCAGAGACAGGAAGAGAACAGGCATCTCAGTAGTGAAGATTTGTCCAGGATCCAGCTGCCTGCACAACATAGGACATACTTCATTACAGGTAGCTGATTACAATTTTAGTTTTTTTTTTTTGTTTTTGTTTTAGCTAAACTTCAGCTTTAACCACTTAAGCCCCGGAGGATTTGGCTGCTAAAAGACCAGGGTTTTTTTTACGATTTTTTACTGCGAGACTTTAACGGACAATTGCGCGGTCGTGCGACGCTGTACCTAAACGAATTTGACGTCCTTTTTTTCCCACAAACAGAGCTTTCTTTTGGTGGTATTTGATCACCTGTGCGATTTCTTGATCATGCGCTATAAACAAAAAAGAGCGTCAATTTTGCAAAAATAACAATATTTTTCACTTTTTTTTATATGAAATTCCCCCAAAAAAATGTAAAAATCAAAATTTTTTAACATTTTCGGCCAATTTGTTTTATGCTACATATGTTTGGTAAAAAAAATCGCAAAAAGCGTATTTTGATTGGTTTGCGCAAAAGTTATCGCGTTTACTAACAAAGGGAAAGATTTTTGTCATTTTTGGTGTTTTTTTTTTTTAAGGCGTAATGGCGGCGATCTGCGATTTTTTTTTTTGCGGTACTGCGACATTGCGGCAGACAGATCGGACCCTTGACTGACATTTTTGACACTTTTGGGGGTACCAGTGACATTTCTAAAGTAATCAGTGCTATACATATGCACTGTTACTGCAAAAATGACACTGGCAGGGAAGGGGTTAACTGTATTGGAGAGGGAGGGGTTAAGTGTGTCCTAGGGGCGTGTTTCTAACTGTAAAGGGACATGGCTATTGGTGTAAAAACAAAGATCAACGGTCCTACATAGTAGAACCGTCTGATCTTCATTTTTACACAGGGGAGAATGACAGACTGCTTGTTTACATCAGCCGTCCGCCTTTCTCCCTTCACCGGAGCGATCGTGAGTGACCGGCGGACGATCGGGTCCACCGGTCACACGCACTGACTTGTCAGTGAACGGGCCGGGGCTGACCGCCGCAGTATATAGTCGTGCGGCGGTCGGCAACCGGTTAAACAGTACAGCTTGGTCATGTTTAAATCAAGAAACAAAGTTTATTAAACTGTACAGAGTTACAAAAAGTATCAAAAAGTAAGCATGACATAGAGCATAGACAGCCATACAGCAGCAATATAAAACATCCTTAAAGAAAAATCCCTAAACCAAAACAAAGAAAAGAAAAGAAGGGTCCCCCAACAGCCCACACAGTCCCACCCCAACCATGCTAGATACACTAGGCAATACAAACATAATAACGCCCTGTTCCACTGGAATAGTCTAGGCATAACAGTCTCCAACCTAATACATAGCTAGTAAATAGGATCATCAATTGGATCATGTCTGTGACGACTGTAGCCATCTATCCCAAATCTTGTTATATTTAGTAGGACATCCCCTATTAATGTAAATTAGCCTTTTATAGGGCAGAGAAGCATTCACCTCAGCAATCCATGCAGCCAAAGTAGGGGGCGAGGATTGCATCCAGCTGCGAGCCAACACTTTCCGAGCAGTAAATAACGTTTCATGTATAAACTTCAGCGAGCTTTTATCTACTTCCAAGTCTGGAAACAGCCCCAAGAGACATTGCCGAGGGTCCAGTGAGACTGGGGAGCCCATCTGGTCATGCAAAAACCATGCCACTTGTTGCCAAAAACAGTTAACACGAGGGCAGTGCCAGAGCAGGTGCTCAAAGGTCCCAGGGGACAAAAGGCATTTGGGACAGTCCAGACTACGGAAGGGATCAAACTTTGTCATTCTAAAAGGGGTAAGGTAAGACCTATGTAGAATATAGGTCTGCGTGAGCCTTTCCAACATCTTAGGAGACACCAATTTACCCACCTCCAGCACCTCACTCCAGTCCTCGTCATCCATCACCCCAGCACACTCCACCCAGGCAGGCCGCAGAGAATAGGCCAGCTGTGTCGCTGATAGAGTAATAAGCATATCATAAAACATAGAGATCAGCTTCTTCGGTTCATCTCCCTTCATGACCATCAGCACATCTAAAGGTTGCAATTGGGGGTAAGTGCCATCAAACGGAGTGTATAGTGCATGACGCAACTGAAGAAACCAAAAGAACATGGAGTTCGACAATCGAAACTCAGTCTTCAAGCGATCAAAATGTTTAAGACAGCTTGGTCATCTTGTTTCCCACTGCCTGTGATTGGACAGTTAAAGTGCAGCTTCAGACTGATGAGCTTATCCTTTTTTTTTTTACTTTCCTATCTGTTTTTTCCTTGCCAGCGCAAATGTATGCTGCATACCTGATTGGCTCCACGTGCTCCCCTTCCCTCTCCTAGTTAAATTTAGTTCTGCATAGTATTTAAGACCGTACAGTCAGGTTGTGATGTCTATGGTCCACTTTCAGGCCCAGGTCAGGCATGTTTAAGGGCCCTTTTACACTGGTGGATTCCACCATCATATCCAATCGCTCAACAGGGGATCTCTCCACTGATCCCCGCTGAGCAGGCTGATGGCAGGTCCATGCCTGCTCTGCACAGATACAGACCGCTGTTCTCTATGGGGCTGTTGGGTGGAAACGCCTGTCCGTTTCCATCTGACTGTCATCCGATCCGATCCAACGGATCTGTTTTTAGTGGACAGGATCAGATCAGATGTCGGCAGATTTTAGCAGACACGTCCCCCGACATCCGCTGCTCCATATAGAGCAATGGATGGTCCAATTAGGTCCGCCTGAAAAACTGACAGGCAGACCAAATCAGTGCGTCATTGTGAAAGGACCTAAGGAGGCAGAGTTAGTCTAGTAAGGGAATTAACTACAGCATACATTTTGAGTGTACAACATTCATATAACATGGAGCAACACAAGCTGAACCAAGTACTGTCTACATTATTAAAGAGGCATTAAACCCCCAAACAGAAAATGTATTAAATTGCAGATTTCCAATCATTAGATGTCACGGCTGCATCAGTTTACTTTTTTTTAACTTTTCCCTCGATTTTCAGCTGGTGGTCAGGCCAGTACCACACCTCCTGTATTAGTGTGACATTACTCTGGAAGAATGAGCATAGGAGGCACACCAGATGGCAACATTATCAGTCTGGGGGGAGGGTAGCAAATAAATGTATTAGCAGATTTACATACACTAACAAATTGAAGCCAAACTCCAGCTCACTCTTTATAATCAGTTACAGCAAACCATTTTTTTTTCCTTCTGGGAAAAAGGTATTGCATGAATCAATAAAAGCAGATCATTTTAATCACTTCTGTCAGTGTTAAGTGATTTGTCTCATCTATGTAAACTGATACATTCTGCTGGAGTGTTTGTGCTGTGAAAAACAACAGACTTGCCGGCAGGATTACCAGCTGAAAATTGAAGAAAGAAAACCTAAAAAAAAAAACCAATACAACCATTTCACCTAAGAACTGGTAAACTGCAATATAATGTTTGCTTTTGGGTTTAAAGCTGCTGTTAGAAAGTGTTTTATGAATAGGCAGTTGTGTTTTTAACCACTTTTTTTTAACCAAGTGCCTCTTTAATTCTATTTTTGCTCACCATTATATAATCTATTTCTGTGTAAGGCAGATTAGAATGGGTGTTTATGTAGCTACCCTATTTTATGGATTTTGGTAAGTGTCTTCATGGAACTCATTCCCAAGGATGTATTCCTTTGCTGTTGTACTTTCATTAAGCTATGTCATCATTCTTTGGTCAATGTTGCTATTTGTCTGTTTATTGGATTACTTTGTTTCATCTTGTAAGTATTTCTGGCGGCCGACCATGTACATAAAACCTACCAGGCCATTTTTTGATTACAGGCTTCATAGAGGATAGGCTAGGACCAACGCCCATTGTTGTATACATTGTTCCCCCAGCTGTGGAAAATAACTAAAGAGTGAAAGTGTATACATTGAGTTCTGGAGTAAAAATCATGGTCACCCCCTCTGAATGCTGCTAATTGTAGCTTGTCAAATCATTATGCCATTCCTTGAAAACCGATTTTAAAACCACTTAAGCCCCGGAGGATTTTCCTGCTCAAAGACCAGGGCCTATTTTGCGATTCGGCACTGTGTGATTTTAATGGACAATTGCGCGGTCGTGCGACGCGGTACCCAAATGAAATTGACGTGCTTTTTTCCCACAAACAGAGCTTTCTTTTGGTGGTATTTGATCACCTGTGCGATTTTTACTTTTTGTGCTATAAACAAAAAAGAGCGACAATTTTGAAAAAATAACAATAGTTTTCACATTTTTTTTTTATTTGAAATTCCCAAAAAAAAAATGTAAAAATCAAAATTTAACATTTTAGGCCAATTTGTTTTCTGCTACATATGTTTTGTAAAAAAAATCGCAATAAGCGTATTTTGATCGGTTTGCGCAAAAGTTATTGCGTCTACTAACTATGGGAAAGATTGTCATTTTTATTGTTTTTTTTTTTTTACTAGTAATGGCGGCGATGTGATATTTTTCTTGCAGGACTGCGACATTGCGGCTGACAGATCAGACCCTTGACTGACATTTTTGACACTTTTGGGGGTACCAGTGACATTAGTACAGTAATCAGTGCTATAAATATGCACTGTTACTGTAAAAATGACACTGGCAGGGAAGGGGTTAACTTTATTGGTGATCAGTGGGTTAAATGTATCCCTAGGGGCGTGATTCTAACTGTGGGGGGTGTGGCTTGTGATGTAACCACAGAGACATAGGATTCTACATAGCAGGATCGTATGATCTCTGCAGTTAAACCAGGGAGAATGACAGGCGGCTTTGTTTACATTTGCCGCCTGCCTTTCTTCCTCTCCAGCGGGAGATCGCGAGTGACCGGCGGACATCGGAGCCACCGGTCACTTGCACGGGGATGTTGGTGAACAAGCGGGGGCGGGAGCGCGCCTCCGGCGGCGCGCCCTCGCCCCCTAGAGGCTCGTAGGCGAGCGACGTAGCCCTACGTCTGTTTGCCTGTAGGGGACCGACTGCCGCAGTAAATAGTCGTGCGGCGGTCGGCAAGCGGTTAAAGGCAGTGATGAAATAAGAACCAATAAGTCATCGCTACACAGGCTGAGGCTACTAGTTCTTCTCCATACCAAACCGGTATAATTCCTAATATTTCTACGTGAAAATCAGTTGCTGTTGGCAATAAGTCAAACTTTGCACTCATTCTCTTTTCTCCCTTTTTTATTTTTTGCATACACATAATGCAAGAGGAATGGTGGGCACAAATACATTGGCCTATATTTTCTTTTACTAAAATTAGAAAACATGTAGAAATTGTCTTTAAAAATATATTCTTACAAATAATATGCAAACACTACAAAACCAGCTATTTTCTAGTCTCATGTAAACTTAATAGGAAATCCTTTTATAAGCAATAATTGAACACACAGCTATATGGTGTAACTGTGTGAAATATTTTAAATTACATGTTGTAGAAATAAGTATATTATTACCGTCATTGTGCTAGTTTAAACATATTAAATTGGCAGACAAGCTACAAAATATGTTCCGTATGTGGTGGGATGTGTTAATTAATGGTATGCTTACCTTAATTACATACATTTTGGTGTTCATTTATATCTAGCCTCCAGTCTATTTACATTACAGATAAATCTAATGTCATTTTTTTCCAAAGTAAAACCAATTGGCTAATCCAGCAATTAGGTTTTTCTTTGGAATTAATGTTTTCAAACCTTTCAGCTGTCCACACAAGAAACAATTATGACAGATCAGAGTGCTATGAATTAAATCTCTTTACAGCGTGGAATTACTTTTAGAGCATAGCAGGTACCTCTTGTCTACTGGAAACCATAAATGTACTCCATCCTGCACTCTGCATAGTAGACTTCATTTGTAAAATATAGGCTACAATGTGGAGTCTGTGGTGTTCTATGGGTCCTCTGATTGGAAAAGACAGTGGTCTTCCTTTGGCAGGTCACCAGACAGGGCTGTCCTTTGCTTTTATTTTTTTCTTTAATATATTTGCACAGCACTCTTCTGACTTCAGAGCCCCAAAGCAATTGGAGCATCAAGCAGGTTTGTAAAGCACCTAAAAACAAAAATGTAATATATTGCTGCTTACCAGTCCTTAGAAAAAGTGAACATTTCAGAAATGAAACTGGTTCTAAAGCCTAAACATTTTTTACCTTAATGTTTAGGTATTGAATTTGGCCCCTCACCCCTCCTTATACTTCCCTGAGCCCTCAATCGATCCAGCACTGTGCATGTCTGCATCTCTCCTCTCCCCTCACTTCCATGCCTCATTAGTTTTGTTGGGGCACCAGGGACCATTGGCTCCCAGTGCTGTCAATCAAAGTTGAAGGAACAGGGGCGTGGTCCATTGATGCAGACAGCAGGGGATTGGAAGTGAGCAGGCACAACTTCCAATGGGGGCATAGGACAGAGCGTAGGAGCCAGGAGCGCTGGCGGGGGACCTGAGAAGAGAAGGTTGGGGTCAGCTCTGTGCAATTCCTTTTCACAGAGCAGAGATTTTTTTTTTACTTTTCCTTAGTGTCCCTTTTAGGGTGGTCTCCACCCTGTCTGGACAAGACTTCCTCTTCATTGCTAGGGTATGAAGAGTTGGAGTGGAGCTGCTAGAAAAGCAGTGCATGAGAAGAGATAGCGATGAAGGACTCCTGTGTGTGGTGGTAAGATTGCCCCATTGTTTCCCCCCTGTAGGCTCCAGTTTGGGTCTGTGAAATGTAACCCAGAATAATAGACTGAGAGAGCAGCCATGCAGAGATTCAGAGTACCAGCAGCCAACCTCTCTATACAGGATAATGCACCCTTCCATTTTTAGAACTGTTGTGCCACTAGCTGGATTTTGTAAAGGAACAGTTAAAGTGTTACTAACCCCAGGAAGCTGCATTTACAATCCCTGGTCAGCCACTCTGCACAGAACATGGAAATGCAATTATTTTAGTAAATATAAACTGCTAAATATCTTTTCACATCAGCAGCAAATAGCAATCTTGTGACTTAAACCAGCGTCTGTTTAAAGCTTGAGTTTTCATTCTACTCTGACTGTCCAATGAGGCTGGAGGACCCCTGACCCACTGTCTGGACAGTTCTGATTAGCCCGGTGAAGATCACATACACTCTCCCAAGAAAAAAAAAAACACTCTAGCAACACCCTTCAAACTGAGCATGTGCAAAGTGCCTCCTAGGGCTCTGTTCTATCAGCAGATGGATTGGGGACAGTATAAGAAGGGGAGGATCAGAGAAGAAATTATCAAACGGCTTTTTTACATAATGTGCAGGATTAACCCCTTAGATTCCACAATGAGTAGAACAAGCATGCTTTACTGCACATACAGACTGATTGTACTTTTGTGAGTTTAGTAACACTCTAAAGTATTCAGAAAAGCAGGCACTGATTGGACATTCCTTTATTGTGTGAGTTTGGATGTGTAATATGCCTAATCTGCATATGGGCTAGTACAACTTGAAGGGCCTAAAGTATGACTTGGGCAATGGGCAGGAGATAGTGAGGAGTTCCCTAGCAGGTGGGAAGGATTGGTAACCCAAACCGCTTGTGTTTCAGGGTTACAAGCTTAACTGAAATCTTGAATAGTATTATCAGCGTTCCCAGATATGTTCAATGAACTACCAAACATATCCCCATAGATACAGTATGGTGAGCGAGCGTGGTCACCACAAAACAGGAAGTATAATACTGGTGGGATTACTGGGTAAAAATAAGGGACCCAAGCTTGATAAAAAGTAGTTAATGCAGCCACCATATCTAAGTCCTGGTAAGCTGCACTATATTACATTTTTGAGTTTACGTGTGCTTAAAATAAGAATTTCAGATCTGCATACTTGTTCTCAGAAAGTACCAAAGCCGTTTCACGACAGCCATGCAACTAGTATTTTAAGGCTACATGTGCACTACACTACACTACCCTACCCTGACCATGGCTGTGGGAAAACGCGAAACGTGTCAAAAACGCATTTTTGTGCCGTGTTTTGTGTTTTTCCACAGCCGGTGGTCAATATATTCCTATCTTGAACACTATTCTTCTGCGTTCAGGAGAGGGAGGTTTAACCTCACCTAAACGTGGCAGCTCCTAAGATCTGCCCCTATGGACACATAGACTTTTATGGAGTTGAGTTTAGGAGCTTTGGCCAAAAATCTCCTAAAATGTTAAGTTTAGTAGCTGCCAGTATACATGAAGCCTAAGAAAGAGGAGTCGACCATGGCAGCCTATATATTTTGTCAATATCTGCCTCCTTGCATTTGATAAAACCATATAAAAATTAACATCTGGATCACCATGTTCAATTTTCTTACATGAATTAAGATGTTTTATGTCCAATAATTTGGTTATAAACTATACTTTGGTCTGTTGTTCTCTATTTATCTGAAGAGAAGACGGTGTTAGCTGAGTATTAAAGATTGCTTGGTTCTTTTTTTGATGTTTGAGTACACAGTAAAAGTTGCATTTCTTTACAATCCTTTTATGTCATATTGCAGACTTATCACTTTTCTCCTTGAATAGCCGTGTGATTGCAGCTGTTTATTTGCAACCCAAGTATAGAGTTGAAAGAACATTCTGGTGTACATTTTAATACCGATATCATAGCTAATCAAGACTATTTGTTGGAAACATGTATTTATATTTCGCCCTGTTTCCTACTGCATATGTTTAGTGTTTTGATTCGACATGCCTCTTTACTGTGTTTAAGTGTGTGAATCTGTGAACAGATAAGAGAACATGCAAACCGATATTTCATTTATATAGGAATCTACCCATGCAAACACCAAATAATGTTTTGGAAAGGCCGCAGTCTTATGAATAATTTGCAATGCATTATTTAGAGTAGGGATCTTCAAATTTTCTAAAGAAAAGGCCTGTTCCCTGTCCTTCAGACCTTAGAGGGAGTCAGTGGCCAGTGGGGGTAGAAAATGCCCCAGAGTCAGTGGGCATAAACAGTCACCTAGAATCAGTGGCGGTAAACAATTTCCACGGCTGGTACACACAAGCCAAATAGTGGCCAATATTGGCTGGTTCAACAGAAACTGTCCGACATCCGGTCCGCTGGTACAGTTCCTAGTTCAACAGTTTCAAAAGCAGCTTTTGTCGAAGGAGCCAGCATCAGATCAGAGTGGCCAACCAATGGCTGCTAGCGCTGATCAATGTGTTCAGGCAGACAGTCCCCCTGTCAGAATACAATAACACAGCGGGAAAAATCATTGCACTAATATTGGATGTGTTCGTACGACAACCTCTCAAATTTTTTTTAATTCAGCCGGCTGGGTTGAACAAAAAAATACTTTCCATGTGTACCTAGATTAAGAGTTGGTGGTCAGTAGGAGTAAAGAATGACTTTTGGCATCTGTGATTAGTGGAAGGAGGAATAACGCCTCATTGTTGGTGTAATGGAAGTAACAGTGCCCCACCATTGGTATCAGTGGTGTAGTGTCCTATCCTTTGTGTCAGTGAGAGAAATCGTATCATTGGTGTGAATAGGGGGAAAATGCCCCAAGAACCAGTTGAAGGCAAGAAATAGTTTACTTCTGGCCAGTGGGCTATAGTTTTGGGGACCACTGATTGGAGCCAGTGCTGTCCTAAGCACAAATGTATTATAATGCATTTTTCTACATGGCCTACTCAATTTTACTATAGTCATGGTATATTAGAATTGCCAGCTATCCACCAACTAATCGACATTCTATAGAAAACTGACTCTCCAATCTGTGTCAGGGCCAATAATTTGTGACAGAGAGACACCAACCAGCAGTGAAATGCAGGAAAGGTGAGCAGAGGTTGTTTGGAAGGGGGGAGTAAAGTGACAGTCTCTTTATATAGTCTGTCATTTTTGATGTCCATCATACATGATATCATGAAAATTGCAAGCTGAAAGACCTTGCGTGGCATAGTCTCAATTCATGCCTTATTTGCTTATTTTTTTTTTATTTTTTTTTTTTATTTAAATGCTTTATTGCACAGATTTTACATGGATAATAACACACATTTTTTGCATCTAAAATAATCACAAGCTTCTGACCAGCATTTATTAGTAAATTTCTATGGATGTGTCTTTTGAGGAGGCCAGGAAAACAAGCCTTCTGGGATGGAGATAAATGAACTACCCTTGAGATAAAACTATGAAGAAATTAGGAAAAGGCTTTAAACATCTAAACCAGAGCTAAACCCACCAAGGAAGCTTCCATACTAGCCTCTGTTTGATCTGCAGTTGCCATTGCGCTGCATATGTGATCAATTATGACACTGGCCATTTGATAGTTTGGCAGTTTGTCTGACAGCAAAGGGAGCTGTTACAGTTATCATTCACAGAAATCCTTGAAGAAAAAGTTAATGGATAAGTTTGCCTTTTGAACATGTTACTCCCATATTTAGGGTGTAACATATTCAGCACCACCCCCTGAGTTCCCCCTCTCTCTGTTAGGGCGAGCAGGATTTCCTTTCACCCACAGCCATTATCCCATTTGAAAAAAAGCATGACTGTGGGGCCCTGCCTGACATTTCACTCGCAACCCACTGATCATGGGTGCAATGCTTTGCAGGCTTTTGGGGGAAAAAAATATTAATGCACATTTGTTTTACCGTCAAACAAATGTGCATTTATTTATTCTCGTAAAGGTGAACTGTTCCTTTAAATTGATAGGGTTAATTCTTCTTTTTTATGTAAATTAACGAGATAAGATATTGATGCATGTAATGTAATCTATATGACTTTGTGAAATGAAAGTTGTGTTTTATGTGCAGTCTTTGTGCATTGCTCTGTTTGGCTCACCAATCAAGAATTTGTAGCGTAAGAGGAGATGCCTGCATTGTGTAAACACTCTGTGACCAGTAAAACTCACTTTCTTTAGTTTATCTTCTAGATTTTTCCTTAAAGGGTTACTCCACTTTTGTGGGGGGGGAAAAAAATAGCAAATAAAGGAAAAATAATATAGCGTATGCAGCACTGTCACCGCAGGAACTGCTGAGTAATATCTTGACGGGCTCCCCTGGTTACCACCAGCACACACTTACTCTTGGATAAAGTCCCTGGGTCCCTCCTTACTCCTGATGGCTTGGCACACAAATGAACAGTCTAGGGATGTTGTTTTTTTGATTGTTTGTGTTTGGGATAGGAGAAGGGAATAGTGGGATACTCCAACTGAACTATTCACATTAGTTGAGGACTTCTATCTTCAGAACTTTCTTGGTAATTAGGAAAAACCAGGTTGTTAATCCACACTGCCACAAATGTAGATAGGGTTAAGTCTCTTGCTCTCTTTACTCTCTGTCAAGATGACTTGCTGGACAAAAACTTCTCTTTGGGACACTCTCCCTAGCATCCCCTTTCCACTGACATCCATCCACTGACTATTCTAGGGGCAGGGGTGGCCCCCCTTAGGTCAGGCCCCTTGACACGCGTTTCTGTACTCACTGTACTGCAGAGACAGCTCCTCTGGACCTCCGGGTTCAGTTCCTCACTGTTACTTTTCAGGCCCTCAGGACGATTACCCTGAGGCCGCATGGCACCTCTACTATCCAGCCGAAAGACCTTGAGCACATGTGCTCCTGGCTTTTATACAGTATCCCAGCATTCCCCGAGGCACTTTTTCTCTGCCAAATAACCAGGGTTGTATCAAAAGCCTGTGCACTCATTCGTCAGGTTTCCTCCCACTGTTCAACATGCCTCCCTAATGGACCAGTGTGAAACACTCTGCAGACTGAATGAATTGCATCCTGAGCACATTGAGCAGACCTTACTAACAGAACCTGTTCTCTGGTAGGCAGAGAACAATCTAGATTTACCTGCAGCTTTTCTGGTAAGCAGACAGAGCTGAAACTATACTTTCTCACTAGAACCTACCTAGGAGGGTTCTACACATATACAATTGCGACACAAGTCATATTGTAATTGAATGTTATTCAAAATTACCTTTCCTTTTCAATCTGCAGTCTTTGTAATTTTCTGATACTGCAATATGGTTACCTGGAGTTGTTCTGTACACAGAATGTATACTGACCACACCCAAGAAATATAATTTCCTGCTTGTGTGATTGCCTCACCAATTTTCCCAATAGTCTGCACTAAGATACAAGTCAGATTTCTGGCATCCCCTGCAACAAAAATGTAATTTTTGGTTAGATACTCCCAATAGGAACACGTCTAAAGGGAAGCAGGCACAGCAGCTTTCCTCATTAGTGCCCTGCAGCTGCACAGCTGACTGATAATTAGAAAACCACTCCCATTAGACCCATTTGGCACAGATGAACAAACAGGGATTTCTTCAGAATAAGAAAAAGTAGGAATCTGCAACAAAGGTTGTTATAATCCTTGCAACGTACATAGATCACCCAGAAGGGAATGTTTTTTTTCTCAACAAAAGTGGAGTTAGGCTTGACATTTCCACTTGGGGTAGCCAGATTATAATCAATAAACTAACTGGAGGTGCTGCCCCTAGGGAGATCACAGATTACCTGATTTTTGCAAGAGAGACACAGCGACATGAGCTATGATCATTTGGATCTCAATGGCCATGTAAGGCTATTTGTATTTTACAAAATCCAATGGATGCAAAAAGTAAAGACCTTTTGAGATTTTTTTGTGTACGATCAATGTCTGGTGTTTGGGTATATATTATAAAGATTCACAATAATTCACATCTACACAGCGCCCAAGAAAACAGCCACAATACATCCCTTTACAATTAAAACAAATAACCACATGCTGCATTTGATGGATGATGGTATATTGGAAATCTCATTGCAAAGCCCAGATCAAAATGATTAGTTGCCTGTGCTCTGGCAAGGCAGGTTGCTATGGTTACCTAATTAACCAGTGGTCTTTTTTCAGCTATGTGTTTTCTTTCAAATGGGAATGTCAGCTGTGGCTATATATCCTCATATGCTGGGTATAGACGATATTCATTCAATGTGATATGTAAAATACATCATGGGGGTTAGAGTACATCTACATTATCCTGATTATCAATTATGCAATAAAGCTATTACTGGCAGATGCATTGCTGTAATCATTATTTGTTAGCATAGGGCACCACACAAACTGACAGTGTAATGAAGGATAAAGAACTTCATTATGGGGCCAGTTCAGCACAAAAAGGTGGTTCTGTTATGCTGAACCACCTTCTAGCTTTCAACATGAGAGCTGATGGTTGAATCTATGGCTGAATATATCAGTTTTGCATTGACTTATACCTTATCATTGTTGATTTCTTGACTGCCAGTACATGGTGGTGACGCGATTGCTAGCATAAAGAAGTATTTGGACAATGACCACTCAGCTAGTAATGAAATGGAGTTAGAGAAGACATCAACTGCCCACAGAGTACATGCTAAAAGAAAAAGAGCAAAGATGTCACTTATATTACCAGGCAGGTGTCAAATAATGGCATTCTACAATGGTCAGCTGACATCAAATTCACTGTTACTCTGCAAATGTTTTCACGTTGTCGTCCACAAAATGCCCCATTGTGTAATTGGTAAGCTTTGTTGTATAAGGGCACTGATCAAAGGGACGGTGTTTTAATTTTTTTTTACTATACAAAGAATGCAGCAGGAGGCATAGGGTTTCATTAGTAGGGATGGCTAAGATCATTTAGGAATGCTGTATATATAATACAGTCATGGCGAACCTTGGCACCCCAGATGTTTTGGAACTACATTTCCCATGATGCTCAACTACACTGCAGAGTGCACGAGCATGATGGGAGATGTAGTTCCAAAACATCTGGGGTGCCAAGGTTCGCCATCACTGGTATAGTATATGTGTTGCTTTTTGCTACTGATGGCTTAGTGTCAATGTATTTTAGTGCAGACATGCCAGCAGAACAATAAGTATTTAATATGGGGGGGGGGGGGCGGGCTCTGAATGTAGAATGAGGTTAAAGAGGAGTTCCAGCCTGTAAAAAAAAAAATTGAAAGTCTGCAGATACTGTAGCTGCTGACTTTTAATAAAGGAAACTTACCTGTCCAGGGATCCCACGATACCGGCAACCCAAGTCAATCCATCTATCGGCTCTGGGTGCAGGCACCGGCATCTTCACTAAGGAAAGCAAGAAGGGAAGCCTTGTGACTTCTCAGCCTGTTTCCTACTGCACATGCGCGAGTTGCGCTGCGCTTTCCAAATAATCCCGCTGTCTTCTGGGACCTGTGTGTCTCTTAGAAGGCAATGGGGGGAAGGAGGAGGGGCCAGAAATTTCATAGATCGCTGTACGATTGCGGCGATCTTCCCTGGAAGTGAGAGCAGGTACCTAGTTTTGACTGGTATCCACTCACCCCTGAAAAGTGCCAAATGTTGCAGTAAGGGGGAGGAAGCAAATAAGTGGAGCTTTCCCTTTTAGGTAGAGTTCCGCAGAAGGTACTAGTTCAGTAACCTTGAGCAGATATTCATTGAAAGGTTTGGGATTGGAGAGTTTATTTTGTTTTATGGTTACATTACAGGGGATAGTTAGGCATTCAGGCAAAACGTAATAGGTTGTGGTTATGTGTTTCAGTTTAGGCTTAGTTTTAATGTTTAATATTTACATTTTATGGGAAAAGTAAGAAGTTAGTTATTTATAGTCTGTTTTTTTTTTTTTTTTTTAAATTTATTTCAAAATAACAAAAATGTCATACTTACCTGCTCTGTTGCAGTTGGGTTTGCACAGAGCAGCTTAGATCCTCATCTTCTTTGGTACCTATTTGGCACTCCTGGCCCCTCCCTCCTACTGAGTGCCCCCACTGCAAACTGCTTGCTATGGGGGCACCCAAGCCGAGTCACTGCTCTGTGTGTCAATTCAGACATGGAGGAGTTGCCTGGCCCCACCCCCTCTCTCTTCTTACTGACTTTGATTGACAGCAGTGCTAGCCAATGGTGTTTCACTGCTGTCTCAGTCAATGAGAAGAGAGAGTCCCGGACAGCCGAGCCTCTCATGCAACATCGACTGATCTAGATGGACCTCAGGTAAGTATTAAGGGGGCTGAAAGGGGCTTCTGCACAAATGTTTTTTTTATCTTAATGCTTAGACTGCATTAGGCAAAAAAAACCTTCTGGCTTTACAACCACTTTAAAGTAGTTTTAAACCCTTACATATACCCAGTGAAGTGATTAGCCTCAGGTGATACACAGGGATGACAAAAAATCCTCCTACATTAGTTGTGCCTATTTATCTGCAGTCTTCTCTTCTCTACAGCCGTTCTAAGTCCAGAATTGAATTTAAAAAGTTTGACTGAGCTTTTAGAAAGCAGGTCAGGTAGCTGAAGTTACACTTGGCAGAGCTTAGTGACAGCTGATTGGTGTCAGGAAAACTTGTCAGAAGTGACTGGTGTAGATAAGAGGGAGGAGGCAGCAGAGAGTAATGACCCTACCTGCTCTGGACTAAGACAAGTACACATTATAGAAGGATATGCTTTGTTCATATTTTATGTCAGGGGTTTTCAACCAATTTAAGATATTATTTTAGGTGTTATGGTAAGTAAAAGGCTAAGTAGGGGAGGGTTGAATGTTAGAAGGGGTTTCAGTGTAAGTGATAGTGTAGAGCTTTGTAGAAGTTAGGGAAGCGTCAAGATTTGCACTTTTTCTCACAGAGAAATGCCTGAACAATCTGGTGCCCAAAATGAATGTACACTTCACATGTATGAAGTGACCTACAACACTGTACACCATAAGAACCATTTTTGTGAAACTGCAGGTCATAAAACTCTACACCTTCATATACAGTATTTCACTCAATAAAGCAAACTAACCTTCTCCTGTATGAAAAGATTATTATTTCAACTATGATAATTTATGAGTGTAATTTCATGTTAAGTAGACAAGGATTTCTATGTCTCTGTAGGGTGTAATATAATGAGTTCATAATAAGGTTCATAGGTCGGGCCATGCTGAGTTGTTTAATGGCCCACATTGATGAATACAGCAAGAGACCATGAATTGTATTGTTCATGCCGTTGTGGTGGCGTGATATGCTTTGACTGTTTGCAGTGTAAGTGAATTGTTTTGTACAGCTGTCATGTCATAGTTGTATAGACTCGAAGAGAACCATATTATGGTCATGTCTGGTGGTCAGGTTATGTTGATGGCGTGACTGTTTAGAGTGTTAAGGAATTAGGGAATTATAATATGGTTATTGACCGGTAGTAAAGTTGGAAGTTGTAGTGTTCTATGCCTGTACAGAGTGTAATAGAATTGCATTATTATCATGTTTACTAACCAGGCTCATATCCCCCTCATACATGGTCTCTCTGAAATCTGTATCCCTTATTCCCTTTATTTTTTCAAGCAGCAAACAATTGCCCATAAAAACCTTCACCGCCTTAATCCTTCCATTTTCTACTCTGCAACTGAGCACCTTCATGACAAAATCACATCCCTGTCCTGCCCTGACCTGGCCACTTCTGTCTACAACAGTTCACTCTCATCCACACTGGATTCACTTACCCCTCTCACTACAGGAAGTATCAGGCCCAGACCATTACAGCCTTGGCAGACTGAAGACACCAGAAATCCTAACGTATAACTAGAGGGAAGAGGGGTTAGAACACTTGTCAGTTTTTTTTTTTTTGCTTTCTGTGCCCCCGTTAAGGAGATCCACCCTCTCTATTTGTCCTTTTTACCATTATCATTGAAAATGAAAAAAAAATTCCACATTTTGGGATCTCCCCAGGAAAGTAATAGGGGACACTATTTCTTGTGACCTGGAGTCCCCAAGGAATTCCTTTAATTTGCAGGGATTTCCTGACACTTCTTGATTTGCAATGAAACGGGAAGTGAAGGGAAATCTCCACAATGAGACACAGATGGCAAAAAAAAAAAAAAAAATCTGACAGGTAAAAACACTTTATCCAAAATGAAAAAAAAAAAAAAGACCTAGTTGTGCACTGGAGCAATTGTGGCGTAAAACCAAATCCAGCAAGCATTCACCCTTTATAAATCTGCCTTCTTAAAATACAATTCCTCCCTCCATGCTGTTATCCAGTCCTCAATATCTCTTCTCTACTTTTAACTCTCTAATCTTCACCTCCACCCAGTAACTCACTCACTGCTCACGAGATTGCCAATCACTTCAAAAACAAGATTAATGCGAATTCGCAGGGGCATCTCCTCTACACAGATATCTAGCCCACTAAACTTTTCTCTTTTGACCTTGCTACTACCAAAGAGGTTGCTAAAGTTTTCTCAGAAGCCCACCTTACCACCCGTTCACTGAATCCATTCCATCACAACTGCTATGGCCACCCTATTTTTCTATCCTATGCTCCCTCACTCACATTTTCCATCTTTCCCTCCCTATTGGTACCTTCCCCTCCCCTCTAAAACATGCGCTGATCACCCCCATACCTAAAAAGCCCTCAATGGACCCCACCAGCCTGAATGACTTAAGATCCATCTCCTTGCTCCCATTTATCTTTAAACTTTTAGAATGCTTAGTCTACAACTGTCTAAGCTCCTACCTCACTGACAACAACCTTCTTGACCCCTTAGTCTGGATTTCGCTTACTATACTCCACTGAAACTGCCCTACTAAAACTCACTAATGATTTACTAACTGCTGTAATCCTGGACTCTGATCTGTCCTTTCTGTCCTAAATCCAATCACTGTCCAAATCTTGTAGACTTTACCTCCATAACATCTCAAAAATACTCCCCCTTTTTAACCATTGAAACTACTAAGCAATTTATTCACTCCCTTGTTATCTCTTGCCTTAACTATTGTACTGCCTCCTCATAGGCCTACCTTTTCTCAGGCTATTCCCTTTTCAGTCTGTCATAATTGCTGCTGCCAGACTCCTCCACCTTCCCAATCGTTCAGTGTCTCCGCCACCCCTCTCTGCCAACCCCTCCTCTGGCTTCCCATTTTCAACAAATAAAATTCAAAACATTACCAATAACCTACAAAGCCATTTACAACTTGCATTGAGCCTCATCACTAATCTTGCCTCAAAATATTACCCAGACCGTCCTCTCCACGCCTCCTATGGCTGGCCATATACTATACAATTTTCTTGTTCAACTTTCCTTTAGATTTACCAAACCCATGTAATGTAAGGTCAAACCTAAACACTTTCAACTTGCAATCAGGCAGGCCGGCCCTTGCACTATATAGTTTAAGGTAAATCTAAAGGAAATTGAATAAGAAAATTGTATAGTTTATGGCCAGCCTAAGACCTCCTGCTCTCTAGCTCCCTTGTCTCCTTCTCCGATGCTGGTCTCTAGGACTTCTCCAAAGCCTCTGCCATCCTCTGGAACTCCCTGCCCCAATCTGTCCAGCTATCTCCTACTCTATCCACTTTTAGGGGATCCCTGAAAACTCATCTCTTCAGGGAAGCCTATCTCGCCTTCAGCTAATAACCAAATCTTTTATTTCTCCAAACCGTTCATCCCACACAGTTATTACCTTTTGTTCCACCAGCTCCTCCTTATTAGATTGTAAGCTCCCAGGAGCAGGGCCCTCCTAACCCTCTGGTATTGAATTGTATTGTGGCTGTATTGTCTCCCTTTATATTGTAAAGCGTTGCGCAAACTGTAAGGACTATGTAAATCATGTATAATAAAATGTTAATCGGTATTCTATTCTGTCTACTAAGACTTACTCAACTCTTTATTTGTTCTACTTATATTGGGGAGGGGGTTAATTATCAGATGCTAGCAATGCTCTCTGGAGATTATAGTCCTACATGAATGTATCCTTTAAGAAATTTCCAATAAAATAGAAATTCTCCAACTACAGACTTTTCTTAGTGTGCCTTTAAGCAACCTTAACCGCTCACAATAATAAATGTTTTGGTGTCTCAGCTTTATCCTAATTTCTTTTTTCTAGCTTGTGTTTTATTTCTTTTTGTTTAAGTTGCTGCAGTCCATTCTGTTCAAGCAGTAAAATGTTATCCAGAAATGTGCATATGTCAAATATTCTGCTTTTCTGTTTGAATGCAGTGCAAACAAATCGTCTTATGAGTAGAACCCAAGCCCCCAACCCTTTATCTCTGCCAAGCTGTCTCTTTGAACAAGCTTTCTGTTGTGTCTTACTGTATGTGGTCTGTCTAACCTGCATAATGTTTCACTGTTTGTTCTCTTATTCAGTCTAGCTGTGAAGTTCTTCTCTTCACTTTTAATGTTGTTTCTTTCTGATTTACCTTTACTCTGTCTGTTTGTGATTTCAGTGGACTTCTCTGTGTCAAAAATCTACTTTTAGAAGCAGAAACTATTTAGGAGCCATGAAGGTACCCCCCTCATGTCACAGGAAGGTGTAGTGAGTGACAGACACTCACACATTCTGCATGTTTTCCGACAACTCATAAGCATCATTGTTTCCTTCTGACACATTTAAACAATCAGTTCATTTTATGGATTGTCCTACTACTAATAGGCCATCCACAACCTTTAGAAGACCATTTATGAAGCTGATCCAGGGTGAAAAATAAACCAATTTGTGTATCAGAGACTTCCCTCTTTCAATTGTCCTTTTTAATGTGTTATCAGTTTGTTTGTTTTTTTGTTTTTTGTCCTTTATCGTGGTTTGCAAGTTTACATTTTTGTTAGTATAGCTTCTTTTGTTCTTTGTTTTCCATCGCATTGGTCATTAATTGCATTAATATAGCACAGACACTATATGTGGAGCTTTACAGAGAGTATTGTGGACTTCACTCTTGTCCTTAAACCAGTGGGCATACAATATACACTGCTCAAAAAAATTAAAGGAACACTTTGAAAACACATCAGATCTCAATGGGGAAAAATATCATGCTGGATATCTATACTAATATGGACTTGGTAATGTGTTAGAAACAAAAGGATGCCACATTGTGTGATGAAAATGAAAATGATTAACCTACAGAGGGCTGAATTGAAAGGCATCCCGAAAATCAAAGTGAACAAATGATGTAGCAGGCTAGACCATTTTGCTGAAATTTCATTGCAGCAACTCAAAATGGTTCTCAGTATTTTGTATGGCCCCACATGCTTGTATGCATGTCTGACAACGTCGGAGCATGCTCTTACTGAGATGACAGATGGTGTCCTGGGGTATTTCCTCCCAGATTTGGATCAGGGCATCACTGATCTCCTGAACAGATTTGAGGTGCAACCTGGTGGCATCGGATGGACCAAAACATAATGTCCCAGAGGTTTTCTATTGGATTTAGGTCAGGCGAGCCTGGGGCCATTTAGTGGTATAAATTGCTTCATCCTCCAGGAACTGGCTGCATACTCTCATCACATGAGGCCGGGCATTGTTGTGCACCAGGAGGAACCCAGGACCCACTGCACCAGCATAGGGTCTGACAATGGGTCCAAAGATTTCATCCTGATACCCAGTGACAGTCAGGGTGCCATTATCTAGCCTGTAGAGGTCTGTGTGTCCCTCCATGGATATGCCTCTCCAGACCATCACTGATCCACCACCAAACCGGTCATGCTGAACAATGTTACAGCACCAAGTTGGGCATGAATGCATTTTAGTTGTTCCCTTAGTTGGACATGAATACTTTTTCAGTACTGGTATGGATTAGGCACAGTTGGTAAAAGTGTTTGTCAGTGAAGTCCCACCTTCAGTGAGCTTTTATTATACCTAAAAACTAATTTTGCAGATTCAAAAAAACAACACACAATCTAACATCAACCTGTTAAAGGAGGAGTGTGATGATTTTGGGCAGATCTGTTGTACCGGTTTAGAAAGTTTATACACTTTTTTAAAATATTTATTTTTTAGATTTGTTTAAACTCTGTATTTGACAGTTGAATAAAGGAGTATCCATGATTCTGTTTGTAGAAATGGTATATTCCATCCAAAGGTAAAACGTTACATGCATTTTTAAAATTGTTTTTTGCGCCGAAAATTTTAGTAAAGAAATTCAGAGCACTAAGTTGGACATGAATGCTTTTTATTTGTCCACTTATTTGGACATAAATATATTTTAAGCCCCAGTATGGATGAGCATTATATAAAGGAGTAGAATATGGTACAGGCAGCATAACGTTCTCCAGATGCTTTCACGTCTGTCACATGTGCTCAGGGTGACCCTGCTCTCATCTGTGAAAAGCACAGAGTGCCAGTGGCAGACCTGCCAATTCTGGTGTTCAATGGCAAATGCCAATCAAGCTCCACCATGCCGGGCAGTGAGAACAGGGCCCACTAGAGGACGTCGGGCCCTCAGGCCACTCTCATGAAGTCTCTTTCTGATTGGTCAGAGACATTCACACCAGTGGCCTGCTGAAGGTCATTTTGTAGGACTCTGGCAGTGCACATCCTGTTCCTTCTTGCAGATAGGAGTAGATACCGATCCTGCTGAGTTAAGGACCTTCGACAGCCCTGTCCAGCTCTTCTAGAGTAACTGCCAGTCTCCTGGAATATCCTCCATGCTCTTAAGACTGTGCTGTGAGACACAGCAAACCTTCTGGTAATGGCACGTATTAATGTGCCATCCTGGAGGAGTTGGACTGCTTATGCAATCTCTATAGGGTCCAGGTATCGCCTCATGCTACCAGTAGTGACACTAACCCTAGCCAAATGCAAAACTAGTGAAAAACAGTCAGAAAAGATGAGTAGGGGAAAAAAATGTCAGTGGCCTCCACCTGTAAAACTATTTCTGTTTTGGAGGTTGTCTCATTGTTGCCCATCTAGTGCACCAGTTAATTTAATTAACACCAAAGCAGTTGAAACTTATTCACAACCCTCAATGCTACTTACCTGACCAGATCAATTTCCCAGGAGTGTAATTGACTTGATGCTATATTAAGAAGTGTTCCTTTAATTTTTCTAAGCTGTGTAGTTCTCCTACCATTAACATGCATAAAATTTAGTAATAATCAATGTTAGAGAAAGAGCTGATATGTGTTTTAATTGTGAGCAGAAATTGAAGTAGCTAAAGGAAAGTCCTTCAAACATGGGATTTGTTACCAATGCATTTAAAGCGGAGTTCCAGCCTAACCGCACACTCACCTGTCCCACGGTCCAGCGATGCGCCGTCTTCTCCCTCTCTGCTCCGTGGCGCCGGCATCACTGATGTGGGCACCCGGCTGTGACAGTTTGCGGCTTCACAGCCGGGTACTCACTGCGCATGCGCGAGTTGCGCTATGCGTCGTGATTGGCCGGCAATCTTCTGGGAACTCTGACATGTCCCAGAAGATTGCAGGGAGGGAGGGAGAGAGGAGAACTTCCGCTCAGGGCGCCGCGGCGCTCCGAGCGGAAGTGGGAGCGGGTACATGTCAAAACTAGGTACCCGCTCCCCCCCCCCCCCCCCAAAAAAAATGACATGCCAAATGTGGCATGTCAGGGGGTTAGGACTATTTAAAGCGGAAGTTCAACTTTTGGGTGGAACCACTTTTGGGTCTTAGATTTTGGGGTGGGGGACAAGGGTTAGAAACCTCTGCCAAGAAGCTGGCCTTCTCCCCTTGACCTGGTTACAACCCACACAGTATTTTGAGTTGTCTATAGAACAGAAATAGAGGGGAAATATTCCAATTGGGACGCTGTTTCCAGTTTATCGGATAAGGTTTCCCTCACTTTAGAGAATTTTTCTACGTTTGTTTTCGGGAGCAGTACAGCTACATTTGTTTCAATCCCACTCTCACCTGTCACAATCTCAGCTGCGTGGTCTAATCTGCACCACACAGCCTCTTGTCAAAATGCTCTCCATGCAGCCTGAACATTCAGTCTCCACCACTATATAGACTGTCCATTGGGGATTGGGCTCAGTTCTACTTTAATATGATTAAGCAATGTATTTGTATGTAAGTTCATTTTAACACTAAACACTTTTAAGGAAATACGGTAGATCAAAGTTGTTTAAAATAATTAACTGTAGCTTTCCAGGCTTACTGGGAAGGTTTGATTATTGGACTTAAGAATAGGTTGGGATAAGGGGAAATCAGTGCAGTGTAATGTATTTTCTGTGTAATTACCTTTTCGTACATTTCTACTCAACTATGATCTTAACTTTTCTAGCTTTCGGGTCCTGATAACTCCGGGGTTTAGCATATATCCGTTTAAAACAGGGGTGTTTGCTACCAGGATCCCTTTTTAAAAACGGAACATTACAGCCAAAGTTAAAACGTCACATTCGTTTTTGACATTGATTTCTGCACCTGAAATTTTAGTACAGAAATTTACAGCACCAAGTTGGACATGAATGCATTTTAGTTGTTCACTTAGTTGGACATGAATACTTTTTCAGTACTGGTATGGATTAGGCACAGATGCTAAACCTTCAGTGAGCATTTATCATACCTAAAAACTATTTTTGCAGATTCAAAAAACACACAATCTAACACCTACCTGTTAAAGGAGGAGTGTGATGACTTTTGGTCAGATCTATTGTACCTGTTAAGAAAGTTTATACACTTTTTTTAAATATTTTTTTATAATTGTTTTAACTCTGTATTTGACAATTCTGTTTGCAGAAATTGTACATTCCATCCAAAGGTAAAATATTACATTTGTTTTTAAAATTGATTTCTGCACCTAAAATTTTAGTAGAGAAATTCAGAACACTAAGTTGGAAATGAATGCATTTTAGTTGTCCACTTATTTGGACATAAATATATTTTAAGCCCCAGTATGGACAAGCATTAAATAAAGGAGTATCCATGACTTTTTGCAGAGCCTCCTTGGCTTTCAAATAAAAATGCATGGTACTACCTGCATGCTTGTTGTCTGTGTATAACTGGCTAATGTAGGTGGTTCCAATCACTGATGGAAGAGAGAGTGGCCCTGCATAGTCCTTCTGCTGTGTTTGTACTTGGATCTCCTCTGAGTTTCAGAAATGTATAAATAAAGACAAAAATCTAGCCCTGAACAGAAAATGTATAAAAAAAAAAAAAAAACTCTATGGGGCCCATTTGTAAATGTTTAACGTAGGGCAAATGGGGCCCTGAAGCCCATGCTGCCTGAACATTGGGGGCCGCCCTGCGCCCATTGATGCCACTTTCTGTGGAGCAACCAGATACATTGCAGCAGTAGTAGTCCACATAGAGCAGAGGAGGGGGCGGGGCTGGAAGCACCATTGACTCTCAGACCCCACCCCATGCAGTCTGTTTTGTCGGGAGAAGGCCACGACTGCAGGTGCAGCTAGGTAATGGGTTCACAGTGGGAGTAGCAGTGCTAAGATTCCCACGGCACGGATCGGATGTGCAGTTAGTTGGCTGGCAGGTAGGTCCTTCTCCCTAATTCAGTGTCCCAATAAACTGTCTGTCTGTGGATTGTCTGATGAGGCTGCACTGATGGACACTGATAGGCTGCATTTATGAGGCTGTATTGATGAGCTCAGATGAGGCTGCACTGATGAGCACCAATGAAGCGGCACTGATGGGCACCGATGAGGCTGCACTGATGGACACCAATAGGCTGCACTGATGGGCACTGGTAGGCTGCACTGATGGACACTGAGGCTGCACTGATGAGGCTGAACTAATGAGAGTGCACTAATGGCTACTGATGGGGCTGCACTGATTGGGCACTAATGAGGCTGCAGTGATGATGCTGCATTGATGAGCACTGATTAGGCTGCACTGATGGACACCAATGAGGCTGCACTGATGGACACTGATAAAGCTGCATTGATAAGCACTGAGGAGGCTACACTGATGGCCACTAATGAGGCTGCACTGATGAGTCTACACCAATAAGTATACACTGATGGGGACTGCTGGGGCTCTACAGATGAGACTGCACTGTTAGGATTGCACTGATGGACACTGGTGAGGCTGGACTGATAGGGCTGCAGTGCTAAGATGGCATTGATGAGCACTGATAGGACTGAGGAAAGGAAATGACGATAACTGACATTTGCTTACATGTGATCAGCTGTGACGCTGCTGATCACACTGTAAAGGGCCAACGTCGTGTCTACTGGACGCAGCTCACCACTGATCATCGTGATGCATGCCAAGAATAGGGGGGAAGTCATATGATGTCTTCCGAGAACGAGTGTGCTCCTGCCTGCCTGTCATTGTACCATAGGCCGGGCAGGAACCAGTTAAATGTTGCTGTTTGCAACAGGTCAAAATGTGGGAGCATCCAAATGGCATGCAAAATATTCCTATCTATTGTCATGTGGATGTCCAAGCCTCGTTTTATCCTATAGCTTAAAGTGGCTGTAAAGGGTGAAGATTTTTTACCTTCATGCATTCTATGTAAGTACTTGTAAGCAGTAACTCCAGGTCATACTTAAACTGTGCTAAACAGTTGCCATCACAATAATGTTTTGGTTGCTAAGCAAAAAAAAAAAATGCCGTGGCTTACTGTAGACACATATAATATATACACTGCTCAAAAAAATAAACAAGGAACACTTTTTAATCGGAGTACAGCAACAAGTAAATTTAACTCCTGGGATATTGATCTGGTCAGTTAAGTAGCAGAGGGCTTTTTTAATTAGTTTCAGCTGCTTTGGTGCTAATGAAATTAACATGAGGTGCACTAGATGGGCAACAATGAAACAACCTCCAAAATAGGAATGGTTTTACAGGTGGAGGCCACTGACATTTTTTTTCCCTACTCACCTTTTTGACTGTTTTCACTAGTTTTGCATTTGGCTAGGGTTAGTGTCACTACTGGTAGCATGAGGAGATACCTGGACCCTATAGAGGTTGCACAGGCAGCCCAAATCCTCCAGGAGGGCACATCAATACGTGCCATTGCTAGAAGGTTTACTGAGTCTCCCAACACAGTCTCAGGACCATGGAGGAGATTCCAGGAGACAGGCAGTTACTCTAGGAGAGCTTGACAGGGCCGTAGAAGGTACTTAACCCATCAGCAGGTCTGGTATCTGCTCACTTGTGCAAGGAGGAACAGGATGAGCACTGCCAGAGCCCTACAAAATGACCCCCAGCAGGCCACTGGTGTCAATATCTCTGACCAAACACTCAGAAACAGACTCCATGAGGGTGGCCTGAGGGCCCAATGTCCTCTAGTGCTCACTGCCTGGCACTATGGAGTTTGATTGGCATTTGCCATTGACCACCAAAATTGGCATGTCTGCCACTGGCGCCTTGTGCTTTTAACAGATGGGAGCAAGTTCACCCTGAGTACATGGGACATACGTGAAAGGGTCTGGAAAAGGCGTGGAAAATGTTATGCTGCCTGTAACATCGTTCAGCATGACCGATTTGGTGGTGGGTCAGTGATAGTCTGGGAAGGCACATTAATGGAGGGACGCACAGACCTCTACAGGCTAGACCATGGCCCCCTGACTGCCATTAGATATCGAGATAAAATCCTTGAACCCATTGTCCGACGCTGAGCTGGTGCAGTGAGTACTGGGTTCCTCCTGGTGCACAACAATGCCCGGCCTCGTGGTGAGAGTATGCAGACAGTTCCTGGAGGATGACAGAATTG
Organism: Pelophylax lessonae; assembly: GCF_965119305.1. Lineage (NCBI taxonomy): Eukaryota > Metazoa > Chordata > Amphibia > Anura > Ranidae > Pelophylax > Pelophylax lessonae. The sequence goes on along the minus strand of NC_138779.1, from coordinate 79,017,536 downwards.
ATACCATCGAATAACCACACTCGCCTGACCTAAATCAAATATCTCTGGGACATTATGTTTCGGTCCATCCAACACCGCCAGGTTGCACCTCAGTCTGTTCAGGAGCTCAGTGATGCCCTGGTCCAGATCTGGGAGGAAATGTCTAAGGACACCATCCGTCATCCCATTAGGAGCATGCTCTAATGTTGTCAGGTATGCATACAAGCATGTACACGCATGTGGGGGCCATACAAACTACTAAGTACTATTTTGAGTTGCTGCCATGACATTTCAGCAAAATTGACTAGCCTGCTGCATCATTTTTTCACTTTGATTTTCGGGGGTGTCTTTGAATTCAGCTCTCTGTAAGTTGATCATTTTCATTTCCATCAAACGATGTGACATTCTTTCCTTCCTAAAACATTACCCAGTCCATTTCAGTATAGATATCCAGCAGTATATTTCTCCCTGTTGAGATCTGTGTTTTCAAAGTGTTCCTTTAATTTTTTTTTAGATATATAGCACATATTTACACACCATATATAAAACTAAACTTGCAAGATGCCATTTCTTACTAGCAAGTTAGGATTAACGAAATTTTTTTATTAGGTCTTTTAAAATCAACATTGTTTTTTGTCCAAGTAATTTGTTTTTCTCTGTTTTTTCATTGTTGTCCTCTAAATCCCTAAATGTAGCAATGCTAATTTCTTCGTCAATCTGTTATGGTCACCTGACCAAAAATTTTCTTAAAATCCTCTGTGGTTTCCATTTTATTAAAAATCAAGGCATGTAAACGTGTCAGTCTATTTGAAATGAGCCATTCTGGATCGCCTTCTAAATGGTTCTTGGTTTTCCTTTAACAAAGTAATATTGCATTTGATCTGGGTTGCCAATTAATGTCTAACTGAATACTTTTCTTTTAGATTTTTTTGTTTGTTTTATTATAATTGCACATAGGAAATGCACTGTTAACAGCAGCACTTCATCGTCATACTCAATAACCCACAAATTCATATCATAGGTGAAACGTTTCTTTCACAGTGCTGTGTGAATGCATCCGATGTGTTGTTTCTTTGTTCAAGAATGTTTGCATTCGAGTTAATCTGTATACTTGCCAACTTCTACATTCCGCTGATAATTTGGTTTGCATTGTTTTATGTATCTTTTTATAGATCTGTGTTGTCAAATTATATAGCCTGCAAATTCCCAGGAGGCTCCCCCTTCATACATTTTTCATTGTAAAAATTCAAACAAAGCTATTTAGAGCGTTGATGGTGTTAGGTCCCAGAAGAGCAATTAATTGGCATGCAGCTTGCTGATTTGAATGTATTTCACAGTTCATTTAACAGAGTGACCCATTAGAAACCTCCTGAAAGAAGGCTATTCCAAAAAAAAAAAAAAAAATCCATGTCACAAACTTTTGGGGCAAGGATAATCCTGGAGCCTGAACACTCAAGTCATTTCTGTGGGAAATACAATATTTTAAGACAAGGCACCGATTTATATTTCCCAATGCTTGTACGGGTTCTAGAAGTATTCCATTCTGCTGTTTCTCTTGTTACTATGCAACCATTTCACATCTGTTATAGACAGCAGTGCTTAATGTTCTGAAAAGCAGCAAGTTACATCTTAAGGTGTGTGGACTGAAATCTGGCCTGTCGTAGCTCACTGTTTTTGTAGGTTCAGGGTTGGGTGGTCATCCTTATCCTGGCTGACATGGAATACAGGAGGAAGTTCAGACTTTTTTTCAGATTTCACTGGCTGCATGCTTTATTCAGACCAGTGACTCACTAAGTACTGTAGCCAGGTTTAGGAGGACAGCCTTGGAACTTGTATCTTAAAAAGCAAGGCAAGAGCATCAGCTTCCACTGGAGTTAATTAGCATTTTATAAAGTGCATTGAGGACGAAATGATAGGTTTTATTTATTAACGAATAAAATGGAACTAAAACAAATACAATACAATATGCATGTCTCACATTTCATGTACAAATGTACTGTATATAGAGAAACATACATTGTATTTAAGTTAAGTTTGTACCCCACATATATTGGTACCTATAGCATCATGCAAATAAAACAGAGCATTACCTGTAGAGTGTGGGCAGTTTATAGTAGTTAGGGGACTTTAGAATGAGCATTAATGGGGTCTAAAGCTTGTCAGGGACATTTTCACTTAGGGGTGTACTCACTTTTGTTGGCAGCAGTTTAGACATTAATGGCTGTGTGTTGAGTCATTTTGAGGGGACAGCAAATTTGCACTGTTATACAAGCTGTACACTCACTACTTTACATTGTAGCAAAGTGTCATTTCTTCAGTGTTGTCACATGAAGAGATAGAATAAAATATTTACAAAAATGTAAAGGGTGTACTCACTTTGGTGAGATACTGTATTCGAGATCCAGCAGGCCAAGAGGGAATTAGGGAAGTATGGGGAAAGTATGTGTCAATGGGGAAGAAGGGTGGGCTTTTAAGAGAACCTGTTATTTTGCCTGAATGAGCAGGTTCACGTTATATGGTTGTACAGGAAATTGAACAAAGACAGGAAATGCATTCTGTTTCTAAATTAAATTGAGTGCCATGTCTAATATTATTGGTTTCAAGCAACTGGTAAGATAGGCTATGGCTTTTAGTTTTTGGCATCTTCAGGTCCTCAGACTATCACTGGCTGCATACATTCCAAAGCAAAGAAAGCAGCTGCCTTTGGCCAAATTTGGCAAACATGGCCTGTTTTCAATTCCTGTATGTACAGTACCACATCAACCATATGTCGTATTCTGTAAGTATGACCTTTGTTATCTGTATGGAGAGTGTTTATCAACCATCTAAACATTTATCTTGCTAGCAGCAATCTGGATACCTCAGTAAAACTAGAACATCTAGTTATTTTTTAATTTAACATTTTTTAAATATTTACTGTGTTTAACTTTTGTACGTTCCTCACAGAATTCATACCTGCAAGGCTGACGTCCTGCCCTTATCTTTCTTTATTGTGCCTTTCCACACTCAAAACTGACCTAAATACAATGACCCTGCGTATTGGGATCATCTCAGCATTACTATGATGGTCAAGAGATACACACACTTTTTTTTTGATACTGTCTTTGTTGCCAGTAGGAGCCAGTCATATTATCTTTATTATTACACTTCCATTCATCCATTTCAAGCAGGAATATTGAGGGCAAAAACCATAGTTATTTCTTTTTATACACTGATACATAGGGTTTTTATATTGCAACTTCAGTTAAAAAAAAATAGCAATAAGGCAATAATAGACTACCTCCCCAACAAATAACATGAGTGCCTTGGTAATAAAAGAAGTGCTCACTCGGCCTGCCTCAATAAAAGTGAACAACCCCAAGCGCTTTAGGACAACCCAACTGCCAATCCCCGTGCTGCTACCTAAAATATAAATATATAAAAACGGCGACAAAGCAATATGTAAAAACATACAAATGTGACCAGTAGCGCAAAAAGTAGTAATGACCTCACACTACCACAAGGATAAATAGTCCTTCTATTCAACAGTAACACATGAGATCACTTAGGTAGACAAACAGCTATAAAAAGTCCATCATAACAGAATGTCCATCCATAAAAGTGCATCCACACATGTGAATCTTGATGGTATGTAGATTTAATCAGTGGATGTAACGGGTCATCTCTTGACACCACCACCGTGAAAGCAAGGGGGAGTAGTTCACACTCACCGAAAGTAATGGCTTAGCCACTCTCGTGGATAAGCGAAAACACCAAATGTCAGCAATTGTCCACCATAGATAATCACAAAACCTTGTCAGGATGAGGGAGGATCAGTGTACTCCGTACCATGTGGGAAAAACAAAGCACAAAGCCCCACTAGTGCAATATTGTTTAAGCACTTTATTATTGCATCCACTTAAACAAAAGAAAGCCACTCACATTTTAACATAATCATAACAGGATATAAAATCCCATGGAGGATATACTGCACCGTTTGGGGACATTTCCCAGGCTCCACGCCGTGGTCCGTGCTCCTTCCGGGTCTGTTATCACTCCTAGCAGTATTACTGTGTGATAGGTAGGTTGGTTGACGCCGACAGGTCACGCCTCGACTAGTTTCGTCTTACCGACTTAATCATAGGGGGCTTGTGAGTGTGAGTGGCTTTCTTTTGTTTAAGTGGATGCAATAATAAAGTGTTTAAACAATATTGCACTCGTGGGGCTTTGTGCTTTGTGCTTTGTTTTTCCCACATGGTACGGAGTACACTGATCCTCCCTCATCCTGACGAGGTTTTGGGATTATCTATGGTGGACAATTGCTGACATTTGGTGTTTTCGCTTATCCATGAGAGTGGCTAAGCCATTACTGTCGGTGAGTGTGACCTACTCCCCCTTGCTTTCACGGTGGTGGTGATAAGAGGTGACCCGTTACATCCACTGATTAAATCTACATCCCATCAAGATTCACATGTGTGGATGGACATTCTGTTGTTATGATGGACTTTTTATAGCTGTTTGTCTACCTAAGTGATCTCATGTGTTACTGTTGAATAGAAGGACTATTTATCCTTGTGGTAGTGTGAGGTCATTACTACTTTTTGCGCTACTGGTCACATTTGTACGTTTTTACATATTTCTTTGTCGTCGTTTTTATATATGAGTGCCTTGGTGTCAGTGCCTGGGTGCTTGGTGTTCATAGCCAATAGCATTACTGCTTTCACACATGGTTTTAGCTTGTGCCTTCATCCCAAAGACCCAGGTCTGCTACACACTGGGCATTATTCTGCATGAGCCAGCATGAAGAAGAACTTATGCCCAGCCCAAAACTACTGATAGCATCGGTAAACACTGGGCTATGTTTATGCGACCGGGTTGCCTTTTTAGTTCTCCTGTGTTTTTGGAAGAAGGCCTCTGTCGTTTCCTAAAATTCTAAAGAATTAGTATGTCTTTCTGTGCTATCAGGTAGAGGGCAGTGATGTCACAAGGCATCACAAGCAATCAGATATTAGTTTTTATTGAGTTAGTATAGGCAACCAATTAAAATCTGAGGTCTGAAAAACAGAATAAACATAAAATTTTATGTCCGATTGCTGTTATTCACAACACCTTTAAGACTTTGACTTCACATTGCCAAATAATTGCAATTGTGGTTGTTAATAAGTTATTAGAAAAGCTAATGGAAACCAAACAAATCTTATTCTACACCCATCTATAGCTGATGCAAATAGGAAAGATGATTAGTTACTTTGATTTTCGCATGTATTTGCCTTATGAAATAAGCTTTAATGTCTTCCCTGTTCCGTATGTTCCAGCTCCTTTGCCCCTCATTTTCAGTTTCCATAAATGTCTCCCCAATATGTCTTAATTTAGATAGCTGCTCTATACTGCACGCTGCCGGAATGAATGATGATGATGATATACCTTATTTCTTCATTATTATACAAAGGGAATCAATGGCAATATTAAGCCTAGAGAAACCAGGCACAGCAAAATGTTACTATTAATAATTCATGAGGCATTGAGGACATATATTTTTTATAGGCAAAAAGATGTCGGGGGTCGTAAAATGCTTTTCGGCAGATTGTGCCGCTGAAGTTGGCAAGTATACATGGAATGCTGTGACAATGCCAGCATAACATTCTTCATGATCTTGGTTCACTAAGGAGAATGTAATGATTATGTCTCATGATCTGCACTCATAAACTCACTTACAGTACAACTTGTGATCTGCTGATGTCTTGCTTCAGCCAACGACAGTCTAACCAGCTCTGTGTTCTAAGAATTCTTAAGCTTATATGCGTGCTTGACACAATTTGCACTGTATCTATATTCTGCCATTGTTGTGCTGTTGGTTTCTGTGTTAATTGTGCTTTTTCTGTTTAGATTAATATATGTCATGGGATTGAAATGTGATGAGGAAACAACTAAACCCTTGTAATCCTTCAAGAGCAACTGTTTTTTTTTCTTTTTTTTTTTTTTTAACTCATTGACCTTTTTATTATATCTATGGATAGCAAACAGCTTTTAAAATAACATCTTACCTCTGGCTTTTTAGTCCCCCTAACTTGAAAGCTCTCATCACAGATCCATTGGATTGCGTTGTTTCTGGTCAGCCTGTCTGTGTCTATACAGTAGGTATGGACTAAGAATGAGGATTGTTACTGTTCCACTTACCTCAATGTCTTCTATGGCAGGAATCATAAATGTTAATTTCTGTGCTGCACTGTTCTCATGTATGCACTGCAGATCACAAACTGTTAGAAGCTGATAGCTCCTGAACAGGTTCTCATTAGAAGTGGGTACATGTCTCCAGAACAAGGAAGCCATCGGAAACCCTTGCAGATGTACACTCTGCTTTAACTGTTGACTATTTGAAAATACATGGGATAATGTATGGTCAGGTCTTGGCTTTACTTGTACAGGGGCTGCATGTTTATAGTAATTTGGGCTCTCTAGTGGTCACATGAGTTCAGTGCTGCAAAGAAATCCTCATTTTTGGATGCCGGTATTGAAAATATATACCAAACAGGTATTCAGAACATGTCTTCTTTTCTTCTTGGTCTTTGACTGCAGTTACAATGCAGAAATAATATAAATACTATAATGTTTTCAGTGTTTGGATCTACAATGGCAGCTTTCAATAGTTTGTTAAAAAGGCAGAGGTAAAAGCATAGATAAAAAAAATAACGTTTTTGAATTGGCTATCCTTAATTAATACTGAAAGTTGTGAATTTAAATAAATTATTTATTTTGAAACTATTTCCAGGTGTATACGTTTCTAGTGCACATTAGGGGAAATAAAGATTGTAAATGGTTGCTATAGGCAATATTTCATTTATCCCTGGATATTAAGACATTTTGTACATACTTCAAATGTGTATGATGGCAGGCAGCAAAAATTCAGGAGGGAAAGGCTTTTAATCCATTTTGAGGAGAGGTTACAATGTGGCTGCATGGCCTGTTACACTACATACATCTCTGCTTTATAGTAACTTCAAGCCAAAGATGTTTGGGGCAAATAAATAAAAGCCCAACTCCAGACAAAATATGACCACCCCTCCCCCTCCATCATGCATGGTTTTTTTTTCCCCTTACCTTGTTAAGGTACTGTATATTCATCTAAATATACCTTCTGAGTTCTTCACTGGAGCCACTTCCAGGTGCAGGGACTGCCACTTCACTCCTTGCAGATGTGCCCACATTGGCTGGTCCCTGGCAGACCCCTTACCCTGCTATTACTCTTCTACTGGATCTTAAGAATATCCGGCCACTGAACAGCCAATAGGAAGTGTCCACGTCACATAGGAAAGTGACATGGACACTCGAAAGAGGACCACTCCTTATGTACACTGAAGAAAAGACTCTGGGATGGAGAATCACATAACTGTGGTTTTAGGTAAGTAAATTAGGTATTTCGTTTTTTTTTTTTTTTATGCCAGCCATTAGTTTAAGGCAGTGGGAGGAGGGTTATTGTTTTAACGTTTAAAATGTCTAAACTGTAACTTTAGGCTAATAATATATTTAAAAGGTTCTTGTTATAATTTCTAGTTATAATTAGAATTCATGATTGGAGCCTCACTTCCTATTGCCCCCAAATAATTTGTTAGGTGCCAGTTCTTTTTAGATGACCTAACTGTTGGTTCCTAAGCATTTGCAACTACAAGTTTTGTCACCTCTCTAGAAAAGAAGCCTGCCCTTTTCTACTTACTGGATGATTACAGTTTGTCTTCCTATCTTTAACCTACTTATACACTAGGCATGTTCCTTTGGGTTCTCCTGGAACTTTTGTAATGCAGACAGCCTAAATCCTTAAGCCTAAACCCTAAGAAATTACACAACATGAACAAACAATACACATTTTGTTGATAAGCTTTGATATACCTCTTCCAGAAGACTATAATAGTTGACTAGCTATGATACACCACCTTGTCTATAATATTTTAGACTTCAATGCGCTTGCTCATTCAGTAAGTTTTTAGGAGCTTTGTGGACCTTGGACATAGTTTGCCGTCTAGGAAAAATACACTAAATAAAAAAAATTGTTAAAACAGAAAAACACTGTGGACAAAATTTGATTTGCTTTCTTTACATAATTTTATAGTTTTAATGTCATATCATAAACATATTGTATTATTTGGTGTCACCTTTTTCTTATAGCTGTGCAATGTGTTTTTGTTTTTTATAATTTTGGTTCCAGTTTTATTTGTTGACCAAAAATGTTCACCTACATGTGGCGGAAACATGAACATCCTCATGCTCATTTCATGTTGTGCAAGCAATTCCTAATTATTTTTTTTTCCTCTGGCTGCTTTTCATTCAGGTCAAACAGGCCGTGGGATTAAAAGGACTGTTTCTGAGAAATCCAAAGCAAGCATCTCTGGACAGTCATGCTGCTGGGCAGCTTCATCGGAAACATTCCATTAGTAGTCACATATTGAGAAGAACCGCCAGTGCTCCAACTAAAGGCCAGCAAAAACACAAAAAGGGCTTTCCAGAAATTGCCATTGATTCCAAAGACAACAGCTCAGAAGGGGCTAGCGAAGATAGAGAGACGGATGATTCCTCTATGCCCCGCTTTGATAAAGAGGCTGAAAGTACTTCTCCGATTCTACCATCTAGGGACGGTACTCCCACGGAAATGCACAGCAAGGGTTTGAAAGGTAAGAGTTGTAGCTCTGGTAAAAGCAAAGGCCATGTTCGTATCTCTAGGGGAACGACATTCAGCGAATCATTTCGGAGATCTGAAAGAGTCCCCCATCATGACAGCCCTTCTCATAAAATGGGTGTGTTCGCACGTTGCTCAATGAATGGTTCAGGTAGGATCGGAATGGCCACCAACTGTATGAAATGCATGATTGGCTCTAAAGAGAGCCCAGATCTAGACTGTAAGTGGAATGATAATACAGGCACCAAGCCTATTATACATGACATTAAAGCTCGAGAACATTATAGCAATGTGCAAGAAGAAAGGTTAGAATTGAAATATTATGGTATTACAGATCAGCCAAGGCGGCAACAGACAGACTTATTATCCCTCAGTGACCATGGGAATGCCAATGATCCACCCCGAAACTCACAGTCTATTGTTATTCCGGGAAAGAAAAATGGAGACTCTAAATGTGCTGGGATAAAAAGTAATCCTAGACAGAGATGGCAATGCCAAACAGGTGGCAGGTATGGAAGTACTGTAAATTTGGTACCTGTTGGCAGTGGTTCAGTTTCCTCTAGCTCCAGCAGCCTAGAGAGTATTGGAAGTCCTGAACAGTCTATGGGCTGGCATGAAAATTCTCGAAGGCAAATGGGCACCCTTCAAAGGGAAATGAATGCCTTGTTCGTCCAAAAGTTGGAGGAAATTCGAAGTAAATCCCCTATATTCTTTACTGGTAAGATACATATTGTGTCCCGCTATAACCTTTGTAGAACATCAGTCACAACATAGAATTCTCTTAGTTTCCTCATTCAGTGTTGTGGTTTTAGTCTGCAGACATTAGTTCCATGAGTCTAGTCACAACATTGTTGTAATGTACATTTTCGATGTCTTTGCTGTTTGTGTGTATGTTGCTTATATGTCACGTGATGTTCTTTTTCCAGTTAGAGTATTTAATTTATTTGAATACAGTAACTATTCTAGGTTTATATAACCCAGTATCAATAAAATTAAATGGGTAATTTGATGAAAGATTGCCTTATACTCATGTTTCGCATCTAACTGTACAAAAAAGTGGCAACCACCCCAACCCATAACCGACCCAGCAGCAAGGTGCACATGGAAGGACAATGCACAGCACAAACAGACAAAAGACCTCCCAACACACCCACCAGCTAGCCTGCAAAACAACCAAACCGGCCACCGGCCCAACAGTCCGAGCAAAAAACAGGGCTCCAACCACAAACACCTGCAAATACATGCACAAGCCACAGCGCCTATGCCCATGGGACCCCCCCACACACACACACACACTGCACCCCAAACTCCAAATCTCAAGAGCCCTCACAGAAGGAGCATACACAAGGGTTGATCAGGGGCAAGGATACCCGAAGGAGTCATTCCCCCCCCCCCCCCCCCAAAGGCACAGGGACACACGCGAGGCCCAGCAAGAGCACAATGGCAGCGAGAGCACTCGGTACGCCCCTGCACCCAATCCACCCAACTTCACAAAAAAGTGGCAACTACCCCAACCCCACACACGCGGAAGGGCAATTCACACCGCAAGTAGACAAAAGACCTCCCAGCACACCCACCAGCCAGCCCGCAAAACAACCAATCCAGGCCCCACCCAACAGTCCACTCCAAAACAGAGGGCTCTGTTTGCACACATCTAAGCAAGCCACAGCCCATATGACAAAGGACCCCTACATACACTGCGGTTCCAACTTCCAACTCCAAACCCCTAGAGTCTCCACAATAGGAGCACACACAAGAATGGCTAGACTAAGGCATGTATGCTTTAAACATTAGTCATTAATGGGGTGCCAGTAGACACTGAGGACAGATGGATCTATAAGTTATCTAACTCCCCTCTGGCACCTACCTGGTTTTGCCAGTACTTTCCTAAAAAAAAAAGTCCGCTTGGATTGACCTGCTATAGTTTCATGTGCAACTCTCTTGGTAGGCAGAAGCAGTGCATGAGTGACTAGGAGCTTCCGTCCCTTCTTCTTAGACATTTTTAAACAAACAGGAAAGTTACAGTAAGCACTTCTAACACTTTTTTCACCACTTGGAGAGGCCCTAAAAACCCGATCCTCCATTAAAAATCATATGCTAGATCAGGGGCAAGATCAAGTCTTTTAAGTCCATGTGCCTATCAAAGAAAAACAAATAACATCCATAGGATGAAATTAGTTACTATTGGTTACAATGCCTTTTTTGCACAGTTTTTACCAGTTTTTGTATGCATCCCTCTTTCTGATTTTACTCTTAAACTTACAAATACTCTGGCTGGAGGACATTACTCTGTGATGTAGCAGTAACTGTTTGTTGTATGGACTATATGTTCAAATTAAAGTTCCTGGATTCCTTTCCTCACTAACTACTGTCATGTGTTCTGCCTTTTCACTTGTATTTTCCTCAACTCTCTAGTAAAAGACTGAAAGGACAAGCCAGATAAGGTAACAAACTGTTACTGGGTTACAAGCCATGTGTAATATGGCCTTTTGTGTGATGTTTAGCCAATACCTCTTAAATATCTAAATAACCAGGAAAAAATAAACTTCAACATGAAGATCAAAAATCAGCAAGACATTAATATTTCAATATCTATAATCCAGGACATCTTTGAAGTGAACCTGGTCACCGATTTTAAACCTTGAAAGAGCTGACAACACTAGGTGCCAGCTATTACTTCTATTGGTTAGAAAACCTTTCAGTTCTGTTGTACTTTGATTGGGGTCCTTACTTCTGGTCTAGGTTCCACTTGCTTTCTAATACTGTACTCTGTCCAATAAGACTGTCCTTTAAAGAGACCTTTGTGACCTGGCTTATTCAAGGCAAAGTTACAGTGCATGAGCAAAGTCCACCCCAACCATTGTATTCTCGCCTCTCCAGCACTCCTCTGACTTGCCTTCCTATGTCATAACTGCTACTAAATTATCCAATGTTGTCTGATGTCTGCGCTTTGGGGAAGCAGTGAAATTACCTCCTCCGTTATGTGATATTGCTTGGCTCTAGTACACACTGCATCATGGGAGGAGGTCACATGGCCAGCCTGCCTAGGAGCATCATTTATTTTGCAGTGGTGGCTATAATTAAAAGTGCAGTGGGGTGGGGGGGGGGCTGTAGAGGTGAGTAAAAGATAGTGGGGGATTGGCTTGGAAGTAGGACAAGGCTAAGGCCCTGAAGTCAGGGAAGTCAGACCCCTAGTAACAGATGGAACTAAATAAAGAGGCCCCACAAAAGAGGCTTTTCTGGGTACTAAAGCCAATAGCAGACAAGAAATGTTGTTTTAAATGTTTAAAATGGGGATGGGTATGTTTTAGGTTTTAGCAAAGATTAAACCAATGTATGGCGCCTATTATGAAACATAAAACCAAAAGTAAAAACAAAACGTAGCTGCCCCTTTAAATGGAATAGATCCACTTGTGACATGAAAGTGATAAAAGTGTGCCACTTGCATACAATTCTTTTGTAGCATATACATACAATAGTTAAAAAGTGAATGAATCTTAACAGTCCCGTGAGACATAATTCCCAGTACCAAAAGAGTACGGTCACTTCGGGGTCGTGTGTGACCTCACTCTTGGGTCCCATGTGACATCATTTCCGGGCTGAGAATCTCGAGAGAGAGGCTTGGAACGCACACTGGCTCTGTGGTAGACCCAGCTAAGCCATTCCTTCCCATACAAGCTGTACTTACTGGTGGGTTTACAGGCACCAATACATGTGAGCGTAACCATTAACTTTTATAGTACCAACCAATTTTAATAAATACTGCACTATGAAACTTACATTTTATCTCTCGTCTGGTCATCTTATGTATGATTCACATAAAAAAATCGGAGGAACATACTGGAGCCTCATCTCAGGGGGATCCCAGCCTCTGAGGGCAAAAGAGTGATTTTTTAACTACCTGTAAAAAGGGGTCAAACACCTCAAAGTGTATATCAGTACTTTGAGCACAAGCGGTGAACGGACTGGAAAAAAGCATTGGAAGATATTTTTTTAGTGCTGGGAATTGTATCACACTGGACTGTTTGATTCATTCACTTTTTTACTATTGTATAACTTTGTTACAAAACAATTGTGTGCAAGCCCCACACTTTTATCACTTTCTTACTTTAGGTTTTACCTTTCTTTATCCAAATTCTACCTTCATATTGTTGTATGCTATATATTGGCTATATATTGGCAGACCCTTCTCCTTTTTACACTAAGACAATGCCAACAGAATAAATGTCATGGATAATAGTTTCCATCAGCATTTTGGATGCGCTGTTAAAGCAGAACTCTAGTCAAAAATAACAAGATAAAAACGAATAGCACATTAGAAGAGAAAATCTGAAAACCGGCTTTTGCTGTAATATTCAACTTCAGTCCAGAAATTTCCCCTGCCCCCAGATATGCTCAGTCTGATGGCCATCATCCTAAAGCCCAGGTTGTCCTGGACCTGCCTCAGCCAATGACTAGACAGTGAAAGGGAAAACAACACAGTGATGAGCTAATCTATCACTCTGCTCTCTCTTCCTCTCAGCATGCTTCTTGTCAGCACATGAATTGATTGTCTCATGTACAGGGATTGTAAGAGGCTGATGCCAGGGCATATTCAGATACCATTTGCAATTAAAAATAAGTTTAACAACTTGCAGACCAGCCACTGTACTTATACTGCGGTAGGTCGGCTCTGTCTTTTGTGGGACAGCTAGTGGGGGCACGCGGGCGCACGCATCAATTGGCCACATGGGGAACCAATAAGCGCGTCCACTGGGCACCCGCGATTGCTCCCCGTGGAGACAGACTGGCGGTCTGCCGATGTAAACACGGCAGACCTCTGTTCTGTCAGTAATTAACACAGGGATCCTGGGTTCCTCCTATTTAGGAACACAGGTTTCTGTGTTCATCTAGCAAGCACATCCCCACACAGTTAGAAAGCACCCCCTAGGGACACGTTTAACCCTTTGATCGCACCTGGCGTTAACCCCCTTCCCTGCCAGTGTCATTAGTATAGTAACAGTGCATATTTTTAGTACTAATTACTGTAGTAATGTCACTGGTCCCCCAAAAGTGTAAAAAAATGTCAGTTAAGTGTCCGATCTGTCCACCGCAATGTCACTGTCCCGCTAAAAATTGCTTATACTAGTAAAAAATAAATAAAAAAATTATAATGACATAAATCTTTCCCCTAGTTTGTAAACATGATAACTTTTGCGCAAACCAATCAATATACACTTATTGTTTTTTTTTTTTTTTTACCAAAAATATGTATAGAATACATATTGGCCTAAAATGATAAAAGAATTTGATTTTGACGTTTTTTATTTTTTAATTGGGAATGTTTTATAGCGGAAAGTAAAAAATATTGTTTTTTTTTTTTTTTTTTTTTTTCAGAATTGTTGCTCTTTTTTTGTTTATAGCGCAAAAAATAAAAATCTCAGAGGTGATCAAATACCACCAAAAGAAAGCTCTATTTGTGGGGGAAAAGAGAACTTCAATTTTATTTGGCAATTGCGTCGCATGACCACGCAATTGTCAGTTAAAATAACATAGTGCCATATCGCGAAAAATGGCCTGGTCATTAAGAGGGTAAAACTTTCCGGTCCAGAAGTGGTTAATAATGTATTAATGATTACATAATGTCATTTAGTCCCGGTTCACACTACCGCGACTTGTCAGGCAACTTGGCCGCCTGACAAGTTGCGGTCCATTCAGTGCTATGGGAACCGTTCTAATAGTAGCGACTCAAGTCGCTCCGACTTAGAAAATAGTTCCTGCATTACTTTTGACCGAATTTAAAGCGACTTGCATTGACTTCCATTATGTGAAGTCCGTGCAAGTCGCCCCCAAAGTCGGATCGCCATAGTGTGAACCGACACTAAATGTAGCCGTTTATGTATATATATTAAAGCTGGAGTTTAGCTTTAATTTTTGTGGCTAAAAGTGCATTTATCAATTATTGTAGACCTTATAATTTTGAGAAGTTTAGTATTTCTCTCACAAAAGATTGAATGTTTATCAGCAATGATAAAGAATGGCATAATGTAAGTTACATTATCAGGAGAGACAAGCAAAACAATTCCCTACGATATATCTTATAGCATGAAATTGAATGGTTAGTAAAAAAAAGCCAAGTGAATGTTGAATGCTATTATCAAAGTTTCAAAAGCTTGACATTTTCAAGATACTAGTAGAACTCAAATATTGGAACAATTTTAGTTTTAGATAACCAATATGTAGATACATAAGAGGTATTGCCTAAGGTTGACTTCTCCAGCTGGCCACACGTATTCCTCTCTGATTGTACAATCAAATTTACCAACTACTCGGTAATGTAGAGGGTCTAGCTGAGTGATTTTATGAATGGAGTGCTTCAAAAGACCCTCACACCGTTTTTCATACATTTAAATGAGCTTGTTAAGAGATTGTACTGCCAGATTGTAACGTGTCTGACCAGCTCCAGTCTGTTTTTCCAAATAAACCCTGCTAACAAATTTTGTCTTAAAATGATACATGCATGGAGAACGTGTGGCCTGTTTTTGCATGTTGTGTGTTCAGTGAAGTAGCATGTGCTTGTTTATCCAGATTGATTAGAGTAGACCTTAATATGGACAGAGACCATTCATGATGCATGGTAAAAATGTATATACTATCTATTGTCAGACAGCATGGTCACTTTATACTACAGTCCTTTACAGCACCATAGCACTGAAACTTACAAGAAATGTTATCAGTTTCAATAATGAACTTCAGAGCTTAATGAATAAAGGTTGGTTATAATACAATTGTAGGGTAAACAACACCCAGATTTTCTTAGCCAACGGGATGTAACATCTTCGCCAGTATAAGAGTTTAGTTTCATAGAAGTTCATTTATTGCATATGTTTAAGTTGATTTTTCAACACAGTAGGGTTGATTTACTAAATTAGCCTCAGTTTTATAGGGAGATCTTCCCTTGGCTTAGTGAAGGAGGAGAAATCATGTTGACTTCCAGCATCCAGTCACGCAGCAAAACTACTTTTTTTTTTTTTCTTGCATGCATTTGGATATTAATTGCAAAGTGAACTTTCATTGCATTATCTCAGCTAAATTTTTTGTTGCAAAGTGAAAATGTCCTTCAAAATGAACAGCCTGTTTGCTTTTTTGTAAATGTAAATGAATGGCAGGACTGAACAAGCTCTGTCAGCACTGTCCATTATCCATCCAGTGTTTAGTTTCAACTCTGCACGTGTTATAATTTATGGTTTACATCAGTGGTCTGTTTCAACATTGACTCTGAAAGCTGATGTCTACTGCCAGATATGAACCATGTGTGGTGAGCCATCTAAGATCCTTTCAGTCTACAGTAAATTAGGCTTAGTTAAAATGTGCAATACCAGTTTTAATTAATAATGTAATGTGCACATAGGGCCCCTTCTTCAAGGCAATTTAGTGACACTGTCGTCTTGAGAAAGGGACCCTGTGTGGCCCCAAAACATTGTAAAATCAATGTTTCGGGGCCACACAGGGTCCCTGTTTCAAGAAGACATAGTAAACATGACTGAAACAAAAAGGTTCAATGGGCCAACCTGGAATTTAGAAGAGTGACTCCTATCATTAGTTGACTATACAGACTTCACTATTCTATATGTAGACTTCACTATTCTATATGTGGAAATATCTAATAGATATTTGATGTTGTCAGAATGCATTATTCCTAATACACAGTGTTTTTACCCAATAATTTACAGTGGGATTCCATCCATGTATTTCTTTTTTTCTGCTTGAAATAGAGTGGAGAAGGGTTAGATCCTTAATTGTATTGCTTTGTGTCTCCAGTGGAAAAATGTCCCTAACTCTCTGTCCATGTGGCACACAGAGTTACCCTCCCTTTTTCTGGGGTGCCTTTCTTTATAAAAAAAAAAAGGTTAAAAATTATATGTCTTTCCACATTCACAAATGAGATAAGGAAAACATACCAAAAACAATCAGTTACACCATAATCCACTCGGTGTCCTATAGGGTTGGGGTAACACTTTGCCACCAAAATGATATTTGTTGCATTTAATATATAAAAGTATACAGTTTTAAAAACATAATGTCGTTTTTAGGTTCATGGATGTTAACTGATATTATTTTTTTTTTGTTTTTTTGCTTTCAGATGCCAGACAAATCTCAATGTGTAGGTCGGTCTCTTCTTTATGCAGTCTTGAAACCATAACAGAAGAACCAACCTTTGCCAAGGAAATACCTTTTCCTGATCCAAAAGTTAATCAACCTGCTGCCTCAGTCAAAAATGATAGCAGTAAAGTGTCTGATGAACCCACAGGATCTCATTCTGAATGTCCTAATGCAGCAAGTACCTCCAATAACATGCATGGAATAAACACTGAACATGCTGCAGGTAAAATATCAACAGCATCCAGTGGTGCATCCACATATACTAACAACAATACTGAAAGACCATGCAAGGAAAAGAATGGAAATATACTCACCATCACAAATGGAAAACGTGAAACCACAATTACCTTAAATTCTGCCAACATGAAACCAGGAATGTCTTTATTAGCACACGTTGCAAAAGACAAGGCCAAATATTGTCAAGTAAAAGAGAACATAGCAGAGCAATTCTTACATCAAAATAACAGCACTACAGAGGCAAACAAAATCGATAGGCTTCCTGAACAGCAGATACTGAACAACCCAATAAAGCATTCATTATCTTCCACAGGTCAGAGACCACAAGTTGATCGTATAATCCAACAGCCATCCATGGCCAGGGTTGGTCCACCTGTACCTGTGAGAAGAACAAAAAGTGAAGGTCATGTTATTTCAAACAGCTCAGCCTTGAATTTGAATTCTGTGTGTCAGTCACCGGTGGCAGAGGTTTATTCTGATGCCACCATTAATGATAAGATTTGGAGAAAACTAGAGTGTAATAGTCATAGGGACAGCATGTCTTCGTCTTCCAGTAAATCCTCTAACGACACAGTGATTGATCTCTCTTTGCCCAATTTAGCACAGAAAAGCTTGTTGGATCTTGATATATCTGATGATAACTTTGAAAGCATTCATTTAAAAAACAACATTAGACCAAGATCAGCAACAACTTTAGATCGAGAGATTTCCTTAGGAGTAACTAAAAGCAAATCAAACCCAAATTTAATGTCCAACAACAGAGCAATAAGTGAACTTTCTCCAAGACCTCTGGCCAGAAATCCTGAAGAGGTACTGCCACCTCTACCAAGACGAAACACCTGGAATAGACTATATATTGAGAGTCTAAAACAAACCACTAGCAAGTCTAACCCCAATAACAAAACATCCACTAGTCAATCAATGTCTAAAAGTCTTGGAGACCTGACCTCCGATGATATTACATGCAACTTTGAAAGCAAGTATAGGAGCATTAGCAGAAGCTTTATAACAAGGTCACAGAGAGTGCAGAGAAGACCAAATGGTACAAAAGCTTCCAGCAAGTCTACAGATTCTCTTACAGAGCAACTGAAGAAGCTAACAAGTTTTGAGAAAGAAAATGATATAACATCCCCTACTGAATTTCAGCCAGTTCAGTATGAGGATGACAGTATGAATTTTCTTCGAAGGACATCCTCCAGAAGTCAAAGCAGAGTACGGTACATTGCTAACAGAGCAAAGCAGGCTCAAGAACGACAAAGACTCCAGAATCTAGTAAACAACAATTCCATAGAGGAGAGGGGGAATCCAGAGGGAGCTTGTGCAATAACCAAAGGGTACTGTATGGATTCCATTTCACCGTCCCAGTATACATCAGAATCTTTGGGCAAGTTTGGACCATAATATAGTGCTGTGACTAAAACCTACGTACCTTTTTATATTCATGTAATCATGCAGATGATAAAGTTGTCCACGCAAGAAATACCTCGCAGGGGAAAAAAAATATATATCTTTAGTTTTTGAGACTTATTTGGACTGCTGAAATTATAAAGCACTTAAAAGTACTGTATATATTTTTAAAATGATTGGTTTACACTGGGTTTGCAATATCCCCTTACCCTCTTCATTGCTTTTGGTTTTGTTAATCAGTCTGCGAAGAACTGGGTTCTCTTCAACCACCCATGCCATTCAGAAGAGAACATTCCTTGTCCCACATACAGTATGATAAACTTTTTCTGCACTGCTTTACCAATGTGAAATGTGCTATTTTTAAATCGCTGCTGTATATAGCACTTTTAAATTACAATTTTATTTTTTTTTGCACTGCCATATACAGTTTTCCAAATATGGTATGTTTTAAACAAAATAACATTTTAACTCTCTTACTAATGTATTATTGATGTAAAACAAAACCTTTTATGTTTTTTGTCTAAATTTTTAATTTTTCTTTTTTAGTTTTTGCAAAATTTAATTTGTAATGTTGTCCTGGATGTGCATTTTAGAAAAGTGGTCATAAAAACGTTGTTACTTTGTTTTTTGTTTTCCCTGCTGAAAAGTCATTTGTCTGATTTTTATTTTTGTTAATTTTATTCTTTGTTTATACTAATCTTCATTACAGTAAACATTTAACAAAAAGTTTGTAAGCCACCAAAATCTATCAAATAAAATTATTTAACCGTAAGATATAGACTTGTGCATTTTAAGAGTTCAAAAAATATATATTTGCAGCAACGGAATTCCATGACCTTAAAAGCAACAGATCCCAGTAGCGATTCACAAAATAGCTCTATTAGAGCAGTGTTTCTCAACCTTTTTTCAGTCAAGGTACCCTTTAAAATTATGGACAGTCTTGAGGCGCCCCATTCTAAAATGTAAAAACTATTCTGATAGTTTTACAGAATGCAGCAACATCAATACACTTAAGACATCCAACCTTAGAGGTGATTTGTTCTTCCAAAGCAAATACTAGTACTGCCTAGTATTCCAGTGTTTCTCTTCTTCCTCAGATTTTCTCCACCACTCAGCTAATGAGACCCCAAAGATGATGGAGAGAGGCAAGGGAGTACCAAACAAGGATGATATGCAGGTAACGGACATCTACCTTATCAACCGATGATGCCTTTGGTCGTTAGGTTGACAGCTAGAAGGCTGTAATGGTGTACAATAAAAATCTGTGGCTTTGTGTAACTAAAAGGCAGGTTTTTATCCACCCACCGGCTTGTATACAATTTCGGGGCAATTTCTAGGCCTTTTCCCAAGACACCCCTGAAGAAACCTCAAAGAACTCTGGTTGAAAAAGACTGTATCAGAGGCTATGGTTCATAGAGTTTTATTACCATCAAGATTGGCCACTATCAAACCAAATCGATAAGGAATTCCTATTTTAAAGCGCTTATTAAGTAACCCATAGCAACCATTTGGAATCAATCTTTAAAAAGTTAACTTCAGGAAAGTGATTTCTAAATGGCTGTTCTATGTTAATGCTCATAAGTACCTCTAAGGAAGGGAACTCTCTGTTGAATAAGGAGGTAGGTAACAGAGGGCTCTAGAAGTTCATTGCTATAGTAATGACAGACCAGGGCTACTGAGGAGTTTCATGACTTAATGACATTACATTGCAGGCTTTGATTTAGTATGTGAATCTCCAAAATAAACTCAAATCTAGTTTTATTTAAAGCCTAGCTCCTCATTTAATGTCCCATTTAAATAGTTTGTTTGGTCCAAACAATCCATTTACTGTACTGCACTAACAGGTGTGCTTGCTGGGTGCATTGTATCAACTGTATGTAGCCCCAGCTACATACAGTATAGAGTGCTGTGTTCTGTTTCCCATTCCACTTCAGAACAAAACCGAGTCAGGCTGAGCACTGCTCAACACTACTATAAATTATTACAAAGCTTCTAATTGACTGAGGCAGAGAGATTGCTGAATGACGTTTGATCTCTGCCTCCTTCATAGCATACAAAGCTTCCTGTGAATGGCTGAGCAGTGCTCAGTCTACCTCTACCGTGTTTCGGGAGTGGGACGGGTGGGAGTGGGACGAAAAATACCCCATTCCACTGTTGAAACACAGTGCTGTATACTGTATGTAGATGAGGCTACATACAATGCACCCAGCAAGTGCACCTGTTAGTGCAATAAATTGTTTGCTCCAGTGAGCCAAATTATTTGAAGAGATAGACTGTATTGAAAAACATGTAAAAGTAAACCTTGCAACACATTTTTCTCTATCGCTCATTGACAGACGTAGTCTTCTTGATTCTCAAGAGCTGGGTTATGTTGTCTCCGCAGGAGTAGGACTAGGCAGAATGACAAAACGTTCTGGCTCCACCCTAGGGGGCAGTCCCTGAGGGTATATCCTCCCTCTCTCTGCTACAGGGAATCAGTTTTTTTCTGTCTAGTCAGGAGTAAGGACCTAAGTTCCTTGCTGGGATCTTTTGGTCCTGGCAAGACTTTTTTTCTTTAAGAAAAAGACATTTTTTAGGTAGTTTTCTCCAGTGTTTTTTTCCTGTGAGATCTTCAAGCAAAAATGCCGGACTGGGCGACACTTGTGGTCACCCCAGCCGGCCTACGAGCGCGTGCAGACCAGGCATTGCGCTTGGTCGGCCGCGACATATTCAAGTAAGTATGCGGGGCCGGGCGACGGGCTGGATGTGAGATCCAGTGGTCACCCCGGTTTCTGCCTAAAAGCGCGTGCAGACCAGTGCGCTGAGTCGGCCGCGACGGAGTCCCAGTAAAGGGACTGACTTTGCGAGTTAAAAGCTCGCTTGGACGCCAGGACCAGAGAGTCGAGGCGTCCACAAACCCCCACCTCGGTGGAGAGGGTATTATGAAGAGAGGGTGCCTGTCGGTTCGGTATGGTGAGTAAAACGTTCCCTTTTTTCCTCATTTATGAGGCAGTATATATTATGGGCCCCTCCATATATGGTCAGTATATATCTGACACTTACAAGTCCCCCTTGTAATACAGCATGTGTTTGTGGGAAGTGGACTTGGTTCAAGAGCTAACACTCTACCCAGCAGACTGTAACATTACAGCAAACATAGGAGGTATAATCCTACCTTATGTGCAGTGTATCTCTGTAGATCCATATGTCACCTCTCAGCAGAGTGCAGGTGGATGTGCTGGGAAGACGATATCGGCGGTCCGCCGCCATTTTGCCGTAGACCGAATGCATGTATGTCCTCAGGTCACGCCGGCCGCCATGTTTTTGGAGTCTTATGTCTCTTCTATGGGGGCGGCCATGTTTTGTGAGCCCAGCTTCCTCGTGGAGGGCTGGGAATGCCGGAAGGCGTACACAGGGGGCGGAGCCACGCCTTCTGCCCGGGAAAAAGCAAACAGCTCCTTCCAGTCTGTGTAAGACAGACGCTGGCTGCAGTTTGTTGGAAACTGCACTGCATCGGTTGGTGAGCCTTGGGGGTCCCTCTCTCTCTCTCTCTCTGGGATCGAGAAGCAGGTACTCTGAGGGGCGCTATTGCGCTAGGGGGAGACACACAAAAAAAAAAAAAAAAAAGTTTTTTTGTTTATTGCTGGCAAAAGTGTCATGTATTAACATGGACCCTGCCACTCATGTATCTCCTCCGGATCCCCTCGAGGGGTCTGCGGGATCCTCCAGCACCCCATTGACAATTGAATCTTTGTCAGCCATTATGGAAACTTTTGTGTCCCGGGTGGAAGTGGCTTGGCAGGGACAGGGCGCAAGAAAGCGACCCCCGCCTAACCCCTTATTATCTGAAACCTCGGATTCAGACTCTGAGCCTATTTCTGCAGTTGCAGGTACTTCATCTGGTATTGGTGTCTCGGGTCCTGTCTCTTCAGACAGTGAGGAGGATGTTTCGGCATCTGCCATAGCCCGAGAGGAAGCGTTGGTAAACGCACTCATTGTATCTGTTCAAGAGACTTTAAGGTTACAGGGTATTCCATCAGAAATAGCTGAAACTGAGATCCCTTTTGGGACTAAAAAGCGCATCAAAGTGGCAAAGGTTTTTCCATTGCCCAAATGTTTTGGCAATCCAATCGATGAAGAATGGCGTCTGCCAAAACGCACTTTTAATATTTCCAAACGCATTGACAGGCGTTATTCGTTTGAGGAAACCCTTATTAAGAAATGGACAGAACCACCTGTGGTGGATTCACCAATTGCTAGATTGAATAAAGCCACGGTTATTCCTTTAGAAGACGCTCCGTCTTTTAAAGATCCAGTGGATCGCAAGATAGAAGCTATGTCTCGCACCATGTTTTCCTTGATTGGATCAGCTTTCAGGCCAATAATTGCTATTGGTCTGGTTTCGCAGGCTGTAACTGAATGGACCAAGTGGTTACGCCGGGACTTAGAAGAAGTCCCTCAGGCGGTATCAGATTTGTTGGAACAAATGATACAGGGGTTACAGTTTGTATGTGATGTGGCGTTAGACGCCACTCCATTAATGGCGCGAGCATCAGTCTCAGCAGTGGTTCTCAGGCGTACACTGTGGCTAAAAGGTTGGATAGCCGACCAAGGTTCCAAAAAAGCATTGGCTAATATCCCCTTTTCAGGAGAACGTCTATTTGGAGCCAACTTAGATGAGATCATTAAGGATCTCACCGGTGGAAAAAGCACCTTTTTACCGCAAAATTTTAAAGGTAGAGGAACTCGTCAAAGACGAGGGCCTTCTTTTTCTGCTCACAAGAGGTTTTTTCGTCCAGCGGGTGAAAAAACTAAGTCCTCCAAGGTTCCTACAGGAGGCGTCAGGGGTCGTTGGTCGGGCAAGCAAAAGCCCGCCCCCTCCAGACCTGAAGATAAACCATGCAAAGCCTGAAGGTGCGCCCCCACCCATAACTGGGGTGGGGGGACGTCTTCGCCGGTTCCCGGATCCATGGCTTTCCAGAATCCCGGACAAATGGGTTTGCGAAGTCATAAAGTCAGGGTACAAGATCGAGTTTCGATCTCTCCCACCGGCGCGATTCTTCCCTTCCAATATCCGACTATCTCCGGATCGTCTAGAAGATCTGCGGAGAGCAGTCACAGATCTACTACAACAAGGAGTGGTAGTCCACGTTCCTTGGACAGAACGGTTTCAAGGGTTTTATTCAAACCTGTTTACAATACCCAGGAAAGAGGGCAAAGTGCGTCCAATTCTGGACTTAAGAGCACTCAATTCTTTCGTCAACATAAGATTCAGAATGGAGTCCATTCGCACGGTAGCAGCCTTCCTGCATCCAGGGGATGTCCTAGCGTCCATAGACATCAAGGACGCCTATCTTCACATTCCCATTTTCGCAGGACATCAGCGTTTTCTACGCTTTTCCGTAGAGGAGAACCACTATCAGTTTGTGGCGTTACCTTTCGGTCTCGCCACGGCTCCGCGGGTCTTCACAAAAGTGTTGGCCCCAATGTTGGCACTTCTGCGCCAAAGAGGTATATCGATTCTAGGTTACCTAGACGATCTTCTGCTTCATGCAGAGTCTCCTCAGACCTTGCTACAAAACATAGAAATTACTATGATTTCTTTACAGGAATTCGGGTGGCTGGTGAACCAGCAAAAGTCTTTTCTGGTTCCCACCCAGAGGCTCGAATATCTGGGTCTAATTCTAGACACAGTCAGGACAAGAGTGTTTCTTCCGGTAGGGAAACTTCGAAAGATTCAATCAGCAGTCCAGTTGTTACTGTCCAACAGCTGGTCTTCCCTTCGGACTTGCATGAGGGTTCTGGGGTTGATGGTGGCTTCATTCGAAGCAGTCCCATTTGCCCAGTCCCATACCCGAATTCTTCAGCAAGAGATTCTCCTCAGATGGAATCGGAATCCGGAATCCCTGGACAATCAGATACGATTGAGCAAACAGACCAGAGAGTCTCTGGTTTGGTGGCTTCGGTCTCCAATGCTCAGCCAGGGAAAGTCATTTCTGCCAATAGATTGGACGATAGTGACCACGGATGCCAGTCTATCCGGATGGGGAGGAATTCTCGGTCAATTATCTGCCCAGGGACTTTGGTCCCCGGAAGAATCCAGATTACCGATAAATGTATTGGAACTGAGAGCGATCAGACTTTGTCTGATTCACTGGACCGAGCAGCTCCAGGGCAGCCCGGTTCGGATCCAGTCGGACAATGCCACGGCCGTGGCTTATGTCAATCACCAGGGGGGCACCAAGAGTGTCCGAGCGGCCAAAGAAGTGGCTTGCATTCTTTGCTGGGCGGAACGATTTGTTCCAGCAATCTCTGCGGTGTTCATTCCGGGGGTGGAGAATTGGCAGGCAGATTATCTCAGCCGTCAGACCCTGGATCAGGGGGAATGGTCCCTCCATCCAGACGTTTTCCACCAGTTGTGCCTACGGTGGGGCACCCCAGGTGTGGATCTGTTGGCATCACGATACAACAGGAAAGTTCAGAGATTCGTGGCTCGCTCCCGCGATCCTCTAGCAGAAACCGCAGACGCACTGATCGCCCCGTGGGGGCAATACCAGCTAATATATGCCTTCCCTCCTCTCGCGTTACTGCCAAGACTTCTTCGCAGGGTAGAGGAGGAAGGAATCCCAGTAATCCTGGTAGCTCCGGACTGGCCTCGTCGAGCTTGGTACGCCGACATGGTCAGACTGGTGGCGGACGTCCCGTGGAGACTTCCTCTCAGAGAGGATCTACTGTCTCAGGGACCGATCTTCCATCCTGCTTTACGATCGCTGGCTTTAACGGCCTGGCTATTGAGACCCAGGTGCTGAAGGACAAAGGTTTGTCAGCTTCAGTTATTCCTACTCTAGTTGAAGCAAGGAAAGCGACTTCCAGAAAGATTTATCATCGCACATGGAAGTCCTACATTGCATGGTGTGAACCTTTTGGGGTTCCGTCCTCGGTCTTATTCGATTAGTCGAATATTGGCTTTTCTGCAACAAGGGGTTGAGCAGAAACTGGCCTTGAGTACTATCAAGGGTCAGGTCTCAGCATTAGCCATCTTCTTTCAGAAGCCTTTGGCTACTCATTCCTTGGTGCGGAATTTCATCCAGGGGGTGCGACATCTGGCTCCGCCAGTGCACGCGCCGTTACCCCCCTGGGATCTTAATTTAGTGTTGTCGGTTCTTCAGAAACCTCCCTTTGAAGATATTAGGGAGATTCCTCTACCCACGTTGTCCCAGAAGGTGGCCTTCTTGGTGGCTATTACTTCTGCACGCAGGGTGTCAGAACTGGCCGCATTATCTTGTCGTTCACCATATCTGGTGGTTCATAGAGATAAGGTGGTTCTTCGTCCGAATCCATCCTTCCTACCAAAAGTAGTTTCAGAATTTCATCTGAATGAAGAAATTGTATTACCTTCCCTGTGTCCTAAGCCCAGTCATCCTCGGGAATTTGCTTTGCACTCCTTGGATGTGGTCCGGGCGATCAGGGTATACTTGAAAACGACAGACTCGTTTCGCAAGACGGATTCACTTTTTGTGATCCCAGATGGACCCAAAAAGGGGTTGCCTGCATCTGCCGCGACCATTTCCAGATGGATCAGACAGACGGTAGTGCAGGCTTATTCTATTAAGGGTCGGGAGCCCCCGTTCCCTGTTAAGGCGCACTCCACTCGGGCACTTAGTGCGTCATGGGCCTTTCGCCATCAGGCGTCAGTGGTCCAGGTATGCAAGGCGGCTACCTGGTCGTCGGTGCATACTTTCTCTAAACATTATAAAGTTGATGTAATGGCATCGTCTGATGCCTCATTTGGCCGCAAGGTTTTGCAGGCCGCAATTTGAGGAGACCAGTGGTCTACCTCGAGGGTTTTTTCCGTTGGAAAATTTTTCTTTAGTCTCATTCTTTGTTTATAATGAGCCTTTAAAACTTCTAGTTTGGCACCGGTTGGGCCTTCTAGATTGGATTTGATTTTGTCAATCCCACCCCTCATTTGTGGCACTGCTTCTGGATGTCCCAGCTCTTGAGAATCAAGAAGACTATGTCTGTCAATGAGCGATAGAGAAAAATGGATTTTTGTAAGAACTTACCGTAAAATCCTTTTCTCTTAAGCTCATTGACAGACGTAGTACCCGCCCCTCTATCATTGAGTTGGGTTGGGTTAATTTCTCTGTACTGCTTTAAACAGAACTGATTCCCTGTAGCAGAGAGAGGGAGGATATACCCTCAGGGACTGCCCCCTAGGGTGGAGCCAGAACGTTTTGTCATTCTGCCTAGTCCTACTCCTGCGGAGACAACATAACCCAGCTCTTGAGAATCAAGAAGGCTACGTCTGTCAATGAGCTTAAGAGAAAAGGATTTTACGGTAAGTTCTTACAAAAATCCATTTTTATTCAAAACCGTTTTTTTTTTTTTTTTCTTTCTTTTTCTGTGAGCTTATATTTTTCAAATGTGAAAAAGTCTGAATTTATCAGTTTTGGTACAGACCTTTAAAAAGTGACAATAAATCGTCCAGTACTGTAGTTGTCTAGTTCAAAATAACAAGAGGGGTTTTAACCACTTGACCTCTGGAAGATTTATCCCACTTCATGAACAGGCCATTTTTTGTGGTACGGAACTGCATTACTTTAACTGACATTTGCACGGAACACTGTACCCAAACAAAATATATGTGCTTGTTTCCCACTAATAGTTTTCTTTTGGTGGTATTTGATCACCTCTGTTTTTTTGGGGGTTTTTTTTGTGCCATAAACAAAAAAAGACCAATTTTGAAAAAAAACAATTATTTTTACTTTGTTATAAAACAAAACCCAGCCAATAAAAAAAAATGAAAAAAAATCTAATTTCTTTATAAATTTAGGCCAATATGTATTCCAATGTAAAATCAATATACGCTTATTGGGATTATAAAAAAAATCCCAATAAGTATATATTGATTGGTTTGCAGGAAAAGTTATAGCGTCTACAAACTAGGGGATTTTTATATATTTTTTTTTTACTAGTAATGACCGCAATCGGCGACTCCTAGCAGGACTGCGATGTTGCGGCACACATTCTGACACTTCTGTCACTTTTTTGGGACCAGTGACACTAATACAGTTATCTGTGCTAAAAAATATTCACAGTCACTGTACTAAAGGCACTGGCTGGAAAGGGGTAAACAGGGGCGATCAAAGGGTTAACTGTGTCCCTAGCCAGTGTTTTACTACACTGTGTGAGGTGCTTTTTTACTAGGGGAAGAGGTGGAATTTATTCCCCGCTTTGCAGACACACAAATTCCATCCTTTCCCCCCTGTCAGATTGTCAATCTGCCTATTTTACATAGGCAGATCTCTGTTCTGCCTCTCTGAATAACAATCGGCAGGTGCTGGCGGACATTAGGTACCGTGCACCAGCCAATCAGCTTCTGGTCTTTGTAATCCCAGCGAAAGTGAGTCTCCGGCACGCGCATGTGTGCCCCCTACCCGAAAGAGTCGAATCAAGTATATAATTGTGATCCAGTACACAGTGCTGCCCTGTAGCACTAAAACGGCTCTAGGGCAAACCTTAAGTGGTTATTATATATATATGAGTTTTCACAGAAATAAATTGCACTAAAAATAACGATTTGGGGGATTATATTGCTTCCAGTACTGGCGGTTATATGCCAGGATTTCTAGAGACAGAAGTAGCAGAAGAAATTGCTCGGTTAAAGCCTAATAAAGTGAAGGGCCCGAATGGTATTCATTCCAGAGTTCTAACAGAACGTCAAGGTATAGTTGTTGGACTATTATTGGATCTTTTTAATCAATCTCTTCTAACAGGAGAAGCTCCCCATCACTGGTGGACAACTAATATTGTACATATCCTCAGGAAGGTCAGCAAAGTAGAAGCTGGCAACTACAGGCCAGTGAGTTCAACATCAGTTGTACTCAAGGTAATAGAATTACTCCTAAAAAGAAGGATCATTGATCACGTAAAAACACACAACTTGCTGGACCCAGCCAGCATGGCTTTACTGAGAACAGATCATGCCAGACCAATCTGATTGAATATTTTTTTCAGCACAGTATTTGATACAGTTCCACATAATGATCTAATAAAAAAAAGTTGTACAAGCTAGGACTTAGCCCTTGGATGGCTCCTCTGGATGTGCAGTTGGCTAAAAGATACCAGAGTGTGGTTGTAAATACTGGCCAGATCTAGAGGTGTTCTGGGGGTGGTCTTTGCCCCCCCAGATTTCAGTGCCCCCCCCCCCAGGACCGGTGATATATATTATCTTCTGCCTGGGCGCACTGTGACCTATCTTACACTGCACACAGAGTAATCCATATGTTCTCCCTGTAATTATCAGAGTTTCAGGCTAGGGGTGGGTGCACTGTGCTGTGCCGATCCTGGTACTCAATAACTCACACTCATGAATCCTGTCAGTGAGCTATTGGGAGAGAGGATCGGCAGTGCCCAGCACACCTCCCTCTGCTGTCCTGACTGAAAGAGACTGTTGCTCCTCTCAAAAGAAATTCACTCATAGAGTACTTTGAATTACATTGCAGCACAGTGTAGATACACTAATTGTGATGCATCGTACTGCTCCTTTTTTTTTTTTTTTAAGCGAACTTTGTTAAAAACTTTGTTAAAATGTCCGAGGCATTTCATAAAGTTCAATTGGCTGCTGCACAGTATGAGGCGGCAGACAGCTTTGCACTGAAGAAAAGTACTGCATGCAGCACCACTTAACCAGACATACCAGTGACAAGGCATTTTGCCTTGTCATGTGACGGGACTGAGCTG